>NC_051309.1:45205398-45830398 GCF_015220235.1 Choloepus didactylus
TCACACCCCTGGGGGGAATTTGGTTGTGTGTAGTGTAGTTTCACCCTAGGGGTGTGATTTCGCTGTGGTAACCACACCCACCCATCAAGCTTTATTTCTTAACTAATAAATCACTACAAATGATGTGATCTGCACAGCCATATATCTCAAACCCCTTCTTGCCAACACACAGCCCCCTCCAGTGAAACCAGTGGAGAAAAATGAGGCCCCCCAAGTTGATATAGTCCATCTTGTCCTTCGCAATAAAAATTTTAAAACAGAAGTGTATTTTTAGAGGTGCCTGTTTTTCTTGTCTTGTGTTGCAGTATTAACAAGAGCCACTTGCAATCCTATCAGATAAGGAAGTCCCTTTGATCACCCCAGAAGAGTGTCCCATATGGCCTTTAAAGATTTAAAGATGAGTTTTTTCTCCAAATTCTGGTTATCTCTGATCCTAGGGTAAGCACAGAGCAGGCTTTTGTGTTGTTGCTCTTTATCTGGTCATCACTCCGCTGGCACACGTGCTCCTAAAGGCCTCTCTGTATAATCAGTGTCACAACCATTGTACTTGTATTCCTCTAGCCTGGTTTTCTCTCCCTCCCCATGTTCCATCTTCCTCAGTAAAGCATTCATTTGCTTTAGCTTCACCTAGTCTAATTGACAGGGTCCATTGTTGTCTGCCTAAAACTTTTGTTCTTCTGGTCTTTATCCCCCAAAGTGGGAATGCCATGTCCATTTCTTCTCTCTTTGGGCTGATTCCATGCAGGACAGCAAGCTACATAAAAAGGCAATGGCTAACCCAGGACAGAGGAACTTAGAGACCTTAGAAGCCAAACTGGAGCTGGACCCTAATCAGAGAAATGACCCACATATCTGGGGCCTGGAAAGGGTCAAGAAAATGCATGAAGGAATGTACAAAGTGGAGTGTTCTTTTTGGGAGTTGGGTTTTGTAAGGAGAAGGAAATAGATCCAAACAGTAACATAATTTATATTTTATTCACTTGTGGCAAATTTTGAGAATGTGCTGCCAAGTTCTAAGGAAGGAATTACATTGGGGAGGGATGGTCTAACTTCCATTGCCAGCTCTGCAGGGGAGCAATAATCCTGCCAATATTGGTGGCCAGGAAATCTGGAAGATTTGACTCTTAAATTCAGAATTGCCTCGGCCATTCTGACCTGGGCTTCCAAACTCAGTCTCCAGGCAGTACTCTTCCCTGGCCCACGTGCCTTTTGCCTTAGGTGGTGGGAGATAAGAGGAGGACTTGGTAAATAGTCACCAGAAGATAATGAAAAGGGAACCCCATATTTGATGATTATCTAAAGAATATGATCCCCACATGTCAGGATTACTTGACACTAGTGACATATTTTCTTGTAGATGAATTTGGAACTAAGGGGATCTCCATTAGCTTGACCCGTAAAATGCTTTGTTTAAGGATATTACTAGACATCCAAATTTAGATTTATCCTGTGTTATATATTTTACTCTTACTGAGTACAAAAAATTGCCAAATCTATCTCAGTCTCAGAGACACAGTAATCATCACCAAGGAAGTTTTATCAGAGAGCTGCCTACCTCACTGATTAATTCTGTTCTTCCACTTCTACAGAGACACAGTGCAGTCAACCAGAGCTCTCTGTGCCAGTTCTTTTTGTATCCTGTTTAGGGGGGTGCTTCATGTTGATTTATTTCTCCATATCTGCAAAAGTGAGCTACTAAGTCCACATTTTTTCCTTCTTTATAGTTTGACTCTTTGGGGTACCTTGTGCGCTAGACATTTTCCCAGCCATCCACTTCCTTGACCATCTTCCATCTTTTATTGTAAAGATTTGTTTTTCTATCATTGGTGCCCAGTTGTTACAGTGGCTTCCCTTCCTCCCTTACATGTGGCAGCCAGAAGAGCACCACATTTAGAGTTAGAGAAATTGACTTTGAGTTCCAGTTTTGCACATACTTAGTTTGGATAAGAGTGCAAGAGGAAGAAATTGCCAGTGGTGGTTTGGGGTATGCACCACAATACATTTTTTTTTTAATTCAGTTTTATTGAGATATATTCACATACCATACAGTCATCCATGATGTACAACTAACTGTTCACAGTACCATCATATAGTTGTGCATTCATTACTCTAATCTATTTTTGAACATTTTCCTTATACCAGAAAGGATAAAAATAAGAATAAAAAATAAAAGTAAAGAAGAACACCCAAATCTTCCCCCCCCAACCCTATTTTTCATTTAGTTTTTGTCTCCATTTTTCTACTCATCCATCCATACACTGGATAAAGGGAGTGTGCTCCACAAGGTTTTCACAATCACACTGTCACCCCATGTAAGCTACATAGTTATACAATTGTCTTCAAGAGTCAAGGCTACTGGGTTGCAGCTGAATAGTTTCAGGTATTTACTTCTAGCTATTCCAATACACTAAAACCTAAAAAGGGATATCTATATAGTGCATAAAAATGCCCACCAGAGTGACCTCTAGACTCCATTTGAAATCTCAGCCACTGAAACTTTGTTTTGTTTCATTTTGCTTCCTCCTTTTGGTCAAGAAGATGTTCTCAAGACACAGAAGAAGATGGTGGCATAGAGAGGAGTGGAAGTTTGTTAGTCCCCCCAGAGCAACTAACAAACAACCAGGAACAAGTAGTAAATGATCTGGAATAACTGTTAGGGGACAGCCATGACTGTCCACACATTGCGCACCAACCTAGATTGGGAGGAATGTCTAAGATCACAGCATGCAATCTGTGAGTAGAAACTGTGGATTTGAGCTGGGAACCCCCTCCCCCCATGGCAGCCTGAATGGCAAAGCCTTGCTGTGATAGAGAGCAGCACTCTCTGAACAAGTGAATATATCTCAGTTCAGCTGCAACTGGGGTTTTAATTGGCAAATGTGGACTACTGAGTGCAATCTGCAAATCACCAACAAGCAGACAGAGACACTTAGTGATGACTGACCTTGAAGAGCCAGGGACTTCTCTGTCTCAGGAGGGGGAGCCCAGAGGATCGGTGTTATCTCTGGCTGACGAGTGAAACTGGGGGGTGTGGACTGACCTTTAAAGGGGACTTTCTGTCCCTTTGTCTCTCTCTCAACCTGAGCAGCTCAATGGAGAAACCCTCAGCCATTTTCAGCTCGCAGCACTCTGATGCAGACAAGGGTGGAGATAGCAGAGTCAGAGAGACAAAGAACCCATTTAAATACAAATGAAAACTCCCTAGGGAGTGTATCTTCCCTAAGAGGAAAGAGGTGATACCAGCTCTACTACCTGCCTTCCATTCAGAACCAGACCCCAGAGCCTGGGGAAAAACAGCCACAGGCCACACCTTCTTACACCAGTCAGGAGTGACAGGCTGACAGGTCCCACCTGCTGGGCAGGTTAGGAAAAGCACAGCGGCTTGGGGCCTCATAGGGTGTGTCAATCTTCTAAGACACATCCTCAGGGAAACTGGATACTGAATATATCCTCCTTCTAGGACCTGAGCCTGTTCTGGCCTGGGAAAACCTGATTGGGGTAACCAAGGAAACAGATGCCTAGACAACAGAAAACTACAAACTACACTAAGAAAAATGAAGTTATGGCCCAGTCAAAGGAACAAACTTACACTTCAACTGAAATACAGGAATTGAAACAACTAATGCCAAATCAATTCAAAAAGTTTTTAGGGAAGATATGGCAAAAGAGATGAAGGCTCTGGGCGTACATAAGGTAGAAATCAAAAGTTTGAAAAAACAACTGGCAGAATCTATGAAAATGAAAGACACAACACAAGAGATGAAAGACACAATGGAGACATACAACAGCAGAACTCAAGAGGCAGAAGAAAACACTCAGGAACTGGAGAACAAGAAACCTGAAATCCTACGCACAAAAGAACAGGTAGAGAAAAGAATGGAAAAATATGAGCAATGGCTCCGGGAATTGAATGACAACAAAAAATGCAGGAAAGTGCATGTCATGGGTGTCCCAGAAGGAGAAGAGAAGGGAAAAGGGGCAGAAGGAATAATAGAGGAAATAGTCAATAAAAATTTCCCATCTC
The DNA here is from genome assembly GCF_015220235.1 of Choloepus didactylus. Classification (NCBI taxonomy): domain Eukaryota; kingdom Metazoa; phylum Chordata; class Mammalia; order Pilosa; family Megalonychidae; genus Choloepus; species Choloepus didactylus. The sequence goes on from NC_051309.1 coordinate 45,209,423, forward strand.
TTATGAAAGACATGAAATTACAGATCCAAGAATCATAGCGTACCCCAAACAGAATAGATCTGAACAGGCCTACGTCAAAACACTTAAAAATCAGATTATCAAGTGTCAAAGACAAAGAGAGAATTCTGAAAGCAGCAACAGAAAAGCAATCCATCACATACAAAGGAAGCTTGACAAGACTATGTGCATATTTCTCAGCAGAAACCATGGAGACAAGAAGGAAGTTGTGTGATATATTTAAGATACTCAAAGAGAAAAACCGTCAACCAAGAATCCTATATCTGGCAAAACTGTCCTTCAAATATGAAGGAGAGTTTAAAATATTCTCTGACAAACAGAGAATGACAGAGTTTGTGAACAAGATACCGGCTCTACAGGAAATACTAAAGGGAGCACTACAGACAGATAGGGAAAGACAGGAGTGAGAGGTTTGGAACAAAGTTTTGGGTGATGGTAGCACAGCAATGTAAGTACACTGAACAAAGAGGACAATGAATATGGTTTAAAGAGGAAGATTAGGAGCATGTGGGACACCAGAAGGAAAGAGGAAAGGTAAAGACTGGGACTGTACAAATCACTCAGACCTAGAGTGCTCAACAATTGTGATAAAATGTGCAAATATATTTTTTCATGAGGGAGAACAAATGAATGTCAGCCTTGCAAGGTATTAAAAACAGGGAGGTATTGGGGGAAAAATACAATCAATGCAAACTAGAGACTATAATTAACAGAAACATTGTATTATGCTTCCTTTAATGTAACAAAGGCATTATACCAGAGCTAAATACATGTAAGAGGAGGGCATAAGGGAGGGGTATGGGACTCTTGGCATTGGTAATGTTGTCTGACTCTTTGTTCTACTTTAGTTTAATTCTATCTTTCCTTCTGTTGCTTCCTAGCTGTCACGGTTTTTTGTTTTTTGTTTTCTCTTTCTTTTTTCTTTTTCTTTTGTCTCTCTACCTTCTTTGACTCTACCTCCTGCTTTGTGGAAAAAATGGAGATGTACTTATATAGATAGTGGTGAGGGTGGTGAATACATAAATATGTGACTATACAGGGAACCATTGATTGCTTACTTAGGATGGAATGTATGGTGTGTGAACAAAACCATCTTTGAAAAAAAATGGGTTGATGAAGAAAACTTGAGGGTACTACATTGAGTGAAAAAGTCAGACACATAAGGAAAAATATTGCAGGGTCTCACTCATATGAACTAATTATATGTTGTGCCAGTTTGAATGTATTATGTCCCCCCAAATGCCATTATCTTTGATATAATCTTCTGTGGGCAGACTATCAGTGTTAATTAGATTGTAATTCTTTGAGTGTTTCCATGGAGATGCACCCCACCCAACTGTGGGTGATGACTCTGGATAATTTCCATGGAGGTGTTGGCCCTCCCATTGGGTAGGTCTGAATTAAATTACTGGAGCACTATATAAGATCAGACAGAAGGAGTGAGCTTGCTTCAGCCAAGAGGGACACTCTGAAGAAAGCACAGGAGCTGCAGATGAGAGACATTTTGAAGATGGCCGTTGAAAGCAGACTCTTGCTCCAGAGACGCTAAGAGAGGACAAATAGCCCAAGTGCAACTAAGAGTGACATTTTTGGAGGAACTGCAGCCTAGAGAGGAATGTCCTGGGAGAAAGCCATTTTGAAACCAGAACTTTGGAGCAGATGCCAGCCATGTGCCTTCCCAGCTAACAGAGGTTTTCCGGACACCATTGTCTGTCCCCCAGTGAAGGTACCCGATTGTTGATGACTTACATTGGACATTTTATGGCCTTAAGACTGTAACTTTGTAACCAAATAAACCCCCTTTATAAAAGCCAATCCATTTCTGGTGTTTTGCATTCCGGCAGCATTAGCAAACTAGAACATATGTAAACTCATAGACATGAAATATAAGTTACCAGGATATAGAATGAAGCTAAAGAATGGGGAGCAGTTGCTTATTATGAGCAGAATGTTAACTAGGGTGAACTTAAACACTTGGAAATGGACAGAGGTGATGGTAGCACATTGTGAGAATGACTAACAGTGCTGAATGGTGTGTGAAGGTGGTGGAAAGGATAAGCTCAGAGTCATGTATGTCACCAGAAGGAAAGTTGGAGGTTAAAAGATGGAAATGTGTAAAACAGTGAACTTTGGTGGGTAATGTCTGTGATTAACTGTACAAATATTAGAAATCTCTTTCATGAACCAGAACAAATGTATTACACTATAACTAGAAGTTAATAATAGAGGAGTATATAGGGAAAAAATATACCTATTGTGTTCTAGTTTGCTAATGCTGCCAGAATGCAAAACACCAGAAATGGATTGGCTTTTTAAAGGGTGTTTATTTGGTTACAAGTGGTCTTGAGGCCATAAAGTGTCGAAGGTAAGTCATCAACAATCGGGTACCTTCACTGGAGGATGGCCAATGGTGTCCGGAAAACCTCTGTTAGCTGGGAAGGCACGTGGCTGGTGTCTGCTCCAAAGTTCTGGTTTCAAAATGGCTATCTCCCTCTCTAGGCTGCAGTTCCTCAAAAATGTCACTCTTAGTTGCTCTTGGGGTGTTTGTCCTCTCTTAGCTTCTCTGGAGTCTGCTTTCATCAGCCATCTTCAAACTGTCTCTCATCTGCAGCTACTCTCTCAGGTTCTGTGCATTCTTCAAAGTGTCTCTCTTGGCTGTAGCTCCTCTTCAAAATGTCACTCACAGCTGCACTGAGTTCCTTCTGTTTGTCAGCTCATTTATATGGCTCCAGTGATTTAATTTAGAGCCACCCTGAATGGGTGGGGTAACACCTCCATGGAAATTATCCAATCAGAGTGATCACCCACAGTTGGGTGGGTCAGATCTCCATGGAAACAGCCAATCAAAGGTCACACCCTAATCAAAAAGATTAATTAATCTGCCCCCACAAGAGTGCATCAAAGATAATGGCATTTGGGGGGGGGGACATAATGCATCCAAACCAGCACATATTGCGAACTATATACTACAGTTAGTAGCATTTTCACATTCTTTCAACAGTAACAAATATACTATACCAATACTATGATTCAACAATGGAGGGGGGTGTGGTTAGGGGTATGGGAGGATTTAAGTTTCCTTTTTTTGTCTTTATGTCTTTTCTGGAGTAATGAAAGTGTTCTAAAAGTTGAAAAAAACTAATTGTGGTGATGGACGCATAGTTCTATCATGGTGCCGTGAGCAACTGATTGTACACTTTGAATCTTTGGATAATTGTATGGTATGTGAACAATCTCAATTAAAAAAAAAAAAAAAGATGTTCTCAATCCCATCATGCCGGGTCCAGGTTAATCCCCAGGAGTCATATCCTGCATTGCTAGGGAGATTTACACCCCTGGGAGTCAGGTCCCACATAGCAGGGAGGGCAGTGTGTTCCCCTGCTGAATTGGCTTAGCTAGAGAGAGAGGGCCACATCTGAGCAACAAAGAGGTACTCTGGGAGAGATTCTTAGGCACAATTGTAAGCAGGTTTAGCCTCTCCTTCCACAATACTTTTTAAAACTCCCCAAGGAATTTTTATGTGCAGCCAAGAACCTCTGTCCTATATCTGTGGAGAATTTGCAAGTCAGTGAGGCTACAAATCCAGGACCAGAAGGGTGGGAAATCTGATGATCAGGCATGGGATTTGGACTTAGACTTAATAATCTTATTTAAGGAAAGAAAGCCCCATAACTGTTTATTATACTGTTCATGTTTATTGTGAATAGTATCTTGTACATGCACCTGACAAAAACACATGTAAGCTCAAGTCCAGTATCTGACATTTCCAGCTGTGTGACATTAGGTGAGTCACTTTATATGTCCTGGGCCTCAGTTTAAAAAAAATCTGGCAATGTGAAGATGATAATCTCTCATGTATAGGATTGTTGTGAGGATCAAATTAGAATAATAACAGCTAGCATTCATTGTGCTCTTGCCCTGATGCTCAGGCACCCTCCAAGTGTTTGATGTGCAAATCTCATTTAACCCTTGCAGAATCCCATCTGAGGAAGGTATCATGAGGAGACAACACACTGAAAAGTGCTTTGTAACTGGTAAAGTTCTATGACTATATGATATGATTATGCTCCACATGGTGGGAAAATATGATCAGATTTAATTTTCTTTCTTCCTTATGCCTTAAATTATTAGCCATGCACAATTTTTTTTTTAATCATCATTTTATTGAGATATATTCACATACCACGCAGTCATACAAAACAAATTGTACTTTCGATTGCTTACAGTACCATTACATAGTTGTACATTCATCACCTAAATCAATCCCTGACACCTTCATTAGCACACACACAAAAATAACAAGAATAATAATTAGAGTGAAAAAGAGCAATTGAAGTAAAAAAGAACACTGGGTACCTTTGTCTGTTTGTTTGCTTCCCCTACTTTTCTACACATCCATCCATAAACTAGACAAAGTGGAGTTTGGTCCTTATGGCATTCCCAATCCCACTGTCACCCCTCATAAGCTACATTTTTATACAACTGTCTTCGAGATTCATGGGTTCTGGGCTGTAGTTTAATAGTTTCAGATATCCACCACCAGCTACCCCAATTCTTTAGAACCTAAAAAAGGTTGTCTAAAGTGTGCGTAAGAGTGCCCACCAGAGTGATCTCTCGGCTCGTTTTGGAGTCTCTCTGCCACTGAAGCTTATTTCATTTCCTTTCACATCCCCCTTTTGGTCAAGAAGATGTTCTCCATCCCACGATGCCGGGTCTACATTCCTCCCCGGGAGTCATATTCCACGTTGCCAGGGAGATTCACTTCCCTGGGTGTCTGATCCCACGTAGGGGGGAGGGCAGTGATTTCACCTTTCAAGTTGGCTTAGCCAGAGAGAGAGGGCCACATCTGGGCCATGCACAATTTTTCAAAAGTTCTCTTACATATATTTTTCCCAAGGCTACCTAACTGAAAAGTAGAGACTGGCATTTAAATTTGGATTTTTGAACACCTAGGTCACTTATCTTTCCTGGTTCCTGGTTAATTGTAAATCATAGCCTGGTTGAACCCAACTGTCCCTTAGCTCCTTGCTACACAAGGCGTGATCCGCAGACTTGCAGCATTGACTTCACCTAGGAGTTGATGAGAAAAGCAGGATTTCAGGCCCCATTACAGACCGAGTCAGCATTTTAACAAGGTTTCCATGATTCTTGTGCACATTGAAGTTTAAGAAGTTCTGACTAGCTCATCTAGTTCCCACCCACCCCCAAACATATAATAACAGCACCAAGTCCTAGAGAAGGTTCAGAGTTTAAAATGTTTAAGCAAATTCCATCATTATGTATGGTTTCTGTATTCTGGGAATGAGGAGCACCTATTCCAGAGCTAAATGTCAATTCTGGGCATATGAATTATGGTCATTTACGATACATGAAGTACTTCAGACTTCCCAAAATGCAAACCAGTAATCCTGAACTTGGGATGTATTTCTTAACAGAGGGTCTCAAAGATGGTTTGATTTTACAGCCGCTGTTGCTTTCACTACATTTTAGAGGAGACTGGTGACATAAACACCCTTTGATAAACATCTATATACTTGAAGCCTTAATAATCTCACTAATTGCCACTAGTTCTCTTGCATTTAAATTCTGTTCTGCTCAGTGAATTTAGCCTTGGTCCATTTCACTTCACAGAGCACCCATTGGCTGCTCATTTATCTGGCAGGCTTTCAGTCTGGATTACAGATTAGTTCTCCCCTTGCTTTTCCTCCTGTCTCTTGATTGTCTTTCTACCAGAGGGCAGGAGGGAGAGCCAGTTCTGTTACGTGGTTGTAGGTCTGCCACAAGGTTTATTGAAACTGAAACTAATTTTAAATGTGATTTTTTTTAAAAATTAAGGATTCAATTTATTCTTGTTATTTCTGTCCTTGGTTTCAGTGAGTGGACTGCCCCCTGGTGGACAAGAGCTGTCAGATCACATGAAAACCAGCATCATGCTTTTCCTACTTTGGGTATATAATGTTCTTAATTATTGTCCTTCAGTTAAGATGAATTATCTTTGCATGAAAAATAAGAATTTAATCCTAATATGTCAAATTTAATAAAGTACAGAGCTATAAGATTCTTCCAGGTACTCTTGCAACATCCTTAACTTTGAGGACAGGGCCTGTCAATCTTTGTATGGTAAATTTCCATTTGTCTAGAATGGTTGGGGAATTGTGAGTTCTAATTAGTGGGTTATCTCGCAGTCCCTGATATGGCTTATATGAATTAATCACTTGCAAAGAATTAGTACACAGTATGTAATGGAATGCATGAACTGCTGAATATTAATTTCATTAGTACTTGACAATAATAGCTAATATTTATATAATATATTTATACTAAATGCATTAGATATATTAATTCATTGTATTTCCCCAGTCCTACAAGATAGGTATGACTTCTATCCCTTTTGTGCAAATAAAGAAACAGAACTACCACACAGCCGGTAAAGGACAGAATTGGAATTTAAACCTGGATAATTGGGCTCCAGAGTCCATGCTCTTAACCCTCTACTAAACGGCCTTGCTTACAATTCACAGCACACTTCCAGAGGCCACAGGATCTCGCTTCTGAGCATTGTTGTTTATCATTCTGTTCTATCAATGTAGAAGTTGTAGGGGACTAGAATTAACCTGTGACAGGCCCATCTCCTTTCCCCTTCCTGCACCTTCTACTGGGTAAGATCAGTACACAGATTAGGGGTGCAGTAAATACCTCTTCAACTAATGAGCTTAAATCATCAAAGTCTTTTTCAAAAATCTCAGTTTATCATTCATTACTTTTTCACAAAACCGTAGTGCATCACGCAACCAAAATGTGGTTATTGGATTGCTTAATTCAGGCTAGCTCTTAGGTTCTTCACACATGCTAGTATCACATGTAGCACATCCAGACTAAAGCAGACCTTATCCAAGTTAGTAAGGGAGATTACATATCTGATTTTGTCCTTTTTTTTTTTAATATTCATTTTATTGAGATATATTCACATACCACGCAGTCATACAAAACAAATAGTACATTCAATTGTTCACAGTACCATTACATAGTTGTACATTCATCACCAAAATCAATTCCTGACACCTTCATTACCACACACACAAAAATAACAAGAATGATAATTAAAGTGAAAAAGAGCAAATAAGTAAAAAAGAACACTGGGTCCCTTTGTCTGTTTGTTTGTTTGTTTGTTTCCTTCCCCTATTTTTCTACTCATCCATCCATAAACTAGACAAAGGAGAATGTGGTCCATATGGCTTTCCTAATCCCATTGTCACCCCACATAAGCTACATTTTTATACAATTATCTTCAAGATTCATGGGTTCTGGGTTATAGTTTGATAGTTTCAGATATCTACCACCAGCTACCCCAATTCATTAGAACCTAAAAAGGGATTTTGACCTTTTAAAGCAACTTTTCTTGTTCATGTCAGATGAACCAGGTCCATATGTCTACACATAACACTTTAAAGAGATTCTCTGACATTGAACTTTGTGAAAGTTACAAAAGGATTTGTTCAAAAGTATTGAACTCACATTCCAGAATGACACTTAGCAAAAAACTCTAATATCCTGTGGGTTTCATCCTCCAGATGTGGCTGGGGAACTCTCCCAGGTCTAGAGCTCTCCTTTTCTGGGGGTCCCATGTTGTTCTGTCTAGTGCAGTCAGAACGTTTGCTTCTGGTTCCCGCCTGATGGCTGTGTGGAGCTGCAGCTCTCGGTCTTTCCCACCCAACTGGCCTTGATCTTTGAAGGGGTTTGATCTCCCTTTTGGTAAGAAAAGCCACTTCCTAACCAGAGAACCAAAATTAGGTCTCCTGTGACACAGAAATGCTGACTCTTGACATTTCCTATGCCTCACTGTTTAATCACTTCGTACCCTAACTCAGTGTGATTCCTTGACACACTGCTCAGCACCCAATGAACACTAATAAATGATGTTGGCTGTTGCACGTGTCTGGGAGCTCACCACACACCAGTTTTGTTTTTAAATAGCCATTCTCCTGGGAACCAATGAAGCCTGTGGAAACTGCTTCAGGACTCCACATACAAGCATATACTCCAAAAATATGGATATGAGGAGAAGGATATCTTTACGAATAACATGGTTTCAAAGTACAGCCTAACATATCTAATGACACAGGCATGTTACTTTGTTTTTAAACAAAATGTTAATGTACCAGAAATCTTCCTGCTTATCCCTGCTTCCACTAAAGCTCATTCTTATATGGTGTTTAGTTTTAAGTAAATTTAGAACAAGAAAGGGAAACACTTCAATTGACAATACAACTTTAGAACATTACGCTTTACACAAATACAAAAATGAAATTCTAGTAATTATCAAATCTGAAGTATTGATATAATTACTATAGGTTTTAATTAAGTTTCCCTTTTTTCCCTAAGGGAAAAGAATACTTATCTGCATTCACCCAGAGACACATGCAAGGTTGAAATCCAGACTGTGGGGGTGTTTTGGACACAAAAGAAACCTTTGAAAACTCTGATTTGAGCATATGAGTGTCAGGAACCCCCAGAACAGAGCCAATCCAAAACGTGCTGCAGTGTTTCCATTCAGAGGGCATAAATGTGCATCTTTAATGGTTTTTCAGACTCCCAGGAAATTGGGATTACATGGCGTTAGCTTTTCATTTTCTAAAGAATGGACAAACAGCATGAAAGGCCTCTGAACAATGTGAAGAAAAATATTTCTTGTTCTGGTAAACTTCTGCTGTTCTCTGATACATGCTACATAGACTATGCCTTAAAGATACCACACAATTGTACATGCAATTGCAGCTCAGTGGTGCCAATGTTGGAAAGATTACAACTTTATCCATGCTGAAAAAGACCCCCAAATGTTTATTGTTCTTGCTGAATAGTCACTTAGTCAAGGACAGTATTCATTCTAATGACATCATGAATTTATTTTCCTTTCCATGTCGGATGCTCTTATTTTTTTCCATGGAAGTAACCTTAATTCAGGATTTTTCTTGGGGGGAGGGGTTATTTCCTAGTAAATAACTGCCGGTTTTGGTGGAAACTTACGTCATCAAGTTGACTCTATATTTGCTATATAGAGAAAGAAAATACTCAATATTCCATTGTGTGTACAAATTGTGGAAATAGCACTGACTTGGCTCTATTATATATGTACCAGTAGAATTCATTGAATATCAATTTAAAGCACCAAGACAGGTATTCAGTGGATTCTAAGAGCATTTACATTAACCCAAAGATTAAGGTAAGCAAACCAGAGTAGAAATTACAGAAAATTTAAAACAAGATAAGGACCGGGGCTACCACTACCCAACCCTTTTATCAGTTCAAAGTGTTGTAAGTTTACCAAAGAACGTTTACACATTTTATCACAGATCTCAAAGGCTCTAAATCCATGCCTCTTGAATTTTACTATGCTTAAGAATTGCCTAGAATGTGTTTTCTAATTAAAGATGCAGATTGCCAGGTTCCCTTCCCCCCAGAGCTTGTGATTCATTATATCTGGGATAGGACTCAGAAGCCAGCATTGGTACAGACATACCAGATGACTCTGATGCAGAAATCTGTGGTAGACTCTTTAAGAAATATAACAACCATTTTTTATCCACTTGTGATACCTAATTTGAGCCTGCAGATAGTCTTCCCTTGCTGAAGTGCTTGAATCTCGTTGAGATTAATTCATCTCAAGGTTGTGGACAGATGTTTTTTACCTTTCTACATAGTCATACTGACCACAAAGTGGGCCCTGTTGGACACTCCATTGCTGGGAGAGAGGAAGGGGATACGTTGTGATGAAATCCTACTGTAACAATACATATTTTGAAACAATCCAAATTGCAGTGGGCTTTCCTAGGTATGGACATCTTTAGTTTGCTATGGTTGGGGAAAAGTTACATGAAGTTTTCCTCTTCACCGATTATCTTAGTTTGCCAGTCTTTTATAACAAATACTACACAGTGGTTGTTTAAACAACAGAAATTTATTGGCTCACACTTTGGAATGCTAGAAGTCCAAAATCAGGGCACCAGCAAGGGCATGCTTTCTCCCCAAAGTCTGTAGGGTTCAGGTGTGGACTTGCTGCAATCCTTGGGGTTCCTTGGCTATCATCTCTGCTTCCCATCACATAGTGAGGTCCCTGGTCTCCTCCCATGTCTGCTCCTTCAGTTTCCGCTGACTTCTAGCTTCTGGCTCCACCTTGTGGCTTTCTCTAACTTCTGGCTTCTGGTTTCTTCTCTTTTATAAAGCCTCCTGTAATAGGGATTAAGCCCCATCCTGATTCAGTTGGCCATACCTTAAATAATAACAAATTTAAGAGGCCCTATTTACAAATAAGTTGACACTCACAGGAACATAGATTAACATTATGAACATGTCTTTTTTGGGGTACCTAATTCAACCTACCACATCCATGTCGCATATCCTGGTTGCTGAAAGTGTGGACCAAGGACCAGCAGCATCACCTGGGGGCTTATTAGCATTGCAGAATCTCAAGCCCACCCAGACCTACTGAATCAGAATCTGCACATGAAGGATGCACATGATGAACAACAGCCATTTACAGAAAGCAATAAACTGATGAGTATGGGTTTCTGTGGAGCAAAATTAGGTATGCTCTATGAAATATTTCTTAAAAATGTTTCAAATATAAGAAAGTTTTTACATGAGGGAGATCAAATGAATGTCACCACTGCAAGGTGTTAAAAATGGGATGGTATATGGAAAAAATACAATGAATTCAAACTAGGGTCTATAGTTCACAATAACATTGTAATATTCTTTCATTAATTGTAATAAAGGCAATATACTGAAGCTAAATGTCAAGAAGGGTATATAAGGGAGCGGTATGGGATTTTTGTTGTTGCTGTTTCAACTTTTTTTCTTCCTTTCTTTTTCTCTTCCTTCTTTGCAGAAGAAATGCAAATATTCTCATATAGATAGTGGTGGTGAATGCATAACTATGTGATTACACCAGGATCCATTGATTGTACACTTAGGATGGAGTATATGGTGTGTGAATAAAACTGTTTTAAAAATAAACAGAAAGATGCAAGTGTTGGAGAAGATGTGGAGAGAGAGATATACCTATTCACTAATGGAAGAGAAATATAATGGTGCAGCCCCTCTGGGGGGCAGTGTGGTGGTTCCACAGAAGGCTAAGTATAGGGTTGTGTAAGATCCTGCAACCCCGTTATTATGTATACATTTGGAAGAATTGAAAGCAGGAACATGAATAGACATTTGCACCCTGGTGTTTATGGCAGCAATATTCACGATTTGCAATGGATGGAGGTGGCCTAAGGATTCATCAACTGATAAACAGAAGGGCAAATCATGATGTATACATACAATGGAATATTGAGCAGCTGCAGAAAGGAATGAACTCATGAGTCATGCAGCTAGGTGAATGAACCTTGAAGACATTATGTTGAGTGAAATAAGCCAGAAACAAAAGGACTATAATGTGCAAACTCCGAGAACTGAATTTGAGAGCATAGGATATCATGGGATTGAAAGGGCAGAGAATGGGCAATCAATGCTTATGGAGTACAAAATGTTCAATAAGGCTCATTGTAAAGGTTCCTAGATTGTAAGTTTTTACAGCAGTCACATTTATTCCTGAGTTTTAACTGTTAATTCTAAATTCTGAGATGATGTGTTTTCTGTGTATAACTTGGCAGTTCTCTGGAACTTTAGGTATGTGTGTGACACCTGAGACTCAGAATTAGAGTTCTACAGCTCTGAAAGTCAGCATTACACCATATAGCAACTGTTAAAGGAGGTGAAAAAGAGATCAGACTTCAATTGGAGATATGAATGTAGCAGATCTGGTTTGATAAATCAGAATATGGGGTACAGGATAATATTGTCTGTATTTTAAAACTTCAACTTCGGTATGAGACCAAAGGAAAAGATGTTTATTTTGTTCAAAATTTAAATTTTCTGTATCACACTATCTAATTTAACCTGTCTGTTCAGTTTACTTAAACAGCCTAATGACATGAAACCTAGAATAGGGAATGAGATCTTGTTATTCTGTGCAGGTTAATGTAATACCGAGATACATTTTAGAGTATTTGGGGCAGAAAATAAAAAAGCATTTGCAAAGTCCCCTTGAGGGACTAGGGAAAAAATGTGGAAATATTAAACTTCCCCACCTGGGGAATTCCTGATATTCTCTCAAGCATTAGGGCCTCCCAATTTAATAAACCAAGCCCTCAATCTTGGGGCTTGCCCTTATGAAACTTATTTCTGCAATGGCAAAGCTAAGCCTACTTATAATTGTGACTAAGAGTCACCCCCAGAGAACCTCTTTTGTTGCTCAGATGTGACCTCTTTCTCTCAGCCAACTCTGCAAATAAACTAACTACCCTCCCTCCTATGTGGGACATGACTCCCAGGGGTGTAAGTCTTCCTGGCAATGTGGGCCATGACTCCCAGAGATGAGCCTGGCCCTGGCATCATGGAATTGAAAACACTTTCTTGACCAAAACAGGAAAAAGAAATGAAACAAAATAAAGTTTCAGTGGCTGAGAGATTTCAAATAGAGCCAAGAGGTCATTCTGGAGGTTACTCTTATGCAAGCTTCAGCCAGATATTGCAAATTGCCACAGTATGCCAAGTCCCAACCAATACTATTCCTGAAAACCCTAAGGGATACCCTGGGCTCTAAGACTCTATGAAAGTTTTACTTAGTAAGTTTATTTTTTCAGAAACCTAAAGCCTCCAGATTGTTCCTATGCCAGTTTCTCCAAGAACATCAACTAGTTTCATTCATCTATCCCATAATGTTGACACCCCTTTCCATCATGAAGAAGTTAAAATGGTCATTACCCAGATATCCCTGAAGATTGAGAAAATAATCAAATGAAAAGGAAGAGATGTAACTGAAAAATTATGACTTAACAAATGATTATGACTACTGACTCATTATATAGATATTTCTTTTTAATTTCCAGTGTATTAGAATAGTCAGAAGGAAATACCTGAAATTGTTGAACTATAATCCAGTAGCCTTGATCTTTGATAATGATTGTATAACTATATAGCTTTGATCGTGTGACCATGTGATTGTAAAAACCTTGTGATTGACACTCTCTTTATCTAGGGTATGAGTAGATGAGTAATAAAATAAAGACATGCATGAAAAATAATTATAATAATAGGTTGGGAATATGTGAGAAAAACCCTATGTAAAGTATAGACAATATTTATGGTACTACTTTAATAATCTTTCATCAATTGTAAAAAAAAATGTAACTACTGTTAAAAACAGTAAAATTACCAAAAAAAAAGTGCTATCATCAATTGTAACAAATTTTGCACACCAATGCAAGTGGTGGTGGTGGGGTGGTATATGGGAATCCTGTATTTTATGCATGATTGCTCTGTAAACCCACAACTTCTCTAATAAAAAAATTCTTTTAATTAGGAAAAATGTTTATTTCAAACAAATAGGTTCTACAGACTGAGGTGAACATTTATTTTCCTTTCAAGATCACTTATTTGACATTACTGCAGTCAGTCTGGAATCTTTCCCCACCCCACTCCATCCCCAACCCTTTTACCTCTGTGACCTAGAAAAGCCCCTCAGACTTGAATTGTCTCAGGATTTCTGTTGCTTGGATAATATTTTCCCACAATGTGTCACTCTGCCTCCTGAAAACTTTCCCCCTCCCCAATCCTCCAGATGCCAACAAGTCTCAGTTCAACAGACTTGATGAGGCTTTCCCATAAGCAAAGCTCTGGGAGAGAGGCTGGGCAGAGATAAATGCAAAAGAGAACCAAGAAGGACTCTGCCCTGCAGGAGACTGTGATAATAATAAATGATACGGAGCTTAAGGAGAGCCAGGTCCCTTGTTAGCATCTTAGAGGTGTTAACACAGTCTTCACAACTTCACAACTTGACAGCATATCATAACTAGGAGACATCAGAGCAGGGAGGTAGAGTCAAATCCAGGCCTGCTGGTTGCAGAGTCTGTGCTCTGAACGACTATATAAGAAAAAAGGCAGCAGGGCTGCAAAGTGACTGCTGGGGAAAAGAGGAGCACATTTAGCTCTCACATAACCTCCATTAAATATCTCTATCTTTATTATGAAATGGACACTTTCTTTGCCTTAGGTAATGTGTGAAGCAAACAAAGCTCCAATTTCCAAACTCCCACCCCTACCTTGACCACTGCCATAGATCCTCCTAGAAGGAAGTTCTGAAGTTCCCATTGAAGATTGGGTATGTTTAGTCACTGCACTGCAAGGCAGGTAAGTGCCAAAAGGCAGAATGGGGAGCATTAAGAGTCACGCGAGTAGTCCCTATGAGGGATTTAGGCCATGATTAACCTGTGAAAATTAATTTCTAGTCACCCTGGAGGAAGTGGCATTTAGTTGGGTCATGCAGATGGCAAGTGGTAGAAAGTGTGCCAGGCATTGGGCACAGTGGGGGTCCAGACACAGAACTGGACAACTGTAAGTTACCTCTGTAGTAATTACTTGTGTTTGGCTACTCTGTGGAGTGAGAGTGGGAAGAGCAGTTGACCTGTGCTCACACCTGGCTCATTTTGTGTTACATAATGAAAAGAGCCAAAGCCTCGAGCCCAATTCCTAATTCATGTGCTTGCTCCTCAAGGCACTATGACCCAATTTCCAGTTTAGCGTATGAGGGAGATATTTGCCATTGCGTATGAAACCCCTTCCTTCATTGGAGGCTCCCACCTGCTGAGGTGGAGCTTGCCTCTGCACTGACAGCTGGAAATGTCAGTTACACACTATCCCAGCCTCACTTGCAGCGAAGGCCAGGCATGTAACGGCCTCGCTCTAGGAAGCTAATGCATTCAAAAGCAGGATCTGTAAATTCATTCTGAAGAGAGGGGTAGCAGAGGTGGTAGATGCACATGGTTTGAAGAGCTATCAAGGTCTGTGGTTTTAGCACAAGCATCCTCTGTTCTCTGTGTGTGAGGAGGTGGTTCAAGTTGTGGTATCTGGGCCCAGAGTGGCAGCAGGGGTGGTTTCTCAGGACCAGTTCCAAGCATGATCTGGGGCATTGTTCTGACTGTGTCGTCTCCAAGCCTTGTTCTCCAGATGGATGACTCAATAGCCTTTAATAAATTTACTCTCTCCTTAAAACAGCCAGAGTTGATTTCTCTTGTTTGCCACTGTCAGTGTGTTGGAGGATGGAGGGCCTGCCCTCAAGAATTTCAGAACTGAGTCCTTCCCTTTATATAAAGAACAAGTGAACTTCCAAAAGCAATTGAAATTTTCAGTTGTTGTCTTGAATTCTCAGATCATTTGACAATATTCTGTAGGTTGTGGGGAGCTGGGATGGAAAACTGGGGGAGTCTGTCAGAAAAGCTGTAAGAAGAAATGCACAGAGAATGAGGAGACCCTTGTATGAAATGACCCAAACCCAAGGTGTTTTTTTCCCTTTGGCCCTTTCATGAAAAATCTTCCCTCGACTTAGGAATGGCTTAGATTCTTCTGTTTTGTTACAGGAAAATAATTGAACTCGTATTCACTTAGTACTTTATTGGGCTCCAATATTTATCTACTCTATATTAGTAGAATGGTATGAAATAGTGTGAAAAACAAAGCAGATGTTTATATTTGCTTGAAGTGGAAAGGACTTCAGTGTGATAGAAATGAATTCTCAAGAACAGCCATGGTGGTTTGTTTTAAGTTAAGCTGCCAACTGAATTGTATGAGCAATAACTACCACCTCATTATTGTTGTAATAATCCCAGAAGAGACAGACTTTAAAATATGGTACCAAATTTACAAATTTGGTGAAACTACCAAATTCACTTCTTCATAATTCACAATTCTTAATTTCAATTGTAAGGGGTAAGTCTTCAAACAACTTGATAGACTATCTCATAGAACAATATGTATTTATTCTTTATTGTTTGTTTCCCCGACTATAATGTAAGCTCCATGAAAGTGGGGACTTTGACTGCTTTGGTGATGTATCTCCAACACACAGCAGTGCTGATTCAAACTAGTCTAACAGGACAAGAACATCATACTACCTTTGAATGTGTAAGACAGTGTGTGTGTGCATTATATATAGTTTATTATCCTGTTTGTATCTTTGGAGCAGATCCTTATCAATGAATTTTCAGGGAATAAAACATGTTACTGTTTAATTTCTATTCCCTTTCAGGGAAATATTTCCAGTTAAATGAGTGCTAAACATGAGTCATATCTCAATTAGGTCTCACTTACTCTGTACATCACTTCTCCATTTAGGACTTTCTGTCTTTAATGTTGAACAGAGAGGTTATTTATACACAAAAGAACTTGAATTGGACATTCTTGTATTTTTTCCATATAAGTGAATAGAGGGTATATCTTGTTTTATGATGTGACATGATGTAAAGCAATTGCTTTTGTCTTAGAAATTATTTGAATAAAGTGTAAGGTTTTGGAACTTCTGTGAAACTCCATTGTTCAACCTGTATTTTTAAGCAAGCAGTACTCACACTTTGAGGGAGTAGTTTCCATCTGAATTGGCAATTTAAGTCTGTCATCCTCTACCTACTTTGCATAATTAGAATCCCAGGCAATATTAAGAATGGTCTTTGATATTAGGGTTGGGAATGAAAATTTCATTTTCAATGTATTCCATAAATAATTTGATAGGTGTTTCAGTAAATGTCACGTTTAATATACTTATAACTGTTTTCCCAATAACTGTTCTGGCAATAAGCCATACTATGCAGCAAATATTCTCTTTAATTTCTTGGATTAAATACAATAACATATTTACCCTTGTCTTTGCTTAGTTTTTATTGCTGTGATTCACTTTGCCAGCCCTGAATTTTAAAAATAAATAGTAATCCAGATTACTTTTTGTTTTTTCATCATATTTCAAAGAGAAAAAAATGACAAAAACAAATTTAAAATAAGGGTTATAAAGTGCCTCTAACTACTCTATTACAATCCAATTTCAGATGATGAACAACTTTAAAAAATTAATAAACATTTATATAGTACATCAAATTCCAATTATAGTATTAAGAATAAAATTAAGAAGAAAATTTGGGTCTAACGATTTCAAAGGAAAGATTAGATGTGGCTCAATAAAGCCCCAGGAAGAGGCAGTGTAATGTTAATTGAGACACATCCAGAAGAGCTGAGGTTTAGGGAGCAGGTAGATACATTTCTCTCCTCTCTGTTCACAAACATTTGGAGGAAAGGAAAATCTGGTACATGTGGGTTTCCTGAAGCAAAACCAGATCCACTCAATAAAATCTTGCATTAAAATGTTGCTTTCAAATAATTAAATTCTGTGGCAATGCAGATATCAGGGCCCCAGGCCATCTCTCTATGAGCAATGTTGAGGGAAAGTAGCCCGAGGACTTGTCAGGGATGATAAGAACAGAGGATGTTGTCCACTGATCATGAAAACAATGACTTAGCAACACCATTCCCCACCAGAGAGAGACTTGGAGCCAAATTGTTGGTAATCCTTCTGGTATAATGACAACCACATACTTAGCACTTGCTGAGAACCAGGCACTGTTCTAAGCACTTTGCAAATCTTGGCAATTATATGAAGTAGGTACTATGATTATTCCCATTTTACAGAAGAGGAAGCTGAGGCACAGTGAGGTTAAATGATTTGCCCCTATTACAGCTAGGAGGTAACAGAATCCAAATCCAGGCTCTTAATCACTATGCTTTGCTGCCTCATGATAATGCGCAATATTCAATAATCAAGCCGTTAATCTCTCAGCAATGATTCCCACCTCAGTAATAGGGTTCTTTTTAGTAATAAAACAAATATTCTCATATGTTTTAGAACATGAATGTATGTGTGTGTGAGAAGTTCAAGCACACAAGAACACCTAACATGTCACAAGAAATCATCATAATTCAAATTGAAAGCAGATGCAGTTCATGTGAAATTAATTTCCTGATAGCTCCCGTACATTATTATCTGGACTTTGATGCGTTGCACAGGGCTATGGACACACCCACTTCCCTTTAAAAAACACAGAAGAATAATTAAGTTAGAGCTATGTCACTAACATTTGACAAAAGATGATTGCTATAAATGTCTTGAAGTAAAAGTTCATATTCTTCTACAAACTGTTTTGGATCATTCACATTAAGCACTCATCTCAGGGTGGATCATTTTTCATTAGTGTAATTGACTTAAGGCTTATTACTAGAGGCCATAAAGCCTAAGAATTGACAACAGAATCTATCAGACTCACAGACTGATAAATTTTTCATGAAAACTTTGAAATGTTAATAAGTTGAAAATTTGCCTCTATTTCTCTTTTTCCAATACATTTTATGGTGGTTATATTGTGGTATATACCTATGATATTAATGTGTTTTAGCTATTGATGATATGTCTCTATGTATTAGCTTATACATATATGTATGTTGTGATGGTTAGGTTTATGTGTCAACTTGGCCAGTTGATGGTGCCCAGTTGTCTCGTCAAGCAAGCACTGGCCTAACTGTTACTGCTAGGACATTTCATGGCTGGTTAATAAACCAGAAGACTGGTTTATTAAATTATCAGTCAATTGATTGCATCTAGGATCAACTAAGGGAGTGTCTTCTGCAATGAGAGAATCCTGTCAGTTGGATTTAATCCAATCAGCTGAAGACCTGTAAGGGACAAGAGAGAACTTTCATCTCTTCTTTGGCCAGCCAGCCTCTACTAGGGAATTCATCAAGGAACTTCATCAGAGTTGCCAGCTCGCGGCCTGCCCTGGAATTTGCACCATGCATCCCCACAGTTGCATGACACACTTTATAAAATCTCACGTTTCAAGATATCTCCTGTTTCCTTAGAGACCCCTGACTAATACATATGTAAACACATACACACACACAGACACTTACAGCCATTTGCATCCCTCTTTGAAGAGTTGTACACACAAGTTCCTAAACTCTTTGGATTCTAATGTAATTAATAGAGTGGTAAATAACTGGTTAGTGAAGAATAAAAGTGGGAAAAGGACATTTTGTAATATCTTGATGTGCCAGTTATGTTTCCCTTAGTGGAGTCAGGGAGCACTGATGGTTGGAAGGGCTGTCTTTGCAGTGAGCTCTAAAATCCTTGTTGGATCACATTATGAAACTGAAGACTTCACTCATCTTACTTCTCTTGTCCTTAGTTTTCCCAGTTGTAAAAGGAGAGGGATCATGCTAGCTTTAACAACCTGTGAATTTTAAACATTATTAACTGTTGTTATTTTCCATGAGAGCAGGTAGTTAAATCCTAGTTGCATTCTCTTTTCTGTGTTAGAGTGTTTCCACCTTCCAAGATTTTGTATGAGACAAGAAAATTGTTGGACTCTCTTTTTCCTGACCTGAGGGAATTTGTGTTCCTTTTGGAGACTTAAACAAACTATTTTGCATCATTGGGCTGCTTATGAAGACATTACATGTCTGAAAGGGATAGTATGGATGTTACGGCTATGTAGAGACTAGACTGAGAGAAACGTCTATTGAGTCTGCAAATAAAATGAATAGTGTTTTAAGAGTTAGGAATTTTTTTAGCTCACTATGTTGCCTATGGATGTTTATTGTTAACTACATAGTATCTATTTTCAAGTTGAGGTTTCTTGAGAGTTCTTGAAAGTCATCTGAGCATTTGTTGTGGATCACTTCAGGATTCTTGCCATTCTGCATTTGATTCCCCAACCCTCTGCCCAATCCCGACTCCCATGCCTTCTCCAATACCTACTGTCTCTCTGACACTGCTCCCCACACCACACACTTCCAGATGCCCAACTTTAATTCAGTTCAGCAGCCATTAAGGGACTGTATACTATGTACCTAACTCTCTGATAGGTGCTAGGGATATAAAATAA
Organism: Choloepus didactylus; assembly: GCF_015220235.1. Classification (NCBI taxonomy): domain Eukaryota; kingdom Metazoa; phylum Chordata; class Mammalia; order Pilosa; family Megalonychidae; genus Choloepus; species Choloepus didactylus. Next base: position 45,229,243 of record NC_051309.1, read on the forward strand.
AACAAATGGGGACCATCAGAGACTCTATAAAAGTTTCACTCATTAAGTTTATTTTTCAGAAACTTAAATCCTCCAGAGTGTTCCTATGGCAGATAAGTCCCAAAACCCAAGGGAAACAGCCTCTTAAAGAACGTCAACCGGATGCATCCCCCTGTCCCATAATGTCAACACTGCTTTTCAACATGAACAAGTTAGGGTGGTCACTGCCTAGACATCCCAGAAGATTGGGAAAGTGATTAAACTAGAGGATGGGGTAGCAACAGACAAGATAGAATTTAACAAAGGATTACAAATACTGAATCTTTACATGATTTTTTTCTTAGTTGCTAGGGTATTAGAATAGCTAGAAGGAAAGAACTGAAATGGTGAAAATGTAACCCATAACATTCTTTGAAATTTGCTCTATAGCTACTTGTTAAATTGTACTTAGAAAGTTATCACCTTTCTGTATATATTTCACAATAAGGAAAAAACAGAAACTATGTTAATGTAACCCTTAACATTCTTCAAAATTTCCTATATAACTACTTTTTAAATTATATTTTGAAAGTTATCACCTTTATGCATGTATGTTATATTTCACAAGGAAATAACTGAACCTATGGAACTGTAACCCATAACATTCTTGAGATTTTCTCTCTACCTCCTTGTTGAATCACACTTTAAAAGTTATCACTTTTATGTATATATGTTATATTCCACAATAAAAAAATGAAAAAAAAAGGAAAATTGGGGCCTACTAACATGAATTAACCTCAAGGCATTCCCCTGGGTTAAGTGAACAGATCGATCTGCAATGTAGCTACATTTGACATTGAACACTTAAAAATGAGAAAATGACTGCCTTAGAAGACTTTTTTTTTAGTTTTTTTTTCCCCAATATTTAATGATACTCTCCTCATCTTGCAGATACTGGAAACTTTGTTTCGTAATGCTATGGTTGGTTCATGACAATAAAACAATTTCATCAATGTTTATGAGGACATTCCTGCTTACCAACATCGAGAGAAAGGATAAATGTTCCATTTCTTTCATCCAAAAATGGTACCAAACTATTAACATAAAAAGTAAGTGAACTGGTGCTAAGACACATTGTTTATAACCACACTTAAAATAATTTATTCTGATTCTGTGCACCTTGATTCTACAGGTGGTATTAGAAGGTAGATTTAGCGGAAGAATTAATAACCAGAAATCCATGTCAATCCATACACTCTGAGCCCAGCTGGGCTTCTACTCACCAAATCAAAGGCTGATGAAGGGTCAATGAAAGTTGGAAAAAAGGTTTAACTTGTTTGACATATTTCTTCAGGAGGTGAGAGAGGCTATAAGTAAATAGTCAATAAAAGAATAACTATACCTGAAATCTGTTTGCTTTTCCTGAAATTTCTTGATGGTCTATCTAGAAATTAATCAGTCTGTTTCTGTAAGAATATATAGAGGTTGGATTTTCTATATCTGCACCGTCTCATACGGTTATTGCTAGGTACATGTAGCTACTGAGCACTTGAAACGTGGCTAGTCTGGATTTAGATGTGTTCTAATTGTAAGATGCACACCAGATTTAGAAGATTTAGTATGAAAAAGAGAATGTAAAAATATCCTATTAATATTTTGTTATATTGAATACATTGTGAAATGATAATACTTTGGATATATTGAGTTAAATAAAATATATTGTTAAAAGTAATTTCATGTGTTTCTTTTTATGTTTTAGATGTGGCTACTAGGAAAATTTAAATTACAAACATGGCTTGCAGTATATTTCTATTGTACAGTGCTGCTTTAAAATACGTCACTCTAGGCAGTGTGATATGTTTCTGAATTTGTCAGTTTTATCTATATCTTGTGGGTGGATATTTGAAAACCAAAACTCTGGAGATGGATCTTACAGACATCTCCACTGTCTTAATCCCTAATCAACCCCAGAAGGCTTATGAAGTAGATGGTATTTTTGTTCCAAATATGTGCAACCATACATGGAATCTCTCCTTAATGAAAACTATACTTTTTTTAAATTCATTTTATTGAGATATATTCACATACCATGCAGTCATACAAAACAAAGCGTACATTCGATTGTTTACAGTACCATTACATAGTTCTGCATTCATCACCAAAATCAATCCCTGACGCCTTCATTACCACACACACAAAAATAACAAGAATAATAATTAAAGTGAAAAAGAACAATTAAAGTAAAAAAGAACACTGGGTGCCTTTGTTTGTTTGTTTTTTTTTTTTTTTTTTAATCATCATTTTATTGAGATATATTCACATACCATGCAGTCATAGAAAACAAATTGTACTTTCGATTGTTTACAGTACCATTACATAGTTGTACATTCATCACCTAAATCAATCCCTGACACCTTCATTAGCACACACACAAAAATAACAAGAATAATAATTAGAGTGAAAAAGAGCAATTGAAGTAAAAAAGAACACTAGGTACCTTTGTCTGTTTGTTTGCTTCCCCTACTTTTCTACACATCCATCCATAAACTAGACAAAGTGGAGTTTGGTCCTTATGGCATTCCCAATCCCACTGTCACCCCTCATAAGCTACATTTTTATACCACTGTCTTCGAGATTCATGGGTTCTGGGTTGTAGTTTAATAGTTTCAGGTATCCACCACCAGCTACCCCAATTCTTTAGAACCTAAAAAAGGTTGTCTAAAGTGTGCGTAAGAGTGCCCACCAGAGTGATCTCTCGGCTCGTTTTGGAATCTCTCTGCCACTGAAGCTTATTTCATTTCCTTTCACATCCCCCTTTTGGTCAAGAAGATGTTCTCCATCCCACGATGCCGGGTCTGCATTCCTCCCCGGGAGTCATATTCCACGTTGCCAGGGAGAGTCACTCCCCTGGGTGTCTGATCCCACGTAGGGGGGAGGGCAGTGATTTCACCTTTCAAGTTGGCTTAGCCAGAGAGAGAGGGCCACATCTGAGCAACAAAGAGCCATTCGGGAGGAGGCTCTTAGGCACAACCATAGGGAGGCCTAGCCTCTCCTTTACAGCAACCGTCTTCCCAAGGGTAAAACTTATGGTAGAGGGCTCAACCCATCAAACCACCAGTCCCCTATGTCTGTGGTCATGTTAGCAACCATGGAGGTGGGGTAGGCGAATACCCCTGCATTCTCCACAGGCTCCTCAAGGGGGCACTACATCTTTTTTTTTTTTTTTTCCTTGTTTGTCTTTTTTCTTTTCTTTTTTTTTTTTTTAACTTTCCCTTCTTTTTTCAAATCAACTGTATGAAAAAAAAAGTTAAAAAGAAAACAAACATACAATAAAAGAACATTTCAAAGAGACCATAGCAAGGGAGTAAGAAAAAGACAACTAACCTAAGATAACTGCTTAACTTCCAACATGTTCCTACTTTACCCCAAGAAAGTTACATAATATAGCAACATTTCAGTGAACTTGTTCCTACTACATCCATCAGAAATTAACAGACCATAGTCATTTCTGGGCATACCCAGAACGTTAAATAGCTTATCTGTTCTTCTTGGATTATTGTTCCCCCTTCCTTAATTGCTCTCTACTGCTAGTTCCCCTACATTCTACATTATAAACCATTTGTTTTACATTTTTCAAAGTTCACATTAGTGGTAGCATATAATATTTCTCTTTTTGTGCCTGGCTTATTTCGCTCAGCATTATGTCTTCAAGGTTCATCCATGTTGTCATATGTTTCACCAGATCGTTCCTTCTTACTGCCGCGTAGTATTCCATCGTGTGTATATACCACATTTTATTTATCCACTCATCTGTTGAAGGACATTTGGGTTGTTTCCATCTCTTGGCAATTGTGAATAATGCTGCTATGAACATTGGCATACAGATATCTGTTCGTGTCACTGCTTTCCGATCTTCCGGGTATATACCGAGAAGTGCAATCGCTGGATCGAATGGTAGCTCTATATCTAGTTTTCTAAGGAACTGCCAGACTGACTTCCAGAGTGGCTGAACCATTATACAGTCCCACCAACAATGAATAAGAGTTCCAATTTCTCCACATCCCCTCCAGCATTTGTAGTTTCCTGTTTGTTTAATGGCAGCCATTCTAACCGGTGTTAGATGGTATCTCATTGTGGTCTTAATTTGCATCTCTCTAATAGCTAGTGAAGCTGAACATTTTTTCATGTGTTTCTTGGCCATTTGTATTTCCTCTTCAGAGAACTGTCTTTTCATATCTTTTGCCCATTTTATAATTGGGCTGTCTGTACTATTGTCATTGAGTTGTAGGATTTCTTTGTATATGCAAGATATCAGTCTTTTGTCAGATACATGGTTTCCAAAAATTTTTTCCCATTGAGTTGGCTGCCTCTTTACCTTTTTGAGAAATTCCTTTGAGGTGCAGAAACTTCTAAGCTTGAGGAGTTCCCATTTATCTATTTTCTCTTTTGTTGCTTGTGCTTTGGGTGTAAAGTCTAGGAAGTGGCCTCCTAATACAAGGTCTTGAAGATGTTTTCCTACATTATCTTCTAGGAGTTTTATGGTACTTTCTTTTATATTGAGATCTTTGGTCCATTTTGAGTTAATTTTTGTGTAGGGGGTGAGGTAGGGGTCCTCTTTCATTCTTTTGGATATGGATATCCAACTCTCCCAGCCCCATTTGTTGAAAAGACCATTATGGCTCAGTTCGGTGACTTTGGGGGCCTTATCAAAGATCAGTCGGCCATAGATCTGAGGGTCTATCTCTGAATTCTCAATTCGATTCCATTGATCTATATGTCTATCTTTGTGCCAGTACCATGCTGTTTTGGCAACTGTGGCTTTATAATAAGCTTCAAAGTCAGGGAGTGTAAGTCCTCCCACTTCGTTTTTCTTTTTTAAAGTGTCTTTAGCAATTCGAGGCATCTTCCCTTTCCAAATAAATTTGATAACTAGCTTTTCCAAGTCTGCAAAGTAGGTTGTTGGAATTTTGATTGGGATTGCATTGAATCTGTAGATGAGTTTGGGTAGAATTGACATCTTAATGACATTTAGCCTTCCTATCCATGAACATGGAATATTTTTCAATCTTTTAAGGTCCCCTTCTATTTCTTTTAGTAGAGTTATGTAGTTTTCTTTGTATAGGTCTTTTACATCTTTGGTTAAGTTTATTCCTAGGTACTTGATTTTTTTAGTTGCTATTGAAAATGGTATCTTTTTCTTGAGTGTCTCTTCAGTTTGTTCATTTCTAGCATATAGAAACATTACTGACTTATGTGCATTAATCTTGTATCCCGCTACTTTGCTAAACTTGTTTATTAGCTCTAGTAGGTGTATCGTTGATTTCTCAGGGTTTTCTAGATATAAGATCATATCATCTGCAAACAATGACAGTTTTACTTCTTCTTTTCCAATTTGGATGCCTTTGATTTCTTTGTCTTGCCGGATTGCCCTGGCTAGCACTTCCAGCACAATGTTGAATAACAGTGGTGACAGCGGGCATCCTTGTCTTGTTCCTGATCTTAGAGGGAAGGCTTTCAGTCTCTCACCATTGAGTACTATGCTGGCTGTGGGTTTTTCATATATGCTCTTTATCATGTTGAGGAAGTTTCCTTCAATTCCTACCTTTTGAAGTGTTTTTATCAAAAAGGGATGTTGGATTTTGTCAAATGCTTTTTCAGCATCTATTGAGATGATCAATTGATTTTTCCCTTTCGAGTTTTTAATGTGTTGTAATACATTGATTGTTTTTCTTATGTTGAACCATCCTTGCATGCCTGGAATGAACCCCACTTGGTCATGGTGTATGATTTTTTTAATGTGTCTTTGGATTTGATTTGCAAGTATTTTGTTGAGGATTTTTGCATCTATATTCATTAGGGAGATTGGCCGGTAGTTTTCCTTTTTTGTAGCATCTTTGCCTGGTTTTGGTATTAGATTGATGTTAGCTTCATAAAATGAGTTAGGTAGTGTTCCATTTTTTTCAATGTTTTGAAAGAGTTTGAGTAAGATTGGTGTCAGTTCTTTCTGGAAAGTTTGGTAGAATTCCCCTGTGAAGCCATCTGGCCCTGGGCATTTATTTGTGGGAAGATTTTTGATGACTGATTGGATCTCTTTGCTTGTGATGGGTTGGTTGAGGTCTTCTATTTCTTCTCTTGTCAGTCTAGGTTGTTCATATGTTTCCAGGAAATTGTCCATTTCTTCTACATTATCCAGTTTGTTGCCATACAGTTGTTCATAATATCCTCTTATGATTTTTTTTAATTTCTTCAGGATCTGCAGTTATGTCACCTTTTTCATTCATTATTTTGTTTATATGGGTCTTCTCTCTTTTTGATTTTGTCAGTCTAGCTAGGGGCTTGTCAATCTTGTTGATCTTCTCAAAGAACCAACTTTTGGTGATATTTATCCTTTCTATTGTTTTTTTGTTCTCTATGTCATTTATTTCTGCTTTAATCCTTGTTATTTCTTTTCTTGTACTTGGTTTAGGATTGGTTTGCTGTTCATTTTCTAGCTTCTTCAGTTGATCCATTAGTTCTTTGATTTTGGCTCTTTCTTCCTTTTTAATATATGCGTTTAGTGCTATAAATTTCCCCCTTAGCACTGCTTTTGCTGCATCCCATAGGTTTTGGTATGTTGTGTTCTCATTTTCATTCGTCTCTATATATTTAGCAATTTCTCTTGCTATTTCTTCTTTAACCCACTGATTGTTTAGGAGTGTGTTGTTTAACCTCCAGGTATTTGTGAATTTTCTAAGTCTCTGATGGTTATTGACTTCTAATTGTATTCCATTGTGGTCAGAGAATGTGCTTTGAATAATTTCAATCTTTTTAAATTTATTGAGGCTTGTTTTATGTCCCAGCATATGATCTATTCTGGAGAAAGTTCCGTGAGCACTAGAAAAGTATGTGTATCCTGGTGATTTGGGATGTAATGTCCTGTAGATGTCTGTTAAATCTAATTCATTTATCAGATTGTTTAGGTTTTCAGTTTCCTTATTGGTCTTCTGTCTGGTTGATCTATCTATAGGAGAGAGTGATGTGTTGAAGTCTCCCACAATTATTGTGGAAACATCAGTTGCTTCCTTTAGTTTTGCCAATGTTTCTCTCATGTATTTTGTGGCACCTTGATTGGGTGCATAGACATTTACGATTGTTATTTCTTCTTGCTGAATTGCCCCTTTTATTAGTATGTAGTGGCCTTCTTTGTCTCTCAAAACATCCCTGCATTTGAAGTCTATTTTATCTGAGATTAATATTGCTACACCTGCTTTCTTTTGGCTGTAGCTTGCATGAAATATTTTTTTCCATCCTTTCACTTTCAGTTTCTTTGTGTCCCTGTGTCTAAGATGAGTCTCTTGTATGCAACATATTGATGGTTCATTTTTTTTGATCCATTCTGCGAATCTATATCTTTTAATTGGGGAGTTTAATCCATTTACATTCAACGTTAAAACCGTGAAGGCATTTCTTGAATCGGCCATCTTATCCTTTGGATTATGTTTGCCATATTTTTCCCTCTCTCTATTAATATCCTTTATTGTACCCATACCGAATCTCTTTAGTACTGAACCTTTCTCCAAGTCTCTCTGTCCTGTCTTTGTTTCTCTGTCTGTAGGGCTCCCTTTAGTATCTCCAGTAGGGCAGGTCTCTTGTTAGCAAATTCTCTCAGCATTTCTTTGTCTGTGAAAAATTTAAGCTCTCCCTCAAATTTGAAGGAGAGCTTTGCTGGATAAAGTATTCTTGGCTGGAAATTCCTCTCACTCAGAATTTTAAATATATCGTGCCACTGCCTTCTCGCCTCCATGGTGGCTGCTGAGTAGTCACTACTTAGTCTTATGCTGTTTCCTTTGTATGTGGTGAATTGCTTTTCTCTTGCTGCTTTCAGAACTTGCTCCTTCTCTTCTATGTTTGACAGTGTGATCAGTATATGTCTCGGAGTGGGTTTTTTTTGGATTTATTCTATTTGGAGTTCGCTGAGCATTTATGATTTGTGTATTTATGTTGTTTAGAAGATTTGGGAAGTTTTCCCCAACAATTTCTTTGAATACTCTTCCTAGACCTTTACCCTTTTCTTCCCCTTCTGGGACACCAATCAGTCTTATATTCGGACGTTTCATATTATCTATCATATCCCTGAGGTCCATTTCGAGTTTTTCAATTTTTTTCCCCATTCTTTCTTTTATGCTTTCATTTTCCATTCTGTCATCTTCCAGGTCACTGATTCGTTGTTCAACTTCCTCTAGTCTTGTACTATGAGTGTCCAGAATCTTTTTAATTTGGTCAACAGTTTCTTTAATTTCCATAAGATCATCCATTTTTTTATTTAGTCTTGCAATGTCTTCTTTATGCTCTTCTAGGGTCTTCTTGATTTCCTTCATATCCCGTACTATGGTCTCATTGTTCATCTTTAGTTCTTTGAGTAGCTGCTCTAGGTGTGTCTCTTCTGGTCTTTTGATTTGGGTGCTTGGGCTTGGGTTATCCATATCGTCTGGTTTTTTCATATGCTTTATAATTTTCTGTTGTTTTTGGCCTCGTGGCATTTGCTGAACTTGATAGGGTTCTTTTAGGGTTTGTAGACCAGTTGAAGTCCTTATCTCTAATTTATCAGATCTACAGCTTCGTGGAGTACACTTTCTCTAACTAACCAGCAGGTGGCGTCCACGAGTCACCTGTTCTCCACAAGCCAGATCTCCCCTGCTTAGCCTTTTTGGTGAGTGGGGGAGTTAGTCTTGTGGGGCCCAATTGGTGTCCCAAGCTTGCGTGTGTAGTTGGTGTTGCCTGCCCTGTATGTGGGGCGTGTTTCTGGGCAGTCGGGGAGGGGGGGTGGCCCTAACAATCAAATCTCCCTGATGATCCTAGAGTTTTAAAGCTACTGCAATAGTCTAATCCTTCAGTTCAGTCCTGCCACAGTTTGTCTCTGCCACTGACCCACAAGTCTTTGGTATTGGCGTATGGCTCCTGAGACTTGCAAGTGGGCCCCTCTTCCAGGCTGTGCACCCCGGGTCCTCTGTTGAGGGATGACTGTGCTATGTCACAGGTGAGTGCCGTCCCCCCAGGGCAGTTCTGGGCTGCTGGGCTGTTTTGGGAGGCTCCCAGTCTGCTCAAATGATGGCTGAATGGGGCTTTGTTAATTCACACTGCTCCCCCTTCCCAGCTCTGGGACATTCAGCTGAGGTTGCAGGGAAGGCTAATGTCCACGCCCAGTTTTGTGGTGTGTGCCTGTTATTTGAAGTACTTCCGTCACACTGGGTTGTCTGGGGCAGCTCTGGGCTATGGGGCTGGCGATGGGCAGGAGTGTTTCCTGTCCACCAGGATGGTGGCTGTGAGCGGAGACCCCCCTTTTCTTGGGAAGTTGTGTTGTTTAGTGAATTTTCTCAGCCACTGGATTATTGCCTTTTGTCTCAGAGCTCTCTTAGTTCTGCTCTTGAGTTGACGTGCCCAAATTTCATTTCTTTGAAGCTTTTTGTATTGAGCTTCTTAGAGTAATTGTTTTAGGATTTAAAAAAAAAAAAAAAAAAAAAAAAAACGGCCCTCCTGAGAGATCTAATGGGTTATTGAAATGCTAATAGACAAAGCAACCAGGGCCATTAAGGAAAGGTGCACAGGGCAGAGAGATCAGCCTTGCTTCGGGATTTGCATATGCGCCTCAAGGCCTGATCTCCGCCCTTCCCCTTTCTGTGTTCACCAGAACTCCAAAAATCCTCTGCTTTTATTTTGGAGTTTTTCGTGTTGTTTTTTTTCTATGCCTGTCTCCTCTCTGCTGGGCTGGCTGCTCTCAGAGTCTCTGGTGTCTGGCCTCAGTCTATCTATGGTTGGAGTTTGAATCAGTAGAATGAGTTTCCGATAAGAGCAGCCACTGCAATTCTCCCTTCTCCTTCCTGGAGCTGACAGCCCCTCCTCCCCCGGGACTGAGCCTGGCAGGGAGGGGCGCGGGTCCCCTGGCCGCAAATCTTACAGATTTCGCTGATCTCAGCAGTTCCACGTTTTCATGAGTGTTGTATGAAGTATGCCCAAAGACAGATTGCTCTGTGGTGTCCAGTCCACGCAGTTCCTGGCTTTTTACCTACTTTCCTGGAGGAGTAACTAAAACATACAGCTCACCAGTCTGCCATCTTGCCCCGCCTCTACCGCCTTTGTTTGTTTTTTTGTTGTTTTTTCCCTTCCCCCATTTTTCTACTCAGCCATCCATAAACTAGACAAAGGGGAGTGTGGTCCTTATGGCTTTCCCAATCACATTGTCACCCCTCATAAGCTACATTTTTATATAATCATCTTCAAGATTCATGGGTTCTGAGTTGTAGTTTGATAGTTTCAGGTATTTACTGCCAGCTACTCCAGTTCACTAGAACCTAAAAAGGGTTGTCTATACTGTGCATAAGAGGGCCCACCAGAGTGACCTCTCAGCTCCTTTTGCAATCTCTCTGCCACTGTACCTTATTTCATTTCCTCTCACATCCCCCTTTTGGTCAAGAAGATGTTCTCCATCCCACAATGCCGGGTCTACATTCCTCCCCCAGAGTCATATTCCACGTTGCCAGGGAGATTCACTCCCTTGGGTGTCAGATCCCATGTAGTGGGGAGGGCAGTGATTTCACCTTTCAAGTTGGCTTAGCTAGAGAGAGAGGGCCACATCTGAGCAACAAAAAGATATTCAGGAGGAGGCTCTTAGGTACAATTTTAGGAGGCCTAGCCTCTCCTTTGCAGCAACAGTCTTCCCAAGGGCAAGAAAACTATACTTCTTAACACCATGACTTCATGCTTGGTCATGTGACTTGCCTTGGTCAAAGAAATGTGAGTGCAATGACATATATTACTTAAGCATGGACTTCACGTGCTTTAAAAGCCATCACATGGTCTTCAACTCTCTTTTCCTTCTGCCCCAAGACCAGCATGTCCCATGCATCCTGGATCCCAGAGTGAAGACAACATAGAGCAGAGTCACAGCTGGTGTTTCAAGGGCATGAGCAAGAAGAAATCATTTCCACAGAAGGAGGCCCAAATTTAGGGGAAGAAGAAGAAAGAGGATATAGTAGAGCATCAGTTTTGCTTCTAAGCCCAGATTTAAATTTCTCCAGTTCGGCAGATGAGAGCCAGAAGTTGAAGAAACTATTCAGGAGAGACTGTGTGAAACTCTAGGTAGAAATTACATGAGGCAGAGTTTATGTTTGCTTTACTTACTGCTATATTCCCAGTGTCACAGTACCTTGTGCACAACAGGTGCTCAACAAATATTTGTTGAATAAATGAATGAAGACCAAAGGCAGATGCAGATTACAAAAATGAACATTTATTGCAAATGAGAAAAAAAATCTCAAAATATTACAAGTTTTTAGGACTAACAAGTATCATAAAAATTTAAGAAAATAAAATGGTGTGTTTATTAATTAATTGGCATCTCTATAATACTCCTCCCCTTCCCCATGTTTTGGCTGCAAACACTTGATCTCCTCTTCATAAGACAACAGTTGTGCAATTTTACTTTCTATAGAGAGAATGGAAAGATCCTCCAGTCTTTCCTCTAACATGACAGATTGAAAAATTACTATTGAAAATTTAGACAAGTTTCTTTCAGCTTTACCAGACATTAATGTCAATTCAACTGTTAGGATTATTCTCAAACTCGAGAAAATCTCTACCAAGTTTCTGCCATGTATGAGTTATAAGATTTCAGGGCCTTTCAAGTAAGTGTTCCTATGTGGTAAATCAATGGCCTTTGAATTAATGATACTCATGGTTGTAGGACATCTTGAGTTTTAAGTTATCTTCATTGTTATATCAGTATTTCAGTTCAAGCAGCAAGAAATTTAAATTCAAATATTTTTCCACAGTATATATATGATTTACTCCTCTTCACTAATTAGTTTGTCAAGCAATTCATGGTGATACATTTTTAATTGCATGTGCTGCCCTATTGAGTATACTGCTGACAGGAGAGACTTCTATTTTGACTAGGTATTAATGAAAATTCAATCCCCCACTTACCATTTTACATGTCTGATGATTGGAAGAATTTCCCATAGATTAGCTTCTAGTTCCATACATTTCAGACCTTTTTTTAGCATACGTGCTGCCAAAGTGAGCACCATTTCAGACCTTTTTTCACTAACAGGTGCTGTAGGTCATGTTCAAATCACCTCTGGCCTTGCAACCTCATGCCACAACCCTGGAAAGTCCACACAGTGGCTGGTAGGAGCATGCTTGGAAGCCATTCCTACACCTGAATGTCTAGTAATAACAACTTAGTTCAGGGAAGAGGGACCACTTAACTATACCCCACTAAACCAAAACTAAGCGTATTTCCAAATCAACTTCCTCTTTACAGGATATGAAAAATTCCGATAGTTACTATTATCCTTTGGTATGAAGGGAAGCCTGAGGCTGGGAAGCTAGAGAAGATAGAGATACTGATCTAAATTGTGAATACACTTTGAGGGCCCTTCCCAGGGTCTTGGAAAGAACCCCTGTAAGTAATGGGACCAGAGCTTAGGCTTCATTAACTTTAAAATAACTCCACATCTGATGAAGACAGAGCTGCTTTGCCAAACTCATTGACCTCATGGATCCAGGGCAGGTCCTCTTTCCCAACCTCTATTTATAGCAGCGCACTCTCTGGAGTATGAGAATTAGAGGGCTTGGGAAGAACTGGAGCTTGGGTGGACAATGTCCTTTGAAATGGACTTTGAAGTTTGCATCAGGGCCAGTGACCAGGATGTGGCTTCTCCAAAGGGCCTCCAGGCAGAGGATTTGGATTAGGGACAGTTGCTGCCAAATAGGAATTCAGCCATCTGATGACTGAAGCTGATAACTGGTTAAATAGTAATGCTAATGATAATAGGTATTATTTGAGTGTTTATTCCCCCCCCCCCACTTGACAGACAAGGAAAATCAAACTGAAAAGGGGTTTTTGGGTACAAGTGAGGCAACCCTTGGAGGACTTCTAGGCATAACTGATGAACTTATTAAAAGAAGGACTTGATCCTGATATTTTTTCTGGTAGGACTAGTAAACTTTTAGGATATATGTGATACATATGCAAAGAATAAAATTATAGAAGAATATATTCCAGACTGTAAATAGGGATTAGCAGATCATTGTAGCTCTACTACTAGCTATTTTTCCATATATATATATGCTGAGGTTCTATCTTTTGTATATTTTTATAACTTACTTTAAAAAACATACTAATTGTTGCAGATCTTGGAACAAGTGCATGGATCTTCCCCTAAATATTAGGTAGTGCCTCTGGAAAGCTGTGAAGCCCTGTGGAAAGCTGAACTGGGAGATGTACAGAAATAACATGGGTCACCCTTACTGCAAAGTGTGGAACCATCCAGACCAAAGACCTCCACTTGCCATGGAGAGTGCTCCAGGCCTTGTTAAAACAATAATGTTAGGTTTCAGCCTCCTGAGACAGTTCCATAAGACACAGGGGCCTTAGACTTAAGAGAAATGCTAAATCAACTTAGGACAAGGACAAGCCCAAGGGAATTGACCCTTCTCGGCATACCGTGGGACAAGGTGAGACTATGGACCACTGGAATTTATCTATGTCATAGTAACCAATAGTTGTAGGTTTCCTTTTCCTTTAACAAAAATTAAAGTTAAAAAATCAATTAACCATAGGTGTGGCTTTCTAAACTACCAATTCTATTTCATTGGTGCATATATCTGTCCTTGTGCTGCTACCACACTTTTCCTTAAATGCTAGAAGGTAACCAAAAAAAAAAAAAAAAAAAAAAAAGAAGAGAGAGAGAGTGAAGAAGAAGGAGGAGGAAGAGAAAGAAAACACCTTTCCCAGTCTTTGCAGATTGACATTTGCAAGTGATCTCCTTTAGGGCTTATCCACAGAGTGAGTTTGGAGAACAGCTCCAGGCCAAACCAAAGTGTACAGCCTCCCTGATCCTTTCTGTGTATGTGCCTTGTCTTGGGTCTGCCCATGTGGCTCTGGGAATCCCTTACACACACGTGTGCGTGCACGTACATACACACACTAGTTTACACGGTTCCAAATGTCCCCCCTTTCCTAGGAAACTGTGTGTCCTATAGCCAGCAATCCCCTGCCCCATGCAGCATGGTTTGACTTCTCTCCTGTAGCGTTCTGTAGGAGAGCTCGGTGAGCTTCCTTCTATACACAAGAAAAGTTCTGGGACGGCAAGTTCCTCAGGCCACCACCAATAGATTGGGTCAGACATAAATGATACCAGCATGTGTGCAAGGGTGACTCTGTCCCTCCAGAACCAGAAACAAGATCTGCATTGCAAGCTTGAGCCAGCTTCGATGAGCAGGTGAGGATGGGGGAGTGATCAGCTACAGCACCGAGACATCTCACTGCTTTTAAGTAGCCTTTTTCTCAATTCAGCACTCACCCCTTTTACTGCAGTCCTTAATTGGACTTTCTGGAGCTTTAAGAAAGATGTTTCTGCCAGTTCTTGCTGGTTGCTCAAAGCTTCTGTGGGTGGACGAGCCCTGAAGTGTCTCATTCTGCCATCTTGACCTGGGCAGGTGGATGTCAACTTCATTTTCTTCTTTTTTAAAGCAGTTTTATTGAGACATAGTCACATACTATACAATCCATCCAAAATATACAATCAGTGATTCACAGTAGCAACACATAGTTGTGCATTCATCACCACAATCAATTTTAGGACATTTTTATTACACAAAAATAAAATCAAAAACAGCTTGTGTGTTTAACCCCTTACCCATTCTTCATCCTTAACATTGGTATGGTACATTTGTTACTGCTGATAAAAGAATATTAAACTATTACTGCTAACTATAGTCTGTAGTTTGCATTAGGTGCATTTTCCCATATATCAATCTATTATTAATTCCTTGTAATACTGACATACATTTGTTCTAGTTCATGAAAGAACATTTTTTATATTTGTACTGTTAATCACAATCATTGTCCACCACAGGGTTCACTGTGTTATACAACCCCATGTTTTATACTCTAGCTTCCCTTCTAGTGACATACACAACTCTAAACTTCCCCTTTCAATCACATTCACACACGTAATTCAGCGCTGTTAATTACACTCACCACAATGTGTTACCATCACCTCTATCTACTAAAAATATGGAATGCTTCACAAATTTCCATGTCATCCTCATGCAGGGGCCATGCTAATCTTCTCTGCATCATTTCAATTTTGGTACATGTGTTGCTGAAGCGAGTACTCATGCTTCTTTTTAAGAAGTAGATTATAAAACTTCTGGGATCCAGCTAGGGTGATGAACAAGTGATTTTAAACAATTCTCTTAAATTGACTGACACAAACTTGAATTTCAAGTGCCAGAGAGAAGCAACCTGATCTCTGACTTCCAACTAGCAGCCATTACAGCCACAGCAAGTCTATCTTTTGCACGTATTGAAATTTATAAGAAGAGAGAAGAGGGTTGGCGATATCCTCATTTCCTGAAGCCCGGGAATCATAGAATACATCTCTAATGTGTATAAATAAATATGCACACTCACACACATATTCTACCTCTAGTAGGTAAGTCTCTGGTAAGAAGTATTCAATTTGTTAATAAAAGTGTTACTGTATAGGAATTGTTAAATTGACAGGGAACCGAGAAAGCATTTGTAGTATCAAATTTTATGGGTACAGACTACTGTGATATAAAACACAGTATTGTTACCACGATCCTCTGTTTTATAGGCTAGGGGTTATAAAGACAATCTCTATGACAGGAATTAAACCTGAGTTATTTTCAGTTTGGACTCAGTGGAGGAAAGATAAATAATTCAATAATGCATTCAAATGTTGTATTGAGTATCTACTATGTGCCAAATGCTACTATCCAAGGCACTGGATGAACCCACTCTCAGTTTGATTTAACTAAAACCTGACATCACCACTACCACTGCCCCCAAGACTGTAAGCTCCCTAAGGGCATGGACCATATCTTAGTAGTTTACTGCTATATCCACAGCTTTTAGGAGTGCAGTTGGCACTTAATATTAGGTGACAATGAATAAATGCTGTATAAGTGAAGATGTGGATCAATTTAAGAAAATCCATGATTTCAAAGCAGAAATATATAACACAATTAGGAGATAATTCATGTTACCAAATATTCCAAAGTTCAATATTCTTAAAACAGTAAATTCGTGCGTGTGTGTGTGTGTGTGTGTGTGTGTGTGTGTGTGTTGATTTTTTTTTCTTTACATTACCAATTTAGGAAAGTAACAATACTTTTTTTCTAATTAAGACCTTATTCTTATGCTATATGTTCAGTGCTGATAGAGCTTAGTTTTCAGGCAGCAAATAAAAGTAGGAGTGTATTTGTAATGAGATAAATGACTCAGTACTTAGCAATTGCAGAGATGCCCTATTGAATCACAGGACTATTAATCACTGATGGAAGTAGAAGTGAGCAAATTGATGACTTGATGGTTCAGTAGAGTCCCCCTTGAAAACTGGGCAGAGCCAAGTCATTAATAACTCTGGAAACAATTCTTGCTCCATCAGCCAATTTCCAGCCAAAAGGAGGAATGACCTGTGGTAGGCAACTCCTTCAGCTTTGGGGCTTGTATTACAGTGTGATTTTCTTTCCTTCTATTAAAACAAGCTGGGTAATACTTATGAATTGACCCTGACCCCATGGAAACTCTTGCTAAGCAGAAATTGATTGATGGGCACTAAGTAAAAAAATGCAAAAATAAAGAATGCATCAGATAAAAAAGTGATTGTTGTTGTGGGCGATTAAGGTAGCATGCATGAAGTCCACTTTTCAGCAATGCCGGAAATATGGCCGCCAGGGCTGATGCAACAACAGCTTGGGTTGCCCTCCGCCTTCTTTACGGAAGCGGTTCGCGCCAAAAGCACTAACCCTACATCTGCCTTCCACCCCAGCAACAGCAACCGCCAATCCCCTTACATCTGCCTTCCACCCTAGCAACAGCAGCAGCCAATCCTAGATCGCCACCCATCCTTACTAGCCACCCCCATCCTACCCTAGAGTATATGCTCAGCCTCCTCAATAAAATTTTGCAGCTTGATCAGAAACCTGTCTTGCTGTCATTCCTCTTGTCTCTTGTCCCATACCATTCTTCCTTCACAGGACTTGGAGCTTCCGTTGATCGTCCCGTGGGCTGGGACAATTGTAGTGGAATTATGTTGCTTTTGCTTTCCCGTCATCCATACCTTGTATTTTTCATAGCAACACACACTTTCAGATAAAGTTGATCCCACACACACTCCCTTCACCATCTCCCATTCAAACAAGAGTGGGCAAATGATCCAAGCCTGGCCTATCTGGCTCAATTATTGGTTTAAGAATTGTTATGGGAATAAATTTAACCTGATGAGAATCAAGCCTGGATCATTAGTTGAAAGTATCAGACAAGAGACACTTTCTCCCGGCTGGCCTTGCTAAAACAGCGGAATATAGATTGGAGTGAAGAGAAAATCGGCTTGCAAATGAAGCCCACTCAGGGGAAAGCAGAGATGAAAACACAGATTTATTTGATTACATTTATACTCCTCAATCCAGCCATGCTTATTACAAAATAATCTACCTTTCTCCTTTTCAGAGTAGTCAATTATTTTGGCTTTTGTTTCGTAAGCCTGTTGAGGTTTGATTTCTGTGACTTGCAATCAAGAGTCTTCACTAATACAACCATACATATTTGAGAAGCTATCTCACTATCTGACTGAATGATAAAGGAAGAAATACACCTGGGTGGGGGTGGGGGTGGGGATTCCCATACAAATTCCAAGTTCCAATTGTTAAAAACAAAAGCAGGAAAACTATCATCCACATGTAAGCATAACACAAAACATAAAACTGTTCGTGATCGTTTTGCAGAAGAACAAGGACAGATGTTACTGCATGCAGTAGTTAGAACTAATTACTGGAAGCTGTTAGTAGAACCAAATATCTTGGCAAAGTGGCTACAGCTTCTTCCACTATAACCCCAGTACACTTTTTTATACTTTCCCTAAAATGCCTAAAACACTGAACTTGAATTGACATCAGCATTTACTGTTTTGTTTGAAGCCTGGGCAAGTGACACAGAAATGGAGAAACAATAGTCTGACTGAGATACTTGTAATCTAGGAGACACAAGAGAAGAAGAAAATCTAGCTGGTACTGAAAATGAGCACCATTTGTTAGAATATCTATAGTACAAATCTGATAAGCTCTCCTCCCCCTTATTTTTATCTGCTCAAAACAAACAATTTCTTCTTGGAGGCTTTTTAGGAACCTCCCTTGTAGGTCCACATGTGAGGCCCGTTTTAATCTATATGCAACACTTCTGAGAATACAGAAAAGAGAGTGATATCAAAAGAACACAATTATTAGATTAATATGATGAAGTTGAATCAGCAAAACTAAGTCAACTTAATAAAATAATTTTAATGGGGAGTATCATCTTTCATAATTCAGGCAAGGAAACTATGAACCATTTGGAAAGCAACCTGGTTTGTGCCCTTTCTTCATTTATTTTAATTTAGCAGATTTATGGAGCCACAGCCTGGCAATTTCTAGTTCAGCTTGGGGTCCAAGGTTGCAGGACCAATCCCCCCACCCCCCTTCCCCCATATATTCACTAGTATTTTTACTCACCTTTAAAAGGGAAAGGAAAATTCTCAACTTTTATAACAAAAAACTGGAATTAAAAAATAACTTTAAAAAACTGCAACCAATCAATCATAATAATAGGTAATGATAAGAGAGAAACAACCTGAGAGGGGAAAAAGGGTAATTAACTGAAAGAAAAATCTGAATGGCCAATAAACTTGTGAAAAGATGTTCAATCTCACTGCTATGAAGGAAAATGTAAGTGAAAATACGTGACATGACATTTTATACCCAGAGATAGGTAAAAACTAAAAATAACAAATAATGGCATGCTTAGGAGAGTAATTTTGAAATTATTGTCATATGCCAAATTGAAAATAAACTATGGCATACCCATTCCACTTCTAAATATATACTCTCTAAAAACTCAAATGAACTTGAAGCTGTTCATTGCAGATTGTTTTTAAAGGTGAAACATTAAATTTCCATCATTAGGTTAATGAATAAATCCATTGTGGTAATTCATAAATGGAATACTTTCAGTTAGAAAGTATACTAGCAGTTAGAATAAGTGAACTAAATCTATGTGTACTAACATATATACAATATATACAATATATTGTATCCATATGTATATTGTTTTTCATGCATGTGTATACATATTTAATAAAATTGTAAAACATAAACAGAAAGAATACAGCAACATTAGTGAAGTGGTAGACAATTACACAATGCACTTGTTTGCTATGACCCTGTATACTCTGATTTGAAATACCTCTTCCAACTTTTATAATGATACTTTTTGAAGATTATAGGCCAGTTATTACAAAAGGTACCACATTTTGGGTTTTTGCCTCATGGTGTTAACTTGTTACTCTTTCTCTTGTATTTTCTATAAACTAGAAGTTAGGTCTAGATGGACTTGATTGGATTCAGGTTAAACAGTCTGCAAATAATTTTTTTTTTAACTTCCTCTAATGTTTTGTCCTCTGTTGGTGACTGCCTCTTGGAAGACCCAGACTAAAAGAGATGGTCTCATATTATGCAAATCCTTCTTCAATTTACATAATTTAGTATTATGTTTTTGCTATCTAGCCATTTTTATATAGGTCCAGTTTATTCTTTTTAATTATATGTATCACTCTTATGATTAGATCACATGCTACTGATCTATTCTCTTACTGATGAATATGTATCATTTCCATTTTCTTGGTATTATAAAACATGCTCCAATGAATATCCTTGTACATGCCATATTGTAACATGTGCAGAAGCATTTCTAGTTCATAAACCTAGAACTGGAATTATTGAATTAGAATGTATACTTATTACTTTTCCTATGTACAACCATATTTCTTAAGATAAGAAAAATGGGTTGAGCCATTTTCTATTTCTACCAGTGAAGTATGAGAGTTCCTGTTTCTTCCTACTCTTACCAATTCCTTAACTTTGTTAAAATTCTAAAGTTCTCATTAAAGTTTTAATATACATTTCTTTGATTCTAGTGAGATCAAAAATCTTTTCATATATTTATTGCAATCCTTTTGGTTCCTTTCCTTTCATGTCACATGCATTGTGTTGTTCAAGATGGTCTTTTTGAATTAGAGAATGTATGGATTTAATGGTAATCTGATTCAATCTCCTGGAAAGGATAGAATCTGTTTTACATAACCCTAGAAGGCCCATCAGTTACCAACTCTTAAAATATTTCCAAATGAATAATTTTTCCTAACACCACATGAATGTCTTTTAATTTTGAAGAATTCTTAGCTCTGACAAATAATCCCGTGTAATGTTTCTTTCTATTTGGTAAACCCCAATGTTTAAAATCCCTATATTCCTTTTCTTAATCACATACTGTTAAGCTTTATCAAGCATGTGTTCAAATACAGTTTTCAGTGTGCTTTTGAATTACATATTTAATATTTATATTCTAAATTTTAGACCACTGAGGATTCATGTTTAGAAAGTTTCCCTTTGAGGCTATTTATTCTTCCAGTGTTTGGAATGAAAATATAGTTAAGTAGTTCCTATTATATGCCAGATACTATGGGACAATTTATATGGTGTGGCAACCCATGGCCTGAGCAAAACAGGCCTACAGATCTTTGGTGCACAGCAGTCTGCATGACCTAGGCAGCTAAATGTTTAACCCATTGTCTTTCTAAGCCAGTAAAGAAAAAAAAGGATAAATTGACCTTAAAATGTAACTTTATGCAAGCAGGCAGGAAGTGAGAGGCTCTTAGTCTCACAAAAAGAGCAAAATGTAATTGTTCAAGTGTTATTCTAGTCCTTCCTGCACCACCCCCCAGGTCAGAATGACCTATTCCTGCATCTATGCTCCCCCACTTGTAGGAAGGCCTTTGTCTTAAACCCTTATAAAAGGCTTTCTGTCCTTTTTGCGTCACTTGCCCGTCTTCCCTGCGAATGTGATGCCTGCCAGGCCTGAGAGAGTTGTCATGATCTCTCCATGACTTCTCACCCTGTAAGTAAGCCCTAAATAAACATTCATGTATCAGAAAATGCTTGTTGTTTTCTTTGGCCTTTGGACTGGGATGGCCCTCTTGGGCTGCTACAATTATGGTATCTGTGATGGTTAGATTCATGTGTCAACTTGGCCAGGTGATATTACCCAGCTGTCTAGTCAAGCAAGCACTGGCCAAACCATTGCTGCCAGGATATTTGTGGCTGGTTAATAAACCAACAGTCTGGTTTATTAAATTATCAGTCAATTGGCTGCAGCTGTGACTGATGACTCACTGAAGGGCGTGTCTTCCACAATGAGAGAATGCAATTGGCTGGATTTAATCCAATCAATCAGTTGAAGAATTTTAAGCAAGACAGATAGAGGACCTTCACTTCTTCTTCGGCTGCCCAGCAAAGCATTTCCTGAGGAGTTCATCCAAGTTGCCAGTTCGTTGCCTGAGGAGTTCATTGAACACACTCGTCGAAGATCCCAGTTCATTTCCTGAGGAGTTCCTTGAAGTTGCCAGTTTGTTTCCTGAGGAATTCATCAGACATCTTCATTGGAGTTAACAGTTTGCTGACTGCCCTACGGAATTTGGACTCGTGCATACCCACAGTTGTGTGAGTCACTTTTATAAATCTTATATTCATAGATATCTCTCATTGATTGTTTCCCTAGAGAACCCTAACTAATACAGTATCTCATTTACTACAATAATCCTGTAATCATGGTATTGTTATCCCTTATGGTGGCCATAGAATTGCACCACTCAGAACACCTTTCAAGAAAACCAGCTTCAGGGAACTTTGCTGATTGACAGCTTCTGGCTTCCACTTCTTTGAATTTACTCCTGTGTTCACACAAGGCTACTTGCTCTCATCCAATGACTGAACCCAATGGGAATACTAGAACTAAACCATTCCCACTTTCTGTGGGATTCTTCTAGCAGGTAAAGTTTGACTCAGGGATTCTCATCAGTCATAAGACTTTTTCAGACTGTGCTATGGTTTGAGATTCTTCATAACTTCCTTTCCTTTCTCCTTTTCCAGGTGTCAGACCTCCATTATTGTCTGAAGTTCTGTCTAGTTTTGCTCCATCACCCATTATCATCCACAGGTGTTTCCCCAATAAATCCCTTGAATATTTAGCACTGTCTTTGCATATGCTTCATAGAAAACTCAACTGACACTCTCATTTTACAGATTAAAAAACAGTTTTGCAGAGAACCAAAATAGCTATCCCAAGGTCATATACACATGGGTAGAAAATGGTCAGTGCTGGAATCAAACACAGATCTTTCTGACTTTAAAGCCCATATTCTTTCCACTGCACCTTTTTTTTTCCCATTAATTAGAAAAGTTGTGGGTTTATAAAACAATCATGCACAAAATACAGGACTCACATATCACCTCACCACTAACACCCTGCCTTGGTGCGGAACATTGGTTACAGCTGATGACAGCACATTTTTATAATTGTGCTATTAACCACAGTCCACAGTTCAAATTAGGGTTCATTGCTTGTGCATTGCAGCTCCAGGGATTTTTTCAACATTTTAAAATTTTATTACCGTATATACAACTTAACATTTCCCCTTTTTAACCACATTCATAATTTTTTATAGGGAATGTTGTGAATATTGTATTGTATCACATCAGGAGACCCACACAGGGTAACCCACTATAAATGAGATTCTAAATTTGACCCCTTGGTTAAGGTGTTAACTGCCATGTTGCTCCATGGAAAAGAATCCTCTTTCCTTTTGTAATTAGCTAAATAAATAGCTAAATAAAAATCTCCAGAGTGATACTTTGGACCTGTGTGAATATTATCCCCCAAGAACATTTCACCCATTGGTTTTAGCATCCACTGGTAAGTCTTCCTATTATTAGTAGTAGTATTTTCTGACCAAATTTTATGTATGTATATATGTATTTATTAGTTTATTTTTTTGCAAAACAATTATATGTTTATTTAAATACACAGAGGATGTTCTTAGACAAGCATAATACCCGAAGTTCATCTGTCAAAGAAAAATGGCATTGTACTTTTTTAAAAATCTTTTTTTATCATATTTTTTTATTGTAGAATATAACATATATACACAAAAGTGATAACTTTCCAAGTGCAACTTTCCAAGTTAGAGGGCAAATTTCAGAGAATATTATAGTTTACAATTCCACAGTTTCAGTTATTTCCATATTATGAAATATAATGTATATACAAAAACGTATAGCTTTCAAATTACAATTTAACAAGTAGCAATAGAACAAATTTCGAAGGATGCTATGGGTTACAGTTCACCATTTCAATTCTTTCCTTCTAGCTATTCTAATACCTTAGCAACTAAGAAAAAGAAAATTATATAAAGATTCAGTATTCATAATCCTTTGTTGAATTCCATCTTGTCTGTTGCTACCCCATCCTCTTGTTTAAGCAGTTTCCTTATCTTCAGGAATGTCTAGGCAGTGACCACACTAACCTGCTCATGTTGAAAAGAGGTGTCAACTTTATGAGCAAAGTGGACAGATCTAGTTAATGTTCTTGAAGAGGCTTTTGCCTCTGGGTTTTGAGACTTAGCTGGCATAGGAGCACCCTGAAGGATTTAAGTTTCTGACAAATAAACTTAGTGAGTGAAACTTGTATAGAGTCTCAGATAGGGATCAGGGTATTCTTTAAGGTTTTCGGGTCTACTGTTGACTTGGGCTTATCATATTGTGGTTATTTGACATATCAAGGTGAAGCATGCATGGGAGTAACCTCTAGGACAACCTCTTGACTCTATTTGAATTATTTTAGCCACTGAAACCTTATTTTGTTGCTTTTCTTTTCCCTCTTTTGGTCAAAAAGACACTCTCAATCCCCTGATGCCAGGGTCAGGCTCATTCCTGGAATCCATGTCCCACGTCGCCAGGAAGGCTCATCCGTCTTGGGGGTTGTGTCCCACATTGTGTGTGTGTGTGTGTGTGATGAATGCACCTGCAGAGTTAGGCCATGTCCCTCCAGCCACCGTCTCTCCTCTGTTTTCATCAGGTATCCCCTCCTCCTACTGTGGGGGACCCTCTATGGCCGGTCACACCCTGGAACCACGGTCCCTGGTGGCCTCCGGCCCCTTTCTAGTTATTCTGATGGAGGAGAAGCCCAACCACCTCACCTACTGCGCCATCTTCCCCTCTGCTTACTTCTGTACTTCTTGTTAGCACAATACAATTACATTTTTGTAAACTGAGAAGAACCAAGAATATTTAAAACAAGCAGAAAGCCACACATACTAATCATACAACAGATTAACTGATAAATTGAACTTCCATCAGAATAGATTCTCAGTAAGTTATCTCATTCAGACAGGCCAGAAAAAATACAAAAGGTATATTTTATACATGTAACTCTGTGTCTTGTTAAAAGTTGTTTTTCCACTTAACATTTATAAATAATATTTAGGAAAGACAAATTACAGGAGAGATAGTCTGACTCAGTCAATTTATTGTGAGAGATTATCAACTATTTTTAATGTTCAAATGTCACAAAGTTGGAAAGCAGAAATGTATTTTGCAGTTAAATATGTGGCACTATACTTTCTCAAGTGGAAATCATGTTGTTTTAGTTTCCTTGGATACTCAAACAAATAACATGCCATGGGTCGGTCTAAATAGTGGGAGTTTATTAGCTCATGGTTTTCAGGCTAAGAGATAGTCCAAACCAAGGCTTCATCAATGCAATGTTTTCTTCTGGAAGACTGGTGTTCTAGGGCTGGCTGCCAGTGATGCTTGGTCCCTGGCTCCTCTGTCATATAGCATTGGACTTGGTGGTCTCTCCTTTCTCTTCCGGATTCCATTGACCTTCGGCTCCTTGATCACGTTGGCTTTCTCTCTGTCTGAATTTTATTCTTGTATAAAGGACTCCAGTTACAGGATTAACACCCATCCTGACTGAGTGGGCCAAACCTTAACTGGAGTAACCTCATCAAAAGGTCCTACTTACAATGGGTTCATAACCACAGGAATGGATTAAGTTTAACAACATGTTTTTCTGGGAAACATACAGCTCCAAACTGCCACACAAGTATTCCCTCCATACATCAATTTTTGAAAATTATCCTATAAAAACTCATGCAACTAGTTAAACATTGACTATCTACTTCTCTTTCAAATCTTGACTCATATTTTCACCAAGTTTCTGCTTAGGGTTTGCACAGCATTTTCCCTGACTTGCTGCAGAAGATTTTTCCTCAGTCTCCTTGGAAAGGCTGGGCATGGTTCACTCCAAATCCCTAAATGCCAAAGAAAGCTCCATGTGTGCCTCAAAAGAGAGAGTTAGGAAGTGGTGGCAGGGAGGTGGTAGAAAGAAATGACCAATATGACATGCTCAAAAGGCTGGAAAAGCAGTGCCAGGATAATAAGAAATCTGTTCAGTTCATCTATAGTTCTAACCAAGACCCTGGTTAATTGACAGTGGTCCTTCTTTAAAACATAACCTTCAAATAAATTAATGCAGAACTTCTAGTGTTCTAACATGTTGTAGGTGATTGAAGTGTTCCCAATGATCCAATAAATCAAGTTCACCATGAAACCTATCACTCTAGATAGCACCATAAGCAAAGCAGAAACTGACCAGGGGCCAAATATGCCGCCTTCTCCAAACAAGACTGGAAGAAGGGCAGAGCCACCAACACCGTGGTCCAGAACATAGGGGCCTGGTTGTACAGCAGCTGCATTGAGTTTATTTGCGATTCATGCTCCTACCCACACTTGTTAAAGGGATGTAACTAAAACACCAAGCGCAGAAAACACCGTTCCAAGAAAATTAAATTTCACATGGTAGTAAGAATTTAGCATTACACCTAAAGTTACGGGAATCGATGTGAGCTTTACTCTGGTAGAGAACGTTTTCTTGTAGCAGACGGTCTGGACAGCTGTGATCGCTGGCACGGTCATGGCTTTGGCCAACTGGTAGGTGTTGTTCTGCAGAGAGAGAGGTTGGTGACCACCATGAAGCCACAGAAGCCGAGAGCCTGGAAGAGGAGCCAGGAGATTGCAGAGTGGCAGACTTTGGGGAGGGAATATGTCCAGCTTCTGGCAGATGAACAGGCCCAGCCAAGTGATCACGACATGCACCAGGGTCAGGTTCATGTTGGGGAAACCGTGGTGTACATAGAGTCATTTGTCGAGGAACACGATGCTGACGGACGCCAGCAAGCTGAGCAGGAGCCCGGCTGCCGGGCCGTTGCCGCGCACCTGGTCTGCCAACCACGCCGGGATCCCAGCACCCGCCCAGCGGCGAACCTCGCTTAGCCAGAGCTCCCGAGCCTCCGAGAGGGGCGTGGGGCTTGTCTCCGGCTGCTCTTCCCTCGGCTGCCGCTTCCACGGAGCCACGGGTCTGTTCCCAAGTGAGCAGCCGCAACAGCAGTGCACACACGCCCCGCCGCAGCCCGCGGAGCGGGTGGGGACGCGGTTGTATTTTTTTTTTTTAATTAAATTGTTTTAAAAACTTTGTATTACAAACATAGTATATAAGGCGATCGGGCAAAAATTCTCCACCCTTTCCCACTCTGCATTGAAACAGTTTCTCAGGTTTCCTTCCTGAAACTGTTGCCGGAGCCCGGAGGGTACCCGAGATGAGCTCCGATGCAGGCTCGTTTTTTCCTGTCTCAGGAAAGAATTCAGGGGCAAGAGGAACAGTAGCAAGCAGTAAAGTTTATTTGAAAAAGCCAGCGCTCACTGGTAATAAGGAACACAGGCCTGAGAGGTCAGGGCCCGTGGGCCCCAAGAGAGGGGCCGCACCTGGCTGAGCTAGGTCCAGGTTTTATATGTTAGCATGTTGCTAGGCTTCAGGCTAGGGTTGGGGGTGGAAATTCCCATTCTCCCCCACCCTGGCCTAACCCCTCCTTTTCCTCCGCCTGTCTGTCTTAGCTGGTTTTGAGAAGTAGGTTTTGGTCCCCCTTTTGCTTGGCCCCTCCTTCTTGCTCTCCATCTGGCTATCCATGACTTGATGCTGTCTTTCCATTTGAACTGATCCATGCCACTGACCTGCCCAGAGTGCTCTATTCTAGCTTGCCTCTAAACTTAAGACCTTATAACACAAGAGATGATTAAACAAGCACCCTGATAGAATAGGAACACATTCAAGGATTTCCATGAGGGATTCCTGATGGGGAGAGGGGAGATTGGTAATAGACTGGACTGACTAGGATTAAAGATTAAGGAAAATTCCAATACCTAAAGGAAGTGGGGGGAAGGGAGGAGAGAACGTGAACAAAGGCACCTAATAGTGGTGCAGTTAGCTCATATTGGCTCTTAAAAACTTCTAGTTAGATTTTTAAAAATTCTGTATGCTGGTTATTATGCATGACTGTTGTTAAAATTAAACTATATAAATTTATAATAAATTATATTAAAAACAAAGATAATAAATAATCAATACTCATCACTTCCTAATTATTTTTACTACATCTTACTATTATCTATGCTCTTGAGACTGTTTTATTTCTATTGTATGTATGTATGTTCATCAATATATTGTTGGTAGTTTGAAAATACATCAGGGTGGGAGTATTTACACCATGGAAATTAGCAAACACAACAAATCAGGGCTTGATTTATTATTTTAAGTGTCTAGACTTAAAAACATGATGGAGAAAATGTTAATAATACAGATCACATTTAAGTGTGTTGTGTCTGTAGCTGTTACATTGTGAATAGCACAAAAAATTGAGTAAATATTCTTCCAGTATTCAAAATCTGTTATTCAGTTCAGCAAAAAATTTGAAAGAGTGAAGTTTCAATCTATATTTTGGTTGTTTCATTTTCATCTAATTCCTTAACAAAAATATCAAGCAACATTCATGGAATTACACTTATTATCAATTGCAACCATTTGTTGGCTATGGATATAAGAGTTCAACAAAAATCAGCAAAAGTATTCTGTGAGAATCAACTGGCTATATGCAATTTACAATGAAGAATATTCTATTTTTTTAAGATAGTAGTTATATTATGATACTGTGAACAGTTGTACACTTTGGATGATGGTATGGTATATGAATATGTTTCAATAAAATAGTATTGTATTAAACAGATAGAAGAGAGGACACAGTTTATTAGTAAGCATTTCAGATTTACATGCATGTAAAGGTGCATATGTCTACAAAATTTAGACAAATTTCTTGCAAATTTACATACTAAAGTGGAAGAAAGAACAATTGAAACTTCTCTTGTCTCCTTGAGAGATAAATGGATACACTTTTTGACTGTGTTCTATACACAGCCCCATGAAGACCTCATAGCCAATTCTGCAAGTAGGTGTTTAGTTATCCTGGCAGGATCAGAAGGCCTGAGACCTTGCATTGTAAAATCAAAAGATCAGGCCTTTTACCAGGCCTATTATTTTTTCAAGGAAACACTCTGAGGAGGAGAGGGTAGAAAGGCAAAGAAAGCATTTGGTGGTCTTATCCTTACAGTTGACACAACAAAATATATCAGAGTATTTTATATTTTAGTTTTTTTATAAGAAGAAGATACGTATATATCCTTTAGAACAGTGTTTTCGTTTCCTTGGCTGCTTAAAGCAGATACGTGAAATGGATTGGCTTAAACAATGGGAATGTGTTAGCTTACAGCCTGAGGCAGAGAAAATTTCCATATCAAGGCATCATCAAGGCAATGCTTTCTTCCCAAAACTGGCTGCTGGACATACTTGGGTACTGTGTCACATGGCAAGGTACATGATGTTTTGCTGGTCTCTCCCTTCTCTTCAAGGTTTATTGCTATCAGCTTCTTGCTTCCATGGCTTTCTCTCTTTGTCTGATTTTCATTCTTCATATAAAGGATTCCAGTAATAGGATTAAGACCCATCCTGAATGTTATTGTTTGCTAATGCTGCTGTGATGCAAAATACCAGGAATAGACTGGCTTTTATAAAGTGGATTTATTTGGTTACAAGTTACAGTCTGAAGACCATGAAAATGTCCAAATGAAGGCATCAACACAAGTATACCTTCACCGAAGTAAGGCCAATGGCATCTGGAAAACCTCTGTTAGCTGGGAAAGCATGTGGCTGGCATCTGCTAATCCCAGGTTGTGTTCCAGCTCCACTCTCAGCTCCTGTGCATTCTTCAAAATGTCTCTCTTGGCTGCAGCACCTCCTTCTGTCTGTGAACTCTTTTATAGGATTCCAGTGATTCAATTAATACTGAATGGATGGGGTAAATGGTCCATGGAAATTATCCAATCAAAGGTCTTGCCCACAGTTGATTGAGTCACATCTCCATGGAAACACTCAATCAATAGGTTCCGACCTAATCAACACTAATATGTCTGCCCCCACAAGACTGCATCAATAACATGGTGTTTTGGGGAAATAATACATCCAAACCAGAAAACTGAATGAGGTGGATCACAACTTAACTGAAGTAGCCTCAACAAAAGGTCCTACTTACACAGTGGGTACACACCCATAGGAATGGATTAATTTTTTTTTAGTTAAAAATGCTTCCTTTATTACATAAAACCAATACTCCTACATCTTAGTTCAACTGTTTGTGCCTCTCTATATTGTGCAGTGTTATGCCTGTGATATTAAAGACAATGACCTCAAACTGTCATCAGGTACGTTCAAGTGACCGTGAAATGTCACACTCACTTCCCATTTCACACACAGTCAACAAACTGCTCTAGAAAATTGAGAAGTTCTTTCAGCCTCCAAATAAACATTTATCTAGTGCCCCCACCCCCAATGATTGTACCAGAAGCAGCAAAGTTCTGAAGGAGATGCAGTTAATGATCTCACAGGGGTCCTAGCCTGTCAACATATTGTTTCACATTAACCAAATGTTCCAGTTTGCTAAAGCTGCTAAAATGCAATATACTAGAAATGGATTGGCTTTTACAATGGGTGTTTATTAGTTCACAAATTTACAGTTCTAAGGCCATGAAAATGTCCCAGTGAAGGCATCAACAGTACAATACCTTCTCTGAAGAAAGGCTGATGGCATCTGGGGTTCCTCTGACACTTGGGAAGGCATATGGCTGGAGTCTGCTGGGCCTCTCCTAGATGCAGCTTCTGGCTTCCATGGTGGTCTCTAAAATGTCTCTGGCTTCTGTCTTAGCTCCTCTCTCTCAGCTCCCGTACGTTCTTGCTTGTTTCTCCCAGGGCAGTTCTCTCTAAGCATCTGGGGGTCCTCTCTTAGCTTTTCCAAGGCAAACTTTGGATTTCATCTCTTAGCTTCACATTTCCAAACCTCTTTCTGTCTGCATCTCCAGGTGTCTGGGTCTGTGTCAGCTCTGAGCTCATTCTCTCTCCCTCAGTTATCTTAAGGATGCCAGTAAACTAACTAAAATCCACCTTGAAAAGGCAGAGTCACAGCTCCATGGAAATAACCTAATCAAAAGGCTCTACCCACAATTGGGTGGGTCAAATCTCCACGGAAACAACTTAACAAAAAGTCCCAGACACAATAGATCTACCCTCACAAGAGTGGATTAAAAGAACATAGTCTCTTATGGGGTACATAACAGTTTCAAACCATCACACCAAGTATTTTACAATGGAGCCCTAACTTGCATTATAGCCAATTAGCTGTTCTGCACTGAGACAAAAAAAAATGATAGGCTTCTTTCTCTTTCGTGATTTCTGTGGTATAGAGCACTTTTGAATTTTCATGCCATAAAAAATGCAACATACTTCATCAGCACTCTTTCATTGCACTCCTGAGGCCATGTTTACCACATGTGCTGGTTTGAATTTGTTATGTACCCCATAAGAGACTATGTCCTTTTGATCCACTCTTGTGGGGGCAGATCTACTGTTTATGGGGCCTTTTGATTAGATTATTTTCATGGAGATGTGACGCCATCCATTCAAGGTGGGTCTTAATTAGTTTACTGGAGTCCTTAAGCCAGCTGAGGGAGAGAGAGAGATCTCAGAGCCAAAATAAATTCTTAAAGAGAAGCAAGCAGAGAAGCTAAGAAAGAAGCTGAGACATGTATCTGATTTTGAGTTCATCTTTCCTCCAAACCTGCTCATCCCTCTATTTCCATTTCCAGAGAATGCTTCCTCCCACATACCCAAGCCAGAAACCTGGCCACCATCCTGGACTCCTCCTTCTCCCTCACCCCACATACCCAGTCCCTCTCCAAGTCCTGTGGATTCCAGCTCTAACCATTTCTTCCATTGGTCCACTTCTCTTCTTCCCTTCTCACACAGACCATGGTGATAGCCTCTAACTGGTCCCTGTGTCCAGGCTTGTTCCCCTCCAGTCCCTTCTCATCCCTGATAGTAGAGTGTTCTTCCTTTATTATCATGAAACATACCAAAATAATAATAATATAACCAATTTGTGTGTATCTACCATGGAAAAGAACAACCAGCTCTGAGTTGTTCTTCCTAAAACACAAAATTGATTACATCCATTCTGTGACCTAGCCACCTTTCAGTGGTTCCACATTGTGTCTAGGATGCAGTCCAAGCTCCTTAGTATGGAATACACGGCCCATCGAGATGTAGCTCTGTCCTATCTATTGAGCCTCATCTCCTGTCACACTCCATAAGTGAACTTTATGCATAGCCATATCAAACTGCAAAAATTCCTAGAAGACTCCATGCTATATTGTATACCTGCTTTCCTATTGTTTGTGATGTTCTCCCCACTCTGGCCTACTTGGTAAACCTTAGCCTTTTATGTCATTTTCAGGTGGTCTTCCATAGTACACAACTACCTTGCTCGTCCCCACCTCCAAGTAGAACTGATTCTTTCTTCCTTTATGTCTATCACACATAGTCATGCATTTATCACTACGTGTTGGAATTTGTTCACATCCACCTAAATTATAAACTCCTTGAGGATAAAGCTATCTTTTACATCCTTAACAATTAGCACTGACTCTGCTGGCAACCTGATTCATAGCAATGCTCAATAAATATTTATTGATCTGGCCCCTGAAAGAGAGAGGTGGGGAGTCTGAGAGAGACATTTTGCAGGGAAGCTAAGTTGTGTAATCCAGAGTTTGCCCCCAGGAGAAGCAAGCAAGGACCTACAGGAGCCAAAAGAAGCTAAGAGACAAGCTGAGTGAGACATTTTGGAAAGAAGCTAAAATATGTATTCCAGAGTTTGCCCCTGGGAGAAGTAAAGAGGGCCCATAGGAGCCAATAGATCTAAGAGAAACACTCATACAGAAACACCCTGGGAGAAACAAGCAGGGAAGGAAGCTGACTGAAGCCCAGAGACATTTTGGAGGAAGCCATAGAAACCAGAAGCTGAGCTCAGCAGAGCCAGCCATGTGCCATCCCATGTGACAGAGGGACCCCAGATGCCATCGGCCTTTCTTCAGAGAAGGTATCTACCTCTTGATGCCTTAATTGGAACATTTCCATGGCCTTAGAACTGTGAATCTGTGAACTAATAAACCCCCATTGTAAAAGCCAATCTCTTTCTGGTGTATTGCATTCTGGCAGCTTTAGCAAACCGAACACCACGTCAGTCACAGGAAGCAGGGAATGGAGTCATCTGTTCCCAAGTCTGTGGAGCATCATCCTTGTGAAAGTGGGACAGAAGGACTTAGCTGGATTAAATTTAAGAACATGTTTTTCTGGGGTACATACAGCATCAAACCACCACAGTAGGTAAAACATGTACACATAGAGGCAGATTCACAAGTGATTATAAGAAATGTTAGAAAGTACTAAGTGCTATACAAATATAGAGTAAGTGATTGTGGTGGCTGGATGCCCAGGTCCCCTCCTAAAAGCACATAACAAACCTGCTTTAGCCAAGGACAAAGATCAAGAAAGTAAACAATCTCCCGGGAGGGGGAAGAATGTAATTATGGATGTGAAAAACTGGTTGATTGTATCTTAGCCTTAAAGACTAACCTTAGTAAACCTCATGGCTTAGGCCCCTTTAATGATTATACTAGAGACCCAATGTCTCATACTATATAGAACGTCTTTGTTCTAAAAATCATATATTGTGTGCCAGTTTGAATGTATTATGTCCCCCAAAATGCCATTATCTTTGATGCAGTCTTGTGTGGGCAGACATATTAGTGTTGATTAAATTGTAATTCTTTGAGTGTTTCCATGGAGATGCGACCCACCCAACTGTAGGTGATAATTCTGATTAGGTAATTTCTATGGAAGCATGGCCCCACCCATTCAGTGTGGGCCTTGATTAGTTTACTAGAGCACTATATAAGCTCAGACAGAAGGAGGGAGCTTGCTACAGCCAAGAGGGACACTTTGAAGAATGCACAGGAGCTGAGAGACATTTTGGAGATGGACTTTGAAAGCAGACTTTTGCTCTGGAGAAGCTAAGAGAGGACAAATGCCCCAAGAGCAACTAAGAGTGACATTCTGGAGAGAAGCTGAAGCCTAGAGAGAAAGCCATTTTGAAACCAGAACTCCAGAGCAGACACCAGCTACGTGCCTTCCCAGATAACAGAGGTTTTCTGGATACCATTGGCCATCCTCCAGTGAAGGTACTCGATTGTTGATGAATTACCTTGGACACTTTATGGCATTAAGACTGTAACTGTGTAACCAAATTAACCCCCTTTATAAAAGCCAATCCATTTCTGGTGTTTTGCATTCTGGCAGCATTATCAGCAAACTGGAACACTTGCCTCATGCATTTCTGTTCCCTTTGCAGAGTGCTGATATCCAGAAAGGCTACCACTGGAAAAACTTCTCCTGTTCATAAGTCCCCAAAAAATTCATGTCTGCTTCTGTGCCTGGTGTGTATTTTGGTCTTGCTGTGGTCCCTGCCCGTGCTTTGCAAGAGCTGGACCTGGGCCTGAAGAGTGATATGTGAGTGCAGAGGAGGTGGCATTTTAGCTCAGCTAGGGGGATAGGTAATCCAGGCTACATATCCTGAGGCATTGAACTTGGACAGTGGTCTTAGAAATAGAGAAGTTTACACAGCATCAAGAGACCTCCATTTGACTTCTCGGCTATCGCTGACCAGCACCTGCACTGCCCATGAATAATGGAGAAAAACCTCACATCTGAGAGAACTGGAGCACTGCAGGTTCGTGGATTCCAAATGGGATACCAGCTGCCCTGCATATCCCCAGTCAGCAACCTAACCCTAAAATGCTTGAATTTCATTCTCAATCCACTGCTCTTTCAACTTTCTCTTCCCTTTTCTAGGTCTCATCAGATGACATTGCCTTTCCTGCACAACCATATCTAGTCAGTAACCAAATCTTGGATGCCCACTCTGAGTCATCTTTCCTTTTCTCTTCCTGTAAATGATCACCTCAGTTCAGAATCTCACCACTTCTGTCCTATATGGATGTATCAACCTCCCAACAAATCCTCCTGGCTTTTAGCTTGCTCCTCTGATGGTCCTTGTACTATTTTGGATATATTTATGTCCTGCCAAAAGCCATATTCTTTAATGCAATCTTGTAGGGGCAGACTTATTAGTGTTGATGAGGTTGGAATCCTTTAATTGAGTGCGTCCATGGAGATGTGACTCAACGGGTCTTGAGATTTAATCACTGGAGTCCTATAAAAGAGCTCACAAACATAAGGACCTAAGAGCAGCTGAGAGGGACATTTTGGAGAGCAACTGAGAGAGACATTTTGGAGACTGCCATTGAAAGCAGACTTTTGCTGACTCTTTGGAGATGCCAGCCCAGAGTTTGCTCCGGAGAAGCTAAGAGAGGACAAAATACCCCAAGAGCAACATTTTGAAGAATGCACAGGAGCAGAGAGAGGAGTTGGAACACAACCTGGTATCACCAGATGCCAGCCATGTGCCTTCCCAGCTGTTCTAGTTTGCTAATGCTGCTGGAATTCAAAACACCAGAGATGGATTGGCTTTTATAAAAGGGGGTTTATTTGGTTACACAGTTACAGTCTTAAGGCCATAAAGTATCCAAAGTAACACCTCAGCAATCAGGTACCTTCACTGGAGGATCACCAATGGTGTCCGGAAAACCTTGGTTAGCTGGGAAGGCATGTGACTGGTGTCTGCTCCAAAGTTCTGGTTTCAAAATGGCTTTCTCTCAGGACGTTCCTCTCTAGGCTGCAGTTCCTCAAAAATGTCACTCTTAATTGCACTTGGGGTATTTGTCCTCTCTTAGCTTCTCCAGAACAAGAGTCTGTTTTCAACGGCCATCTTCAAACTCTCTCTCATTTGCAGCTTTTGTGCTTTCTTCAAAGTGTCCTTCTTGGCTGTAGCAAGCTCGTTCCTTCTGTCTGATCTTATATAGTGTGCCAGTAATTTAATTCAGACCTACCCAATGGGTGGGCCAACACCTCCATGGAAATTATCCAATCAGAGTCATCACCCACAGTTGGGTGGGGCACATCTCCATGGAAATACTCAAAGAATTTCAATCTAACACTGATAGGTCTGCCCACACAAGATTACATCAAAAATAATGGCGTTTGGGGGACATAATAGATTCAAACTGGCACACCAGCTAACAGAGGTTTCCCGGATGCCACTGGCCTTCCTTCGGTAAAGGTATATTTTGCATAATGGCAGTGTTCTAGTTTGCTAATGCTGTTGGAATGCAAAACACCAGAAATGGATTGGCTTTTATAAAGGAGGTCAATTTGGTTACAAAGTTACAGTCTTAAGGCCATAAAGTGTCCAAGGTAACACATCAGCAATCAGGTACCTTCACTGGAAGATGGCCAATGGTGTCCAGAAAACCTCTGTTAGCTGGGAAGGCACGTGGCTAGTGTCTGCTCTGGAGTTCTGGTTTCAAAATGGCTTTCTCCCAGGACACTCCTCTCTAGGCTTCAGTTCCTCAGAAATGTCACTCTTAGTTGCTCTTGGGTATTTGTCCTCTCTTAGCTTCTCCAGAGCAAGAATCTGCTTTCAACAGCCATCTTCAAACTGTCTCTCATCTGCAGCTACTCTCTCAGGTTCTGTGCATTCTTCAGTGTCCCTCTTGGCTGTAGCAAGATTACTCCTTCTGTCTGTGCTTATATAGTGCTCCAGTGAACTAATCAAGGCCCATGCTGAATGGGCAGGGCCATGCCTCCATGGAAATGATCTAATCAGAGTTATCACCTACCATTGGGTGGGTCATATCTCCATGGAAATACTCAATCAAAAGGTCACACCCTAATAAAAAAGATTAATCAATCTGCCCCACAAGATTGCATCAAAGATAATGGTGTTTTGGGGGACATAATACACTCAAATTGGCACAGGCAGCATTAACAAACTGGAACATGATGTTATCTCAGGATGTCATGCTTCTGCTTAAAATTGTACAATGGTTCCCTGTGACTTTCAGGGTCAAGTTCAGATCCTTTCCTTAGTGCACCCCTGCATGCCTCTCTAGCCCAAATCTTCCACAATCCCTCCACTGGCTTCTTCCTCTTGGTCATACTGAGCTAGTCTCTTGACTCTGTCCTGTTGCTTCATGTACTTTCAATTCCTCTGTCTGAACTCTTCTTCCCCATTTAAGCATTTGTTTACTTGTCCTTCATGTCTCAGGGGCAGGATTACCTTTTTTCAGAAAACTTGCCCAGATCCCCTATGATTTAGATACTCTCCTCTGCACTCCCATAGTGCCTTCCTATGCTTACCTCTGCCTCTGCCCATAATACAGATACACTGTGCTGTGATTTCAATTTACTTGTCTTCTCTTCTCATCTTTCTATGCTCTGTGCCAAGCACAGGGTCTGTCACATAGCAGGCTTTATTAAATATTTGTTGAAAGAATTGATTAATATTAGAAGAAGAACCACAGGGTCTAGTGAGCCTCTGGATAGAGAGGGTGAAGATGACATTTCTGAGTCTTCCATATTAGGTAGTTGTGCCAGTTTGGATGTATTATGTCCCCCAAAATGCCATTATCTTTGATGCAATCTTGTGGGGGCAATTAGTGTTAATTAGGTTGGAACCTTTTGATGGAGTGTTTCCATGGAGATGTGACTCAATCAACTGTGGGTGAGACCTTTGATTGGATAATTTCCGTGGAGGTGTTACCCCAACCATTCAGGGTGGGTCTGAGTTAAATCACTGGAGCCATATAAAGGACCTGACAAATAGAAGGAACTCAGAGCTGCAGCTGAGAGAATCATTTTGGAGACAGCCATTGGAAGTAGACTTCTGCTACTCCAGAGTTTGCCTGGGAGAAACCAAGAGAGTACCCCCAGCTGCCTAGAGAGAAACGTCCTGGGAGAAAGCCATTTTGAAACACAACCTGGGAGAATGCAGACCTCAGCCAGTGCCTCCCCAGCTAACGGAGGTTTTCCACATGCCAATGGCCTTTCTCCAGTGAAAGCACCCAATTATTGATGCCTTACCTTGGACAAAGTTAAGACCGTAACTTTGTAACTGAATAAACCACCTTTATAAAAACCAATCCATTTCTGGTATTTTGCATAACAGCAGCCTTGGCAAACCCTAACAGTAGTAGAAATATTTCGTGCTTTGCACTTGGGCAGATAGGACCCTCTGTGAGCTGGAGATGAGGGCAAAGCTGCTTCGCCAGCCTCACTTCTTAGCTTACCCCAACCAATGCGCAAGTGGGACAGAGAGAGCCCAAAGGAGAAGAAAAACTACACTTCCCGTCATGCTGCAGGGCACCCCCTCCGTTTTCCTCCTCACTGTCGTCACCACCTCTTTACCACGGAAGTGAAAGGAGCACTTCCCGGTTCGGCAATAATCTGGAGCTCGGGGTGTTGGAACAGTCCAGTTGGACCTTGCTCCGAAGCTCCGCCTTCTCTCCGGTTTTTCTGGAAACCTAGCGTTCCTCACGGCGGTACCGAGCAGGTATTTCCCCGCCGCAGCAGGTGGTCCCCTGGCAGTCTACCTCCCCCCTGGGCGGGCGAGACCTTTCCCCTGAGAAGGCGCAGCTGGCCTGTGGCACTGGGCAGGGGAGTGGTTACCGGGGTCGTGGACCCGGTGCTGACGCTTTGTCTCTTCCTTCTTGTCTGTTCGTGATCGCAGCATCCCAGACGCGTGTGAGTCCCCCATGGCAGATCCGGCCCCAAACGGCCCGCAGGGGGCGGGCGCAGTGGTAAGTGAATGTGCAGGGTCGTGGGGCTTGATCTACAAGAGTTAGGAAAGAGCAGGAAGTGTTGCAAGCTGGCCCCGATGCGCTCCAGAAGCTCCATGCTTTCAGGAACGGGATTTGGGATGGGTAAGGGATTGAGGTGGGGAAGTGGGGGGGCGGGTTATGAACAAAAATATAGAGAGAGCTATAACTCTGTTTCTGAGGCGACAACGGGCCGGCCAGGAGCAGGTAGTACTCACCTGTGTGCCATGGAAACTGGGCCTTCTTGCCTCTTTCCACTCTTTGGTCTCTGATTGTCAGAGGCTCCAAGGTTGAAGATGCCATCTGAGGTGGTGTTGTGATACATGCGTCTCATTCCGCACATTAGTACTTGCAGACAACGTTTCTGCTCACTATATGCTGTTATGTAGAAATTACACAAAGGGAGGAGAGCCGTTTTTTCCGCCTTCACTTTGTTTTTCTTTATGAAGAGAAATATACTTTACGACGCCAATCTGCAGCCTAGTTATTTGTACCAAAGCATTTTTGCCCTGCTAGTTTTAAACCCTGTATGTGAATTTGGTGAGTCGTCTTTTTTTTTTTTTTAGAGTTTGCAGCATCTCTATTTGCACATCTCTGTTTTTCTTTTGCAGAACAATTTGAGAGTTAGCTGCTTACATCATGATAGTAACCCTTAAATACTTCAGTATTCTACGTGACCTGAATGAAAGGATCACAATGCAGTTTGACATTGATAACATGTTATTACCTAATATATAGTCCGTATTCAAATTTCCTCAACTGTTCTTTAAAACTGCTCCTCCCTCCTTCAGGATCTAAACTAGAAGCATGCATTGCATTTATTCTCCATATCTCTTTAGTCGCTTTGATTCTAGAACTGTTGCCTTGCCATCCCCCTCCCCCTTTTATTGCTTCCATGGCATGGATATTATGAGTCCAGACCTGTTTTGCAAAATGTTCCTCAAATTGGATTTGTCTGATTGTTTTTCAAATCACTCGTGATTCAGGTGAAGCATTTTGGCAGGAATACTATGTAAGTGATATAGTGACTTTCTCAGTGTATTATATATATATATCAGGGAGCATTTTATGTTGATTTGTCCCATCATTGGCTGTGTTAAGTTTGTTTGGTTAAAGTGGTGTCCACCCAGATGGGACACAAGAAAAAAAAAAAGAAAGGAAATATAGAATGTAAGCTTTATATCAATGTTGAATTTCTCGAACTTCTTAGCTGCGTTTAATGAGATTGCATAAAATAATGTTCTTGTCCATGGGAAAGGTATATGTGAATTATATTGTTTGTTCAAAGATATGTGCAGCTTGCTCTCATATGTTCAGAGGACAGAGCAATAGATGATGGCAGTTAGGGAGGGAGGGAGGGAGGGAGAAAGGGAGGGAAGGAAAGAGACAGTGGTGTGACAGAATCTTAAAGGTGATGGATCAGGGGAGGGGGAGGGGGGTCGGGGTATGATGGAGTTCTATGTATGGGGTTTGTACTGTTTTTACAACTGTTCCTGTACTTATAAAATAAGTTCCTGAACTTATTTCAAAATAAAATTTATTATAAAATAGATAAATAAATAAAGTGGTGTCCACCGTATTCTCCATTGTAAAGATAGCTTTCTTTTTTGTAATTAAAAAGTATTCTATAGCTTGATACTTAGGAGTATGTGAATTTTCTGTTCCTCAACAATTTTTTCACCCAAAGAACCACTGATTTTTTTTTTCTGAACTAGATATTACTGTGGTGTTTAGGCAGTTTGCTCTTAAAATGTAAACTAATAAAATGTTTTAAACCTTTTTTATTGTGAAATAAATTACATGTACAGAAAAGTGTACACATTGAAATGTAGAGTTCAGTGATCTATCACAAAATGAACACCTTAAACAAAAAGGTTTTAAAAGAAAATATTCTAAAATTGAATTCCAAACTGGTGTAAAATCTGAGTATTTGAGGAGACACTAAGCACAGTAAGCTAAATTGATCCTTCCACTTGATTACTGCTGATCAGAGGAGTCGTGGTATGGTAGGTTCCTGATAGAATAAACCAGAGGCATTTTCCTATTTCTAAAATTACTTGCATATGGTGAAAAAAGACATGCAGTAAAAGATCCTTAAATTTTAAAATGTACTTGGATTTTATTTTTCAAAAATCTTTATCTTTTTTCCAAAAGATTAAGTTAGATGGCTTAGAGCAGGGTTTTTAGACTCCATTAAGACCCACTAGTGAGTTTTGAAATCAGTTTAGTGATCACAAATAACTTTTCTTTTAAAAATTGAGTAGAATAGAAAATACCAAAATCTGTCACACATTGTAAGGATAAGTATTGTTTTGTGAAACTTGTTTATTTTATATACCTGTGTATGTTTATATTGGTTCTTGATGTAAAAATTGTTTATGCCTAATCAAAAAAGTTTAAAAGCCACTTTGGAATTTTCCTATCAGCTACGTCTTGAATGAGAAAACAGATTTTAAGTTCTTGCTTTTGTGGTAATGGACACATATATTGGAAAAAAGCAGCAAAGGAAAAGTTTTTTTAATAGATAGAATGAGAAAAGATGGGGAAGAAAATGCTGTAAGTATGTTTAATCTAGGACCATTGAAACTAAGTTAAGAATTATGGGGGAGTTTGGGGGGATAGAGTCATGTAATCAGAGAGGCCCTGGTAGCTATATTTTGAGCACATTCATTATGCCAGGCCCTTGTGTACCTAGGCAAAAGATCCAAAGGCTCATGAGTTTCATACTGAGTGACTGTTTCCTTGTTTTTACATTTCTTCCTTGTAAGGTTTATTTAATCCAAACTGGCTTTGTGTGATGCCTTCTTACGCAGATTTGAGACTTACTCAGATCTGTTCAAATTTGAGATTTTTCCAAGAATAGACATTATGGGTCTCTTGAGAGCAATTAGTTCTTATTTAACTCTCTTTTAAAATAGGTGAAGCCAATATTACAAGTGTTGAAGGAATACAGACAATTAGCTAAATTTCTGTTCAGATTTTTCTTTCCTTATTAGTCTTTTTAATTTTTTAAAATGTCAGCTGATATTTTTCTACTTAAGTATTTCCTGTGCTTCTGTATCAAAACTATAAGATGTTAAGGCTTGTTAATAAGTGAAGCAGTTAACTGCCTTAGAGTTTTCACTTAATGTTCTAGAATCAAATGTTATGGTGCTGTTAGAACATACTATGCCATAATCTTCATCTTTAAAAACATAGTTTGCAGATTTAGTTTACTACAATATTTTTCTTTTTAAATCTAGCAATTTATGATGACCAATAAACTGGATACGGCAATGTGGCTTTCTCGCTTGTTCACAGTTTACTGCTCTGCTTTGTTTGTTCTGCCTCTTCTTGGGTATGTATTATGCATATTTCTGCCTTTGATATTCAGTTACTCAGTTTTTATGGAATGCCTTTCAGGTGCAAAACTTGTTGAAATATAAGGGGTTTAGGGATAAAAAACACAAGTCCCATCCTTAAGGCACTAATAATCCAGTAATATTATGTACTGCAGAAATATATCTTGTGCTTTGTGAACACTAACATCAAATTGAAAATCTTAGAAAAAAATGGATGGGTGGGGATGAGATGAGTTCATGTTTTTTGTATTTAACTTGGCAGGAAGAATGCTTTATAAAATTAAGTTGGGTGTATATATACAAAATAATGCTTCTAAGGAGGTAGAATTGGTTCAAGTAATTTTTTTTCTATTGACTATTAAATAATAGATTTAGGTGTGCAATTCTGATGCAATTCACAAAGGAGGAAGACACATGGTAGTTGTTTATGTCTCAGGGTAACATCTCCTCTGGTAATTTGCAGGTTGCATGAAGCAGCAAGCTTTTACCAACGTGCTTTGCTGGCAAATGCTCTTACCAGTGCTTTGAGGCTGCACCAAAGATTACCGCACTTCCAGTTAAGCAGAGCGTTCCTGGCCCAGGCATTGTTAGAGGACAGCTGCCACTACTTGTTGTATTCTCTTATCTTTGTCAACTCCTACCCAGTCACAAGTATCCTTTTCTGCCTTTTTTCACAGTGAAAATGCTGACTAAGCATATAGGAGATCTCTACTGATTGTTTTTTGCTATAGGAATGATTCAGCAATGAAGACTTTCCTTGAAGCTTGAGTTTGTTTATTCACACTTTATTTGAATGAGATACAATTAGTGTAAGAATTTTTGACTTTAAAGTGTTGAACTCTTTAACTTTGAAGAGCTGATGTGGGAATTTGTGTGTCTCTGTTCTTGTCTCATATAGCTTCTCTGTTAGCAATGGGTATTTAAAATTTGAGAGACGAAGCACAAGCCAGTGCTGGACTTATTTATTTATTTATTTTTTTTATTAAATTCAGTTTTATTGAAATACATTCACACACCATACAATCATCCATGATATACAATCCACTGTCCACAGTATGATAACATAGTTATGCGTTCATCACCACAATCTATCTCTGAACATTTTCCTTACATCAGAAAGAACCAGAACAAGAATAAAAAATAAAAGTGAAAAAAGAACACCCAAATCATCCCCCCATCCCACCCCATTTGTCCTTTAGTTTTTATCCCCATTCCTCCACTCATCCATACACTAGATAAAGGGGGTGTGATCCACAAGGTCTTCACAATCACACTGTCACGCCTTGTAATCTACATTATTATATAATTGTCTTCAGGGGTCCAGACTGCTGGGTTGGAGTTTGGTAGTTTCAGGTATTTACTTCTAGCTATTCCAGTACATTAAAGCCTAAGAGGTGTTACCTATATAGTGCATAAGAATGTCCACCAGAGTGACCTCTCGACTCCATTTGGAATCTCTCAGCCACTGAAACTATTTCGTCTCATTTTGCATCCCCCTTTTGGTGAAGAAGATACTCTCAGTCCCACGATGCCGGGTCCACATTCATCCCCGGGAGTCATACTCTGTGTTGCCAGGGAGATTTACACCCCTGGGGGTCAGGTCCCACGTAGGGGGAGGGCAGCGAGTTCACGTGTCGAGATGGCTCAGTTAGAGAGAGAGAGGGCCACATCTGAGCAACAAAGAGGTACTCAGGGAGAGACTCTTAGGCACCATTACATACAACTTTAGACTCTCCTTTGTGGTAATGAGCTTCATAAGGGCAAGTCCCATGCTTGAGGGCTCAGCACATCAAACCGCCAGTCCCAATGTTTGTGACAACATCAACACCAGCAGGACTTATTTTAATATTAAAACTTTTCTTTCATTTAATTCACATCTTTAGGAATGTGTCCAGGTATCTTGCTTTAAAATAGAGAGATACTCAGTTTTTTCCTTTCTTAATACCCGGTGAAAAGTTAATCAAGAAATTACTTAAACAGAGAATGGGATAATCAATCAGTAAATCAATAAACAAAATTTAAAAAATTGGTATGTGCTATAGTTAGAGTAGAAAATAACCTCTATAGATAATCCCTGACAGATAATGAGAGTTCAGTAACTCAATCAGAATTTGTATGTTTACATGTTTCACAAGTGGCATGATAAATGGGTGTTATTCCAAAAAGGAGGAGGGGTGATGGAAGCATTTCTTACATTTAAGTAAATTTGTTAAGAGTTTCTTTACTGTAGGACCCTTGATTTGATAATGTGCATTGTGAGACTGAAACAGTTATCATTGTTTCTTAAACTTGAACATTTTTTTTCTGTGAAACATCCCTCAGGAAAGTATTTTATGAAACATACTTTGAGAAGTGCTACTTTAAGAGTTCTTGAATATTTACAGTACAACTGTGTACAATAAAATACATCTCTAAGACCAAATATTACTACATATCTATGTTTGTGAAGTACAAATTTAAATAGATTTTTTATAAGTCTTGGGTAAGGACAACAGAATTGGAGGAAACTGAAATTTCTTGAGCCCCTGTTTTGCCAGTATATAGGACCTTGACATATTTTATTTAATCCTTGCAACCCTCTGAGAAAATCATTGAGCTGCATGTTATTGATAAGAATATAGAGGCTCAAGGAGTTTAAAATAACTTCCCTCACATCACACTACCTGATAAGTAGTAATGCTGGAAAGGTCTATCTGCCTTAAAAGGCCTACCTGATTTACAGTTAATGGGTGACTATACGTAAGTGTAGTTTTAAATATTTCTGTTTGAACTTGATCAAAGTTGGTAACTACACATGTGTGTATGTATATTCTGTTTAAACTCCTTGGTTTACCAAGAAGATGTAAGTTGTTTGGAATGCTAGGATAAAGTTTTTCATGTTTCAGTGCATAGATGTATAATGTCCCATCATAATTTGCATTGTTAATTTTGGGGTAAAACTCACTAGTTCATTGTTGAACTACAACTGTAAACAGTAATCACATTTGTTTGGTATATCATTGGATTGACCTGCTTTTGCAGCCACATTCATTTAATCACCAGTGTTAAAATTTTAGGCCCTCTGAGTTACAGTGGGAAGTTATATAGAGGTTCTTTGATCCCTATTTATTAGCTTAAAACGTCTCTGTAGAGAGAAATAGAAATAATAGAAACTTTCTTTCAAGATAATTTATAATATAGAACAAATTGAATGCATCAATAGTGAATTCTGGAGTAGAGGCTGGCACAGGCTGGCACAGAGCAGGTACTCAGTTTTGCTGAAGGAGTCCTCAGGTGGTGCCAAATGAGAGTTGTGATCAGTGAAGACAGCCTCTCTGCCTTTTTTTTGTGCAGTTAGTTATTTGCTAGGGAATGTTGACAATTGAGGAGTGTAT
This sequence comes from Choloepus didactylus, assembly GCF_015220235.1. NCBI lineage: Eukaryota > Metazoa > Chordata > Mammalia > Pilosa > Megalonychidae > Choloepus > Choloepus didactylus. The sequence continues at coordinate 45,273,902 of NC_051309.1, forward strand.
ATTCCTGAAATTCTTACAGAGAGGAAAGTAGTGAGCAGCGGGAAAACATAAGGTAGTAATTGGCAGGAAATACTAATCCAGTGCCTAAAGAAGCTTGGGTATTATGTTAATAAATAAAAGGGGGCCCAAAATAAAAAACGAAATTGTGTTCTGATCTTTGCTTTTAAAAAGGTGATATGTTGTCCTTGCTGTCATTACAGGTACTTAGGGTTTAAATTGTAGGCTTTTCATCCCTTATCTTTACTAAATAGTTTGAGTGACATTGAAAGCTGAGGTTATGAGTCTCTTAGCAAGGATGTGAGAACTACAGAATGTTAGAGGTGAAAGACTCATTAGAAATATCTAGCTTTAATCTCTGCATATTCATTCAACATAGTATGGAACTTGACGTAGGGAAGTGGTCAGTTAGGGACAGAGCCAGGACCAGAACCCAAGTGTCTTCACTCCCAGGTCAGGGTTGTGTGAAGAAGCAACAGTACATTTAGAAACACCTGGGAACTAGTTAATCCCTAGCTGTGATTTCTATATAGTCTGTGAGAGTCCATAAATGGACTTGGTTGGGGGATATCCTAGAAATGAATACCTAGAAATTGTATATAAATGTTTGGTGCCTGGGCACACATAAATTTTTCTGAGGAGAAAATGGTAGCATTTATCAATTTCAAAGGGTCTATGATTCTTTAAAAAGCTTCAAATTGTTTATATATATGTGGTCTCTACTCAGGACATTGACATTTTACTTAATTGTTGTGAATGGCAGGAAAGAATTGATCAGGATATTAATTTGGAGAACTACTATATTATTAGAAAGTTAGGGTTTTTCTAGCACTTGGGTGTACTTCACCAGTTAGGAAGTAGGGACTTTTGGATCCTGTTGAGTTATGGCTGTAATGAATTTGATACTCAGATTGTACTATTTCTTGATATGACAAATCTTCAGTTAGTACAGAAAAATATAATTGCTCATTTTCTAGGAAACTTTAATATTTTTAGAATAAGTATTTTGTCATTCATGACTGACTAACAGTTTATATCATTTCATGGAGATAACTGACTTCAACTTGGCAGAAATTGGTGTGGAAAGTGGGGTCTTTTGAGCAATTTCTATTTTTCAAAAAGCTGAATGGAAATTCTGTATTCATGACATAAAGCTGAAAATTGAACTCAAGTATAAGAATTCTTTGCTTATGTCTGGAATTAAACTGTTAAGGGTCACAGCTGACATGTACAAATGTACACTTTTATTTGTACAAATTAAAAACATATTAATTATAATGGTTTGCTAGGTACAATATCTCAAAATAATGGGGTCCTTTTGTAGGAAAAGAATAATAGGAGATCTTTAGTTGAGGAAAATTTGAGTACTGCTCTGTAAACCATTACCTCTGACTCTTCCTCAGCAGTTGAGATTGGCAAAAGCACTACAAGAGACTGCCTTTTATTTGGAGGCTAAGTTACAATAGCCAAGGTGGCCTCTCTTGATGTTAGAGGCTGTATTATTTAATCCTTTGAGGTGGCCCAGATTTCAATTTAATTTAGCAAATGTTTACAATAAATAATAAATAAATGGGGAAATTTTTTTTTATTAACATTCTTCTTTACAGATAAAGCTTTATTTGGTTATGTAAAGTGAAAGCCATTACACTAAACTCTGTTTTAGTAAAGATAATCTCAGATCTGTATACTTCGACATAACATATAGCCTGTTTTACAATGTTCTGGGTGAATTTTAAATATTTTCCTAAATTGTTTTCCTCAGTGAGTATTTTCCCAGTCCTGTTATTCTCTTTGCTTCATGCTGCCACATATACTAAAAAGGTCCTTGATGTAAGTAAAACTATGCTGTTTTTTTGACTCTTAGATTAGAGATAGTTGACATGAATTTGAAAGATTCAAGACATTTTGGCATTTATCATGGTTTCTCTTACCTTGCAACTTTATTCTAAATTACGTAGTGATTTGAAAGTTTTAGGTTTTTTATTGTTGAAGATTTTGTAGATAAAGGATTTTACTTAAAATGACCTCTAGTCTCCAAAGGAATTTTCAAAGTTTGAAATAAATATCTTTATTTTTTAAAAAGTCATACCTTTTAAGTTTGATATATGTTAGTGCTTATATCTGACATACCTGCTAAGTAAAGTTAGACTGTATCTCTTTTATGCTAATGTTCAGAATTTCTGCTTTTTCTAAGAGTTTTTCTTGTTACTGGGTTGGAACATAAAGCCTAACTTCAGTGTGCCAGTCAGATTTACTTCATATACATTGAAAATTGAATTAAAATATCTGAGTTTATGCCTCATGTTGGCCTTTTTCTTTATCCCTGTAATTCTTTGGTCTCAGCAGTGATTAGTACTTTAGGTACTAATCATAATTTGTACCCTTAGGAGTCACAGATATTTTAATTATATTCCTGGATAGTCCAGTTTTGTTGTGATTAGAGAGAAATAGCTGTTTTTTTTTTTTTTTTGTAAAATAATCATTTTTTAAAAGAAAGTAAAACATCTGAAAATGAAAAGGATTTTTAACAGAGTTTTTTTTTTTTTTAACTCTTCAAAAATATAAAATAAAATCTAGCAGGAAAATACAATAACTTTTGTCCTTTAGTAGCTTGTAAACTTTTATACCATCATTTCCAAATAATTTTCTCTTTGTTGTATTTCCTGCTGGATATGCTCTTTATCTAAAGAAAGAAATAGTTGAGAGATAAAAATGCTTCATTGTTTCTAATGTTTGATTTCTTTTGTTTTAGGCAAAGGGTTCAAATAGTTTACCTCTGCTGAGATCTGTCTTGGATAAATTAAGTGCTAATCAACAGAATATTCTGAAATTCATTGCTTGTAATGAAATATTCTTGATGCCTGCTACAGTTTTTATGCTTTTTAGGTAAGAATAAAACTAAAATTTGTTTGGAAGGCTGATGACTAAGTGAAGATAATAAAGATAACTTAAATTTTATCCTGTTTAAATCTGTTGAAGAAGATATTGACATATAGAGCTACATGTATCTTAGCAATCACTTAATCTGTGTCTTTTCATTTATAGGTAGAGAAGCTGAGACATAATAGAAAACCTAAGAATTTGTCTTATTTATCATTCCTTGTGATTTATTGTTTAATATTTTGAAAATTAGTTTCAGAATCACTACTTTTGAAAGAATCTTGGGAAGTCTAGTCCAATATTGAGATGATTTTCCTTATACTAGAGAAAAATCTTAAAATTATGTTCTAGTATTAAACTTTTTTATTGTGGTAACATATATACAACATAAAATTTCCCATTTTTAACCATTTTCAAGTCTTTTATTCACTGGTATCATTACATTTACAGTGTTGAGTTACTGTCACCACCATCCATTACCAAAGTTTTTTCATCACCTTAAACAGAGACCCTAACCCCATTATGCAGTAACTCCCCATCTGCTTCCTCTTCCCCTATTTTCCCCTTTTAGCCCAGGTTCCCTATATTTTGGTTTGCTAAAGCTGATGAAATGCAATATACCAGAAATAGACTGGTTTTAACAATGGGGATTTGTTAGCTTACAAGTTTACATTTTGAAGGCTGTGAAAATGTCCAAATTAAGTCATCAACAGGTTGATACCGTCTGTGAAGACTGGTTACTGGTGAGCTTGGGCTTCTTTGTTAGATAGCCAGGCACATGGTGACGTTTGCTGGGCCTTCTCTCCTGAGTTTCGTTGCTTCCAGCTTCTGGCTTCAGTGGCCTTCCTCTCACAGCTTCTCTCGGGCTTTTTCTGTGAGCTTCTCTCTGTTTTCTGTGTGTCCTTTATCCTCTTATCCACATCTCAATTGAAATAACATAATCAGAAGGTTCCACCTACAATAGGACTACACACACAACAGTGGACTAAATTTAAGAACATACTTTTCTGGGGTCCGTAATCTACATTCTGTCTCTATTTTGCTGAATACGAGTTAGATCCATTGTATTTAATAAACCATGCCACACTGTCCTCTAAAATGTCTGTATCAGCTGCTTTCCATAGTTTTGTTAATATGTAACAAACTTTTATATTGGTTGGCTATATAATTATATTTCATCTTAATATGCATTGCCTTGATTAACTAGTGAGATATTTCTATACCTGACAGTTACTCGTTTCTTTAGCAGTCTTTTCAAATGAATAACAGAGTTTTGTAGATTTTCCTTATAAATGTATCTGTTCCATTCTTTTAAATGTTTTCTTCAGAACTACAGGATTGACACATGGTACCTAAATTGTGGGGTTCCAAACTAGATAATATAATCTAAATAAAGTTCTGGAATGGTACAACGGAAAGACTTCCTAGTAGGTGTTAGGAACCTGGTTCTAGGTGACTTGACCATTAACTTAGCCTAGAGCCTTGATTTTCTCATTTAAAAGGCTAGTAACTGTAGTTGAAATAGGTGGTCCCTTTAACATCCTTCCAGCTGTGTTATTCCATGAATGCCGAATACAGGATTTGATGGAGCTGTATTTATCAATTATTCAACTCTAAAACTTGCACTGTAAAAGTTAATCAAGTCTTCTCTCATCCTGGAAGCCAAAGGCACATAAAAGAAAAGGGTAATGTACTCTGGGTCAAAGGAGAAAGGGACAAGACCAAAATTCCAGTATTTTCCCCATGATTTGTAGGTCTTACTTTTTAATATTTCTCTTTTGTGATCCTGATCTGACACTTAAACCTAGTTTGTACTTTAATTAGTAAAAGGAACCTTTGCCCTCTTGTATTCTCACTCATTTTTCTGGTTTTAGGGTCACCTAATTCTGATCTTGGGTCATACTAGGTTCTGTGATTTTTTTCATGTAACAATGAAAATCGAAATGGTAGATACTGAAACTAGGTCATTATAAGGATATGGCTGATGTCCACATCTGAAACCTCCCAGATTCTGTGTAATAAGTGAAATAATTTATTATGCTCCTCTTAAATCATCTTTAGAGAATTACAATAAAATGCTGAAATGCCATGCAAACTTACACAAAAAGCCTTATTGGCACCACAGTGAATTTTTTGTTGGAGTACCATATTTTGATTCATTGGTGCATTAACTCATTGTGCTACTTAACATTTTACTTGAACACTATTGTGTACAAATTTATTTTCACTTTAGTTTTCAAGATTAAAGTAAAGGAAAAGAGAATTCACCAGAAATATTTAAATAAAGAAATCAATTTGTTTTTCTAAAAAATTAAAATAAGGTTTTAAAGGTTTATTCAGTCCCTAAAAGAAAATGCTATTAATGTCTTAAGTATGTCAGTTGAATGTAACACTAACTATATAAAATCATTACTATTCCTTATATGCTCCCCTTTTGTGAGAAATACAATCTAATATTAGAATGCTTTAAGAGTTATATTTGTAGCAATAATGTTCAAAGTTCTGTATTTAAAAATAAATGTACAGCCTGAGTTTATCCTATATGTACACACACATATATATATAGACAGATTAAAGGATGATCATTATAGCTTTATACACTGGAACCATCCAAAATATTCTTTAGTAGGGAGCTTGTTAAATAATGGTACATACATGAAATGGAAAATTTGAAGCTGTAAAAAGAATGAGGTAGTTTATGTGTTGTGATATGGACTGATCTCCAGAACAAAATAAGTGAAAAATTTGGATAGAACAGTACAGAACATTTCCATTTATGTTTTGCTGTGTCTGTGTTTAAGGACATATGTGTGTTTATTATATTTATATATATATGTATATATATATATAGACACCCACATTTATTTCTGCCACAGTTTCTTCATCTTTAAATTGGGGATGACGACAATATCACCTCCCTCCTAGAGTTGTTATATGGATTCAGTGAATTACATAAAGTGAGCCCTATATTAGTGGCAGTCATATATACTTTTGTACATAAATATCTAGAAGGATATATTAGAAAACTGTGTTATAACTTTAAGGAAGGGGATAAATCAGATGATGGGAGGCTTGTTTATCAATGAATATTCTTTTCTACTTATATTTTCTGGAGTGTATTACTTTTTCATTTTAAAAAAGTTAAAAATTTGGGAAGATAAATGTAACATTCGGTTTAGTGATAAGTTTATAATCTATTTTTATTATGAAAGTAATAACACAATTTAAGAAAAAGCTAAAAAAAAAAACACCTAAAAATCCACATGTAGCATTTTAATGTGTTTTCTCCAAAAACAGTTTTAAAATATAGCTGTAATAATCACTATAGTTTGTATTTTGCCTTTTTCAAAGTTGCTATATGGTTTTCATAACCAAGATTTTAAATAGTTGTATACTGAGTATATCAAATAAACATAATTTAGTTAACCAAGCCCTTTCTGTCCACATGAAGTTGTTGCTGCATTTTGTTTGTAGTTATTTCATTGCATATATTAATCCAGATAGCTTTTTCTAGGGAAGAATTCCAGATGTGGAATTTCATTAAAATATATGTAGTTCTTGGGGTACTGTAATTGTGCTTTTTAACCAAGTAATCAGTATAGGCTATGTAAATTTACTAATAGGTCTGTGTAACTTTATTAGTTTTTTAATTTATTTATCATGAACCACTTTTCATTTTAATATCTTAGGAAGTTTTCAGATTTAATTATCAGTCAGTAGTAATTATGGAAAAATTTATGTAACACTTTCTGATTGTTAATAGTTTTTTTAAAACTTGAAAATGCATATGTGAATCTATGCTTATGAAAATTTAAACAATAATGATTTATTTTTTACCAAACATATACATTCTTGTATTTCCTTTTTAGAATAACTCAGAGTTAGATGTGATAGATATTACTGTGATCATTTGATGAGTGAAGATATATTTATTCTCTAGTTGAATTGCTTTTAAGTTTTGAGAATGTGACAGTGTATATTTAACAACCTTGTATTTGTTTTTTTGCAGTGGTCAAGGAAGCTTACTCCAGCCTTTTATATACTACAGATTTCTTACTCTTCGATATTCCTCTCGAAGAAACCCATATTGCCGGTAAGCTCATGATTAGTTTAAATCTGTTTTGTTAATGTAATATGAAACTAATAGCACTTGTAATCCATAGGAGTTAATTAGTTGATGTGTTAGAATTTAGAAGCAAGCAATGTTTTCAGAAATTTAAGTTCTAGGGCCTAGCACTATCTAGGGTTGGCGAGGAAGTTTTTGTATTTCTTTTCAGAAACTGAGACTGGAGTTACCTTGACTACCTCTAAAACACTGCTACAGCTTAGGGTGGTTCAAGTTGTGTTAAAACATAAACCCCACCTAAGGAACTTTTCCTAGTTGAAGAAACAAAAACACATATCAGATAAAAGAAAGAAATGATAGATAGTTGAAGATACAATATTCACAAGTCAGTATATGATGGGCTACCACATGTTTGCTTTATTGTATCAGTATTATAGAAGTCCACAGGAGGGAAAGATCATTAGGCCAGAAGATAGAAGAACCCAGGAAGGTTTCACAATATGGAGATTTAAATTTGTTCTTGGAAGGATTAAAGCCTTTGAGTAGACAGTGAGAATAAGTACAAACATTTTAGGTAGGCATTAGGAGCACATGTTCAGAGGCAAATGGTACAAGTCCTGTTTGAGGACATTGAGTAGACCTGTTTGGCTATAATGGAGATTCTGTATGGCAAGTTACTGGAGCTAAGAGTGGAAAGGCTACACTGGGGCCAAATCATAAAAATTCTTTAATTTCAGGGTAAGACGTTTGGAATTTATCTTTTAAATGGGCGTAATGGTGGTGTTCTACATGATTAAAGTATTCTGATAGCCTTGTGCAGAGTAGATTGAAGAAGAAAGACAGGGAAGCATGAAATACTTAGGAATTACTATAGTGTTGCAGGAATTAAGGCATAAATTCATATGCAGAAAATTATGAATCCTGACCTCAAAAGTTGAAGTAAAACTAAAATGAATAGCTGTTTTTTTTAAAAAAAACTTAAGTTTTTAAATGTTACTTAGATACTATGTTAACATAATTTTTGTTTTCAAGTTTAAAATAAATTCATCATGTAGTAGTTGAATTCAGCCAGAAATCCAAGTATTATATTAGAATGATCTCTGTTATATTGTAACAAGAAAAGTGAAAAGAACTGAATTTGAATACTGGCCCATTATTTACTAGGTATGGCTTTAGACAGGTTACTTAAATTTGAATTTTTTTAGTGAAAGGAGAGAAAACCTAGTGAGAGTGAAATGAAGTAATGTTTTTAAAGTGCTTACAATCTATTAGGTTCTTCATAAATGGTTTATTGTCTCTTTTCTCTGATTCTCCCTTTGAGATTTTTGTACTCTTTTAGACAATCTTTCACTTTCTGAATTAGAGCTTATTTATTTTAGACATAGATTCTTAATGAGTCCCTAGTGCAAATAAACCTTCATTTGTACTGGATTCCATGAGATTTTGCATTTTCTTTGTGGTCCATGTATTCATTTCAGACATTATCTTCTTGTCCCCTGCCCTGACAATAATCTTTCATCAACAGATTTGCTTCTCTGTGCTCTGTTATACCCCCTTCTTCTCCACTCCCATTTGCTGCACATGTTCTTAAGTTATATCAGCACATCTGGAAATTCAGAAATGTTCAGTGGAATGAAAAAGAAAGGATAGCAGTAGATCAATATAATACAAATATGTGCTAATCAACATCTTCAAAGATCTCCCATAAGTATATGGTATAATCAAAACAGTAGAAAAGTAATGGAAAGATTTGGACTCATAAAATATTGATTAACTACTTTTTCTACCCTATGCTTTTTTTGTTAAGAATTTTGAGACTCAGTATTAGTATTTTGTACCATTTACACTTATTGTGTTATTTATTTTCAAGTTGGTAGTATCAGTCCTTTGTTGATAAGTATTGAGAGCTGTGCTCCACATTATGGCAGCCACTAGCCAGATTTGACCATTTAAATTTAAATTAATTAAAATTCAGAAAATTTAAAACTCAATTCCTATGTCATGCTGACAACATTTTTAAGTGCTCAGAAGCTATGAGTAGCTGTCAGGCACTGTATTGGACAGCACAGATACACAACATTCCATCATCACTTTAAGTTTTGTTGTTAGTGCTGCTCTAGGAGAACTCTGTACTAGGTGTGGATGAGAGTTGGGAATAAAAGAAAGAACCATGTGACATGAGACAAGTTATTTACCTCATGAGGCCTCATCTGTAACCTGAAGGGGTTTGACTCAAGTAGTCTCAAAATGACTTCTTTCTTCATTTGATTAATTCATTCAGAAAATAGTGATTGTGTGTTGGTGATAACAAGACTACATAGGATTAAAATAACTGCTTTCAGAGAACTTAGAAATCAAGTCATTTGAAGACTGAGTCTGAGTTCTGTGCCTAAGTTCAGGCACGTGGGTGCCTGAAAGTGCTTGTAAACCAGTAATTACATATTATTGGAGCTGAGGAAGTATAGGGAATGGATAAGGATCTGTGCTTAGAAGTGTAGATGGGACTAGATCATGGAAGGGTTTGGATTTTATTTCAAAGTAGCAAGAGTTTTTAACATGGAGAGGTTGGAAAGATGATGAGATCTGATTTAGAAATATCATTCCAAAAATGGATTGCAGGCTTGCCAAGAGGAAAAAATGATAGACCAATTTGGAGTATAGTCCAGATAATATTAGAATCTCAACTAATTAATTTAGTGGTAAAGGACAGAGGAGATAAATTTGAAAGATATTTTGGAGGTAGGTCTCAGGACTTGGGGAAGAAGAATGAGATAAAGAAGTCCTCCAGGTTTCTGGCCTGGGAACCTAAGAGAGTTATGAGTGCTGTCACTAATATAGGAAATACAAGAAGGGCAGGCTTTTGGATAAATGTGCATCTTTCCAAATTTTCCTGTCTTTTTTTTAAGTAGATTTATTGCGTTTTTCTTACCGTAGAAATAACAGGATACAGAAAAGTAGACTGGGCATTGCGTCTTATGCAGAGGTTAGGTTCTTGAGGCAGCACATAAGGTGAAAATTGTGAAATGCCAAAATTACCCTTGATGATCCTTCAAATATACTTATAAATTACAGCATACATGATTTTAGTGTGATACACACAGTAATGTACAGTATGTAATAAAGAGTACTTCGTAGGCAATGAGCACAGTTAAGGCAAAGTCTACAGCCTATTTTGGGCACAGACATGACAGAGCTGGAACAGAGGAGTCATGGCAGGGAGTGGCAAGAGATGAAGCAGAATGTTAGATTGAGACCGGGTTATGGAGGGTCTTAGATGTTAATGGTGAGGAGTGGGCTTTCTAAAGGAAATAAAGCCAGTTTGAATAGCTGAATGATCCACCTGGGAAGTAAAATTTATTGAGCATTTACTGTGTTGACTCATTTAAACTTCGTTCATTACAACTCTGTGATGTCCATAATACTATTTTATAGATGAGGAAAGCTCTGAGAGACATGTGTTCCTTTAAAGAAATAGTGGGTGGGATTGTGTATACTATATAATTTTCTCTTTCTTGCTCTTTTTTTAGAGCTAGTTGAATTTGCCTAAGTTAAATGTGAGAGTGATGCAACTCTAAGGAAGAAAATACAAATTGTCCTTAATCTCAGCCTGTGAGATAGCAATTTATTATCTATTTATCTCCTAAACATTTGAGAGTAGTTTGCATACATCATGCTCCTTTACCACTTAAGACTTCCATGTATATTTCCTAAGAACAAAGATATTCACTTATGTAACCACAATGAGTACAATTACCAGGTTCAAGAAATTTAACATTGATATAAAGCTTACAATGTGTTTTCTTAATTTTTTCAATTGTCCCAATATATCTTTTTGGGCATTTCTCCTCCATTATTATTAGATCCAATCCAGGATCATGTATTGCATTTAATAGTCATTGTCTCTTTAGTCTCTTTTTTGTTCATTTAATTGTGGTAACATATATACAACATAAGGTTTCCCATCTTAACCACTCCCAAGCATACAATTCAGTGGCATCAGTCACATTTACAGTGTGCCGCCGTCACCACCATCCCTTGTTGAAACTCTTCCTCATCCCAGAGACCCTGCCCCCATTATATATCAACTCCCACCATTCCTTCTCATCCCCACCTCTGGTAACGTGATTTGTTTTGTATTTGCATATTGTAGTTATTTTGCATATTTTAGGTATTTCATACAAGTGAAGTCATACAATATCTGTCCTGTGTCTGGCATATTCATTCAACATGATGTCTTCAAGGTTCATCCATGTTGTAGCAATCAGAACTTTATTCCATTTTATGACTGAGTAATATTCCATTGTATGATTATACCATATTTTGTGTGTCTGTTCATCTGTTCATGGACATTTGGGTTGCTTCTCCCTTTTGGCAATTATAAATGATGCTGCTGTGAACACTAGTGTACAAATATCTGCTCAGGTCCCTGCTTTCAAGCCTTTTGGGTACATATCTAGAATGTCTGGGATTTCTGGGTCATATGGTTGTTCTTTGTTTAACTTTTTGAGGAACTGCCTCAAAAACTGTTTTCCTTAAATGAACTTCTGATTTTGAGAATTTTATTATGTGTATTTTTGTTTCATACAATGCATTTCTAGTTATTTCTTTTATTTCACATTTTTAAATTATTATGGGAAATTCCTTCATTAGCATTTGTTAGCATTATGTTATTTTTTCCTTGCATTTCTGAAAGAAAATAATTTTATTTTGCAGGACCTTGTTTAATGAACTGAGGATTGTTGTTGAACACATAATAATGAAACCTGCTTGCCCACTGTTTGTGAGAAGACTTTGTCTCCAGAGCATTGCCTTTATAAGCAGACTGGCACCAACAGTTGCATAGTTTAACATTCAATTATATATTATTAGCAGCTGATACTTCTGCTAGGGATTTGTAAATTCCAGGTGTTACACTGACCTCAATCCAATTTAAATCATTTACCTAAATGCATCTCAATAGAGAAATAATCGTTCTCCTGGCATGTTAAATCAAGCCTTTTAAAAAGTTTCTGAGAAAACTTTATTGTGCTGTGTAGCTAATGGTTAAGGAAGTTTATATCTTGTGATAAATGTACCAAATTCTTTTTAGATGTTATCATGAAGTACATTTTTTTCCTCTTGTAAAATAGCTCTTAAATTTGCTTTAATCTAATTGGTAGTCTGAGTTTATATCTGGCATGGGTTCATTATGGTAATACTAATATACATGACTTCAGTATCTTTTGAGACAGTATTCTTTTGCCATTCAGTAATTTTGGTTGATGATTTTAACAGAACTTTCTACTGTATTTAATTTCAAATTGTTATTAGATTGACTTTGTGCTGCTTTAATAGGACAGATTTAATTGGATGTACCATTGTAAGAGGAATTCTATATTTATGTTATTCTATGACCTTCCAAACTTGATTTCCACAAATACTTATGGCTTTTAATAGATATATGTATAAAAGGCTCAATTGTAAGCTTGTTAGCCAACCGGTAAATATATGGGGTCACCTGACCATTTTACATCAGAAAGCAGTAGTTTGATGGCTGTACTTTCAAAGACCCGTTAGGCAACGATTCTGAAATAGGAAAACCTTTTACAAATGTGGACATGCAGGTTATTATTAGTATTATCATAGTCTGTAGAATTATCTAGTTCAGATTCTTGACTGCCAATTTTCTCAGTTTCTTAGGCTTGAATTTTCATAGACAAATGCTGCAGTTCAGACACCTTTTGAGAGGAATGTAACTGAAGATTGAGCATAAGTCCATGTGACTATCCTTGGCATCTCTTCTGAAATAATAATGAAGATTATCCTGTAGATTACATATTTACCCATCAAATCTGATTTAAAAGGTTAAATGGAAAAGTTTATAGGCAAGGTAATTGATTGGGAGTTGGATCAGGGGAGGAGTTGTGGGAAAATAGTGTGCATTTCAGTTTTGTAATACACAAATTTGGAGGAATTGGATGTATTATACAGCTGTGATTTGAGTTGTATAAAATGTTAAATCCTGTTTATTCAGCTTCCATGAACTCCTTTATAAAATTCATTCTGATCTTTATTACTGTTGCATGATTGGAAATGTTTAAAACATTACAAAATTGTAGTACAGAATAACTAATGGTTTTTGTAACCAGTTTTCTTCTCTCTGCATGTGATTTGGATTTATCAAATACATTCATTAGTACCTTATCGATAACATCATCCTCCTGATCTAAACAAAAAGTTCTACTTGATAGTTCTTATTTGCTTGAACTCAACTGTAACCAGCTATTTTTGTATTTTTGTAATATTTATCCACTAAGTTGGAGAAGTAGCTTTATAATATACAGTTAATTTTGTGCGCACTCACGTGTCTGTGTGTGTATGTGTGTGTGTGTCCTGTGTGGCTAGCCTCATTATCACTATGTAATCTGATGGTTTAAAAACTAGAATTTCTAGAGCAATAAAGCTTGACTGTAAATTTAAGTAAGCAGTACATTATTGATTTCTAATGATGTTTTAAAAATTTAAGTCTTGAATTATATCAAATTTTGGCAGCTGAAGTCATATTTATTTTGAGGTTGTAAGATTTTTTTTATTTGTTTTGTACAATTATTTATCTTGAGATCATTTTAGATTTACAAAAGACTTGCAAAAATAGTACAGAGAGTTCCTATGAACTCTACTCAGCTTTCTTTTATGTTAGCATCTTACATAACTAAAGAACATGTATCAAAACTAAGAAATTTACTGTGGAACAATACTGTTAGCTAAAATACAGAACTTATTTGGATTTCAACATTTTTCTCCTTTTTAATTTTCTTTTTGCATGTTCTGTTTTTACCATGATCATCTTTTACTTTTAATATCCTGTAAGTATATCTGTTTTGAGTTTTTCCTATTTTGAAAATTATTGTTGGTTCAAAAAGATTTTCCAAAAGGAAGTAATTCATGTTGGTTTTAGCAAAAAATGTTAACATTAAAACCACTATACTTGAAAACAGTTTTTGCTTTATGTTGAGGCTTATTATCACATAACAGAATTGTAATCTCTGATATACTCATGTTTGATTGAATGGAAATACAGATTTGTTCTTTAAAGGAAGGCTTGATTAAATAAAATACTCCTAGATTCCAAAAAAAGTAAAATTTACAATCTGAGCATTACTAGATATTTAGTTTGCATGCAATCGTTGTTAGAAATTATGCAGTTTGAATATGTTACAACCTGCTGATTTGACATCTGAAATAATAGGGTAACATATGCAACTATCAAATTAAAATTAAGAAAATACAATAATTCTATACAGAATGAAAGCTGTAGGAGAAATGAAATCATACTGCATAGCTGAACTTATTTGTACATACAGGTTTAAAAGAAGTTGACTTAACATGCAGACCATCTAATTCTTCAGGAAGTGGTATAGTGCATTGTTCTAGTACTTAAATATTAAATCCTCTTGAACAGGTGGAAGCCGTACACAAAACCTGCTTTATTTTAATATAGCTAGGATTCTATATTCCTTTGTATACTTGATTCCTTATGAATAGAAATCTTTTTAAATCAGTCAAAAGAGAAATTCCTTAAATACAATTTGTATTTAAATTTTCTTAAAATAAAATTCACTAAAGTAGATGCTCTTGGAAGAAAGCAAACAAGGAAGCCAACCTTATTACCATTTTAAAATTTGAATATTTAGGAACCTCCCTTCCAGAGAAAATCAAGATATGCTAATATTAAATCAAAAGTTATGAAATATCAGTGGAATCTTTTACATAACTAAGATTTGCAAAGCTATTAGAATGCTTTCCTTTCTTCCTAAAAATAAGGCTCAAAAATTCAGATTAGTGTAGAAGTTTTGTATATGAATGTTGTTCATCCTGGAAAGAAAAATGTTTGTATGTGTAATAAGGCAAGCAGAACTGAGAAATTTAGTTTTTAATGTTTCAGATCAGAATGAATGAAATTAAGTTTGAGGGATTGTGGTAAAGAACCTTAACTAATGCTAAGGAATTTATTTTGATTAGTATGGTTATTCTGAAAGCCTGCTAGCCCTCTTCAGATCTAGCCTCAAAGCGTTCATACAAAGTAGACTGATTTTGATATTTATTCAGCAAACTAAAGGGAGAAAGTGGCCACGGACAAATTATGTTTATAATCAGTAGGTGGTGCTCTTTTCCCAAGTAGCCCTCCTTCCCTCCCCCCACCCCGCCCCGTTGCTGCAGGAGTGTTGGAGGGTTAAATGCCACTAAAAGTGCTTAGTCAGCCATAAAACTAAGGATTTGTATTCCATGACCCTTTTTATGTGCGACCATTCAATATTCAACAGATACTTGGTAAGCATTTACTATCAGTACGTTGTTAAAATAATGAGATGTTCAAAAGCTGGAATAGGTACCCTGTCAATATCTGCTTTCTAGGTAAACGGTAAGATAGGCCACGATTAGGTTGGCATCATTCAGATGATGGTCTGTCTGGTTTGTGTCTTTTCATTCTAAGTGCCTAAATCACCTATTCAGATCAATTGTAAAACTGTTCTTTCTCCTTCTATATTTCCAGATGTAGAAAATTGTTACTTAGAATATTTTCATTGTCATTTTGTAGGTACACTAGATATAACTAGTTCAACCTCTTTAAAAATTCAGGTATTTCACAGTAATGAGAAAGCATATTGAATTTTGGCGGCTATTGTATCAGGAACGTTTCATAGATTTGAAAACTCAATTTGGATCGAAGAGACAACTAGCTTCTCCTAACACCTTGTCATTTCTCTAGGATTAACAGAATTCCACAGAGGCTGTATGATCGTATAGCTCAATAAATAGTATGCTAAAGTCATACATTTATAAATCTAGGAGTTACTCCCAGGGATTGTTTTAATGAGCATTCCTCTTAATATTCTTGGTGGAAGGTTATTGGGTTTGTTACGAAAGATATAAAAGGAACTGCTGAAGGTTTGGGAAGGTTTTATCTAGTGGTAGTTATTCCAGGAGACATTTATCTTCTAAGATAGTATTCAGGTGGAGTTCTTTAGAAAGGAACACATTATTCCACTGTAAGAATTTAGAGTAGTCTTTCCTTTCTTGTGCAGTGCAAATAGGAAAACTAACCACTGGGTTGCTGTAACAAGAAATAAAGTGCAGTATTTGTAAAATCTAAAGCAGATTCTTTTTCTTAGAAAAGGATTGGGAAAAATTATGGATATCTTTGCTGGAATCTAAAAATTAGCTGTATTCCAAGAGAAAAGGGCCCAAGAATCATTTCACTATTTCCTTCATAGCCATATGAAGCTATTTTTGAGTGCTCAGCATTTTTTTTTTAATCATCATTTTATTGAGGTATATTCACATACCACGCAGTCATACAAAACAAATCGTACTTTCGATTGTTTACAGTACCATTACATAGTTGTACATTCCTCACCTAAATCAATCCCTGACACCTTCATTAGCACACACACAAGAATAACAAGAATAATAATTAGAGTGAAAAAGAGCAATTGAAGTAAAAAAGAACACTGGGTACCTTTGTCTGTTTGTTTCCTTCCCCTATTTTTCTACTCATCCATCCATAAACTAGACAAAGTGGAGTGTGGTCCTTATGGCTTTCCCAATCCCATTGTCACCCCTCATAAGCTACATTTTTATACAACTGTCTTCGAGATTCATGGGTTCTGGGTTGTAGTTTGATAGTTTCAGATATCCACCACCAGCTACCCCAATTCTTTAGAACCTAAAAAGGGTTGTCTAAAGTGTGCGTAAGAGTGCCCACCAGAGTGACCTCTCGGCTCGTTTTGGAATCTCTCTGCCACTGAAGCTTATTTCATTTCCTTTCACATCCCCCTTTTGGTCAAGAAGATGTTCTCCGTCCCACGATGCCGGGTCTACATTCCTCCCCGGGAGTCATATTCTACGTTGCCAGGGAGATTCACTCCCCTGGGTGTCTGATCCCACGTAGGGGGGAGGGCAGTGATTTCACCTTTCAAGTTGGCTTAGCCAGAGAGAGAGGGCCACATCTGGAGTGCTCAGCATTTTGACATTAACCTTTTTTTTTCTTGCTTCATGACAGTTTAATTTCAGACTTGTACTATTTTCTTTTGTAACTTTGAAATAGAACAGTTCCTTTTTGACATAAATTTTTGCCTATATATACATTTGTAAGTTGAGACCAACGGGCAAAGTCTTGGGCAGGTAACATTTATGATCTGTTTATATTGGAATAAATGTTAAAGGGTCACAAAGATTAGAAACAGTTACAAAAAACTGCTTGAGTTTTATAAGTGCATGACTTTCAGTGCTCTATAATGGAATATATTGAACTAAAAATTTTATATACAGTATGTCAGCATTTCTTGAATCCATTTTTAATATCTAATATTGAATAGGTTGAGGGAGTTTAATTCTTCAGGCCAATACTATCCAGACTATATAAATTTATAAAATAAATTGAAAAATTCATCATTCCCCTGTATTAAAGACCAAAGCACATAAATGTAGGGCTCAGAGGGGAAATATAGTTCTACATATTTGAGAAAATGTGAAGCCCTTTCAAGCAAATCTAATAAACTTAATAATCATAGCCTGCTGACACTAAGGAAAAAGGACCTCATTCGCTCTTTTCTTTTATGCTGCGATTTACTGGTCCCTACTGATTTCCAAATTGGATCACTGTAGTAAATTATCCATGCTGGTACCTGTGAAAGTAAGCCCTGGGATCCATATTTGTTTTGTGTTCTGCTTAAATCAGCAAGAATGATGAATTTGATGGTGTGAAATTGGAAGTATCAAGGGCTTTCTTGGTGACTGAGGAAAGTAATGTCTCCACTTGTAATTTATTGTTACCCTTTTTCACTGTATGTGCTTTGTATGTGTAATATTTATTTCAATACAAATTAAATTGTTGTTCCTTCATCTGTATAGTTAAATCTAAGATTTTATTGATGTAAAAATCAGATTGTGTAATAAAATCTCTGGATTTAAGCAGATTTAAAAATGATATGTTGCGAAAGAACATTTACCATTAGAATTCAATTTTCCTTTGAGCTTAATTTAATCCTTACTGTTAGAATAAGGTGAATTTAAACACACTTCTGTTGTCCCCAGCCCATTACAAATAAAAGAAGTGTTGTGATTCTGTGGTCTAATGGTGAAACTGGAAAAAAAAAAGTTAAATTATAGTGGATCTCAGTTGACTGCTTATTTGCTTCTGTACTTTTTCTGTCTAGTGGAATTTATAGCATAGTGGAAGAGTTATTTATAGCCCTAAAATGATTCACAATATACAATATATCCAAAGTCATAAATCAACACGGAGTAACATAGAGGAATGTATTTCCCTTCTAGACATTTAGAACTGGCAGATATTTTCCGTGGCAGTTTAACAACTTGCTACTAAACACACTGCACAAAGCAAATTAAATTCTTGTCTACTTGAAGATTATAATCTAAGAGGCTTTGTGAAAATTATGTAAAGGCAATTCTGATAGGTGAATATTGAATTACTTAGTTTTTCTTGTAAGGGGAAAAGTGGTAGCCCAACAAATGAAAAGAGTATTAGGAAAATTGATTTCCTGAAGATTAATGGTATAGGGTCCTAGGGACATGCGTGTTCTTGATTTATAATGCTCTTTGGAGCTGTTTATAAGGTAATTCTGAGCTTTGGGAAGGGACAGGTCATCTCATTCCTTGAGACTAGTTGGATGGAGAGATTCCTTCAAGAAGTGGTGAACTGCGATTCTTGAGAGTTATCAGTCTAAGCAGGTGATATGTCAACAAAGTTCTTTTTTTCTTTACTTTATTGTGGAGAATTTTTAACATTCATAAAAATGGAATAATATAATGAACTTCCATATGTTTATCACCCAGCTGTCACAATCTTCAACCCTACCCATCCTAACCCCTGTTCACTTTCCCTTCTTGGTTTCAAGAATTTCATATTATTTTATATCATTTATCAGTAAAATTCTCATTATGTAACTCGATAAGGATCCTTTTTAAAATCGATATTAAAAATTAACAGCTATTAACTTGTCTTTTAGTCTGGATGACTAGAAATGATTGACTAAGATAATGCCCACATATGAAAAAGGCTTACATTATTTTAAAACTACAATATGAAGGAGGGGAAAAATATTACTAATTTTTTTTAGTGAAGAGAAGACTTTTCTTCCTGTATGGCTACCCACAGAAATACCCTCTTGGGGAAGTAACAGGAAGGGGGATTTAGCCTTTTCACTCTTAACTCTCTCCTTCTAAGGAGACAGTATATTCAAAGATTTTCCTTGAAAATATGGGAGTATGGGATTTTAATTGGCAGTCTCACCAGAAACAGAATGGAAGCAGGCTGATTTTTCAAAGAAAGGGGGGTGCTGCTAACCAAAGAGGGGGAAGTAATTTGGGGTTATACCACTAAATTAAGAGAGGGTTATATAACAGTGTTTTCGTTAATTGCTTTTAAAACTAAATACTTCCAAATAATTAGATTGTGGAATTTGTCAGTTTATACTCGTCTTTTTTTTTATTACCCAGTAATTTGTGGAATTTTAAATTAAATTCCTTAAATTTGGAGTTTTATAACCATTATCACCTAGAGTTCCAATAATTATATGTCATTTCTTCAGTACAAAAAAAAAAAAAAAAAAAAAAAAAAAAGAACCTCAAAATAAAGAAATGGAATTTGCAGTGATCCAGAATAAAATGGGTATGTCCGTTTTTGGATATAGTCATATACAGGATCTAAAATAATGATCCTTATGCTATCAATTATTAGGTTAATGAGTTCTATTCAGTAATATCCAAAGTATGTAGTTCACTTTTTGAAGTGTTTAGAAATGATCCCTTTTTGCCCCTTTATCTAAAAGGCCAAACTTTCCTCTTAGGCTTATTGTATTATTGGGCTTATTTTGAGTGCTGTCTCATATGTGTGTGTGTGTGTGTGTGTATAATATTTTACATTTCTCTTTCACGAGGACAGCCCTCAATATCAGAATAAAAGCAGAACATTTCATACAAAAATATTGGGACAGTTTTTAAAGGAATATTTTAATTTGGGCTCTTTTATATTTTTAGTTATATGAATATTTAAACAAAAATATTTTTCAAAATGAGTAATAGGAAACTACTGGTGTTCCTTTGCCTTTAAATACTGCAGCAAAGTCAAAATAATTGTAATAAGGCAATTTATATACAACTATATTTGAATTTTTATGTTCATTATGCTTGCTTTTAAATGGTTTTGTGGCAGCTATTAAAAATTATATACACATGTTTATATAGTACTAATATGTTTTCAGTAACTTAGTATCTTTTAACCTTTTGACATCAAAATGCACAAATAGCCTTGAACCAGATTTATAAAATCATTCTTTATTTATATTCTACATACTGGTAGTAATCGGATTCTAAAATTTAAAACTTTAGAATCTTACTTTAATTATAAACAAACTGCCCCCTAGTGGCAAGTTTTCAGAAAAATAATTCTAGTGGCTCTCATTTTACATGCAATAAAAAACCATAGGGGGAGAAAAAGAGAAACAGCTTGACTCTTGATTTTATTTCAAGCTGGTTTTTTTTAAATGCAATTTTATTGGGATATATTCACATACCATCCAAAGTGAACAATCAGTTGTTCACAGTTCCATCATCTAGTTGTGCATTCATCACCCAAATCTATTTTTTGAACATTTTTCTTGTACCAGAAAAAGTGAAAATAAGAATAAAAAATAGAAGTGAAAAAGAACACCCAAATCACCCCCCCCGCCCTATTTTTCATTTAGTTTCTTGTCCCCGTTTTGTCCCCGTTTTTCTACTCATCCATCCATACACTGGAAAAAGGGAGTGTGATCCACAAGGCTTTCACAATCACTCAGGTTGGTTTTTACAAAAAAACATCTAATCAAGATTAAAGAAAAAGTATGAAAAGTCTTCTTACTCATAATTACAATCGTTGAATGTTATAAAGAGTTTTAGACCATTATCCCTGGCTAATCACTATCAGTGTTCAAGGTGCCTAAGTGAGCTAATGAATTTTCCGTCATATTTATGAGACAAATCGAGTGACTTTTTTGCCTCTATTTTTTTTTAAGATAGAAACCAAAAGAAAAGAATAGTTATGTCCAGTTCCACAGACAAATCAGCAGGAATTCCTGATTGATAATTTTGAAGGAAATCATAGTACAGCCACCTTCATTCATGTTCACAGAGTGCCCATTTTTATATTCAAAGTGACAGTCTTACAAAACAGCCGCCAAGGGATGTTCTTTAGAATACCATCATAATTTGAGTAGTCACATGATTAATCCTTTCTTTCCTAAAACTCGATTCAGGACTTAGGAGAGTCCTCCATACATTTGCTGTTTGTCCAAAAGCAGCAGACTTGGAAACATGGTCTTAGACATTCTCAAGTGTGACTTCAACTTTTGAGCAAGGATAAAAGGAGATAATCTCTAGTAAATGATTATGTTTCTCTTACATCTGGATTTAATCTTCTAACTTCCATGCCAAGGAAAAAAAAAGTATTTCATAATGATTTAAACCAAATATTCTGCTTCTTTGCCTTGAAATAAGTCTCATACACATTAGTAGAACTTAACACTGGTTAATTATTTTAATGTCATTTCTGTATTATCTTTTATTTATAGATGGTCTAGCTCATCCCCTATATTTTATTCTCACCATTAAACAGAATATACAACAAACCCTTTTGAAGAGTGTAAAACAAGTTTGGGTTATCATAATTAATCACTAAGTAAATCTGACTGTAAATCACAGTGCCAAGTCACATAGGATTTTTTTTTTTTTTTAATTGTTACTGTTGAAGTTAGTCAAGGCTCTTAAGAACAGAGTCAAGATTCCAGGGTTTCAACTAGCTATTCACCATTACCCAAGGAAAATAAACCCAGTGGATAATGTCACACATACACAAATCTATTTAGGGGCCCTAGCTAAAAATAGGTCAATTGCCCCGTGAAAGCACTGTCAGGAGTAATGGTGAGTTAGACAGGGAAAGAGGGAGGGGGAAGTGACCCTAACACCCATAACAAGAAGTTCCTTTTGGAGTGCACACCTAGCCCTCACTTAGGGCAGTACCCGAAAAGAACCAGTGAAAAGTGCAGCTCGTCAATCCCTTATTATCATAACCAGAGGGGGAAGGGCCTCTCCAGGTCCTTATAATGGAAGGATCCCGACCTCAGAGGGCTTCTCCTCCTTTGGGGAACACCGGCTCTCACCCCCTTGGAGCCTATACTTTCGCTACACATTAAACGTTTTGGCTATACACACTGACTAGCCCTTGGATTCTTTCCTGACACTGAGTCAAGAACCCTCGCTGCGTCAGCCCCTGGTAGAGGTCTCGACTTCTCCGAGAACTCTCGGGGCATCAATGGGAAGACTGAACCGAGGTGGCAAATACGTACAGGTAGTCAAAAAAAAAAAAAAAAAAAAATTAAAACACTGCCAATTAGTAGATCCAATTTAGCTTATTGGCCCCTAGATTGGTCTCTTCCTGGGCCAGTGGACAGTGTTTAATAGTGAAGGGCTCTGCCCCAGACCCTCTTTGACTTCCTGTCCCTGCAAATTGGGCTGAATTACTCAATGCTAATTCCTGAGAACTCATTCCTTTTACTGACTAAGGCTAAAAGATCTTTTCCCATCTCTTTCCCTTGTACTCCATCCTTGTTGTCGGTGAACTTAGTCCCTGACCCAGATGCCTTTTGGGAAAGAAAATACCTGAGTTTGAGCCCTGCAGTGCTTCAGTCTTGCCCAAACTCTTGCCAACAATTCTCAATTTTGAATATATTTGGGTTAAAGGAGGGGAAGGGAGAGGAGGATGCACACCTCTCGAGTAGGTGGAGATCTCAGGCATCTCTGGCATACAGCTTAGTTGAGTGGCTCCCTGGCACCTCTCCTGTCTTCTCTGAGGTACAGAAAGACATCCAGGGGAAAGAGAACTTCTCCGCAAGGCTTAGAGCAGTTTAAGAGAAAAGCCCAGCAGCCCCCTATATCATCATTCCATAGATGTCGCTTCTTCATTTCCTTTCTTCTCTTGGATTATCTAGTCTGCCATACTAGAAACAAACTAGTCCAAATATAAGAAAGGTTTGTTTGGTAGTTATTTCATTCTGAAGAATCCAAAGGACGCAAAGCACCCTCCAGAGACAGATGGGACCTGCCAACATCCTATATTGCCAGTTCAAGATGGAGATGGGAACCTAATAGGGGGTGGGACAAAAAGAGATTTGGGAAAAGGGATGAGTAGAGGGGAAGGAGATGGTGGAAAGGCAAGGAGTAAAGAGAGAAATGGGATTATTATCTGTCTAGGTGGAATCTGTGATATGATCTGATAAGAGACTCCATGGGGCAAGGAAATAAACATTTTGCCACATTCCTCTTTATCTATTCAGGATTGTCTCAGGTGTTCTTTCTGGTGATGGATTCAATTGTGTACCTGGGCAAATGTTAAAATGTGATCAAGGAGTTACAAATACATACAGCATTAGGAGTAATGCCAGCAAGTCCACAAATGGTGGTTCCAATCTTTGGACATTCTCTTCGTTTCCCTGGGTCTCAATTTCCTTATTTTTAGAATGTGGCCAATATAAAAATTATTTTGAGGATCATTTGAGATAGTGTATGTTAACATGGTGGTTCACTGGAAAGATTTGCATAAACTATTATATGAAGCTTGTATAAACAAATAGCTACATTTTACATTATATTATACTTCTATTTTATCTTTGGAGATTCTGGGACTCTTTAATTTAAAGAACTTCCCTCAAGGTCATATTTGATGAGTCAATGTTGTTAAAACTTGTCATCATGTTTTAAGTCAATATCCTCTGGGCAAAAAAGAAACTTTGAACTTGTGAAGAGAATTTTATTTTTTCTTTTTCCCCTGTTAAAGCTTTGTGGATTTCTTTATTCCAACAATTCAGTGGACATAAAAGTTTATGCAAGACAGAAAGCAAAAATGTTATTACTTGGCAAAATCAGATCAGCTTCTGTAACTGCAAGAACTTTAATAAATCAGTAAATGATTAAAATTTCTTTCCAAAAGGATGCTCTCTCAATACTATCCCAAATGACTGCATTAAGAAGGATGCAAAAAACAGTATAGGAAATGCTCAAAACTAATTTTATCTGTAACACACAGAGAATGAGGTCCAGAATTACATTCTGTCTATCTTCTTTAGGGAAATCTGTCAGAATCCCAAGTGTCTTAATTTAAGCTAAGTGGTGAAGGTAGTATAGCCTAGCCAAGCTCCAGGACTCTGAAATCAGACAGACGTCACTTCAGTCTCTTCTTAGTGTGTGATCTCTGATTTCTCCTCTGTAAAATGGGGATAATAATAATAACACCCCAGAACATTGTTGAGATGATAAAATGATTCAAGCACATAGAGTATTTAGCATAGAGTTTCACATGTAATGGCTCAATACATTTTGGCTATAATTATCATCATCATCATCTATAATTTAGAACAATTCTGTGGAAGTGCTTTATTGAATAAATTGAGTAGTAGTTAACATAATTTGCCATTTATCCACATCCTAAACAGTCAGAAAATAACTATAATTATTCCCCAGTTACTGTATAGTGGTAATTGACATTTATAATGATGACCACCCACCATCTTACACCCTAAATAATTACACAATAAAATTTTGAATTGTCAAAGAGAGTTTAAATTTTGGACATTACGTGAAATTGTGATACAGTGGTAAGAGCAAACAATAAGGGTCAGAAGCCCAGGTTTCAGTAGTAACTATTTCATACAGCTCTTGACTTTAGGTAAGGCCTTTAACCACTATGAACATGTTCCCTCATTTGTAAAATAGGGAGAGTAATACAGGATCAAAATCAATGTATGAGATGGGATGGGTTTTTTTCTCGCCACCTTCTTCATTTTCTAGAATGTTGAATCTCTAAGGGCTACACTAATAGAAGAGTGTTTTTTATGTTACCCAAGGTAGTGAAGGAGAAAAAGTATTAGTGCAACAAGGAAAGATCTAATTGCATTAGATAGTCTACTGAGGTTCTGACCCCCATAGGACTTTCTGTCCCTGCATCATCCACACTCAAGTTAAGAAACCTGCCCACAATCAATAGCAAAACCAGTTGGAACAGAGAGACTGACAAAATCCTTTGGCGCAAGACCCAAGAGGAGCTAGGACTTGAAGGAGAGAGTGAGTGTATCAAAGGGACTGAGACTGTGAATGTGTGTGTATATATATGTGTAAAGCAATTCCATAGGAATATAGCAAGCCGCAAATGTAATTTTTAATTTTCTAGTAGCCACAATAAAAATAATTAAAAGAAACAAGTTAATTTAATTTTATACTATTTTTAATTTAATGTAATGTATCCAAAATATTATTTCAGTAATAATTAATATAAAAATTTAGATTTTGCTTTTTTTTCCAAACTAAATCTTTGAAATCCTGTATTTATTTTACACTTAACAGCACATTTCAACTAAGATTGGTCGTAAGTTTCAAGCGCTCAATATCCATGTATGGCTAGTGGCTAACATATTGGACAGTGTGGGTATAAAGGGTATGAAGGAGATTATGGGAGATTATCTGGTGACCTTGGGGATGCCACACGTTGCTGTCCTACAGTCTAGGACTAAGACCTCATGGCTGTGAACAGAGCTCAAGGACAAGCTGAATAGACTAAAACCAGGACTGTAATCTCCACTGGTTTGTAGACTTGTGGAATTTGGATTATATGACCTGAAAATGAAGTAGTGATTGAACATTCTTTGGGATTTTGTGTATATTTAATTGGCCAACATTAAATATACACAAAGACTGTCTTGCTATAGACTGAACCACAGTACAGATTTACTGTACAAGATACATATATAGAAAGTATTTTATAAATAGGAAATAAGTGAAATTTAGGAGATGGTGTAATGTTAGAGTAGCTGCGATATAGCACTTAGATCTATGAATTAAAGGGTCTGGCTGTGTTGAAGACCTGGCTCCTTCACTTTATAGTAGGTGACTTGTGGCAAGTGACCTACTTTTCTAAGTCCCAGTTTCCTTATCTATAAAAGAGATAATATCTATCTCTTAAGGTGGTTGTGAGGGTTAAGTTAAATAACGAATGTTAAAGTGCTTTGTAAACTCTAGTGCTATTTAAAATGTTTGGTGATGTTATCAATATGGTTATTTTATGAACAGCTCACCCTATTTGCTGAATTACTATGTCTTGCACATAGTAAGCACTAAACATAAATATATAGTAAATGACTTCAGTATTAATGATATATTTCATCATATATATCAGAGTGTTAATTCTAAAGTAGTATATCAGTGTAAGAGAGTTTATGTTACTACTGATAATGTTGAGCACATATATCTGCCTTTTAATTCTTAGAAAAGACATTAAATTATGTATGGTAATTCTAGTTGTCAGAAGCATTAAGTTCATCAGAATGTTCCCAAACCAATCTGTCAACAAATCATGTCAGTTATACCTTCACTCTTCCTGTCCTCATCTCCTACTACTTTTCTCCTTATTCACTGTGTTTCAGTCACACTGGCCTCCTTGCTCTTCCTCAAATGTGCCAAGCACACTCCTGCTTTACAGCTGGTACTCTGGTCCCTTCTAACTAGAATGTTGCCCCAGATATCCGTTTGACTCAGTCCTTTACTTCCTTATTCAAATGTCACCTTAGTGAGTTCTTCCCTGACCATCCTATTTAAATATGCTACATGCCACTCCTACACCATGACTTTTCCTGCTTATTTTATTGTCCTCCACAGCATTTATCATTGTAAGATATATATTTGCTTGTTTATTTTGTTTATTGTGTCTCCCCCACTAGAGCATAAGCTTCATTAGGACAAGAATCATTTTCTGATTTGTTCATTGCAGAAAAGCCAGTTCCTGGAACATAGTAGGCATTCAGTACATACATGCTGAATATATGAAACAAAAAACCCCACTGTGGCAAGCCATCGCCTGAGCAAAACAGGCCTGCAGATCTTTGGTGCACAGCAGTCTGCGTGACCAAGGCAGCTAAATGTTTAACCTATTGTCTTTGTAAGCCAGTAAGGAGAAAAAGGGTAAATTGACCTTCAAATGTAATTTTATGGGAAGCAGGGAAGAAGTGAGAGATTCTTAGTCTCACAAAAAGAGCAAAATGTAATTGTTCAAGTGATATTCTAGTCCTTCCTGCACCACCCCTCAGGTCAGAGTGACCTGTTCCTGCATCTATGCTCTCCTCACCTTTTGGAATATCTTTGTCTAAAACCCTTATAAAAGGGCTTGCTGTTCTCTGAATCGCGCCGCCGAGTTTCCCTGCGAAAGTGGTACCTGTTAGATCCCAGAAGAAGAAACTAACATGCAGAAGGAGTTTCTAACTCTGGGGCCCCACAGCTTATCTCACAAGAAAACAGGTGTCCCATAAACTAAAGAATGAAGGCTGTTCAAAGCTGTTCAAGGCCGTCCCAGTAAAGACGGGTAAGGCAAGGACAGATATGCCTATAAAATAAACAACCAAAAAGGCCTACTCTCCCTAGCTAGATAACGCAGCTGCTTTCCTAAAAAGAATATCGTCTCAGAATTCTAGCAACCGGTTAGCCCAAAACTAGATAGGCACTCACCCAATCGAGGCACAGAATATCAGAGCAGACACCCTACCCAATGTGGATTCCTTTTTTCGCTAAAGAATGCAGCTCTCAGATAGAGAGCAGGAGCCATTATCTTTTTCTTCTTTTCTGCTGGCTCCCACCTGCTTTCTTCCTCTAATAAATCTTAAACTTTATACTTAAACTTTGACTCGCTGCATTGTATGAATCCTTGAACAGATCCGAACCTAACAGTACCTGCCTAGTGAGAGAAAAGCCGTTTAAAATCTGCCTCCCTGTGAGTAAGCCCCAAATAAAGTCATGTTTCAGCAAATGCTGGGCGTTTTCTTTGGTCTTTTGACTGGTAAAGCCCCCTTGGGCTGTGACACCCACCTTGTTAGTTACACAGTAAAGAGTTGTTAGTTACTGGTTACTAACAAAATCTCTGGGAGGAGTGGAGAAACAGGATTGGAATCAATATGATCAGCAGTGATGCTGCCTCTTACTGCAGTTGCCATTGGGAAGAGTCACCACTATTGCTGGGACATTCCTCTGTCCCTGCCGCCTCCAAAAGCTGGATGTATCTTTGCCTCACACCTGTTCCCTTGCCAGATTATGAGATTCCTCACTTTTCCCATTACTTTCTTTTAAACTGAAGCTTCTCACAGATGTTCTGATGGTTAGTTGGAGCCTCTGTTACACGTGTGGGTCCTAGCAGCAAAGGAGACTGGGAAAGCAAATTCCAAGCTTCTACCTTAAGGAGGTGGGACTCACAAGAAAGGAAATTCCCCAGATAGTGGAAGTATGCTCAAAATATGTTGAGCAGCCATAAAATATGATAAATGTCCTTCACTGGCACTGGATTCTAGCATACATTTTTTTTTAATTCAGTTTTATTGAAATATATTCATAAACCATACAGTCATCCATTGTATACAATCAACTGTTCACAGTATGATCATATAGTTATGCATTCATCACCACAATCTATTTCTGAACATTTTCCTTACATCAGAAACAATCAGAATAAGAATAAAAAATAAAAGTGAAAAGAGAATACCCAAACCATCCCCCCATCCCACCCTATTTGTCATTTAGTTTTTACTCCCATTTTTCTACTGATTTTTTTTCAATTTTTTAACTTTGTTTATCAAAAAATTAAAAACAAACAGGCAAACAACAACCAAAAAAACCCCACAACATTTCAAACAAAGCAATGGATTAAGGAAAACAAATAACCTAAAATAACTACTTTGCTTCCAATATGTTCCTACCATACCCCAAGAAAATTAATAAACCATGTCCGAACAGAGGAGTAAGAAAAACAAATAATCTAAAATAACTACATTGCTTCCAACATGTTCCTACCATACCCCAAGAAAATTAACAACCCCTAAGAAAACAATGGAATAAGAGAAAAAAAAAACCTAAAATAACTCTATTGCTTCCAACATGATCTTCCTATATCCAAGAAAGTTTACAAACCATAATCATTCCTGAGCATTCCCATAACCTTGAGATTACCCTCCATAGTTTATCTGTTCTTATTAGATTATCATTCCCCCTCCACTAATTGGTATCTCTAGGTCCCCTACATTCTACAGTATAAAACTTGTACATTTTTCACAGAATTCACATTAGTGGTAACATACAGTATCTCTCTTTTTGTGCCTGGCTTATTTTGCTCAGCATTATGTCTTTTTTTTTTTTTTAATCTTCATTTTATTGAGATATATTCATATACCACGCAGTCATACAAAACAAATCGTACTTTTGATTGTTCACAGTACCATTACATAGTTGTACATTCATCACCCAAATCAATCCCTGACACCTTCATTAGCACACACACAAGAATAACAAGAATAATAATTAGAGTGAAAAAGAGCAATTGAAGTAAAAAAGAACACTGGGTACCTTTGTCTGTTTGTTTCCTTCCCCTATTTTTCTACTCATCCATCCATAAACTAGATGAAGTGGAGTGTGGTCCTTATGGCTTTCCCAATCCCCTTGTCACCCCTCATAAGCTACATTTTTATACAACTGTCTTCGAGATTCATGGGTTCTGGGTTGTAGTTTGATAGTTTCAGGTATCCACCACCAGCTACCCCAATTCTTTAGAACCTAAAAAGGGTTGTCTAAAGTGTGCGTAAGAGTGCCCACCAGAGTGACCTCTCGGCTCGTTTTGGAATCTCTCTGCCACTGAAGCTTATTTCATTTCCTTTCACATCCCCCTTTTGGTCAAGAAGATGTTCTCCGTCCCACGATGCCAGGTCTACATTCCTCCCCGGGAGTCATATTCCACGTTGCCAGGGAGATTCACTCCCCTGGGTGTCTGATCCCACGTAGGGGGGAGGGCAGTGATTTCACCTTTCAAGTTGGCTTAGCTAGAGAGACAGGGCCCCATCTGAGCAACAAAGAGGCATTCGGGAGGAGGCTCTTAGGCACAACCATAGGGAGGCCTAGCCTCTCCTTTGCAGAAACCGTCTTCCCAAGGGTAAAACCTGTGGTAGAGGGCCCAACCCATCAAACCACCAGTCCCCTATGTCTGTGGTCATGTTAGCAACCATGGAGGTGGGGTAGGCGAATACCCCTGCATTCTCCACAGGCTCCTCAAGGGGGCACTACATCTTTTTTTTTCCCTTTTTTTTTTTTTTTTTTTTTTTTTTAACTTTCCCTTCTTTTTTAAATCAACTGTATGAAAAAAAATTAAAAAGAAAACAAACATACAATAAAAGAACATTTCAAAGAGACCATAACAAGGGAGTAAGAAAAAGACAACTAACCTAAGATAACTGCTTAACTTCCAACATGTTCCTACTTTACCCCAAGAAAGTTACCTAATATAGCAACATTTCTGTGAACTTGCTCCTACTATATCCATCAGAAATTAACAGACCATAGTCATTCCTGGGCATCCCCAGAACGTTAAATAGATTATCTGTTCTTCTTGGATTATTGTTCCCCCTTCCTTAATTGCTCTCTATTGCTAGTTCCCCTACATTCTACATTATAAGCCATTTGTTTTACATTTTTCAAAGTTCACATTAGTGGTAGCATATAATATTTCTCTTTTTGTGCCTGGCTTATTTCGCTTAGCATTATGTCCTCAAGGTTCATCCATGTTGTCATATGTTTCACGAGATCGTTCCTTCTTACTGCCGCGTAGTATTCCATCGTGTGTATATACCACATTTTATTTATCCACTCATCTGTTGAAGGACATTTGGGTTGTTTCCATCTTTTGGCAATTGTGAATAATGCTGCTATGAACATTGGCGTGCAGATATCTGTTCGTGTCACTGCTTTCCGATCTTCCAGGTATATACCGAGAAGTGCAATCGCTGGATCGAATGGTAACTCTATATCTAGTTTTCTAAGGAACTGCCAGACTGACTTCCAGAGTGGCTGAACCATTATACAGTCCCACCAACAGTGAATAAGAGTTCCAATTTCTCCACATCCCCTCCAGCATTTGTAGTTTCCTGTTTGTTTAATGGCAGCCATTCTAACCGGTGTTAGATGGTATCTCATTGTGGTCTTAATTTGCATCTCTCTAATAGCTAGTGAAGCTGAACATTTTTTCATGTGTTTCTTGGCCATTTGTATTTCCTCTTCAGAGAACTGTCTTTTCATATCTTTTGCCCATTTTATAATTGGGCCGACTGTACTATTGTCATTGAGTTGTAGGATTTCTTTATATATGCAAGATATCAGTCTTTTGTCAGATACATGGTTTCCAAAAATTTTTTCCCATTGAGTTCGCTGCCTCTTTACCTTTTTGAGAAATTCCTTTGAGGTGCAGAAACTTCTAAGCTTGAGGAGTTCCCAT
The DNA here is from genome assembly GCF_015220235.1 of Choloepus didactylus. NCBI lineage: Eukaryota > Metazoa > Chordata > Mammalia > Pilosa > Megalonychidae > Choloepus > Choloepus didactylus. The sequence goes on from NC_051309.1 coordinate 45,305,227, forward strand.
TTATCTATTTTCTCTTTTGTTGCTTGTGCTTTGGGTGTAAAGTCTAGGAAGTGGCCGCCTAATACAAGGTCTTGAAGATGTTTTCCTACATTATCTTCTAGGAGTTTTATGGTACTTTCTTTTATATTGAGATCTTTGGTCCATTTTGAGTTAATTTTTGTGTAGGGGGTGAGGTAGGGGTCCTCTTTCATTCTTTTGGATATGGATATCCAACTCTCCCAGCCCCATTTGTTGAAAAGACCATTATGACTCAGTTCAGTGACTTTGGGGGCCTTATCAAAGATCAGTTGGCCGTAGATCTGAGGGTCTATCTCCGAATTCTCAATTCGATTCCATTGATCTATATGTCTATCTTTGTGCCAGTACCATGCTGTTTTGGCAACTGTGGCTTTATAATAAGCTTCAAAGTCAGGGAGTGTAAGTCCTCCCACTTCGTTTTTCTTTTTTAGAGTGTCTTTAGCAATTCGAGGCATCTTCCCTTTCCAAATAAATTTGATAACTAGCTTTTCCAAGTCTGCAAAGTAGGTTGTTGGAATTTTGATTGGGATTGCATTGATCCTGTAGATGAGTTTGGGTAGAATTGACATCTTAATGACATTTAGCCTTCCTATCCATGAGCATGGAATATTTTTCCATCTTTTAAGGTCCCCTTCTATTTCTTTTAGTAGAGTTATGTAGTTTTCTTTGTATAGGTCTTTTACATCTTTGGTTAAGTTTATTCCTAGGTACTTGATTTTTTTAGTTGGTATTGAAAATGGTATCTTTTTCTTGAGTGTCTCTTCAGTTTGTTCATTTCTAGCATATAGAAACATTACTGACTTATGTGCATTAACCTTGTATCCCACTACTTTGCTAAATTTGTTTATTAGCTCTAGTAGCTGTATTGTCGATTTCTCAGGGTTTTCTAGATATAAGATCATATCATCTGCAAAAAATGACAGTTTTACTTCTTCTTTTCCAATTTGGATGCCTTTTATTTCTTTGTCTTGCCGGATTGCCCTGGCTAGCACTTCCAGCACAATGTTGAATAACAGTGGTGATAGCGGGCATCCTTGTCTTGTTCCTGATCTTAGAGGGAAGGCTTTCAGTCTCTCACCATTGAGTACTATGCTGGCTGTGGGTTTTTCATACATGCTCTTTATCATGTTGAGGAAGTTTCCTTCAATTCCTACCTTTTGAAGTGTTTTTATCAAAAATGGATGTTGGATTTTGTCAAATGCTTTTTCAGCATCTATTGAGATGATCAATTGATTTTTCCCTTTTGACTTGTTAATGTGTTGTAATACATTGATTGATTTTCTTATGTTGAACCATCCTTGCATGCCTGGAATAAACCCCACTTGGTCATGGTGTATGAATTTTTAATGTGTCTTTGGATTCGATTTGCAAGTATTTTGTTGAGGATTTTTGCATCTATATTCATTAGGGAGATTGGCCGGTAGTTTTCCTTTTTTGTAACATCTTTGCCTGGTTTTGGTATTAGATTGATGTTAGCTTCATAAAATGAGTTAGGTAGTGTTCCATTTTCTTCAATGTTTTGAAAGAGTTTGAGTAAGATTGGTGTCAGTTCTTTCTGGAAAGTTTGGTAGAATTCCCCTGTGAAGCCATCTGGCCCTGGGCATTTATTTGTGGGAAGATTTTTGATGACTGATTGGATCTCTTTGCTTGTGATGGGTTGGTTGAGGTCTTCTATTTCTTCTCTGGTCAGTCTAGGTTGTTCATATGTTTCCAGGAAATTGTCCATTTCCTCTACATTATCCAGTTTGTTGCCATACAGTTGTTCATAGTATCCTCTTATAATTTTTTTTAATTTCTTCAGGATCTGCAGTTATGTCACCTTTTTCATTCATTATTTTGTTTATATGGGTCTTCTCTCTTTTTGATTTTGTCAGTCTAGCTAGGGGCTTGTCAATCACGTTGATCTTCTCAAAGAACCAACTTTTGGTGATATTTATCCTCTCTATTGTTTTTTTGTTCTCTATGTCATTTATTTCTGCTTTAATCCTTGTTATTTCTTTTCTTGTACTTGGTTTAGGATTGGTTTGCTGTTCATTTTCTAGCTTCTTCAGTTGATCCATTAGTTCTTTGTTTTTGGCTCTTTCTTCCTTTTTAATATATGCGTTTAGTGCTATAAATTTCCCCCTTAGCACTGCTTTTGCTGCATCCCATAGGTTTTGGTATGTTGTGTTCTCATTTTCATTCGTCTCTATATATTTAGCAATTTCTCTTGGTATTTCTTCTTTAACCCACTGATTGTTTAGGAGTGTGTTGTTTAACCTCCAGGTATTTGTGAATTTTCTAAGTCTCTGATGGTTATTGACTTCTAATTGTATTCCATTGTGGTCAGAGAATGTGCTTTGAATAATTTCAATCTTTTTAAATTTATTGAGGCTTGTTTTATGTCCCAGCATATGATCTAGTCTGGAGAAAGTTCCATGAGCACTAGAAAAGTATGTGTATCCTGGTGATTTGGGATGTAATGTCCTGTAGATGTCTGTTAAATCTAATTCATTTATCAGATTGTTTAGGTTTTCAATTTCCTTATTGGTCTTCTGTCTGGTTGATCTATCTATAGGAGAGAGTGATGTGTTGAAGTCTCCCACAATTATTGTGGAAACATCCATTGCTTCCTTTAGTTTTGCCAGTGTTTCTCTCATGTATTTTGTGGCACCTTGGTTGGGTGCATAGACATTTACGATTGTTATTTCTTCTTGCTGAATTGCCCCTTTTATTAGTACGTAGTGGCCTTCTTTGTCTCTCAAAGCATCCCTGCATTTGAAGTCTATTTTATCTTAGATTAATATTGCTACACCTGCTTTCTTTTGGCTGTAGCTTGCATGAAATATTTTTTTCCATCCTTTCACTTTCAGTTTCTTTGTGTCCCTGTGTCTAAGATGAGTCTCTTGTATGCAACATATTGATGGTTTATTTTTTTTGATCCATTCTGCGAATCTATATTTTTAACTGGGGAGTTTAATCGATTTACATTCAACGTTATAACCGTGAAGGCATTTCGTGAATCAGCCATCTTATCCTTTGGTTTATGTTTGTCATATTTTTCCCCTCTGTCTATTAATATCCTTTATTGTACCCATACCGAATCTCTTTAGTACTGAACCTTTCTCCAAGTCTCTCTGTCCTTTCTTTGTTTCTCTGTCTGTAGGGCTCCCTTTAGTATCTCCAGTAGGGCAGGTCTCTTGTTAGCAAATTCTCTCAGCATTTGTTTGTCTGTGAAAAATTTAAGCTCTCCCTCAAATTTGAAGGAGAGCTTTGCTGGATAAAGTATTCTTGGCTGGAAATTTTTCTCACTCAGAATTTTAAATATATCGTGCCACTGCCTTCTCTACTCCATGGTGGCTGCTGAGTAGTCACTATTTAGTCTTATGCTGTTTCCTTTGTATGTGGTGAATTGCTTTTCTCTTGCTGCTTTCAGAACTTGCTCCTTCTCTTCTGTGTTTGATAGTGTGATCAGTATATGTCTCAGAGTGGGTTTATTTGGATTTATTCTATTTGGAGTTCGCTGAACATTTATGATTTGTGTATTTATGTTGTTTAGAAGATTTGGGAAGTTTTCCCCAACAATTTCTTTGAATACTCTTCCTAGACCTTTACCCTTTTCTTCCCCTTCTGGGACACCAATGAGTCTTATATTTGGACGTTTCATATTATCTATCATATCCCTGAGGTCCATTTCGATTTTTTCAATTTTTTTCCCCATTCTTTCTTTTATGCTTTCATTTTCCATTCTGTCATCTTCCAGGTCACTGATTCGTTGTTCAACTTCCTCTAGTCTTGTACTATGAGTGTCCAGAATCTTTTTAATTTGGTCAACAGTTTCTTTAATTTCCATAAGATCATCCATTTTTTTATTTAGTCTTGCAATGTCTTCTTTATGCTCTTCTAGGGTCTTCTTGATTTCCTTTATCTCTCGTACTATGGTCTCATTGTTCATCTTTAGTTCTTTGAGTAGTTGCTCTAGGTGGTGTGTCTCTTCTGGTCTTTTGATTTGGGTGCTTGGGCTTGGGTTATCCATATCGTCTGGTTTTTTTCATATGCTTTATAATTTTCTGTTGTTTTTGGCCTTGTGGCATTTGCTGAACTTGATAGGGTTCTTTTAGGATTTGTAGACCAATTGAAGTCCTTATCTCTAATTTATCAGATCTACAGCTTCGTGGAGTACACTTTCTCTAACTAACCAGCAGGTGGCGTCCACGAGCCACCTGTTCTCCACAAGCCAGTTCTCCCCTGCTTAGCCTTTTTGGTGAGTGGGGGAGTGAGTCTTGTGGGGTCCAATTGGTGTACCAAGCTTGCGTGTGTAGTTGGTGTTGCCTGCCCTGTATATGGGGCGTGTTTCTGGGCAGTCGTGGGGGGGGGTGGCTCTAACAATCAAATCTCCCTGGTGATCCTAGAGTTTTAAAGCTGCTGCAATAGTCTAATCCTTCAGTCCTGCCACAGTTTGTCTTTGCCACTGACCCACAAGTCCTTGGTATTGGCGTATGGCTCCTGAGACTTGCAAGTGGGCCCCTCTTCCAGGCCGTGCACCCTGGGTCCTCTGTTGAGGGATGACTGTGCTATGTCACAGGTGAGTGCCGTCCCCCCAGGGCAGTTCTGGGCTGCTGGGCTGTGTAGGGAGGCTCCCAGTCTGCTGAAATGATGGCTGAATGGGGCTTTGTTAATTCACACTGCTCTACCTTCCCAACTCTGGGACAATCAGCTGAGGTTGCAGGGAAGGCTAATGTCCACGCCCAGTTTTGTGGTGTGTGCCTGTTATTTGAAGCACTTCCGTCACACTGGGTTGTCTGGGGCAGTTCTGGGCTATGGGGCTGGCGATGGGCAGGAGTGTTTCCTGTCCACCAGGATGATGGCTGTGAGCGGACACCCCCCTTTTCTTGGGAAGTTGTGGTGTTTAGTGAATTTTCTCAGCCACTGGATTATTGCGTTTTGTCTCAGAGCTCTCCTAGTTCTGCTCTTGACTTGACCTGCCCAAATAACAAGTCTTTGAAGCTTTCTGTATTGGGCTTCTTAGAGTAATTGTTTTAGAAAAAGAAAACAGGATTAAAAAACAACAACAACAACAAAAAAAACGGGCCCTCCTCAGAGATCTAATGGGTTATTGAAATGCTAAGAGACAAAGGAACCAGGGCCATTAAGGAAAGGTCCACAGGGCAGAGAGATCAGCTTTTCTTCGGGATTTGCATATGCGCCTCAGGGCCCTTCCCCTTTCTATGTTCACCAGAACTCCAAAAATCCTCCGCTTTTATTTTGGACTTTTTCATGTTGTTTTTTTCTATGCCTGTCTCCTCTCTGCTGGGCTGGCTGCTCTCAGATTCTCTGGTGTCTGGTCTCAGTCTATCTGTGGTTGGAGTTTGAATCAGTAGAATGAGTTTCCGATAAGGGCTGCCACTGCAGTTCTCCCTTCTCCTTCCCGGAGCTGACAGCCCCTCCTCCCCCGGGGCTGAGCCTGGCAGGGAGGGGCGTGGGTCCCCTGGCTGCAAAAACTTACAGATTTCGCTGATCTCAGCAGTTCCACGTTTTCATGAGTGTTGTATGAAGTATGCCCAAAGTCAGATTGCTCTGTGGTGTCCAGTCCACGCAGTTCCTGGCTTTCTACCTACTTTCCTGGAGGAGTAACTAAAACATACAGCTCACCAGTCTGCCATCTTGCCCCGCCTCCCCTATACATTTTTATAAATTCCAGGTCAGGTAGACTAATTTAGTTAAAAACTTCATTTTTAATCCAAAATTTGTTTCCAATAGCAACTGTTAAACAACCTGTCTGCTTTCAAATTTATTTTTTCTTTACTCCTGATCTTGCTTCTAACTTTACCAGTTGCCTATTTTCTCATTTGATATTCTGGTAAATAATAGCCAAAACCCATTGGATGGAAGTTTCTGTCATGTACTGGAACTCCTTCATTGGGCAACTAAATGCTATGCTTATGGAAGAGGAATAAGGATGTGAGCCATTATTAAAAGCAGCAAGGATGTAAATAATTGTGCTGTCTCATAGGAGCTTCTCACCTGTCACCATAAAAACCTCTGAAACTACTTCCCAGTTTGAACGATGTTTTAGTTTCCTAGGCTGCTCAACCAAATACCATGAAATGGGCTGGGTTAAACAATGGGAATTTATTTGCTCATGGTTTTGAGGCTAAAAGAAAGTCCAAATCAAGGTGTCATCAAGGTATTCTGGGGCTGACTGCTGGTGACTCTTGGTCCTTAGCTTGTCACATGGCAAAGCACATGGCAGTGGCTCCTGGTCTCTCCCTCCTGTTCAGGATTCCATTGATGTTCCGCTTCTTGCTTCCTGTGGCTGTCTGAATTTCACTCTGCTTACACAGGACTTCAGTAATAGGATTAAGACCCATCCTGACTCAGTGGGCCATACCTTAACCAAAGTAACCTCATCAAAAGGTCCTACTTACAATGGGTTCACACCCACTGAAATGGATTAGATTTAAGAAACATATTTTTCTGGGGGTACATACAGCTTGAAACCACACAAGTAGTATTATTGGATTCTAGGACTAATCTTAACACCAGTTAGCCGTTTTTCCCATAATCTTTTTTTTTTTTTTTTTTTTTTTTGGAGTAGGAAGCAGGAAGAATTATGCTAAATGATTAGATATTCAAGTTTAGAATTCACTTCCTGTCATTACTACACAATTTGGTTGCTGAAATAATAATATGTAGCCAATGCTACAGTGCAAGTTAATGAATAATTCTTTTTTGTACTCTGGCCTCTGATTGCAATTTATTTGCCACAGCCATGAGGGTTTAGTAATTGCTCTTTTGACACCTTCTAAAATGTTTTTAGCCTTTTAGAAAGCATTTTTGCTGCTTATTTTCATGTCCTATTGTTTGTTTAGTTCTTTTCTGTTTATTAAATTCTTCTACTTATCCCAGTTCTTTAGAAAGTCTCATGGCTGTTTATGGTTTACTTCTTAGGTATGAAACAGGAATGTGAGTTGATTCAGTTGATTTGTTCCTTATTGTGAATAAACCAAAGCCATACTCAAGCTTATTAATCATTTCACAGGCACAGTTTAGGCCTTGGCTTCCAAGGGAATATTTTCGGTTTGTTACAAACCATGCCTTGGCCTTTCTTCTCCGAAGTCTGCTCCTTCTTAACTAGGAAACAGGGCAGGGACAAGATTCTTTTCTTCCTGTTCCAGTTTCATTTTAGCTGTTTGTGTCCAGAAGTAGATATGGTATAGCCAAAAGAATAACAGAATTGACTCAATTCAAGTAAAGGCCTGTATATTTTTAGAAAGTGCAAATAATTAGCATACAATTTCACAGAAATCTGACTCATTTAGAGTAATGTTAGACAAAAATAATTTTCCAGCAAGCTTACCAAAGACATGAAAAGGAATGTTGGAGGGGTTAGGAGAAAGTGTAATAAAGTTGGTGGGAACAAAGAAGCTGTAAAGACGCATGTCCATGCTGCCATAATACTTTGTTCACCTGAGGCTGAGAATAGAACAGAGTAAGTTGTTTTTACCTTCCCGTCCCCACTTGCATAGATATTTGAGACAAGATGATAAGAAATATTGCACCCTATTTCCCTCTCCTCGATTCCAAAAGTGATGCTAAAGTGGGGAAGTGGCTTCAGACATAGATAGATCTGGAGTGAATGGAAAGAACTGTCAGTATTAAGATGCATGTGTAAGGATTTAGAAATTAGAAAATATTTATATTCACACACATATACTTGACAGAAATTGGTGAACTTTTTCTTTTGAGGGTTTGGTAAGTTTCTTTTTTTAATGCAATTTTATTGACATATACTCACACACCATATAATCCATCCAAAGTATATAGTCAGTGGCACACAGTATCATCATATAGTTGTGCATTGATCACCACAATCAATTTTTGAGCATCTTCATTACTCCAAAATAAATAAAAATATATAAAATATAAAAAGAATTAAAAAGAACACCCAAACCATCCCATATCCCTTATCCCCCACCCCCCATTATTTACATATTTTTTGTCATTATTTTATTACTCATCTGCCCATACACTGGTAAAAGGGAGTGTTAGTCACCAGGTTTTCACTATCACATGGTCACACAATAAAAGCTATATAGTTATATAATTATCATCAAGAATCAAGTCTACTGGATTGCCATTCAACAGATCAGGTATTGCCTTCTAACTGTTCTAATTCACTAGAAACTAAAAAGGAATATCTATATAATGCATAAGAATAACCTCCAGATTGACCTCTTGACTCTATTTGAGATCTCTCAGCCACTGAAACTTTATTTTGTTTCATTTCTTTCCCCCCTTTTGGTCAAGACAGCATTCTCAATTCCATGATGCCAAGGCTATGCTCATCCCTGGGAGTCCTGTTCCTTGTTGCCAGGGAGAATTAACACCCCCGGGAGTCATGTCCCATGTAGAAGAAGGGTAGTGAGTTTATTTTCAGAGTTGGCTGAAAGAGGCCACATATGAGCAATAAAAGAGGTTCTCTGGGGGTGACTCTTAGGCATAATTATAAGCAGGCTTAGCTTCTCCTTTGCAAGAATAGTGAACATTACTTTTAATATGCAGTTCTGAATTGTGACTTTCTTGAGAGAAGCAGGGTTTCTCAACAGCAGTACTATTATACTTTGGGGGGATAATTCTTTGTTGTGGAGGCTCTCCTACATGTTTATTAGTATCTCTGACCTCTACCAACTAGATGCCAGAAGTACCTAGTTGTGACAACCAAAACTGTTCCAGATATTGCCCCTGGTTGAGAACCACTGCTGTAAAGGGCACATGATGTGGTTAAGCAAAGGGAGCATGAAATCTTAAGCTGCGACAGGCAGGCTGGTAAGGTCTGAAGAGCAGAACTGTGAGGGTTTTGAGGCTAGCCATGGAGAAATGGGAGGAGACGGTGGTGGAGGGGAATTGAATGGAATGCTGGGGACAGCATTTCCCTTTCTAAAAGAGAGGGAAAGGATCCGAGGCTAAGGGAGTCATTGTAGAATGTAGGTCAAAAGTCATGGAACATTTAAGGGGAAAGCCTTATTTCTCCTAGGAGAGTTATTTATACATTTATTGGAGGGAAGGAGAATTGATCAGAGAGAGAAGGGGAAGTGGACTGAAAGCTCTCTCAGATTGTAGGATAAAAGTAAAAAGATTTGGCAGAATAACCTTAACCCCTTATCTCACTCAATGAAGAAGCTTATGGACTAAAGGAGAATCATAATAGTTACATAGTTCTTACAACTTTCATTCTTTATTTATTCACTCATTCAACCTTTATTAATTACATCCTATGTTTATGTACTATATTATATACTAGACACTAAGAAAAGAAAGATGAGTAAGAAGGAACACCAACTAAAAGTATTTGTTGTTTCTAGAGGAGATGAAGATGTGTAACCAGTTTGACTGAGTATCTCAACTCAAGGGGCATAGCATGCAAAGCTGAAATTTTCTATTATGGCTGCAATTAGTACTCTGTTAAACTTCACTGCTTCTAGTAGCACCTCCTTATTTATTAAAATTTTCCTTCTATGTCAGTATTAGTGCATATAGCAACTGTTTAAAAAAAAAAAAAAAGCTGAAAAAGAGCCCAGACTTCAATTAGTGATATGAATGAAGCAGATCTGGTTAAGACTAGAGCCAAAGGGCAAAGGTCAAAACTGACTGTGTTTTAAAACTTCAACTTCCATGTGAGACCAAGGGAAGAGATGTCTATTTGGTGCAGGATCTATATTTTCTAAACAGTAAAACTATAGTCGGTTTGTTCAAACACCACAATTACATGGAACTTTGAATAGAAAGTGAGATACAGTAGGTTGGTATAGGTTAGAGTGAAATAGTGACACATCCTGTTCTAGTTTGCTAATGCTGCCAGAATGCAAAACACCAGAGATGTATTGGCTTTTATAAAAGAGGTTTATTTGGTTACACAGTTACAGTCTTTTTCATTCGTCTCTATATATTTAGCAATTTCTCCTGCTATTTCTTCTTTAACCCACTGATTGTTTAGGAGTGTGTTGTTTAACCTCCATGTATTTGTGAATTTTCTAAGTCTCTGATGGTTATTGACTTCTAATTGTATTCCATTGTGGTCGGAGAATGTGCTTTGAATAATTTCAATCTTTTTAAATTTATTGAGCCTTGTTTTATGTCCCAGCATATGATCTATTCTGGAGAAAGTTCCATGAGCAATAGAGAAGAATGTGTATCCTGGTGATTTGGGATGTAATGTTCTATATATGTCTGTTAAATCTAATTCATTTATCAGATTGTTTAGGTTTTCAGTTTCCTTATTGATCTTCTGTCTGGTTGATCTATCTATAGGAGAGAGTGATGTGTTGAAGTCTCCCACAATTATTGTGGAAACATCAATTGCTTCCTTTAGTTTTGCCAGTGTTTCTCTCATGTATTTTGTGTCACCTTGATTGGGTGCATAAACATTTATGACTGTTATTTCTTCTTGTTGAATTGCCCCTTTTATTAGTATGTAGTGGCCTTTGTCTCTCAAAACATCCCTGCATTTAAAGTCTATTTTATCTGAGATTAATATTGCTACACCTGCTTTCTTTTGGCTGTAGCTTGCATGAAATATTTTTTTCCATCCTTTCACTTTCAGTTTCTTTGTGTCCCTGTGTCTAAGATGAGTCTCTTGTATGCAACATATTGATGGTTCATTTTTTTAAATCCATTCTGTGAATCTATATCTTTTAATTGGGGAGTTTAATCCATTTACATTCAACGGTATAACCGTGAAGGCATTTCTTGAATCAGCCATCTTATCCTTTGGTTTATGTTTGTCATATATATTTTTCCCCACTCTCTATTAATATCCTTTAATGTACCCATACTGAATCTCTTTAGTACTGAACCTTTCTCCAAGTCTCTCTCTCCTGTCTTTGTTTCTCTGTCTGTAGGGCTCCCTTTAGTATCTCCAGTAGGGCAAGTCTCCTGTTAGCAAATTCTCTCAGCATTTGTTTGTCTGTGAAAAATTTAAGCTCTCCCTCAAATTTGAAGGAGAGCTTTGCTGGATAAAGTATTCTTGGCTGGAAATTTTTCTCACTCAGAATTTTAAATATATCATGCCACTGCCTTCTTGCCTCCATGGTGGCTGCTGAGTAGTCCCTACTTAGTCTTATGCTGTTTCCTTTGTATGCGGTGAATTGCTTTTCTCTTGCTGCTTTCAGAACTTGCTTCTTCTCTTCTGTGTTTGACAGCGTGATCAGAATATGTCTCGGAGTGGGTTTATTTGGATTTATTCTATTTGGAGTTTGCTGGGCATTTATGATTTGTGTATTTATGGTGTTTAGAAGATTTGGGAAGCTTTCCCCAACAATTTCTTTGAATACTCCTCCTAGACCTTTACCCTTTTCTTCCCCTTCTGGAACACCAATGAGTCTTACATTCGGACGTTTTATATTATCTATCATATCCCTGAGGTCCATTTCGATTTTTTCTATTTTTTTCCCCATTCTTTCTTTTGTGCTTTCATTTTCCATTCTGTCATCTTCCAGGTCACTGATTCGTTGTTCAACTTCCTCTAGTCTTGTACTATGAGTACCCAGAATCTTTTTAATTTGGTCAACAGTTTCTTTAATTTCCATAAGATCATCTATTTTTTTATTTAGCCTTGCAATGTCTTCTTTATGCTCTTCTAGGGTCTTCTTGATATCCTTTGTATCCCATACTATGGTCTCATTGTTCATCTTTAGTTCTTTGATTAGTTGCTCTATGTACTTTGTCTCTTCTGATCTTTTGATTTGGGTGCTTGGGCTTGGGTTATCCATATCGTCTGTTTTTATCCTATGCTTTATAATTTTCTGTTGTTTTTGGCCTCTTGGCATTTGCTGAACTTGATAGGGTTCTTTCAGGATTTGTAGAACAACTGAAGTCCTTATCTCTAATTTATCAGATCTACAGCTTTGTGGAGTACACTTTCTCTAACTAACCAGCAGGTGGCATCCACGAGCCACCTGTTCTCCACAAGTCAGTTCTCCCCTGCTTTGCCTTTGTGGTGAGTGGGGGAGTGAGTCTTGTGGGGTCCAATTGGTGTACCAAGCTTGTGTGTGTAGTTGGTGTTGCCCGCCCTGTATATGGGGCATGTGTCTGGGTGGTCAGGGAGGGAGGGTGGCTCTAACAATCAAATCTCCCTGGTGTTTGTGGAGTTTTAAAGCTGCTGCAATAGTCTAATCCTTCAGTTCAGTCCTGCCACAGTTCGTCTCTGCCACTGACCCACAAGTCCTTGGTTTTGGCGTATGGCCCCTGAGACTTGCGAGTGGGTCCCTCTTCCAGGCCGTGCACCCCCTGGTCCTCTGTTGAGGGATGACTGTGCTATGTCACAGGTGAGTGCCGTCCCCCCAGGGCAGTTCTGGGCTGCTGGGCTGTGTAGGGAGGCTCCCAGTCTGCTGAAATGATGGCTGAATGGGGCTTTGTTAATTCACACTGCTCCACCTTCCCAAATCTGGGACAACCAGCTGAGGGTGCAGAGAAGGCTAATGTCCATGCCCAGTTTTGTGGTGTTTGCGTGTTATTTGAAGCACTTCCATCACACTGGGTTGTCTGGGGCAGCTCTGGGCTACGGGGCTGATGACAGGCAGGAGTGTTTCCTGTCCACCAGGATGATGGCTGTGAGCAGACACCCCCCTTTTCTTGGGAAGTTGTGGTGTTTAGTGAGTTTTCTCAGCTACTGGATTATTGCCTTTTGTCTCAGAGCTCTCTTAGTTCTGCTCTTGTCTTGACCTGCCCAAATTGCAAGTCTTTGAGGCTTTCTGTATAGGGCTTCTTAGAGTAATTGTTTTAGAAACAGGAAAAAAAAAAAAAAAAAAAAAAAAAAAAAAAAAAAGCCCTCCTTGCAGATCTAATGGGTTATTGAAATGCTAAGAGGCAAAGCAATTAGGGTCATTAAGGAAAGATCCAGGGGGCAGAGAGATCAGTTTTTCTTTGGGATTTGCATATGAGCCTCAGGGCCTGAGCTCTGCCCTTCCCCTTTCTATGTTCACCAGAACTCCAAAAATCCTCCGCTTTTATTTTGGAGTTTTTTTGCTGTTTTTTGCTATGCCTGTCTCCTCTCTGCTGGACTGGCTGCTCTCAGATTCTCTGGTGTCTGGTCTCAGTCTATCTATGGTTGGAGTTTGGATCAGTAGAATGAATTTCCAATAAGAGCTGCCACTGCAATTCTCCCTTCTCCTTCCCAGCGCTGACGGCCCCTCCTCCCATGGGACTGAGCCTGGCAGGGAGGGGCGCGGGTCCCCTGGCTGCAAAAACTTACAGATTTCGCTGATCTCAGCAGTTCGACGTGTTCACGAGTGTTGCATGAAGTATGCCCAAAGTCAAATTGCTCTGTGGTGTCCAGTCCACGCAGTTCCTGGGTTTCTACCTACTTTCCTGGAGGAGTAACTAAAACATACAGCTCACCAATCCGCCATCTTGCCCCGCCTCCACAGTCTTAAGGCCATAAAGTGTCCAAGGTAACACATCAACAATCGAGTACCTTCACCGGAGGATGGCCAATGGTTTCCAGAAAACCTCTGTTAGCTGGGAAGGCACGTGGCTGGCGTCTGCTCCAAGTTCTGGTTTCAAAATGGCTTTCTCCCAGGACGTTCCTCTCTAGGCTGCAGTTCCTCAAAAATGTCACTCTTAGTTGCACTTGGAGTATGTGTCCTCTCTCAGCTTCTCCAGAGCAAGAGTGCTTTCAACGGCCATCTTCAAACTGTCTCTCATCTACAGCTCCTGAGCTTTCTTCAAAGTGTCCCTCTTGTATGTAGCTCCTCTTCAAAACAGCACTCACAGCTGCACTGAGTTCCCTCTGCCCGTCAGCTCATTTATATGGCTCCACTGATCAAGGCCCACCCTGAATGGGTGGGGCACGCCTCCATGGAAATATCCAATCAGAGTCATCACCCACAGCTGGGTGGGGCGCATCTCCAAAGAACACTCAAAGAAATCTAATCAAAACTGATAATGTCTGCCCACACAAGATTACATCAAACATAATGGTATTTGGGGGACACAATACATTCAAACTGGTACACATCCCAAAGTAATTTGGGCAGAGAATAAAAATATATTTATAGGGCCCCCTGAGGAGCTGGAAGAAAGTGCAGAAGTGTTGGTTTTCCTCACCTGGACTGATGCTGATGTTGTCAGAAACATTAGGACTGGTGGTTTGATGTGCTGAGCCCTCTATCATGGGACTTGCCCTTATGAAGCTCGTTACTGCAGAGGAGAAGCTAAACTTGCATATAATTGTGCCTATGGGTCTCCCCCTGAGTACCTCTTTGTTGCTCAGATGTGGCCCTCTCTCTCTCCCTAACTGAGCCACCTCAGCAGGTGAACTCACTGCCCTCCCCACTACGTGGGACCTGACTCCCAGGGGTGCAAATGTCCCTGGCAATGCAGGATATGAACCCCAGGGATGAATCTGGACCCGGCATTGTGGGATTGAGAATATCTTCTTGACCAAAAGGGGGATGGAAAATGAGACAAAATAGTTTCAGTGGCTGAGAGATTTCAAATGGAGTTGAGAGGTCACTCTGCTGGACATTCTTATGCACATATATAGATAACACCTCTTAGGTTTTAATGTATTGGAACAGCTAGAAGTAAATACCTGAAACCATCAAACTCCAAACCAGTAGTCTGGACTCCTGAAGACGATTGTATAACAATGTAGATTACAAGGGGTGACAGTGTGATTGTGAAAACTTTGTGGATCATACTCACTTTATCTAGTGTATAGATGGATGAGTAGAAAAATGGGGACAAAAAATAAATGAAAAATAGGGTGGGATGGGGGGTGTGATTTGGGTGTTCTTTTTTACTTATATTTTTTCTTCTTATTCTGATTCTTTCTGATGTAAGGAAAATGTTCAGAAATAGATTGTGGTGATGAATGTATAACTATATGATCATACTGTGAACAGTTGATTGTACTCCATGGATGATTGTATGGTGTGTGAATATATTTCAATAAAACTGAATTTAATTAAAAAATTTTCATTCTAGGAATTGAGATTTAGTCCTATTCATTTAAAAAATTACTCTTATAATTAAGTAAAAAACACTCGCCACACTCCAAAGCAGAGTAGACCCGTGGTTCCAACTCTCTTTATACCGAACTCCCTCTTCCATATGCTTGCTTGTCTGATGGTGAGGCCAGAAGGCTCAAGAAGGAAAATGAGCAATGCCTTAAGTGTCTGACTGGGGGAAGTTTGCTGTCCCTTTGGGTAGGTCATTGCGTGTCAGTCAGGATGCCTGGTGATCTCAACATGCCCAAATGAGGAAAGTCCCAATTCCAAGTAGCCCCCATGCCTCAGTAGTTTCTTTCTGTTTTTTTTTGAACATCAATCTTTTATTTGATGTTCCCTCCTGACCATCATGCCAGCTCTTTTAAAAACAAAACAAAAACCACAGATATCTTTAAAAGAAAAACAATACAAAATATCATTACAACAATTTCAGTTTGAGGGACACCAGCTGACCCAACAGTGCTCTGCTAAGCTTTGCATTTTCATAACCTACATCTTTAACAGAAGAGTTATGTTATGGTCCATATTGTTGATAGAAGGTTGATACACACAGGGACCACAAACACACTTAGCATAGCAATGGGAAACTCTTTTACATATACCAACTTGTAAATGAAAGTCAAAATCCAGGGCTCAGTATGGTAACTATAATTAGGTTACTCTCTCCCTCTTTTTTTATGCTTTTGTTTATTTTATTACTCATTACCCATACACTGGATAAAGTGGTGTCAGTCACAAGGTTTTTACAATAACACAGTCACAATCATTACCAAAGATTAAAGTTACTAGATTACAGTTCAACATTTTCGGGTATTTCCTTTTGGCTACTCTAATACACTAGAAACTAAAAAGAAATATTTATATAATGAGTCACTACTCATAATCATTTGTTAAATACTAACTTCTCCATTACAACTCCTTCCTCTCATTTGATTGTTCTCTCAACTTCAAATGGAGTTGAGAGGTCACTCGGGTGGACATTCTTATGCACTATATAGACAACACCTCTTAGGTTTTAATGTATTGGAACAGCTAGAAGTAAATACCTGAAACTATCAAACTCCAACCCATGGAATTTCTTCATGCTGAAAAGGAGTGTGTTGACATTATGGGGCAGAGGAATGAAACTGGTCAATGTTCTTGGAGAGATTGGTACCTTTGGGTTTCAGAACTTATCTGGCATAGGAACAATATGGAGGCTTCAAGTCTCTGAAAAAATAAACTTGATAAGTAAAACTTTATTATAGAGTCTTAGATACAGCCTAGCATATTGTGATGGTTAGGTTAATGTGTCAACTTGGCCAAGTAATAGTGCCCAGGTTTCTGGTCAACCAAGCACTGGCCTAACCACTACTGCAAGGACATTTGTGTCTGGTTAATAAACCAGAAAGCTGTTTTATTGAATCATCAGTCAATTGATTGCATCTGTGGCTGATTACATCAATGAAGGGAGTGTCTTCCACAATAAGAGAATTAAATCAGCTGGATTTAATCCAATCAGTTGAAGACTTTTAAGGGAGAAGAGAGAGAAGTTTCACTTCTTCTTCAGTCAGCCAGCCTCTCCTAGGGAGTTCACTGAAGACCTTCATCAGAGTTGTGGCCTGCCCTATGGAATTTGGACTCACACATCCCCACAGTTGAGTGAGACACTTTTATAAAATCTCATATTTACAGATATCTCCTGTTGGTTCTTTTCCTTAGAGAACCCTAATACAGGTATTCTTTAGGGTTTTCAGGAATACTGAAGGTTGGGGCTTGGCTGAAGCATGCATAAGGGTAACCTCCAGAATGACCTCTCGGCTCTATTTGAAATCCCTTAGCCACTGAATGGTAGGTTCTTACAGGACTTATTGTATCTGCCAGCTAACTCCCATTTGGCAGTGGTGAACCACACGTATCTGATGTACACATACCTCTTGCTTCATGTTGTGGTGTTCCATGGTAAGTCTACAGACTGCAATCTCGTTTATTCTCTGTGAACCTGTTCTAATTTGCTAATGCTTCACTGGAGGATGGCCAATGGTGTCCGGAAAACTTCTGTTAGCTGGGAAGGCACGTGGCTGGCATCTGCTCCAAAGTTCTGGTCTCAAAATGGCTTTCTCCCAGGACGTTCCTCTCTAGCAAGCTTGCTCCTCTTCAAAACATCACTCACAGCTGTACTGAGTCCCTTCTCTTTGAGTCAGCTCATTCATATGGCTCCACTGATCAAGGCCCACCCTGAATGGGTGGGGCCATGCCTCCGTGGGAACATCCCATCAGAGTCATCACCCACAGCTGGGTGGAGCACATTCTAAGCAAATCTAATTAGCACCAAAACATCTGCCCCACAAGACTACATAAAAGATAATGGTGTTTGGGGGACACAGTACACTCAAACTGGCACAGATCCCAACTCTGGGGTCTGTACAGTCAGATAGATTCCATAGTCCATATATTAAAGAAATTCTCTCTGGTCTCTGTACCATCTCTCCCCAATGCTCGAAAATTCCTCTAATTTCATAGCATTGGGTGGGGCTGATCAGCAAACGTGGGGGATAAGCACACATCCATATGAGTATGGAGGTATCAGCTTCCTCTTCTTGAAGACACCCCAAAACTTTATAAGGACCATGGAATAGGCACTGATTTCTCAAACAGCACGCAAAAGATACTAACCATGAAAGAAACACACTGATAATTTGCCGTATATTAAAACTTCCCTTCATCAAGATAACATTAAAAGAATGAGAAGATAATCCACAAAGTGGGAGAAGATGTTTGTAATACACATATCCAAAAAAGGACTTATTTCTGGAATATGTAAAGAGTGCATACAAATCAACAAGAGAAACACAATGTAATAGAAAAGTGACAAAGGTCTTGAATGGGCATTGCTCAAGAGGATATCCAAATGGCCAATATACATTTAAAACAGTATTCAACTTCATTTGTCATCAACTATATGCAAATTAGTCACAATGCCATACCACTCCCTATCTACCATAATAGCTAAAATAAGAAAAACAAGACAAGGAGCTAAGATGGCAGCTTAGAGAGGAGTGGAAGACTGTTAGTCCCCCCCGGAACAATTCATAAATGACCAAAAAACTAGTAAATAACCTGGAATAACTGTGGGGAGTCAAACGTGACTGTCATTCATCATCCACCAACCTGAATTGGGAGGAATGCCCGAGATCACAGCATAAAATCTGTAAATAAAAACTGTGGACCCACGCTGAGAGCCAAGAGCTGAGAGCCCCTCCCTCATGGAAGCCTTGCGGTGCTAGAGAGCAGCACTCTCTCAGCCCAGCTCCAACTGGGGTTTTAATATTAACTGCTTGATACAGACAGCAAATCCCAAACAAGCACACAGAGGCTTTTGGTGACAACTGACCTTGGAAGAGTTGGGGCACATATCTCTCTTAGGACGGGGAGCCCAGAGGAGTGGGTGCTATCTCTGGCTGACGGGTGAATCTGGGAGCTTTCTCTCCCTTTCTCTCTCTGTGGAGAAAACTTCAGCCATTTTCAGCCCGCAGCGCTTTGCAGTAAAGACAGCCTCAGTCAGTTTAAAATCAAAACACTTTGATCAGCAGAGGCAGAGAAACAAAGAACTTATTGCTATGCAGATAATATCTCTGGAGGGGGCATAGCTTCCCAAGAGGAAAGGGAGGGGCCCAGCTCTACTGCCTGCCTTAACCAGAACCAGACTCTAAAGCCTGGGGGAGGAGAGTCACAGGCCACACCCTCTTACATCAGCCAGTGACAGGCTGACAGGTACACCTCCTAGGCAGAAAAGCACAGGCATGTCGATCCTCTAAGAAAAACCATCAGGGAAACCGGGTACTGAATATTTCCTCCTTCTGTGACCTGAGCCTGTTCTTGTCTCGCAAAACCTGATTGGGGTGGCCTAGAAGGTCAGATGCCTAGACAACAGAAAACTACAACCTACACTAAGAAAAACAAAGCTATGGCCCAGTCAAAGGGACAAACGTACACTTCAACTGAGATACAGGAATTTAAACAACAAATGCTAAATCAATTCAAAATAGAGGCTGTAAAGAAAACACTGGGCATACACAAGGCAGAAATCGAAAGTTCAAAAAAATAACTAGTAGAATCTATGGAAATGAAAGGCACAACACAAGAAGCGAAAGACACAATGGAAACACACAACAGCACATCTCAAGAGGCAGAAGAAAACACTCAGGAAATGGAGAACAAAACACCTGAAAGCCTACATGCAAAGGAGCAGATGGAAAAAAGAATGAAAAAATATGAGCAATGTCTCAGGGAACTTAAGGATGAAACAAAGTACAAGAATGTATGTATCACTGGTGTCCCAGAAGGATAAGGGAAGGGAAAAGGGGCAGAGGCAATAATAGAGGAAATAATCAATGAAAATTTCCCATCTCTTATGAAAGACATAAAATTACAGATCCAAGAAGTGCAGCGTACTCCAAACAGAATAGATCTGAATAAGCCTATGCCAAGACACTTAATAATCAGATTATCAAATGTCAATGACAAAGAGAGAATCCTGAAAGCAGCAAGAGAAAAGCAATCCATCACATACAAAGGAAGTTTAATAAGACTATGTGTGGATCTCTCAGGAGAAACCATGGAGGCAAGAAGGAAGTGGTGTGATATATTTAAGATGCTGAAAGAGAAAAACCACCAACCAAGAATCCTATGTCTGGCAAAACTGTCCTTCAAATATGAGGGAGAGCTCAAAATATTTTCCGACAAACAGACAATGAGAGACTTTGTGAACAAGACACCAGCCCTATAGGAAATACTAAAGGGAGCACTACAGAGTGATAGAAGACAGGAGTGCACAGTTTGGAACACAATTTTGGGAGATGGT
Organism: Choloepus didactylus; assembly: GCF_015220235.1. NCBI lineage: Eukaryota > Metazoa > Chordata > Mammalia > Pilosa > Megalonychidae > Choloepus > Choloepus didactylus. Next base: position 45,325,078 of record NC_051309.1, read on the forward strand.
AGCACAGCAATGTAAGTATACTGAACACAGATAACTATGAATACGGTTGAGAGAGGAAGGTTGGGAGCATGTGAGACACCAGAAGAAAGGAGGAAAGATAAAGACTGGGACTGTGTAAGTAACTTGGTGAAATCTAGAGTGTTCAACAATTGTGATAAAATGTAGAAATATGTTCTTTTACGAGGGAGAACAAGCAAATGTCAACCTTGCAAGGTGTTAAAAATGGGGAGGCATTGGGAGAGGGATGCAATCAACGTAAAACTAGAGACTGTAACTAACAGAATCATTGTATTATGCTTCCTTTAATGTAACAAAGGCAATATACCAAGGTAAATGCAGATAAGGTGGGGATGGGGAGGCATGTTAGACACTTGACACTGGTGGTGTTGTTTGACTCTTTACTTTGATTTAAGGTTATTTTCCCCTTTGCTGCTTCTCAGCTGTCATTTTTTTTCCCTCTTTCTTTTGCCTCTCTACCTTCTTTGACTCTCCCTCCTGCCTTGTGGAAGAAATGTAGATGCCCTTATAGAAAAATGGGTTGTTGACAAAACCTCAAGGGCAATATACTGAGTGAAATAAGCCAGACACACAAGGACAAATATTGCAGGGTCTCACTGATAGGAACTAATTATAATATGTAAAGTCAGACATGAAATATAAGGTACCAAGATATAGGATGAGGCTTAAGAATGGGGAGCAGTTCCTTAGTATGAGCAGAATGTTCAACTAGGATGAACTTAAATGTTTGGAAATGAATAGAGGTGTCGGTAGCAAGATGTGAGAATAACTAATAGTGCTGAACGGTGCATGAATGAGGTGGAAAGGGGAAGCTCAGAGTAATATATGCCACCAGAAGGAAAGCTGGAGGTCAAAAGAAGGGAATGTATAAAACTGAATCCTATGGTGGGCAATGTCCATGATTAACTGTACAAATATTAGAAATCTCTTCCATGAACCAGAACAAATGTATGACAATACAATTAAAAGTTAATAATAGAGGGGCATATAGGGAATAAATATATACCTATTGCAAACTATGTACTAGAGTTAGTAGTATTTCAATGTTCTTTCATGAACAGTAACAAATGTGCTATACCAACACTACAAGTCAACAATTGATGGGGGGTTGGTTAGGGATATGGGAGGATTCGAGTTTCCTTTTCTTTTTCTTTTTTTTTTTTTTTTTTTTCATCTTTCACTTTATTTCTTGTCTGGAGTAATGAAAAGTTTCTAAAAATTGAACAAAAATTAAGTGTGGTGATGGATGCACAGCTGTATGAGGGTACCAGGGGCAACTGATTGCACACTTTGGATCTTTGGATAATTCTATGGTATCTGAGCAATCCCAATAAAAATTAAAAAGGAAAAAAAAATAGATCGGGAGATCAGTGAACAACTATATGATGGTAATGTGACCAACTGATTGTATATCTTGGATGATTATATGGTTTATGAACAAATCTTATTTTAAAAAAAGTAAATGAACAATGGGGGAGGAGGGGAATGGGATATTTTGGATGTTCTTTCTTTTTATTTTAATTTTTATTTTATTCTTTGGAGTAATGAAAATGTTCAAAGTTTGATTGTGGTGATGAAAGCACAACTATATGATGATACTGTGAACAACTGTACACTTTGAATGATTGTATGTTATGTGATTATATCTCAATAAAATAGAATTAAAAAAAAGAAAGACAAGACAGTATCAAATGTTAGTGAGATTGTGAGCAAATGGAATTCTCATACACTGCTGTTGGGAGTGTGAATTGGTATAACCAATTTGAAAAATGGCTAGTAACCATTAAAGCTGAAAATCTACATACCCTATGTGCTGGTTTGGATATATTATGTCCCTCCAAAAGTCATGTTTTAATCCAGTGTTGTGGGATATTTGGATTAGGCTGTTTCCATGGAGATGAGACTCACCCAACTGTAGGTGATACTTTTGATTTGATTATTTCCAAGGAGGTGTGGCCCCGCCCACTCAGGGTGGGACTTCAATAGCTTACTAGTCCTCTACAAGAGACCAACACAGACCGAGATGCTTGCTGATGCTTTGAGAGGCTAGCCCAGAGTCTGATCCAGAGAAGCTAAGAGAGGACAAAACACCCAAAGAGCAGCTCAGAGAGAAATTTTGGAGAAACACTTGGGAGCTGACTGAGATGGTCAGACATACTTGGAGTTGCAGACAGAAGGACATTTGGAGATGCTAAGCTAAGGACACACAGGAGCTGAGAGAGGAGCTGATACACAACCCGGGATCAGCAGATGCCAGCCACATGCCTTCCCAACTGACAGAGGTATTCTGGACATCATCGGCCTTTCTTCAGTGAAGGTATCCTCTCACTGATGCCTTAGTTTGGACACTTTTATGGCCTTAAGACTGTAAATTTGTAACCAAATAAACCCCCTTTATAAACACCAATCCAATTATGGTATTTTGCATAACAGCAGCATTAGCAAACTAGAACACCCTATGACCAGCAATTTCACTCCTAGAAATATATCCATCAGAAATGCAAACACAGGCTCACCATAATTTGTAATAGCCCCAAACTGGTGACTACCCAAATGCCCATCAACAATAGAATGGAAAAACAAATTGTGATATTCACACAATGGAATACTATAAAGCAATGAGAATAAACACAACAATATGATTTCCACAAACATAATGTTGAAATAAAGCAGCCAGACATAAAAGAACATATGTTTAATGGTAGTGAAGTATTATATGCAGTTATTTCATATAATAGTGAAAAAACCCCACAAGTGATTTCATCGAATATGGGGGAGGAGAGGACCCTCAACAACCAGACTCTGCCCACCCCCTTCCCCTGCAACACTCAGTGAAGCACATACACACATATTTGGAGACAGGGGACCTAAGTTTAATTCCATGTTCTATTACATTCTTGCAGAGTATTGTGGGAAAAATCACTCAATTTCTCCGGAAAATGGTGTTGAGGATTACCTATCTAACCAGGCACCAATCATATCAACTCCACATTTCAGAGGATGATTTCTGGCTCCCTTTGCTTATGCAGAATTCTGCCTATACATCCAAATGTGTCTGTGCAGGGCCACATTACTTCTGATCATGCTTGTACAGAAAAGAGTGATGCCCTTGGATGTGACAAGATGGTTCTCCCTTTTATCCATGCATAAGCCATTTTCTAGTTGAAATACTTGGGTGGAAAGTTCCCTCCTCCCCCAACTCTACAGGCAAAAACAAGGTAATGCAAAAAATATATCTGTGTTCAAAATTTAATCTATGTTCGACAGAACCAGTAACTTTATCTTGTCAAGGATTTTTAGGTCAGTTTTCCAGATAATCAGCCAAATTTGTCTCATGATCACAATCATTCTCCCAAAGCTATAGAAAAGATGAAACCAAGGAATACTCTTTTCTGAAAGTTTTTGGAACTTCTTCAAAGTTAATGGAAAACCTTGCAGGAGTTGTGGTGTATGGTAATAATCAAATGACACTTCACCCCTTTCCTACTTCTATTTTTATCTATCTGACTCAATAGTTCCCTATATTCAAGCATCTATTTATATCACCAATCCTCAAGAAACAGACAATTTTAACATCATGCTGTTCACACATAAAATGATGTAGAGTCTGAGGAAATGCTCTTTCTTAACCTATGTTTCAGAAAACCACACTGTCATTCGTGTATTTTGAAAGACCTCATATTTTCTTCCAAAGGACAGAAACTACTGACTTAGTGAAGAGTAGTGGTTAAGAACAAGATCTTTGTCTCAGTTTCCTCAGCTATAACTTTCTAAGGTGTTACAAATGAGATAATGCATGTAGAACTGACAATTAGTAAATGATCATACTAGTACCACTACCATCATGCATATTTATTTTTAAATTTTCTGTCTCCTCCAAGAGAAAATAAGCTCCATGATGCTGGAATGTTACCTGTTTTGTACATGTAGACAGCTGATGAATGTGTCTCAAATGAAGCATAAAAGCACAAGAATGTCTTGGTAATGATGGATTTCTTAAAGAATTTCAAGTCAAATGAAATTCCCCCAAGGAACTCTATAACTGACATTGCCTTATTTTCAGCACTTGGGGAAAATGTGAAGATCATCTAGCAGGACAAGTATATATGCTAATATAGGTGTAAAAGATTACATAAAAACATCAAGACTAGTGCAGAAGTATTTTAATTCAGGTCCACAGAGACCTAATATGTGATACACATTGTGAGAGTTAAGCAAGATAACATAGCCTGATCCACTTTATTCTTCAAACATACTTGGCAAGGCAATTCTACTGGAGGTTTTCCAAAATTAATATAGGGTCTAAGTCAAGTTATACCCCATCTGTACCAGGGAAGAGAAGAGTAGGAAGATACTAAGACATGGTGAGAATGTCCTTTGCATCAGCTTTGTGGTCTCCCCATCACAGCTAAGCTATTAAAATGATCTTAACAACCTAGCAAAAATATGTATTAAAATATTTACTACAAAAGGGATGCACATTCTTCTGAGAACAATTAAAAACACAGATAAGAAAAAAGAAAAAAAAATCTTGTACAAAATGAAAATAAAACATAAGAAGCCTCCAGTATTGATTAAAATGATAGTTTAAACCAGTGGCCACTTTAAGAATCCAAAGCATTAAGTTACCTGTCCCCCCCCCCACCTTTTTTAGAACGAATTAGAGTAAATGTGAATGGAAAATAATAGTTACCATAAAATTAGAGTTAGCTTTTATGTATTCTGTATTATAAAGTAAGTATAAAATAATGTTATGCTCTTAAAATCAGGAATGTAACTAATTTTATTTCAGTTTGAAATAGTTACTTTGTAGTAATATAAACAGGTTACTCAGATTAACTTTAAAACACAGTGACAAATTACAGTATAATATACCAATCACCATGCGTTCCATTTATTCCGTTAATTTATTTGTGCCAGCCATTGTTTTAGCCCCTTAGGTTCAGCAATGTACAAAACAGAAAAGCTTCCTGCATCATGGGGCTTATTTTCTATTGGGGAAAACAATAAAGGAAAAAATAACACACATACGCACAGATAACTTCAAACAGTGATAAGCTCTTGGAAGAAAAATTGAAGGTATGGGGTAGAGAATAATCGGGCCTCTTGAGCCAGGATGGTCAAGGAAGGTCTCTCCTGAGTTTGATCTAAGACCAGAACGAGCATGTCACAGGTAACATTGTGGTGATAATGTTTCGGTCTCTTTCTGAGACAAGACTGAATATTGTTCCTAAGTCTCCACACCTCCGTTTACTCGACATCTCATAAACATGTAAAGTCTTATTTTACTACTACAGACAAAAATCTGAGGTTCAGGGGTTAGTAGGGCAGGTAACTATGATTCCGACGTGTGTACTTGCTTTCCTGGTATTATTAGCACAACAGTGTTACAAGGAGGAAAACGACGTATTACGGTCGAGATTCCAAGAGTACCCACGCCTCGTTAGCCTCCCAGTGGTCTTATGCAGAAACGCTGAGGGGAGGCTCAGATCAGCGTCCTTTCTTCCTATCTTTCTTCCTATCTCCAAAACCACGGCCAAGGCATCAAGCCCTAAGAAAAAGCATGCAGAGGTCCAAAAGGTTGTCATTTCTCTCCGGGCTTTCCTGGCCACTGACATGCAAAGAATTTATAGGGTGATTTCCAATAGGCGCAAAAGTAGCAAATGCGGAACAAGACAGGGCGCACACCAAACTTTACCTGCAGCTACCTCCCGCCCCCACCGACTCGGGTCGTGAACCGAAGGCCTTGCAATTCGCGCTGCGTGTACGTCACTTCCGCTTTTTCCGCCGCGGGTGTCGCCGAATGACATTAACGTTTCCGGGTCGCTAGGTCGCCTGCTGCGGCGCAGGCGTTAGTATCCGCGGGTGGTTGGTCTATGGAGCCAGTTGCTGTCGGCGGCGGCGGCGGAACGGAGGCAGGAGGCGGTATCCGAGTAGGGGCTATTGCCCCGCCAGGATGTTACTGGGCTTGGCCGCCGCCGCTGCGTCGCACAGGTGTAGCTGGTCCTCCTTACGCCGGCTGCGTCTGCGCTGCAGGGCGGCGGCCCACGGCTCCAGCGACCGCCAGGGTGAGTGTCTCGCGCCCGCGGCGGATCCCCGCAAGTCGGACTAGAGGACCAGGCCGGCCTCGGCGCCTTGCCTCGGAACATTTCGCCCGCTTTCCCTTCTACAGTCTCAGAACTTTTCTCGCGGGTATCCGCCTTTGCAGATTAGTTTTCATCTCCTGGAGAGGCTCCTGGCAGGCCTTCTTGACCCAGGTCCCTCCTACAGAGCTAGCACGGCCACCCGCAGCTAGCAGCGTGCCAGGTTGCCCCTCCGAAGTCCAACACTTAACCAAAGCGTTAGGTGTGCATCGCTGTGCCCGCAGGTAACCCACTTGGCGAGAAATTGCGTACTCCTCAAAATTCCAGGGTCTTTTGAGGTCACTGACTCACCTTCACCTTCATTGAGCATTTTTGGCCGAGTGGATTTTCTTGCCTTGCTCTTTTTCTCATACTCCAAACTTGTTTTCTTAAGTTTCCTAAAAGGAAGAAGGAGGTTGCAAGTCATATTTACAGATCTTTCTTAACAAGGGTATGACCATTCCTTAAGTCATTGACAGAGCCCAGTTTTGGACCGAAAACCAGAGAGTTTCAGTTCTTTTGTACAGTCTTCTAAACAGCTGGTGAAAAGGTGTCACCCTGAAAAAAGGTGAGAGAATTTTCATCTCGCTCTCTCAGCATTCTTTTCTGAATGTAATTTAAATTGTCCGAGAGTTTCCAAAATAACATTGAACTTGTAAGTTCCAGTCAGGCTAGCCTCTGTTTTTACTCTCACAGAAGTGCCATAACCTAACATGGAGGACTGATAGTTATAAATGAGGGAGGAGAAATAAAGAAATTCTCTCTTAATCCAAACCCCAGATTCTTGGGATATAGAGTAGAGTAAATCCTCTCCAGAAATCATGTTTGAAAAACTTGTATCATGTTTGTGACCTCTCAATAGAAGTCGGAAGTTGTAGTCATTTAAGTTTATAAATATACCGTTGGTATCTCCTACACTGTGTAAATAAATTAGAATATATTTATATTTTTATCAGCAGTATATATAAAAACTGGATTTAAAAATTTCAAAAGGATTAATTTTAACAGCATTGTTCCATGTTTTTTTTGGTAGTTCTAGAAAAGTATAACTATTTTGAGTTTTTCCACACTGGCAATATATCTGGTTCTCTTACGAATAAAATGAATCTTTGGATTATACTATACTCCAGAATGCCCAAGTCAAGTTTCTAGTATAATCGTTCCTATAGACCATGCAGTCACAGTGTTTTAAACTTAAATTAGTTGTAGCAGGTGTTAAGTTTAGTCTAAACTGGCCTTTAAGTGTTGATTAAAAAGGAGTGAAATGCTGTAATTTGTTACTCCTATTTTCTGTAGCTGTCATCATTTTGAAAATGATCCGATCTTTGTCTCATCCATCTGTAATAAAACACAGATAATAATTACCTATCTGGCCAGTCAGAATGACTTTGCAAAGTTCTTTAGAATGTTTACCAGAAAAAATTAAAATGTGCTTTCACACTTAAAAACATTTGATAGGTTTAAAAGGTAACCTTGTTTGTGAACATTTAGTTTCAAAAATACTGAAACCTTTTTTAAAAGGGCAACAATAATTATGGCAAAGTTTTTAAATCATTTAGAAAAAGAGTAAAATTTAAGTTAGATGCATCTGAGAAGAAAAGAGCATTTGAAGAGCTTTTGGGGAAAAATACAAAAACAAACGTTTGCCTTTGTTAAGAAGAAGAATTCAGCTTATGCTTTAAAAATGCCACTGTGACTGGAAAAAGCTTATGAAAAACAAAAGAAAGGAATAATATTTCAAAGAAATGATTGTTTGATTTGAATACTTAAAAATGAGAAACTTCTGTATGTCAGAGTAACATTGAAAAAAAAAACCAACACTAAATTTTAAAGGTAAAAAGGAAAACAATATTATAGATCAGTGCTGTTCAAAAAACATAAAATGTAATTGTGTATTTAATTTTGAGTGTTCTAGTGGCAATAAGAATAAAAGTAAAATAGATAAAACTAGTGGCAATAAGAATAAAAGTAAAATAAACAGGTAAAATTAATTTTAATAGTACATTTGCTTTATCTATCCAAAATATTTCAACACATATTCAATATAAAAAGTGTTGAAATAGCTTACATTCTTTTTTTGTACTAAGTCTTTGAAATCTGGAGTGTATTTTACACTTAGAACACATCTCAGTATGGACTGGCCACATTTCAAGTGCTCAAGTAGCCAGTAATAACTGTATTGGACAGTGCAGTGATAGAGTTAATATTCCTAATGTGTAAAGAATTCTTATAAAACAGTGTATTTTCCAGTAGAAAAATGGGCAAAAGAAATGAATAGGGAGTTGATAAAGGAGTCAGGTGGCCAATAAAAGTGCAGAAATGTTTCAAATGGACCTTTAATAAGTATAGCAAAGTAAATCTAAAGGATTTACTTACTATTCATTGCCTGTGACGTTAGCTTAGTGTTTGATAGTTGTAGTACTCCATATTGAAGGTGCAGGAAAGCGGGAACTCTCTTACTGCTGATTGGGAATAGCTAGTTGAACAGCTTTTTTTTTGGAGGTTGTTGTGTCAGAGTGGATGTATTATATCCCCCAAAACGCCCTTATCTTTGATGCCATCTTGCGGGGTCAGATGTATTGGTGTTGATTAGGTTGGAACCTTGTGATTGAGTGTTTCCATGGAGATGTGACCTACCCAACTGTAAATGGCACTTTTGATTAGGATGTGACCTTTTGATTGAATGTTTCCATGGAGGTGTGGCTCCATCATTCAGCGTGGATCATTGTTGGATCACTGGAGTACTTTAAAAAGACCCACCCAGGCCCAGATGCTGCTGCAGCCTAGAGAGGAATGTCCTGGGAGAAAGCCATTTTGAAACCAGCCACGTGCCTCCCCAGCTAACAGGCCATCCTCCAGTAAAGATACCCAATTGTTAATGCCTTACCTTGGACACTTTATGGCCGTAAGACCTTAACTGTGTAACCGAATAAACCCCCTTTTATAAAAGTCAGTCCGTTTCTGGTATTTTGCATAACGGCACATTAGCAAACCGAACAGTTAGTTATTCTCTGTATAAAAAGAAATTTGAAAAGTTTATGCCCTGTACTAGTTAGGGTTCTCTAGGAAAGCAGAATCAATGAGAGGTGTCGCTCACTATAAAATTTGTAAAAGTGACTCACGCAACTGTGGGTATGCACGAGTCCAAATTTTGTAGAGCAGTCAGCAAACTGTCAACTCTAATGAAGATGTCTGATGAACTCCTCAGGAAATGAACCAGCAACTTCGACTAACTCCTCAGGAAATGAACTGGGATCTTCGAGGAACATGTTTGATGTACTCCTCAGGAAACGAACCAGCAGCTTCAACGAACTCCTCAGGAAACGCTTCACTGGCAGCCGAAGAAGAAGTGAAGGTCCTCTATCTGTCTCGCTTTAAAGTCTTCAACTGATTAATTGGATTAAATCCAGCCAATTGCATTTTCTCATTGTGGAAGACACGCCCTTTGGTGAGTCATCAGTCACAGCTGCTATTGACTGATGATTCAGTAAACCAGCCTGTTGGTTTATTAACCAGCCACAAACATCCTCACAGCAATTGTTAGACCAGTGTTTGCTTGACCAGACAGCTGGACGCTATCACTTGGCCAAGTTGACACGTGAACCTAACCATCACAGTCCACCCCTTGTCAACTTGGCAGTTATACACATCACCTAAAACCATACTTTATCTCTAAGTAGATAACAATAACAGACATATATTTTGCTTAACAATACTCCGCTGTGCAGCGTACAACTGGAAACACACTAAATCTCTCCAGAATGGGGTGCAAGTCCTTGGGTGACAGTAGCTCTTAAAATTGATTTCCTTTAGCTTAAATACAGCAAAATGAACAGTACGGGTTATGCCATATGATAAGGGGATAAGACAGAGAAGAAAGCAAAGATATTTGCTTTACGGACAAATACAAACATAATCAAAACGAGGAAATATTCATGCCATCATTGTTGTTGTTTCTGTAACTGGTCACATGGTCTAGTGATAAGTTGTTTCTGTAACTGGTCACATGGTCTAGTTCTTATTTATCACTACCTTCTTCCACTACTCATACCATGTTCCTTTTACCCTCAGTAAGCACTTCAGCTGGCCGTGGTTCTTTGCCTGGGGGGGGTGACCCAAACCTTCATTCCTGAAGTTTCTTGGCCATTGGTAGTCCTGCTTGGATTGGGTTGTTGCAGTTTTCCATTGACTTTAATCACAGGGCATGGTAGTACTAAGAGACGCCCTAGGGGATCTGCTGTATTCCAGGAAAACTCTTCTTTACTTCCATTGTGTAGTTGCATTGCTATTTCCCCTTGATAGTCAGGATCAATCATCCCAGCCAGTACAGTGATCCCCTTCCTTGCCTGTTGATTCAGAGGCATAAGAAGACCAAAGTGGCCAGGTGGCAAACTTAACTTCCAGTTCAATGGGATTATTGTTGTGTTTCCTGGGGGAAGCACTCCTCCTTTTGGAACCAAGACCTGTAGACCAGCAGAGCTTAAGCTTGCAGGGACAGGAAGCAAAAATTTACCTAGTGGATCACTAGGAGTGATAGTGAGTGGTGCCACTCCTGTTTCCACCCCTTGATTCCTGGACCCATGAATCCTGGCTATGGGAGAAACAGCACCATAGAGTGGATGCTGATTCAGAGCATACACAGCCTCCTAACCATCACATGTCCTTTGACCCAACAATTCCACTTAAAGAAATTTATCTTAAGGAAATAATCAAATACATATTAAAGTGTGTGCGCAAGTTCATTATTCACATTAATAAAAAGTTGATAACATTTATAGTTATGAAAAAGTGGAAATGTGAATAAATATTGGTGCATTTGTTATGAGCTGTAGTATATTAGCTATTTAAAAAGAGTATTTAGTGGTGTGGGAAAATACTCTTGATGTACTATATTAGGTAAAACTACAGAAAATACAGTAAGAATATATACTGTGATATTAAGAGTAAGTTTCTCTAGAAAATTTTTAACTTTGTGTTTTTCAAATGATCTACAATAAACATAATTTTAAATAATAAAAAGGTTACTTAGTTTCCATAGTAAGTATATCCTTTAAAAAAATTTGTTTGCTTTGCAATTGTGGCAGTTTCTCAAAGAATTTGAGGGGGGAGAATGCTTTAAAGACTGCATACCGAATTTATAGTTTATATACTTTTGCCTAAATCTAAAATTAATAAAAGTGTTAATTTTTATATAAAAAAATTAAACCTTTGTGTTTCATTCTTATCTCTGCTCATTTTTATTACCATAAGTAGAGTGAGAATTTAGCTTTTGTCCCACTCCCCCATCCTCTTTAAATGACTAATAACATGGACTGTTAAAAAAAAAAGACCACTTTGGCAGGCTGGCAGCATGATTTTAGGTACCTCAAGTTAATGACAGAATGTCTTATACTTAACTGTAAAATGAGTCCAATAACAATGTTTACCTCATAGGGGTTTCGTCATGATCATTTAGCAAAGAAGTACCAGGCATTGTATTGTACGAGACTGACACAGTTTCCACCTTTTTTGGGAGAGTGTTCTGCTTTGCTAAAGCTGTCATTATGCAAAATACCAGAAATGGATTGGCTTTTACAATGGGGCTTTATTAATTCACAAATTTATATAAGGCCCCATAAAGGTGTTCAAACTCGGGCATCAACTAGAAGATACCTTCACTGAAGAAAGGCCAGTGAGGTCTGGGGTTCCTCTCTCACATGGGAAGGGGCATGGCCAGAGTCTGCTGGGCCTCTCCCAGGGTTAGCTTCTTGTTTCTGCTGCTTTCTCCAAAATATCTCTGGGCTTCTGTCTTAGCCTCTCTCTCTCAACTCCTGTACGTCCTTGGTTGTTTCTCCCAGGGCATTTCTCTCTAAGTGTCTGGGGGTCCTCTCTTAGTTTCTCCACGGCAAACTCTGGATTTTATCTTGTAGCTTCTCCCCTGGTTCTAGTTTCAACGGCTTTCTCCAAAATGTCTCGGCATTTTCTCTCTAAGTGACTCTGCGCTCTCTTCAAAATGTCTCTGCCTTTTATCCTCTGGTAGAGGACCCAGTAAACTAATTAAGACCTACCTTGAATGGGCAGGGTCACATTTCCATGGAAATAATCTAATCAAAGGTCCCACCCACAATAAGCCTGCTCCTACAAGATTGGATTAGAAGAACATGGAGTACATGAAAGATTCAGACCAGATTCAGGCAGATACAGAAATAAGAAAACATATATTTAAGTACTGTAAAAGAAATAAGCAGGGTGATGGGATAGAAAGTAGCCAGAAGAGGCTACTTTAATGGATATGCTGACCTGGGGATCCACCTTTTCTGAGGAGTTGATGGCTGAGCCAAGACATGAAAGATGACAATGGGCAAGCCAGGTAAAGAGCTGGGGAAAGAGCAATCTGAGTAGAGTAACAAGGAACTGTGAAGACCAGATAAGTTATATTCGGGAGCAGAAAGAAACCTGTTGTGGCTGGTGTAAGGTGATACGAAATAAGGTTCGAGAAGTATCAGGGCTTCTCAGGTTATGGGTTAAAAAAAAAAAAAGGCAGTGTTTTTAAAACAAAATGCTGTCTACTGTGTGGAGAATGGATTGGAAAGGGGAGAGTCAGAATAAGGACATCACAGGGGCTCTGTAGTACTTATCTAGGCAAACAAGATTGTGATTGGGCCAGGTGGTTAGCAGTGGAAATGGACAGAAGTGGTGGGTGTGAGGTATATTAAGGAGTATAATATGTGTTAATATAGTTAAAGCATTTAGTGTATAATGTCTGGCACTTGCCAAATCCTTAGTATGTTAGATATTGTTCTTGTTTTTACTTTTTCTATTTTCCAGACGTGAATTAAGCAAGCAAAATGAGATTTACCCCAAGAGACAACATAGCAGGGGAGTTGCTAGCATCTCTTGTTTTTCCCTTTTGCAAAAGAATGATTTCCTGTTCTGATTGCCTGTTACTTAGTTATGGTGACAAATAGTGTCAGCAGTAGTCATCTAGGCTGAGCTGTTTTGTCTAGGTCAAACTTTTACATGCTAGATGATAAGGCATAAAAGAGACTTTCCTGCATTTTGAGCTAGCCAAAAGAAAACAAGTAAACTAGAGAGAGTCACTGTGTTAATATTAGACTGTATCATAGATTCTGATAAGGTTAATAAGAATTTGATGAAGTCCTACATAATTTATCAATGAATTTATTTTTAGTTTATTTATTTTAGGCATACTGTGAAAACACAGAGAAGCATAAATTATAGAGTAACAATTATGCATAATCCAGATATTTCACCATTCTCATTTTTAATAGGTGAAATCATACTGTATAATTTCCTTCCTGCTTTTTTACACTTAATGTTACAACCTGAGTGTTTTCCATATTACTGAAAGATTTTAGTGAGTACATAATGAAAATACAGGGATCTGTTTTGACTTAATAATTTTTCTTAACAGGAATTAGGGAACATCTAAGTTCCCAATTTTTGCTATGATAAATAATACCATAAAGAACAGTCTTTGCATTCTATATTGTGTATTTTAAATTCAGTCTTAGTAACCTTTAAAAATAAGCGTAACAACTTTACTTTTTAATATCTCAGTGCTTTAGAAATTATGGAAAAAAATACTGAAAATAGTCTGTTTAGTAGGGAGGCTGACCTCCGAAGTCAGGCCACAAGCTTGACTCTGGCTGTTAAATTATCCAGAAGTAAAACATTCCAGACTGCATGGACTCTTTTTGTTTGTTTTTAGTTATTATTGTTGCAGAAGCAACATATATAGTAGATTTTGCTTGGAGGAAAGGAATTTCTTCTTGTTGTTAATCTGAAAAAGAAGGATCAATTTGCCCTGAATCCTGGATTAAGTGGTAGGTGACAAACCAGATTTGGGACAGAGGATAAGTGGTGATCAGTAGCAGTGATCATTAGGAGCAAAGAGGCAATAGCAATGAGTCATTGTTGTGACTAGACTGATGACAAGATACCAATAGCTCTGCAGTCCTGGTAAGGAAGCAGCCTTTATTACACAAGCAATACAATGGTTCTTATTCCAGCTGGTAGAACAGTGAGTGCCCAGCTTAAAGACTAATCTATATGTGGCTTATTTTAGATGTCACTTTGAACAAGGTTATTAATGGTAGGTAATACTCTTTACTATCTTTCTGCCTTCTAGAATTAATTGATGAAGTCAGTCATTCATTTAACAAATTGTGGTTTCTACTGCTAAATGTTAGGTATTATATTTGTTTTACTAAATGAAATGTGGCCCTGGATATTTTTTAGAATATGAAATGTAAAAGATAGTAATATATCCTGCAATTTCTGTGCAGTTTTCAATCTTGTATTACTATAAAATGTGTACGTTTAAAGTTGCTGATACCTGAGATTCAACTGAAGGTAAAAGCTAAGGACTTATCAAAGCACCTAGTAAGAACACTATCAAGATTACCAGAATCAGTTTGAGCCTTAATAAAAATGATGACTAAAATGGATTGAAATACATCAAATAATGTTTAAATCCATGAAATCACAATGAAGCACATACTCAAACTAATTTGTCACCATTGTTGGATGTTATGTAATGAACATATTATTTTTAGTATTGGTAAATAAAGAGAAAGAATTAAGCATTTAGTCTGATTTTCCTGTGTAAGCTGTACCTCTGGGTAACCAAATAAATGAGGGGAAGTTTCTCTTTGTAGAAGTATTCTGACTAGTAAAGGGAAAAGTTGGAATATCACCGTTTTGTAACCACCTAATAATTAAAGTGTCCTAGGCATTGTCACTATTGTGACAAGAGGCAACCAGATATTTTATGGTTCTGGTGAAAGAACTCATCACTACTTAGAAAGTAGTCTTGTCCTAAAAAAGTGAACCTGAATTTGGGTAAAACCTTTGCATCCATCAATTTATAGAAAGGGTAAAGAACAGAAAAGTGGGTAAATAACATCATGGAAATTCAGTCACCAAAATTCAGCCTGGTAGACTACAGACAAACAACCTGGTTTCTTCAACATAAAAATTGGAATAAAAATTCCATCCTCGATTTTAAAAGAGACTTAAAAGACAACTTAATCAATCACAGTACGTGGACCTTGTTTGAATCTATTCAGAACAAAAACTGGAAAAAAGTGCTAACAGTTAAATCACACCAGAAATTTGATGTTAAAAAGGTTCTTGTCTCAGAAATACATACTGAAATATTTATGAATTATGTCTGAGATTTGATTCAAATTAATATGGGGATGGGAGGATATTTATGTAGGTAGAGGTGAAACAGGATTGGCCATGAGTTGATAACTGTTGAAGGTGGGTGATGGGTACATGGAGGTTTATTATACAGTTTTCTCTACATTTGCGTGTATTTGAACTTTTCCATAATGAAAAGCTTTAAAAATTAAGGAGAACCTTGAAATACTCTGAAATCAAGTCATGGAAGCATCATCATCTTCTGAAGAATGAGTTTTAGGCTGTGGAATAATCCCTCTTTAAAAGACACTTTAGCACAACCTCTATGAAAGTATCTCGGTGGTGGGTGAAGAAAAAGTATTGGTAGCTTATTGCGTTTGTGAGATAATAACCACACAAGATTTTGAAAAGGGATGACAGGTCAGAACACCAGTGGCAGTGGTGCAGAACATACTTTTCTAGAGGGTGAGAAACCCATTTAGAAGAGTTTGCTAAAGCAAATTCACTAATTTGGCTAGGAGGCTATATGTTTTAACATGCAGGAGGATACTGCTATATTTACTTCAGCCAGTCTCGAAGAAATAGAGGCAAATGACCAAAAAGCATACTGGGCCTTCAACAATTACTTGCTAACTAAATGAAAGAGTAAGTTAATATGAGAAAGTTTTTCCAGAAAATTTCCAAACCTGAGATTTGGGTGAATACTTAGGCTGCCTTACAGCCCTTAACAATCTTCAAATTATCTTCAGCTTTCACAATAACTTATGTTCCTGATGAATTATGAGTCATTAAGAAAAGGTTTATTTTTCTTTATTTCAGGAGGCATATATCTGCGCACACACATAGATAATAATTTTGGGAGATCGTTATTAAGCAGTTAATTTCTGACTCCTAAATGCTTAAATTCTTGGAAAAACTTAACTGTCTCTAATGATACAGTTTCATAGTTTCTCTAAAACTTTAGAAAATATGTGAATTATATTTAGACAAGATTTTTGAGTTCTTTTAACAAGGGGAATCCTGAGTACCCATAATTTAAAAAAAAGGATCATATGAGAGTAGAAACAGTTTACTTTTCTAGCAGCTCAGTGCAATTGTGGAATATTATTTTCCTCCCCTTGTGTTTCAGCCCTCCAAAACCCACAGTCAACCCAGATACAGCAGCTGAAGTGGTTTGTAATTAGTCTTCTATTCTTCCCTCAATTAAAATTCCCTGTACTGAGACATCCCACCAAATGTTGATCTAATTATCTGATTTAAAAAATAGGTGACATGGAGTATGAATGCCTGATTAATATAATTCACTTATTAATTGTGAAGTGAAAGAGAAATGAATCTCTACTTAGCAAAATGAGAACAGAGGGTAATTTTGAGGGGGAAGCCCTTCTGACCTCCCTCCCCAAAGAGTTCTCTTTGTTCTGAAAAGCATATTATACCATATTTTTTTTATTAGCTTGCAACAAGCTTACAAAATAAAGAGCATCTACTGTATGCCAGCAGCCTTTCAGAATAGCAGAATAATATGAATGTTTTAATTGATTTTATATATTTATGAAGTTTCCATATAAATATATTTACCAATTAATGAATATTTCTCTCATTTTTTCTTTACGAAATGTAGTCCCTATATATATGGCGGTGGGGGGGGTGCAGTGGTTGATAAAGACCTCTAGCGGTGAGAGTGGTTAGGCATCCTGTGTTTAGGTATCTTGTAGCATAAAAGTTTTATTATTATTTTATTTTGTAAAATAATTCTCTCTGATTTGTTTACTTTACATAGACGTCCTTATTGTGAGTTTGTTTGAAATTAAAATAATTTTTTTTCTTTTAGAATGGCACAACTTAGTGACATTTGGAAGCTTTCCAAACATGGTTCCTTGTAGTTACTCATATATTTGTACAGTGAGTCAAGTAAAGTTATATTCCACAAATGTTCGTAAAGGAGGACAGGGTTCACCGACTATCAGAGTAGAAAAAGTACCAACGTTTGATGAAGCAGGTATGTATAAATTTTTACAAACTATCTTTTTCTGTTTACTGGAATAGTTTGTGCAGGAGTATCATTCTTTGAACGCTTGATAGAATTTACCTGTAAAACTATCTGGACAGGTGTTTTCCTTGTGAGGAACTTTTAAATTGTTGCTTTAATTTTTAAAATTGTTATAGAGTTATTTAGGTTTTCCATTTCTTTTTTGTGACTAAGTTTTAGTACATTACTTTTTTTCCTAGGAATTTATCCAGTTTATCTAAGTTAAAATTTATTAGCATAAAGTTCATAATATTCTCTATTTATTCTCAATAGCATATATAGTTCTGTCTCTTCTTTCATTCTTAATGATTTTTATGTCTTATTTTGATTGATCTTTTCAGAGTTTTTTCTTTTCAAGTGTCTTTGGAGTTCTATTTTTCCAAGTGATTTTTTTATTTTGCACCTTCATATTGTATGTTTCCTATTTGATTAATTTCTACTCTTACCTTAATTATATCCTCTGTTCTACTTTCTTTGTATTTATTCTGCCATTCTTTTTCTACTGTAAGTTAACCATTTTGCTTATTAATTTTGAGCCTTTCTTTTCTAAAGTAAGCTTGTAAGCTATGACAGCATATTCTACAAGTTTTGGTACATTGTATTCCAATTTTTTTTAGTTCTAAATGTTTAATAGTTTCCATTATGGTATGGTTCTTTGACTCTTCAGTTGTTAAAAGTGCATATTTCAATTTTTAGATGGATGAAATTTTCTAGTTATATATTTGCCACTGTTTTTTAACTTATGTATTGTCAGAAAATGTGATCTGTATGATTCTAGCCTTGAAATTTGTCGAGACTAACTTTTGGTTTATTACATGATTTATGTGGCCCTTGTGTGCTTGAAAAGAATGGATAGTGTTGATTGCTGTGTGCAGTGTTTATGTGTGTCAGATTCACTGTGCTTTTTTAGATATGCTGTATATTTATAGCTCCATATTCTGCTTTGTTTTTTTAAATCCATTTTTACCAAGAGAGATGTTAGGTTATTCCACTCTCATGGTGAGTTTGACCATCTTTCCTTGTCGTTCGGTAAATTTTTGCTTTATATATTTTGAGGCTATGTTCTTAGATATATACAGCCACAGAAGGAGTTGCTCAAAGAATATAAACTTCAACAAAAGTTGTCAGGGGATAACCTGTGTGTTTACTTATTCCAGAGGTCCTGTTTTCACTTTGTTTTTGGGCTCTTCAGATTCCTTCCCTTTTTGCTAGCTCAGCAGTACATTTAAAACGATTTTGTTCAGAGTATCTCGTCTGCCATGCAGCATCAAAAGGAAGTCCTTTATACATTTATTCATTAACTTATTCAAGAAGTATTTATTGAGCACTTTTTATATGGTAGCCAGTGAGAATGACTTTATGAGTTCATATTTTCTCTTATTGCTAAAGCCAGAAAATTAAACAAACAACGATAATACTGTATAGTAAGAACTGTGATAGGGGAAATGCAGCATGCTGCAGTGTACATGAGAGGGACACCTAACTAAGTTTTGAGTGGTCAGGAAAGGTTTCCGTAAGGAAGCGATTCCTAGTTAGGGATCTGAAAGAAAAGTCCCTATTCAGTGTGGTGAATTGTTGAGAAAGGCGGTAAAACTGCAAATAATTTAGTGTGTCTGGAATAGTGCATAGAGGACCTGGTGGTAGGGTTGGTAGTGGTAAAGACATGAGACTCAAGAGGTAAGCAGTAGTAAGGTCAGGATCTGCTGCAGGAGTATGGAATTTGTTTTGTAGGCAATGGGAAGTTCTTCATCAGATTGAACATTTTAGAAAGTAAACTAGTTGCAGAATGGATAACAGATTTCAAAGGAGAGGGACTGAAAGCAGAAGCTGAATAAGGGTATAGACCGGTCTAATGACAATAATTTTTTAAAGGAGTAGATGAACTCAAGAGATTTGAAAAATTAAGACTTACAATTAAATTTGGGTGATGAAGGAGAGGGTCAAGTAAAGGGCAGTCCCTCGTTTCTGGACTGGGCAATTGGGTAGATGTGATTACATTGATTTCTAAAATTAGGAATACCAAAGTTAGAGATATTTTGATGAGAATATTATAATTCAGTTTTGGACATCTGAGTTATAGGTGCCTCTGGGACATCTTAAAAGATGACAGGATGACCAGTAGGTGGTTGGGTGTACTGATCTCCTACTCTGAGACTTCATCATCTCTTACCTGGATTACTACAAAAGCTTTTTTACTGTGTCTGTTTCCACTTTTTTGTTTTGTTTTGTTTTGTTTTGTTTTGTTTTGTTTAGGTATATTCACGTACCGTACAGTCCATCCAAAGTATAGTCAGTGACTTTTAGTTTAATCGCAGAGTTGTGCATTCATCACCAAATCGATTTTAGAACATTTTTATTACTCCAAAAGGAAAAATCTCATACCCCTTGGCAGTCACCTCTCAATCCTTTTATCTTTCCCAATTCCTACATAACCGTTAATATAATTCTGTCTCTATAAATTGATTTATATTTATACTTTATTTAAATGGAATCATACAATATGTAGTACTTTGTGTCTGGTTTCTTTCATGTATGTTATTCAGCATAATGTTGTTTTTAAAAAAATTAGTTTTTTTTTCTAATTAGAGAAGTAGGTTTACAGAAAAGTCATGTAAAATATACAACATTCCCATATATATGCCCCTTTATTAACACTTTGCATTGGTGTGGTAAATTTGTTAAAATTGAAAGGATATTAAAATCTTAGTGTTTGCTGTAGTCCATAGTTTACATTAGGTGTATTTTTTCCCATATACCACCCTATTATTAACACCTGGTAATAGTGCTGTACATTTGTTAATAATTCATGAAAGAACATTTTTATATTTGTACTATTAACCACAGTCCATCATCCGCAACAGGGTTCACTGTGTTACACAATTGCATGTTTTATCTCCTAACTGTCCTTCCAGTACCATACATGACCCAAAACTTCCCCTTTCAGCCATTCACAGCATGATTCAGTGCTGTTAAATATACTGATGATAATGTGCTGCCATCACCACTATCCATTTCCAGACATTTACAATCAATCTAAACAGAAATTTTGCACAAATTAAGTATCAGCTCTCCATTCTTTACTCCCATTCTGGTAACCTATATTCTAGATTCTAACTTTGTAAGTTTGGTTAAACTAATTAGTTCCCATCAGTGAGATTTTCTTTTGTTGCTTGTGCTTTGGGTGTAAAGTTTAAGAAACTATTCTCTACCACATAATCTTGAAGATGCTTACCTATGTATTCTTTTAGGAGTTTTATAATTTTGGTTCTTATATTTAAATCTTTGATCCCTTTTGAGTTAATTTTTGAGTCCCTGCTTTCAGTGTTCTGGGTATATACCTCGCAGCTGGATTGCCAGATCATATGACAATTCTTTACTTAGCTTCCTGAGTAACTGCCAGACTGACTTCCATGGCAGCTGTACCCTTTTGCATTCCCACCAGCGGTGAATGAGTATTCCTATTTCTCCACATCCTCTCCAAGAGTTGTAGTTTTCTGTTATTAATAGTGGCCATTCTAATATGTGTGAAATGCTATCTCATTGTGGTTTTGATTTGCATTTCCCTAATAGCTAGTGATGTTGAGCATCTTTTCCTGTGCTTTTTACCCATTTTTATTTCCTCTATGGGGAAAGGTCTATTCAAGTCTATTGGTTATTTTTAAGTTGGGTTGTTTGTATTTTTATTGTTGAGTTGTAGGATTTCTTTATATATTCTGGTTATTAAACCCTTATCTGATAGGTGGTTTCCAAATATTTTCTTCCATTGAATAGGCTGCCTTTCCATTCTCTTGACAGTCCTTTGAAGCACAGAAGTATTCAATTTTGAGGAGTTCTCATTTATTTATTTTTCCTTTTGTTGTTTGTGCTTTGGGTGTAAAGTTTAAGAAACCATTGTCTACCACAAGATCTTGAAGATGCTTACCTATGTTTTCTTCTAGGGGTTTTATAGTTCTGGTTCTTACATTTATGTCTTTGATCCATTTTGAGTTCGTTTTTGCATAAGTTGTGAGATAGGGGTCCTCTTTCATTCTTTTGCTTATAGATATTCATTTCTCCCAGCACCGTTTGTTGAAGAGATTTTTTTTCTACCAGTTGATTGAACTTGGAAGCCTTGTCAAATATCATTTGACTATAGATGTGAAGGTCTATGTATGAAGTCTCATTTTGATTCCATTGGTCAATATATGTCTTTTTGTCAGTACTATGCTGTTTTAACCTCTGTAGCTTTGTAAATTGCTTTAAAGTCAGGAAGTGTGAGTCCTCCAACATTGTTCTTCTTTTCAAGATGTTTTTCACTATTATCCTTCCAAATAAATTTGGTAATTGACTTTTCTGTTTCTACCAAGTAGACAGTTGGAACTTTGATTGGGATTGCGTTGAATCTGTAAATCAGTATGGATAGAATTGACATCTTAACAATATTTAATCTTCCAATCTATGAACATGGATCTCTTCCATTTATTTATGTCTTCTGTGATTTCTTTTAGCAGTGTTTTGTAGTTTTCTCTGCACAAGTCCTTTACGTCCTTGGTTAAATTTACTCCTAGATATTTGTTTCTTTCAGTTGCTATTGTAAATGGAATTTTTTTTCTTGATTTCCTCCTCAGATTGCTCATTACTAGTGTACAGAAACACTACTGATTTTTGTGTGCTTATCTTGTATCCTGCCACTTTGCTGAACTCATTTATTGGCTCTGCTGGCTTTTTCTGGACTTTCTATATATAGGATCATGTCATCTGCAAATAGAGAAAGTTTTACTTCTTCCTCTCCAATTTTAGCACACTGTTGAGTAACAGTGGTGACATTGGGCATCCTTGTCTTGTTCCTAATCTTAGAGGGAAAGCTTTTCATCTTTCACCATTAAGTATGATGTTAGCTGTGGGTTTTTCATATATGCCCTTTATCACATTGAGGAAGTTGCCTTCTGTTCCTGTCTTTCAAAGTGTTTTCATCAAGAAAGGATGCTGAATTTTGTCAAATGCTTTTCTGCATCAATTGAGATGATCATGTGGTTTTTCTCCTTCGATTTGTTAATGTAGTGTATCACATTAATTGATTTTCTTGTGTTGAACTACCCTTGCTAACCTGGGTTAAAACCCAGTTGATCATAATGTGTAATTCTTTTAATGTGCTATTGGGTTCAGTTTACAAGTGTTTTGTTTAGGAGTTTTGCATCTGTATTCATTAGAGGAATTGGTCTGTAATTTTCTTTTCTTGTAGTACCTTTATCTGGCTTTGGTATTAGGGTTATGTTGGCTCCATAGAATGTGATAGGTAGTGTTCATTTCTCTTCAGTTTTCTGGAACAATTTGAGCAGGATTGGTATTAATTCTTCTTGGAATCATTGGTAGAATCCACCTGTAAAGCCATCTGGTCCCAGGCTTTTCTTTTTGGGGAGTTTTTTTTTTATGCAATTTTATTGAGGTATAGTCACACACCATATAATCCATCCAAAGTTTATAGACACTGGCTTCCAGTGTCTTCACACACCATGCACTCTATCCTAAGTGTGCAATAAATGGCTCTTGGTATAATCACATAGTTGTGCATTCCCCATTACAGTTAATATGAGAATATTCTCATTTCTTCTGAAGAAAAAAAAATCCATACCCTTTGTATCCCCCTGTTGATATTTAACTTTGGTATAGTGCCTTTGTTACCTTTAATACAAGAATATTAAATTGCTACTGTTAACTATAGACCTTAGTTTACATTAATCGTATTTTTTTCCCATATACCACCCTATTATTAACACCTTGTAGTAGTGATGTATGTTTGTTGTAGTTTTCTTATATTTGTACAATTAACCATCATCATTGTCCACTCTGGGTTTTGCTAAGTTATACAGCCCCATCCCAGATTTTATCCTCTAGTTTTCCTTCTGGTGACATATCTGTCCTTCCTCTTTCAACCATACTCATGCACAGTATTTTTAATTACACTTACAGTATTGTACAACCATCACATGGTATTGTGCTATCCATTTCTGAACCTTTACAATCACTTATTGAACATTCTGTACTCCTTAAACATTGATTGCCCCGTCTCTGCCTTCTTTCTATCTCCTCATAACCCATACTTTCTACTTTGACTTTCAGAGTTTGCTCATTATAGTTAGTTCATTCAGTGAGACCATACAATATCTTACTGTTTGTTTCCAGCTTATTTCACTTAACATAATGTTCTCAAGATTCATTCATATTGATGCATGCCTTCATTCCTTTCTGCAGCCACACAGTATTCCATCATATGTATGCACCACAGTTCACCTTTTCGTTCATTGGACTACCTCCATCCATTGGCAGTCATGAATAATGCCACCATATACATCGGTGTGCAGTTTTACCAGATAAAGAATTCTTTGCTGGCAATTTTTCTCTTTCATTACCTTAAATATATCATACCACTGCCTTCTCACCTCCATGGTTTCTGATGAGAACCAATACTTAGTCTTCCCTTGTATGTGAAGAATTGCTTTTCTCTTGCTGCTTTCACAATTCTCTCTTTATTTTTGGCATTAGACATTCTGATTAGTATGTGTCTTGGAGTAGGTCTGTTAGAATTTATTCTGTTTGGAGTACATTGAGTTTCTTGGGACATGTGTATTTATGTCTTTCATAAGAGTTGGAAATTTTTGGCCATTATTTCCTCAAATATTCTTTCTGTCCCCTTTTCCTTCTCTTCTCTTCCTGGGATACCCACAACACGTATGTTTGTTTGTGTCTTACTGTTCAAATCCCCCCCTGAAACTCTGCTCAGTTTTTTTCCTTTCTTCTCTCTATCCTTCCTTCCTTTCTGGAATATTTTGGTTGTCTTGTCTACTAGTTCGCTCTTTCTTTCTTCTGCCTATTCACATCTGCTATTGTATGCCTTTAGTGTGTTTTCAATCTCTTCTGTTGTGCTTTTCATTCTTGTAATTTTTGTTATCTTTCTTTTTACACTTTCTAATTCTTCTTTATGCTCACCCAGTGTCTTCTTAATATCCTTTATCTCTTTAGTCATATTTTCCTTCATCTCCTTGAATTGATTTAGGAGATTTGTTTGAATGTCTTTGATTAGTTCTAAATTCTGTCTCCCCTCCTATGTTTAATTTGTTCCTTTGACTGGCCATAGCTTTCTGTTTTTCAGTATACTTTATTTTTTGCTGATTTTTGTGCATCTGATTATCTTGAGTTTATTCTGAAGGTCGGTTTCTCTGTCTTGCCTAAGGTTTTTATTGCTGATTGGCTTTGTGTTAAGGCTCTTCTTGGAGGAATATCTCCCTGGGCAGGACTTTCTTGGAGGAATGTCTCCCTGGACAGGACTTTCCCAAGTTAGTATTTACCATCCCAAAACAGGGCCCGGAAAGATGCCCAAAAGCCTTTTTGATGACTCCCCATAGCTGTGCTTTCCTGACCGGTTTAGAAGATGGTGCCCTTCAGCAAACTCTTGCCTGCAGACCTGAGGAGGCCCTGAGTCTTTAAACTTCCAGATGCCCCACCCCTATTGGGGTTGGTATTGGAACAGTGGCCGCAGCTTTTCCTGTCCAGGGTGGGCTGAAACAGCAGCTCAGAGCAGGGGTCCGGTGATCTGAATTCACTGATCAAAAGTCATTATCACTGCTCAGCCATGTCCACCTCCAATGCATTCTTGGGGAATAGGATTTCCGTGTCCTTCACTGTCCACAGCAGCCAGCCAGCTACCGAACCTTGGGGGGCCCTGCCTTGAGATTGGGGGATGGGTGCCCGCAGCTGCTTTGGAATGAGCTACTTACTTTCGACAGTGCCCTCTTTATGTGGCTGGCCTCTTATGGTCATCCACATTTTAGCTTAAATGTAATCTCTGCACAGAGGCATTCTTTAACCACTCAATCTAAAGTAGCCCTGCAGTCAGATTTTACTATTATGTTAATTTAATTCTCTGCGTAGGTAGCATTCAGTACTGTCTGATATTTTCATTATCCACTCCTACCATTCCCCACTTGTTTGCAAACTCATGACAGTAGGAAACTCAGTTACTGGAGCAATGGGTTTGCACATAGTAGGAGCTTAATAAATATTTGTAAGTGAATGAATGCATAAAGTGTTCTGACCTGGAAATAAACATTTAGGAGTTATGAGCTATACATAGTTGGCAACTGAAACCATGGGTATTTGTGACTGTCCAGGGAAAGTGTGTAGAGTGAGAAGATAAGATCTAGTGACACCCCAGTAAGTGAGGGGCAAGGGGAAGAAGAACTTGCAAAGGAGACTTGAGGAAGAGTGGCCCAGAGAGGTTGGAGAAAAACCAAGAGTATGGTATCAGGAGAAGAAAAGATTTGGAGAATAATAAATATTTCAAGACTATCTTTCCTTCAGTTGGATGTCCTTTACAGAAATGCTTTACCTATTTCTTTAGAAAACTGTTTTTCATCCTGTTCCCTGATCATCCTTTTGGGCTTACTGGGCAGTTTTAGTTAATTTTCCTTCCTTTGTGGTGATGGAGAACTGTTGGGGTAAACATTGATTGAGAGTTCAATGTTTGGATGAAGGAATAGAGAATATAGCAAGTCTGTAAGTTCCAGAAATGAGCATATTTATTAAACCACAGTAAAGACAGAAGAAACAGGTGATAAAAATAGTATAATTAGAGGTAAAATACATTTTATTGCTCTTCTGAGGTGAACATAGACACAGGCAAAATATTTAACGTTGGTTGTACTTTGCAGAATGATTTGATATTGAACTCCATGAATTGGGTTTGTTTTCTTCTTCGAATGGAATCAAAATGTTAGTTTATTTTCTTATATTAGAAACATATTGTTTGTTGTTGGTTTTATTTTGGGCTCAGTTTTTTCAAGATTTGCTTAAGCCAAATTAGACTTGTTAGCCATCAGATAGACAGCAAGTAATTTCTTGATTGAAAGATAATTTGTATATTTAAGGGTTTGAAATTATTTGACTTTTGAATAATTCAAATCACATGATAAAGTTGGAAACAGCTCATTAACAGCAGAGACTTGCTAAGGAATCCTTAAGTTTTTAAGGAGCATTCAGATGTTTTAAATTTTAGTAAAATTAATTTTAATTTTGCTAATGATAGCAGATGTGTGGCAAATATCCAGGGTTGAGTTAAAACAAAATGTCAAGTGATATTCATGGATAGAATGTCTGGTTACTTATTGAAATCATAAGTATTCTATTTGAATGATATGGTGAAGGTTTATTAAGATAGTGATGTGCAAAATAAGTATTCATATATGTGTTTGCACCATTTACTAGCATTTCTCACTTGTAATTTATAACACTATATAATTAGTAACGTCTCGACAGTTTGTAATGAGAAGAATATCCAGAAATACCAGTCTTAGAGCAATTCATTTTATGTGATTTTGTTGAATGACTTTTGATTATTCTGGAAAGGAAGAATTTGTATGAAACTTTTGCTGGTAGATTTCAGTTGTTCTGACACTAGGTGAGTGTTGAAATCTTATTACTTCACCCCATTCCCTTTATACTTTCTCTGTTTTGTTCTCTGTTCCCCAAGGCATAATTTTAAGAAATTGATGTATAGATTCTATAGAAAAGATGCTTTAGAATTTGCTTGCTGTATAGCTCAACAAAAATAACATCATAATACTCATTTAAATATTTGGCGTCAAATTTTAGAAGCTATAGTTTTTAATTAGAAGTGTGTTAAGCCTATCTTGAATTTACAAACATGCTATCATTTTATATTTAGGATTTTGTGAATAGTTATAATAAAGCCTTCTTAGATTTTCTTTAAATGTTTTAGGTATGAAAACATACCATATTTAATAATTTCTCCAGTGGTTTTTGCTAAAAAAATTGTGAAAGATATACTAAAAATTATGTGTAAAACACTTTGCATTTATTTCAGAGAGTTTTGGTTTTGTTAGTCTGCTGGCATGTAATTCCTCTATAAAAGCCTTCAAAGGAGGTAGATCAATGGATAGGCAAAACATTTGATCAAAATGGCATTGTGAGTATGTGCTTCAAGGCATCCATTCTCCTTGGGTTGATGGATGAAAATAGAGAAAATTGTAGATAGAGCTAGACTCAAGAAATGAAAACCATTCTGTGCCCAAGAATGGGTCTGAAGCTGCCATGCTCTTGGTCTGAAATCAGGTAGTGGTAGCCAAGAGTTTGACTAGCTTGGGGTAATGGATTAAAAAAGTGCTACATGCATAGCCTGGTATTGGAGTCAAGCTCAGTGTTTGAACTTACCCACCTGCCCCCATACAAGGAGACTGAAAATGGCTGCTTCCAGTTGCTTCCTGAGGCTGTATCTAATAGGAACTAGACTGTAGGCCTAAGGAGGCAAGTGGACACACACACACAGAAGGACTAGGAATGCTGGCTTGGAGAGTGGATTCAGGTATAAGAATTTTAAACAGGCAGTATGAAATATGGTACTGGACAGGGAGATCAGGTTGAGTTGTGAATACTAGAGGGTAGAAGGATGGAAGGAGAGTGAAGGAATATATTCTATTCAAAATACGTCTGCAAATTTCAAAAACTCAGACTACATGTGGAATCCTAATGCTAAGAAAATGAATCACCAAAATCAATAATCAAACATGAATTTATTCCAGATGAAATGAAAATAACAGCCTGAATTGCTTTGAAAGAAGTAAGTTTAGTATCCTGAAAAGAGAAATGATGAACTAATATCTGTGAAGACCAAGAAATTTTGAAACAGACGCATAAAACCAGAATGGATAAATCTGAAAAAAAGCCAACTAGTATCCTTAGAAATAAAAGTGTAGTCACTAAAATAAAAATTTAGTAGATTAAGTAGTCATAATCAGGCATAAAATTAGTAGTTTGACTTGAATGAGCATAGGAAGGCAAAACGATTTTTTTTTAAAATGGGAAAGTATTTAAGAGGCATAAAGCTCTAATATACATTTAGTAGGAGAGTTTCAGAAAAAGAAAATAGAATGGTGGAGAAGCAATACATAGAGATGATGGGTGAGAAGTTTTCAAAATTGAAGGAAAACAGGAATCTTCAGATCAAAAGTACACTTTGAGTACAAAGAGGTTAAGTGAAAACAAATCCACAGCTATATACATTGTAGAGAAACCACAGATTTAAAAATCAAAACCAAAACCAAAGAACATAAAACAGCCCACCTTAAAAGCTGCTGAAGAAAAAAGTCAAAGTCCTGTTAGTCCAGTTGTTGTTCTTTTGAAGTAGACGTTTCATCTACTTAAAAAAAAATCTACAATATGTACTATACAAAGGGGGACTGATTTGGAGTAATAAACGTGTAAAGGGAAAATAAATGCTATTCTAGAATTTTACATCGTTCACAAGTGAAGGCAAAATAAAAATATTTTCACACGAAGACAAATGTCATTTACTACCATCCCACCCTGATTAAAAACCAAACTATTAAGGTTTGTACTTCTCTTTAAGATGCAAAATAAATCCACAGGGAAGAAAGGGATGAGATTAAAAGAGACAAAGAAGAGCAGGAACTGGATAAGGTGTGTTTGTAAAATTAACTATTGTTAGTAAAAATAATAAATTAGTTTTATTTTTTGCATATTTGAAGCTAAAACTTTAGTCAAGAGTAAAAACATGGAGGAAGTTTTCAATGGTTAAAGGTTTTATTTTTCTTCTTCTAGATGAGGATACAGAAACAGAAGAACCTTAAAGATGGTTAGAAAGATTTACAAGGAAATATGTATGTTAAATTTTTAAGTGGAACCATTAGAACAATAGAAATATGATCCATA
Organism: Choloepus didactylus; assembly: GCF_015220235.1. Lineage (NCBI taxonomy): Eukaryota > Metazoa > Chordata > Mammalia > Pilosa > Megalonychidae > Choloepus > Choloepus didactylus. Next base: position 45,354,118 of record NC_051309.1, read on the forward strand.
ACTTCCAAACCAGCATGGAGAGTGGGATGGCAAGAGGATATAGAAAACTTTATCAATCTAACCTGCCAGGAAAGGTGAAATTAAAAAAAAAAAAGATAAAAGGATGATAAACTGAAACAGATGATAAGATGGGACAAATCCACATGTATTACTCATCAAGTGATTAGCCATACTTCATGGCATTGCATATCATTTAAATGCACTCATATTTAGTATTTCTAATATGTTTCTATTTCATTACATGTTTTCAGAGACTTCCTTTGCATTCGAGATCCTCTATTATCTCATGTATTGAAGGATTTTACTCTTGTGATTATCCTCATAAATCTACAACAATAATTTTCCCTCTCTACTGCATCATTCCCATCTCTATATAAAATACAATTTTCCCTTGATTCTATTCTCCTCTCCAGCTTCTGTTGAAAATATGAGTACTACTTCCATTTCCTCACCTTCATTCTCTTCTCAATCTACTGCCTCCCGCTCTTCACTGAAACTGCTCCTGTCAAGAGGTTTCCAGTGATTTTCATGTTGCTAATCCAGCATTCACTTCTGTCCTCTTCCACCCCTACCCCATGGAAAAAACACAAATACCTACTCATAAATCAGATATTTTAAACATGGAGGCAATAAAGGAAAGTGGTTAAGAGCATAAACTAATCAATATGACAGGTTTGAATTGTGACTCTTGCTCCATGTTTAAAATAGTAGCTGTGTGACTTTGGGGGAAGTTACTAAACCTTTCTGTGCATCAGTTTGCTCATCTGTAAAATGAAGATAAATAGTATTTACCTCAGAGCAATTTTGTGAGGATTAAGTGAAATGATGCAGATGAAGCATGTATGATAGTCCCTGACAACTAATGAATGCTTAGGAAATGTTAGCTATTATTAACTCTAAAAAGTTGTTTTTTTATTGAATAAGAATATAAATACAACAATGAAAAATTTTAAGGATGAGATTTTTATCACAAAATATTTTATACATATAAAAGAATATACACAAAGTAAAAGTATGTTAAAAAAAATGATAAAATGAACACCTGGGAATTTCCCACCCAGCTTAAGAACATTACCTACCTGATCACATCCTTCTTCTCATGTTCCCCTTTGTCCCATGTATCCATGTGACTGTCCTGAATTTTGCATTTCAGTCCTTGATTAAAAATAAAAAGGAATAGCTTTACACATTTGTATATGTCCCTGATTGTTTAGTTTTGTTTCTGAACTTAACAGTTTATTGTATTTATTCTGTGATTTGCTTTTTCCATTGAATTTTGTTGCTAAGATTTTTCCTAACTATTGATGCATCTGTGCCTGTAGTTCATTCATTTTCATGGAGATAATTATAGTATCTAACTTTTAGGGCTGTTGTGTGAATTAAATGAGTCCATACAGGTAAAGTACTCAGAATAGTGCTTGCAGTGCCTCAAAGATAGTTGTATGGGATTGTTGTTTGAATAGAACATGATATATTTATCTATTCTTCTCCTGATGGGCATTTGGGTAGCTTCCCGTTTGTAACAGCAGAACAGGTGCTACTCTGAACTTTGATATATCTGTCTCCTTGTGCCCTGGTACATGAGTTTCTCTAAGCCAAGTATATTGACCTAAAAGTAATTATTGGGTCATAAGTTATGCTTATATTTAACTATACTAGATAATGCCAACTTGTTTATCAAAGTTATTAGGCCTGTTGACATTCCCACCACCAGTATATTCATCCCCATTGCTCCACGCTTGGCAACATTAGGTATTGTCATTTGTTTTTTTCATTTTTCCTAATCAGTAAAATGACATCTTGGGGTTTTATTTGGATTTATTAATTACTAGGGAATCATCTTTTTCTATGTTTATTGATTTTTGTATTTCCTTTTCTGTGCATGTTTATTGTTTTCTGCCCATTTTTTTCCCTGCTGGGATGTTTTCTTTTTCGTATTGATCTGAAAGAATTCTTTAAATATTTTTGATACTACTCTTTTATTGATTCTATGTGTTGGAAATATCTTCTCCCAGATTGAGGCATTTCTTCTCTTTTTTCAAATGGGATCCTTTGATGAATAGGTGTTTTGAATTTTAATTTACCAGAATTTATCTGTTTTTTCCCTTGTGTTGTTTGTATCTCGTTTAAGAAATCTGAGTTTCCCTACCATAAAAATATTCTATTTTGTCTTTTATGAGGCATGTAAATGACTGTTAACATTTATGTCAGTAATCTTCCTGGAATTGTGTTTTGTTAAGTGTGAGGTAGTTTCCAGTTTCCTTTTATTGTATTTAATGAATTTTGGGGGTAGGGACCAAGAAATCGTATAATTGTCCCAGCACCGTTTAATAGTCATCCTTACTTCACTGAATAGTCGTATCTCTAGAACAGGTGTGAGTAGAAGAACCACCAATGTGTATTTTTGCCCTGTTCTTGCTTTAAAAGGGATGTATCTAAAGATTCTCCATTAAATGCAGTGTTTGTTAAAAGTTTGTTTTATCCTTCAAGGAAATTCCTTTCTGTTTCTGATTTTCTAAAAGAGTTTGAAATGTACATGGATATTGAATTTTACTGAAGGCTTTTTCTACAGCTCTTGAAATGATCCTGTGCTTTTCTCTTTCAGTCTGTTAGTGAGGGGAATTAGTAGATTTTCTGATGTTTAACTACTCTTGATTGATACGATAAATCCAACTTTGTGTAAGATAAAATATGTGTTTTTATAATTGCTAGATTAAATTAGCTGTTGTTAATTGAGTTTATAGGTTTGTCTGAAAAGAACTATTTAATTTATATTTTTTTTTAATTTTGCAGCAGAAAATATGGGTGCAGAACTCAAAGCTCCACTTATTAAGCAGGAACCTCTCCAAGTAAGAGGTAAATATATTTTTCTACTTTTTTTTTTAAAATTAAAGTGGTGTTTTGAATTAAATATACAAAATTAGCTTATATGGAGCTCTTTCTAGTTATTTTATTCTAAGGGTATAGTTCATTTTTTCTTTTACTTTAATAGATTAACCATAAGGCTGCATTTTATTATTTGCAAGCTAATTTTCCACTGAAGTTTATTTTGCATTTTGGTCACAAATTTTCTGGTAAGTACTTTTTCAAAAAGCCAGTGAAATCGCAAATAAAAACATCAATTGCTTTATCAGTTTTAGAAAAATAATGTGACTAAAGAACAAGAAGTGTCCAACATCTTTTAGCTATAGCTTGTTGAAGTCCAGGTAGAGTTTGGACATTCTTGTCTGACTTCTTTTTCTAGAGGTCATTGAGTGCTGCGGAATCCCTGTTTTCAACTCTCCTCTTTATAATGAGCAATGACTCCATTCTTCAAAGCAGCACATTTCATGGAGGCAGTAAAGCTATGTTATTGCGAGCACTGTGGCTTTGGCATCAGACAAACTTGGATTCAATTTGAGTCTCTAGCACTTACCTGCTATGTGTGGCCTTGGGTAATTTATTTGACTTCCCTGAGCCTTAGTTTTCTTCCATTTAAGATGGTTCTGAAAATGGACCTCTTTTCTAGGTTGACTTTGAAGGCAGCACATAGTAGACAGTCACAGTTAAGAATTATTAAGTAATGCAATAGCGGTTATAATCATCATCAATAATCTGGGCCAATGGGAATTTCTAACTACTTTGAAGGGATTTTTAACAACTAATTTTGTAGAGAGGTATAATTCTCTGCTCCTCAGCAGCTCATCCAGATTTTGAGTTCTAGAGTTACTGGAGTAAGGCAGTTTAGAGACTTGAAATGCATGCAAAAAGAAATTTGAACTTCCTTATATATCTTTTTTCAAATAAGGTTTTGGTTTTTGTATTGTTTATTTTTGAAGTGCTCTTAATAGGTAATATTTGTGTATTTCATTTTAATAGTTAATGTGTTATTTTAGGAGTCCAGTGGATAATTTTAGGTTTAATTTGCTCTTTGACTTGGAGTAGAGTGGAAAATTCATGAATTAAGAGATGAGACCAGAATATCTAGTGACTAGGTGACAGTTTGAAACAGAACACAATAGTTTATGTTGTTTTGCTCTCGCACTTCAGATGTTGGTTTATGTCATTTGTCTACGTCATGTGACTAAGACTCATTATAATGGCTTATAAGCACAGAAATAATAGACCACTGTTGAGTGTAATTTTTAGTTCACAACTATAACTGATGCAAAATTGGTATTTTGTTACTGATGTATCTGGCCTGTATTTTAGGAACAGCTCTGGCACTTGTCAATAAGAAAATTATTTAGTAGAAGACAGTATTCTACCTGTCATCTATAATAAACTTCCTATAATTTTTAACCGATAAAAAAGTATTCCTTAGTTTTCTTCAGCTATGTTACATTATATGAAACAGTCCACAGGCTTCCAAGCATTTTTTGGCTGCAACGTACATAAGAAATTTATTTTACTTAATTACCCAGTATACATAAATTATTTTATATAGCGAAATAAAAGTTTTCACAAAAATACTTACTCTTAACTGTATGCAGTGCTTTGAATACTTTCTCGTCTATTTTCATTCTTTTATAAAATGTTGATTTCATCCCACAGTTTGAAAAAGACTGAACTAGCCTGTGACTTTTTAAAAATTGAAATCTCTTTATTTTTAGTTAGACCGTAAGCAATTTAAATTGTATTAATTCAATTTAGAAAAATCAGTATTACCTGTACGAGCTGTTCATTAGTAACAAATGGTTGGTATTTTGGCATCAGTTACAGATGAACTATGAAAATAAAAATTAGGTGACTGCAAATATAATTCTGTTCTGCACTTTGAGAATTTTTTTTTCTGATGCCATTCAATAATTAGGAAAAAGACCAGTTTTTCATGAAATTCTTTAGTGATCACACTCAAGTACCAGTGTATGTTCGTTCTTCTTCGTATGTGACTTCTAATATACAGGTTTGCTTTGTTTTCCTATGTTTTTGGTTTTAGTAAAAGCAGTCCTTAAGAAGAGGGAGTATGGACCAAAGTATACTCAGAATAATTTTATCACTGGAGTCAGAGCAATAAATGAGTTCTGCCTTAAATCAAGGTACAGTAATTAAAATTTAAATAACCATTTATTTCCTAGTTTGTATTACCTGCTACCAACCATGTGCAGAAACTTTCCCACTGGCTTCTTTGTAAAGTGAAGAAATATTTTTATTCAGTTAAAAATGTTGAAATTGTTAGCTTACTAAGTTGAATTCTGCCCTAGCATGAGCAATTCCTGCCTTTCCTCTTCTTAAACTCACAATGGCAAGTTTTCTAATACCCCTGTATTACACAAAGACCTTTTTTATGCGTTTATTGTTAGATTAATGGTACATGGAAGAATTAACAAGTTTATTTGTGTATTTGTGTGACTTTTAAAAAGAATTGTTGCTTTTTTGGCAGCAGAGTTGAGTATTTAACTTAGTTACATTTATGTTTACACTTCACTTGTGGTTGCTGTTATGTGTAAAATACTTTTACTTCTTCCTGGTATGTTTTGTTATTTTCTTTTAATCACTGAAATTGATTGAAATTATATTTGTTTCACATTTCCTCCTCCTCTGTAGGCTTACCTAGCAAAGTCATAGTTATGTGAAAGATTTCTTCCCAATCACAAAGATCAGATGGTCTAGGCTTTTTTCCCCCCTCTCTTATGGTTACAACCTCCATGCTATAGTATCAAGAAATAAGGATTCCTATAATCACTTTTATAACTTTCATAACTACTAAAAAATTAACCAGTTGATGCAAAGTATAATTGTTCAAATCTATTTTACATAGTATGTTTCACTTAGTTTTCACAAAAGTTCTATGAATTAAGTGGGTTGGGGACTGCTGTCTTCATTATAGGCCAGGAAACAATACAAGATGTTAGTGACTTCACTAGCCCATTTAGTGAGTCAGAGGAAACTAGAATACGTATTTTTTGATGTGTGGTCCAAATATTTTTACTAACCTGTGATAGTTGTTGATTTTTTTAATATCTAAACTTAATAATATTCCATAGTCAATGGATTTATATTTATAGGTCTTTTCATTGTTGTTATAAAGTTTCCTTAGGAAGACCAATGATCAATTATAGAATGATTATTTGGCAGTCACATGATGAACATATAACCCTTTCAAAACTTGATAGAAAGAAAAATTAATTAAATATCATGGGATTAACATAGACCATTTATGACTTGATTCCTATGTATGGGTATTACCACTTGTATTAATCTAGATGCAAGCAAATATGGATGTAAGTAAATTTTTCATTTAAATTCTTATTTAGAGGGATAATGCTCTAATTAATCCATGTTCTTTCAACTTTTCACTTTCTTTTCCGTGCATCAGAGAATGCACTAGTGTACCCATAGCAGATAAAATATAAGCACTGATGAGAAAATTTAATCTCTACATATTATGTTATGGTATCTATATCAAATATCAAGAAGGTTTTTTTTTTTTTTTTTACTGCCCATAGACCAACTTTTGTGTACAAAATGCCATATTTAAACTTGATCTTGAAAAGTTATGCAGATCTGTGTTTTTTTTAAGAAGAGAATCAGTATACATGCTTTTACCTGCCCTCACTAATTCTTTTAAGTTCATAAACTCAGCATGTTTCTTTCTGCAGTGATCTAGAACAACTTCGTAAAATCAGACGACGAAGTCCCCATGAAGATACTGAATCCTTTACTGTATACTTGAGATCAGATGTGGAGGCAAAGTAAGAAGATAGTTCTTTTAGAATGAATATAAAAGCCAAATTTTGGATTAATAAAAACTCATTTAAAATAGGTAGATTCAGAACTTTTTAAATGACACATATTAAAAACAGAATATTTTATTGAGACATGAAAAAATTAGAATGTAGACTATAAGCTTTATATCAATGTTAAATTTCTTGAACTTGATAATTGCACTTAAGATGGTTACATAAGTGTATATGCTTATTCTTAGGAAACGTTTGTGGCAAGGAGCATAATGTATACAGCTACACTTACGTGTTCAGAAAATGGATAGATAGAATGATATCACAAATGTGACCAAATGGTAAAGTTGGTTGATCGGGGTTTCTAGGGCAGAGCAGGGGCATGTTAGCATTCTCTGTATAGTGTTTGTTTTATTTTTGTAATGATTTTTGTAATGTCCTGCAACTAATTTTGCATTGGCAAATTTGTTTATCTGGAAGTTACTGGTATGTACTAGTTAACTGAAAACATGTCATAATTTGTAAGAAAATTTGTGGTTGAACTTATTTTTATTTAGATTTAATTTAGGAAAATTCCTTGAGTCCTTTATATTTTTCCTAAAGGACATTATTGTTATGCAATTCTCATAGGATTATTGAATTTTAAAACTGGTTGTTAAAGGTAATTTAATTTATCCGATAGTTCATTTAGGTTTAAATATGGTCATTAAAATTGTTCATCATTGGTGACCATGTGTATATGCACAGATCTTTGGAAGTGTGGGGAAGCCCTGAAGCTCTTGCCAGAGAGAAAAAACTGCGTAAGAAAGCAGAAATAGAATACAGAGAGCGTAAGTATATTTAATTTAAAGCTGAGTTAATTGAAAAGTAACTTTATGTACAAGAACTGTGCCTGTAGTAACTATATATTCCGTAGTGTTTGCAGACTACTTTGCTTTGGCTCTATTGGTTCCAGCAACTACCAGTTTCCATTTTGGTATCTAATTATTTTACATAAAATGGAATCTATTTTTTTTTGTTTGTTTCTCTTTAGCTTTTTAAAGATGATGAGAAGAAGAGAAGCTGGTTTGTGGTTTCTTTAAGACATAAATATTGAAACTTATGGTCTGATTGCAAGATTATGTTTCTTCTAAAAGTTACAGAATAGAATGCTTTCTTAGAGAAGAGTCTATTAAATCAGCCAGATTTCCATTTAATTCATTCAGCAGACATTTATCAAACACCTGTCATGAACCAGAAACTTTGCTTGGTGCTTGGGATTTAGGTGCGAATAAGACTGTTAGGAAACTTAATAATCTAGTGTCTTAAGTAACAAAGCCACTTTACAGAATTTAGTTTTAGAATAATGGGAAAAAAATGTTTTAAATAGTTTTTAAAATGTATGTATGTTTTTATTAATGGCAAAAGTGATACATGCACATGATTAAAAAAAGAATACAGGGTTATATAGAATAAAAAGTTTATTTTCTTTTCCTCTAATGCTATCTCATTCTCCTTGGAAGTAACTATTGTTGACAATTGGTGTGTACCCTTCCAGAATATTTTTTATGAATTTTCAAATTTTTATATACATATTTTAAAATTTAAACATAAATGGGATGATATACATTTTGTTTTGCATCTTGCTTTTTATTCTGAACAGTGTAATCATAGCTGTCTTTCCATGTCTACATTTATAGATCTAACTCTACTTCATTCTTTTTAACAGTTGTATAGTACTGCATTGTATGGATGTAGAATAATTTATGTTCTCCATGTTTTCACTATTATAAAGAATACTTTAGTGAATATCCTCATACTTTTTGTTTTTACATATATGAGACTATTTTTGTGAATATTTTTGTATGATAGAGTGTTGGTAGAATTTCAGGATCGAATGATCTGAGCACTTTAAAATTTGATAGATCCTGAAGAATTACACTCCGAAGGGAATATAGTACCAGTTTACATTTACATTCATTTATATGAGATTCTTTCTTCCTATTTTTGCCAACACCAACTATTAACAACTTTTTTATGTGTCTGTATTTGATCGGCAAAGGTGATATCTTGTTTACTTTTGAATTTCTCTGATTACTACTCCCCAGGGAATGTGCTCCACCCTCTCTGAGGCTTGGGGTGGCAGCACTCTTCCTGAGCATCTAGGTGAAGGCCCGCCCTCTGCTTCCAGAGCAAACTCACCATCTCCACATGCGTAGGCCACTCCACTCTCCCTGCCCAAGCCCTCTTGACTCCAGACCTCAATTTCCATGGTTCTGTCCTTGAAGAACTTTTTCCTTCAGTTTGTTCCTTCTGCATCTTCTCCAGTCTCGACCAGCAGTGGTTCTGTCTTACAGATCTCACAAAAATTCTATAGGCTTGGCATGCAGTTTATAGGCGTCAAAACCGTCAGACAGTAGGACTTCCACACATCCTTTCTGGATAATGCCATCTCCAATACTGGCTTGTACTGAAATGCTGGTCAGTTTCCATGTTTGGTTAAATCCTCACATTGGGCTGTAGCCTCTAGGGTCTCACTTTCTAGAAGCCTGGAATTTTCCAAACTATCAGTTTCTGGTTTCTTTGTACCCAAGAGTTCATTTCTCAGCTTGTCTCTTTCCTTTTGTGTTTTACTATAAGCTGCAAAGGCTACCTCTTTCAGATGTAACTTGGAGATCTTTTCAGCTAAGTATTCCAGCTCATTGCTTTCAAATTCTGCCTTCCATCCAACACCAGGACTCAATTTTGTCAAATTCTCTGCCACTTTAAAACAAGGATTACTTTTCATCCAGTTTGCAATGACACATTCAGCATTTCTGTTCAAGTCCTCATCAGAGCTATCTTTAGAGTCCATATTTCTACCAACAGTCTCTTCAAAGCCATTCAGGTCTTTTCTGTCAAACTCCTCGCAGTTCTTCCCCTTATCCATTTAAAAAGCGGTTCCAACATGTTTAGTATTTGCACACTCAGCAGCACCTCACTCCTTATACCAAAATCTGTTCCGATTTGCTGATGCTGCCATCATGCAAAATGCCAGAAATGGACTGGCCCTTATAAAGGGGGCCCATTTGGTCACAAATCCACAGTCTGAAGGCCATCAAAATGTCCAAACTAAGGCACCAACACGAACATACCCTCACCGAAGGAAGGCCAATGGTGTCCGGAAAACCTCCACCAGCTAGGAAGGCACATGGCCAGCATCTACCGATCCTGGGCTGCCCTCTAGCTCCTCTCTCAGCTCGTGTGCCCTCCTCAAAATGTTGCTCTTGGGGTTTTTTGTCCCCTTGCAGCTTCTTTGGAGCAGACACTGGGCTAGCATCTCCAAAGTGTCAGCAAAAGTCTGCTTTCAGCAGCTTTCTCCAGAATGTCTCTCTGAGTTGCTCTCCAAAATGTCACTCTCAGTTGCTCTGAGGTCCTTCTGTTTGTGTGCTCTTTTATAGGGCTCCAGTGTTAAATCAAGACCCACCCTGAATGGGCAGGGTCCATATCTCCATGGACATTATCCAATCAGACTTTTCACTCACAGTTGTTTGAGTCACATCTCCATGGAAATGATCAAAGGATTCCAACCCAGTCAATACTAATATGTCTGCCCCCACAAGATTGCATTAAAGAACATGGTGTTTGGGGGAGCATAATACATCCAAACTGGCACACCAACACATAACCAACCTTGTTTCATCTATATCTCCCTTACAATCTCCATATTACTGTATTATTTTTAAATGCAGACATCATCTGTAAATATTTCAGTATGTATCTCTGAAAGATCAGAGTGCTTGTTTTAGTCAGTTCATGTGATTGTGGTGGTTGAGCTGGTTTAGAAAAGTTAAATATCCGTTGCTTTCAGAAGCCTGTCAGTCTTAATAATCCTTTCAGTTGCCCCTTGGTTGAAGGTCTAGGATGTTCTTGTATTGCTTTAATTCTGGCAAAGAAAGTGAGTGACCTGCAGATGATTCATTTACCAAGTATGAATCTTTTCTTGGGAAATGAATATATTTGAAATTTCCCTATTAAAAGGAGGGAAAACAAGATAAAATTTGATGAGAGTATGGAAGAAAATGTTTACAAACATTTTGGTATCCATATTTAAAATTTTATTGGAACACAGCCATACTTATTTAATGTTGTCTGTGGCTGCTTTCATGCTACCAACTGTAGAATTCAGTAGCTCTGACATAGACCATATATAGTGCTGTCATCTCACCTCACAACTGCTCAGTGCACTACAGATTGTAGTAACACAGTTACAACTCAACAGCATTTTTAGTGCTGTGTGTATTGTACATGACATTTTAATAAGTGCCTGTCCATCATGTCAAAAAAAAGAGAAGAGGAAAGTAGTGATCTAGTATCATGCTTTTAAGCCCCATTTGCACATGGATTATTTTATTGTTGAATTAGATGGCAAAGCACTGTGTTTATTGTGCAATGACACTGTAGTTCAGCTAAAAGAATACAATATGTGTTGGCCTTACTAGACTGAACAGTGGTCAGAATGTCTCATCAGAGCAGAATTTCTTCAAAAAATAAAAAGTGAAAATGAGATGACAAGCAAAGTTGCAGTTTCTTGGTAGCTTATTTCTTAGCCATGCAAGCAAAGGTATTTTCCAATGCTGAGTTAATTAAATTGTATTTGATTACTGCACCTGAAGAAATGTCTCTAAAGTTAGTAGTCTTTAGGCAAGAATAGTTGCCCAGAGAGTTGAGGACATTGGGAGCAAAATCAGCAGTTATAAGGCAAATGATTTTGAGTGGTTTTTCTTGGCTCTTGATGACTTGACAGATACTACTGATATTGTTCGGTTGTGTATTTGAGGAGTAGATGTTGAGTTGAAAGGGACTGAAGAATTACCCTTTGTGAATAGTCTGCATGGAGCAACTGCAGGCAAGGATGTTTTCAAAGAGGTTGAGAAGTATTATAATTCAGTAAACCTGAAGTGGAATCTGCTAAGATGTGTTACAATTGATGGTGGTAAAAATATGCCTGGGGTAGAAAAAGGCTTAGCTGGGCAAATTTACAGAGCCTCTGAAAATAAAAGATGGGTGAAGCCTATGGGTACTTATTTTGTGTTACCCATTAGCAGATACTTTGCAGAAAATACTTAAGTCTGCCATGTTATTTATTTATTTATTTTTAAATTTTTATTTTAAAATAATTTCAAACATATAGGACAGTTGCAAATACAGTACAAATCCCATACAGAGAACTCCAACACCCCCCCACCCCCAGGTATCTGTATCTATCAATTTTATATTTTGCTACCTTTGTAGTACCTTTCTTTCTCCTTCCTTCCTTCCTTCCTCTCTCCCTCCCTCCCCCCCTTTCTTTCAACTATATCTATTATCTTTTTATCAATTGTCTATCTACCGTTTATCATCTTCTGAACATTTGAGAGCAGGTTGCATATATCATACTCCTCGAACTCATAACACTTCCATGTACATTTCCTACAAACAAGGATAATCACTTATGTCATTAACTTAACTGCAGTTAATTCAAGAAAATTAATATGGATATAAAGCTTAAATTCTGTGTTCCGATTTTTCTTTATGACCTCTTTGAGCTTTTCTCCTCCATTCTTAGATCCACTCCACTATCATATATTGCATTGATTGCCATTAACTCTTAACTTTTTTTTTAAGTTAACTATATCAAAAAAAAAATTTTTTTTGAAAAAAGATATACAATAAAAAAACATTTCAAACAAACCAAACAAGGGAGTAAGAAAAAGACAACCAACCTAAAATAACTGCTTTATTTCCAACATGTTCCTACTCTACTCCAAGAAAATAACCTAATATAGCATTTCTGTGAACTTGTTCCTACCATATGCATCAGAAATTAATAAACCAAAGTCATTCCTGGGCATTCCCAGCACGTTAAATTTACCCACAGTAAGTTATCTGTTCTTATTCAGTTATCATTCCCCCTTCATTAATTGCTCTCTATTGCTAGTTCCCCTATATTCTACATTATAAACCATTTATTTTAGGAGTGTGTTGTTTAACCTCCAGGTGTTTGTGAATTTTCTAAGTCGCTGATGATTATTGACTTCTAAATGTATTCCACTGTGGTCAGAGAATGTGCTTTGAATAATTTCTATTTTTTAAATTTATTGAGGCTTGTTTTATGTCCCAGCATATGGTCTATTCTGGAGAAAGTTCCGTGATCACTAGAGAAGAATGTATATCCTGGTAATTTGGGATGTGATGTTCTATCTATCTATATATATATATATCTGTTAAATCAAGTTCATTTATTAGATTATTTAGGTTTTCAATTTCCTTATTGGTCTTCTGCTTGGTTGATCTATCTATAGGACAGAGTGATGTATTGAAGTCTCTCACAATTATTGTGGAAATGTCCATTGCATCGTTTAGTTTTGCCAGTGTTTGTCTCATGTATATTGTGGCACCATGATTGGGTGCATAAACATTTATGATTGTTATTTCTTCTTGTTGAATTGCCCCTTTATTAGTGTGTAGTGGCCTTCTTTGTCTCATAACATCCTTGCATTTAAAGTCTGTTTTATCTGAGATTAATATTGCTACTCCTGCTTTCTTTTGGCTGTAGCTTGCATGAAATAGTTTTTCCATCCTTTCACTTTCAATTTCTTTGTGTCCCTGTGTCCGTAGAGTCTCTTGTATGCAACATATTGATGGTTCATATTTTTTTGTTCCATTCTGCCCATCTATATCTTTTAATTGGGGAGTTTAATCCATTTACATTCAGTGTTATTACTGTGAAGACATTTCTTGAATCAGCCATCCTATCCTTTGGTTTATGTTTGCCAGATATATTTTTCCCTTATTTCTCTTATTGGTTCCTTTATTGAACCAATACTGAATCTCTTTAGTACTGAACCTTTCTCCATATCTCTCTCTCCTTTCTTTGTTTCTCTGTCTGTAGGGCTCCTTTAGTATCTGAAGTAGGGCAGGACTTTTATTAGCAAAATCTCTCAGCATTTGTCTGTGAAAAATTTAAGCTCTCCCTCAAATTTGAAGGAGAGCTTTGCTGGATAAAGTATTCTTGGTTGGAAATTTTTCTCTCTCAGGATTTTAAATATGTCATGCCACTGCCTTCTCGCCTCCATGGTGGTCGCTGAGTAGTCACTACTTAGTCTTATGTTGTTTCCTTTGTATGTAGTGAGTTGCTTTTCTCTTGCTGCTTTCAGAACTTGCTCCTTCTCTTCAGTATTTGAGAGTCTGATCGGAATATGTCTTGGAGTGGGTTTATTTGGATTTATTCTATTTGGAGTTTGCTGGGCACTTATGCTTTGTATATTTATATTGTGTAGAAGGTTTGGGAAGTTTTCCCCAACAATTTCTTTGAATGCACTTTCTAGACCTTTACCCTTCTCTTCCCCTTCTGGGACATCAGTGAGTCTTATATTTGGATGTTTTGTTTTATCTGTCATATCCCTGAGGTCCATTTAGATTTTTTTTTATTTTTTTCCCCATTCTTTCTTTTGTTCTTTCATTTTCCATTCTGTGGTCCTCAAGGTCACTGATTCATTGTTTACCTTCCACTAGTCTTGTACTATGAGTATCCAGAATCTTTTTAATTTAGTCAGCAGTTTCTTTCATTTCCATAAGACCATCTATTTTTTTATTTACTCTTGTAATTTCTTCTTTATGCTCTTCTAGGGTCTTCTTCATGTCCTTTATATCCTGTGCCATGCTCTCATTGTTTGTCTTTAGTTCTTTGATTAATGGCTCCAAGTACTGTGTCTCCTCTGATCTTTTGATTTGGGTGTTTGGGTTAGGGTTATCCATATCATCTGGTTTTATCATATGCTTTAAAATTTTCTGTTGTTTTTGGCCTCTTGGCATTTGCTTTACTTGATAGGGTTCTCTTAGGATATGTAGGATTATCCAAAGACGGATCTCTAATTTTTCAGATCTTCAGCTTGGTGGTGTACACTTACTCTAACTAACCAGCAGATGGTGTCCGCAAGTCACCTGTTCCCCTCAAGTCAGCTCTCCCCAACTTTGTCTTTGTGGTGTGTGGGGGTCTGATTCTTGTGGGGTCCAATTGGTGTACCAAGTTTGGGTGTGTTGTTGGTGCTGTCCGCCCTGAATGTGGGGCATGTGTCTGAGTGGTTAGGGAGGCAGGGCAGCTTTAATAATCAAACCTCCCAAGTGTTCCTGGAGATTTAATGTTATTGCAAGAGTCTAAACCTTCATTTCAGTCTCGTCACAGATGGTCTCTGCCACTGACCCACAAGTCCTTGGTATTGGCGTATGGTCCCTGGGATTTCCGAGTGGGTCCCTCTTCCAAGCCGTGCCCCTCTAGGGCCTCTGCTGAGGGAAGATTGTGCTACATCACAAGTGCATGCCGTCCCTCAAGGAAAATTCTGGGCCGCTGGGCCATGTAGGTGCGTTCCCAGCCTGCTGTAAGTATGGCTGTATGGGGCATGCCAGTTTCCCCCTTTTCACACAGCTCTGCCTTCCCAGCTCCGGGACAATTACCACTGTGGCATGTGCGAGTGCCACTGGAAACACCCCCCATCACACTGGGTTTCTTGACGCGGCTCTGGGCTAAGACCACGGCGCCAGGTAGGAGTGTTCCCAGCCTGCCATGAAATGGCTGCAAGGGGCGTGGTTTTTCCCCCTTTTGGCTAACCTCTGTCTTCCTCTCTCCGAGACAGTTAGTGGGTGCGCGAAAGGCTGTCTTCCATGCCAGATATTGAGACGTTTGTACAGCCCGTTCCTGCTGCACTTCACTGTGTGGTTCTTGCTGCTGTATCTGCAGCTGCTTTTGGTTTTTTTTAGAAACGAGCTAGTCCGCCTCCAAATGCCAACTCTTGGTTTCCCCACAGCACAGCGTGGCAACTGGATATTCAGCGGCTTACTGACTTGTTTCAGAACGCAGGTTCCTGGTTTCACCAAGTGTACAGTCCCTGTGGATTTAGCAGACTTTGTCCAGCTGGTGCATCGCTGGAACTGGTGTTCTGGGTCACTTTCTGGCTTTTATCTAGTATTTTTCATGGAGGTGTTTTTTTGCCCTGTCTCACCTAGCCACCACCTTAGGTTCTCTCCCATGTTATTTTTTTTAGCGCAATTTTATTGAGATATATTCCCATAACATACAGTCCTTTAAAGTGTACAATCAGTTGTCCACAGCATCATCACATAGCCATGCATTCATCACCACAATCAATCCTTGAATATTTTCACCACTCCAAAAAATAAAACAAAAATTAAAAAAGAGCATCCAAAACATTCCACTCCCCACCTCCCCACACTGTTCATTTACTTTTTTTAAACACTCATTCATTGTTTTTTTAAACTTTACAAAAAAATTAAAAAACTAACAATAAAAAAACCATTTCAAAGAAAACCAAAACAAAGGAATAAGAAAAAACAAATAACCTGAAATAACTACACTTCCGCGAACTTGTTCCTACTGAACCTCCCAGAAATTAACACACCATAACCAAACAAAGGAATAAGAAAAACAAATAACCTAAAATAACTACATTACTTCCAACATATTCCTACCCTATGGCCATGTGTTATTGACCAGTAGTGTCATCAGTGAACTTCATTCATTCTCATGGACTTAACCATCATCACACTTCTGTGAATTTTTGTCAGAAGTAGAAACTGAATATCCTGACTGGCTGTACCACAATGGCTTAGCAGTGGTAATATTTTATTGCAATTTTTTTAAGCTCAGGGCCAAGATTGAAATTTTTCTAAACAAGAACACTGGACATCAGCTACTACTATCAAACACCAAGTAGCTTTAAGAAGGAACTTTTGCTGCAGACTTGATAATGTTTCTTTTTGAATTTAATCTAAAATTACAAGGCAAAAAAGTGCTTAAGAGTGAAACTTATTCTGCAGTAAAGTCATTTTGACAATAGCTAATGCTGTTTGACTCTTCAGTAATGCCAATCTGCTTATATGCTTCCCAGGTTGTTAAAAGTTAAAACAAGAAGAAAAATATATATCCTATACAAATTTGTAGTATATATATTTTCAAAATCCTAGCATCATTTTTCAGATCTCAGTGCAAGTGCAGAGGAAATTCCTATACAGTATTTCAAAATTCATTTCATTGTGCAGTTGAGGAGTTTCTTCCTAACTTTCAGTTGGAAGTGATTAGTCCAATATAGTGAAATGCTAAAAGGCAAATATCAAGAGAGGAGTTTAATAAATCTATAAATATCTTTTAAGCAATGAATATGCCTAAGCAATGAATATGCATAATTAAAATCATATGCTTATGGGTAGATACCAGTATTTGACAGTTCCTATCTGTATGAAAAGAAAATTTCAAATATGAAATATAAAATCTCAGTACAGGTCAGCATTAACATATGAACATTTGCAATGGATGTTGTTATAGGAAACACTAACTTTCAATCCCAATTAAGAAGAATGTCCATCCCCACCCCCCACTCTCAACAAAAGAGTTCATTCTTTTCATAAGTAAACCTGTATTACAAAACTTGGACTGATTTTTTTTTAATTAAAAAATTTATTTAATGAGGGCAGGAGGATGCAAACAGTATAAATATTGGAAGTCTTTCTGGCACTTAACTGATTTTTCTTTCTCTGCTTGTCAAGTGGGAGTTGGATTTTTTATTTGTACTTTTTCTAAGGGCCTTAATCTGCTTATGTAGGAGGAAGCTGTGGGCTGATTCCTTGAGCGACCATTGGTGTAACTCTCATGAGGGTTGGGGTAATTCCTCAAATCTGCCTGCTTCTTTACCTTCTGCTTCAAGTATACCACAAAATAGTCATTGCACACAATGATGAGCCTGGCAATTAGCAAAAAGAAGCTTTGAAGCCCATTTTACCATCTTGACACTGGTCTAGGTCTTTTTGTCCACAGCCAGAGGGTCTTTTTCGATTTTCCAAAAATCCAGGGAAGTCCTTTTCCATGAGTACTCTCAGGTCTTACTTTGTTAAGTAGCCATTATCCCTGGCAAATTTTTGAAATGTGAACATCATCGTTTCCATGGTGTGTTCCATTGGAGATGGCATTTTGGTGAGGTCTGTTGAAACTTTCACAGGAAGGGATGGGGCAGACTCTTGGTGAGCAGGGATGTAGGGCCAGTCTCAGTTTTATTACAATTTGAATTTTGTGGAAATTTGTTTTCTCTCTTATTACATAAGTATCTACGTAATATCCTCTATATTGCTTGTTGGCTTCCAGAGCCTAAAATATTTACTTTCTAACCCTTTACAGAAAAAGTTTCCAGCTACTGTTCAGTAGTTTTGTTGAGATTGCAACCTATTTTATTGTTTCTGTGCTTTTGAAGGAGTAACTAATAAGAAGGTGTAAAACTGGAAGCTCTAGGGTGTAAGTGTTTGGAGGATTCTGAATTCTTTGACTATATTTCTGAGTTCTGAGTGGGACCAAGGCTTAAAGGTGACAATATATCCATCACCTGATGAATTGGTGAAAGTTTTAAGTGGAAATTGTGAGACAGTTATGGTCAGCAACACAAGAAGAAAAGGGGTTGAGAGTTTCTTGAGAGTATGGGAGTTTGATTTGAAGAGTGGGAGCAGTGGGATAGGAAGGAGATCAAGGAGAAGGGAAAGAAGGTAGAAAAGATATGCAAGAAGAGAGGAAAGTAGTTAAAGTGGGGTTGCTCAAACTGTCCCATAGTCAACTAGTGGAAGCCCCTCAAGTTGGCTCCTGAATCCTTCTTACTTAAACCTAGTACTGTGCCATCCTTGCTTTCAGGTACAACAATGTGTTTTAGGTTCATCTTGTACTTTTCCTGTTCCAAATTGAGAATCAGTGATTTCAAAAAGAGCCCTTTTTCCTTCTAGAGGGAAATAAAATTGAAACCATAATTTGGGTAGCAGTGATATATTCATTGCTAATGGGTTGGGATATCTTTTAGATCTTTTCAGTGGACAAAGCTAGGAAACCCCTTTTTTTCCCTTTTTTTCCCTTTAAGAGAGAAAATATGTCATTTTGATAAACTTGGTTTTTTTCTTCTTTGCTTTTAATCTCTGTTATGAAAATTCTTATTTCCTAATTCATTAACATAATTTAAAGTAATGCATATTTGGTTTATTCCATAGTGTATGTGTACATATACCCATAGTGCAGTTTCAAAACACAGTTCGTTTCTTTTTTTAATTCAAAATTCAATTTTATTGAGATTATTCACATACCATACAATCATCCAAAGTGTGCAATCAGTTGTTCACGGTGCCATTATATAGTTGTGCATTCATCACAACTAATTTATTTTTCAATTTTAGAACATTTTTATTACTATAGAAAAGAAATAAAAAGAAAAAAGAAAACTCAAATCCTCCCATACCCCTAACCTACATTATGGGTATAGTACATTTGTTACTGTTGATGAAAATATTAAAATGTTGCTAACTGGAGTACATAGTTTGTAATAGGTACATTTTTTTTCCCCAAATACCCCTCTATGGTTAACTTCTGGTTATAATGTCATACATTTATTCTCGTTCATGAAAGAAATTTCTAATATTTGTAGAGTTAATCGTGGACATTGTCTACCACAAGATTCGTTGTGTTATACATTCCCATGTTTTAACCTCCAACTTTCTTTCTGGTGACATACATGACTCTAAACTTCCCCTTTCCACCACATTTACATGCCATTTGGCACTGTTAGTTATTCTCACAATAATGTGCTACCGTCACCTCTGTCCATTTCCAAATGCTTAAGTTCAACCTAGTTAAACATTCTGTGCACATTAAGCAACTGCTCCCTATTCTTTAGCCTCATTCTGTGTCTTGGTAACCTATATTTTATGTCTATGAGTTTACATATTATAATTAGTTCATATCAGGGAGATCATACAATATTTGTCCTCTTGTGTCTGACTTATTTCACCCAAGATAATGTCCTCAAGGTTTGTCAAACCATTTCTTTTGTTTTTAAGACGGTTTTGTTCACCCACCATACATTCCATCCTAAGTAAACAATCGATGATTCCTTGTGTAATCACATAGTTATGCATTCACCACCACAGCCAATATCTATATAAGGACATTTCCATTTCTTCCACAAAGAAAGGAAGAGTTAAAAAAAAAGTAGAAAGACAACAGAAAAAGAAGAAAGAAAGAAAGAAAAATGACAGCTGTAAAGCAACAGAAGAAAAAATAAAATTAAACTAAAGTACAAGAGTCAGACAACATCACCCCTGCCAAGAATCCCATATACTCCTCCCTTATATACCCCTTTAATAGGCGTTTAGCTTGGGTATATTGCCTTTGTTACATTAAAGGAAGCATAATACAGTGTTTCTATTAACTACAGACTCTAGTTTGTATTGGTTGTATTTTTTCCCCAGTACCACCCCATTTTTAACACCTTGCAAGGTTGACATTCATTTGCTCTCCCTCATGTAAAACATATTTTCACATTTTATCACAATCATTGACCACTCTAGGTTTCACTAAGTTATACAGTCCCAGTCTTTATCTTCCTCTTTCCTTCTGGTGTCCCACATGCCCCTAAGCTTCCTCTTTCAACCATATTCACAGTCATCTTTGTTCATTGTACTTACATTGTGGGGCTGAACTTCACCCAAAATTGTGCTCTTATTTTTTCCTATCTGTCTGTAGTGCTCACTTTAGTATTTCCTGTAGAGCAGGTATCTTGTTCACAAACTCTTTCATTGTCTTTTTGTTGGAGAATATTTTAGACTCACCCTCATATTTGAAGGACAGTTTTGCTAGATAAAAAATTCTTGGTTGGCAGTTTTTCTTTTTCAGTATCTTAAATATATCACACCACTTCATTCTTGCCTCCATGGTTTCTATTGAGAAATCTGCACATTCTTATCAAGCTTCCCTTGTATGTGGTGGATTGCTTTTCTCTTGCTGCTTCCAGAATTCTCTCTCTGTCTTTGATGTTTGATAATCTGGTTAAGTGTCTTGGTGTAGCTCTATTTGGATCTGTTCTGTTTGGGTTATGCTGCACTTTTTGGATCTGTAATTTTATGTCTTTCATAATAGATGGGAAATTTTCAGTGATTATTTTCTCCATTATTTCTTCTGCCCCTTTTCCCTTCTCTTTTCCTTCTAGGACACCCAAATATGTACATTCATGCACTTCATGTCATTCAGTTCCCTGAGATGTAACTCATATTTTTCCATTCTTTTCCCTATCTGTTCTTTAGTGTGTAGGATTTCAAGTGTCTTGTTCTCCAGTTCCTGAATATTTTCTTCTTCCTTTTGAGATCTGCTTTTGTATGTCTCCATTGTGTTTTTTCTTCTCTTGTGTTGTGCCTTTCATTTCCGTAGGTTCTGCTAGTTGTTTTTTGAAACTTTTTAGTTTTTCTTTATGTTTGCCCAATGTTTTCATTATATCTTTCATCTCTGTTGCATATCTTCCCTCAATTTGTTGAACTGATTTTTGAGTTGATTTAGCATATTTATCTGAAGATCTTTAATTGGTTGGTTCAATTCCTGTATCTCAGTTGAAGTGTAAATTTGTTCCTTTGACTGGGCCATATCATCATTTTTCCTGGTGTGATTTGTCGGTTTCTGTTGTCTAGGCATCTGGTTTCCTTGATTACCCCAATCAGATTTCCCAGACCAGGGCGGGCTCAGGTCTCAGGAGGGGGCTATATTCAGTATCCAGTTTCCCTGAGGGTGTGTCCTAGAAGATTGACAGACTTACCCTGGGGCCTGTAGATTCTGTGCTTTTCCTAACCTGCCCAGCTGGTGATACCAGTGCTCCCCACTGGTGTGAAGAGGTGTGGTCCCTTTATTTCACAGTGACCCAGTCCTAGCCAAAGACCAAGGGTGTCAGAAGCCAAGCTTAAGTTGTTTCTGGTTTGATTGATTGTTTTCCCCCAGGCCCTGGGGTCTGAGTTTTGAAGGGAGGGCAACCACTTGAGCTGGGCCCTGCCCCCTCCTCTTGGGGAAGATGCACCCCCCAGGGAGTTATCTTCTGCATTTGAATTACTCCTTTGTCTCTTTGACTCAGTTAACTCCACCCCTGCCTGTGTCAACACAGGCCGAGAATTGATAATGCCTGAGACTTTCTCCACTGAGCCACTCAGATTGAGAGGAGAAAAGGAGAAAAAGAGAAAGCGCCTTTGCAGAGCCAGTCCCCAGCCCCCTAGTTTTGCCCGTCGACCAGAGATAGTACCCAGTCCTCTGTGTTGCTTTTCTTGGGACACGGTCGTTTTCCAGTATTCTAAGCTCAGCCGCCTCCAAATGCCTCTGTGTTTTTTTTCCCTGTCAGCACTACGTCCTCTTCACTGGGAGCAATCTCAGGGTACTTTGCTGCTTGTTAGGGGTTTGTCTGTGTTTGTAGCTTCTATTCAGCAGTCCATATTTTTAAATTAAAACTCCAATTGGAGCTTGGTTGAGCTATATTCACATGCTCCCAGCAGGGACTGCTTCTTTCTCCCACAGCGAAGTTTTGCAGTTTAGCCTGCTGTGGGGGAGGGGTGCCAGTTCTGCAGTTTTTACTTACAGTTTTTATGCTGCGATCTCAGCCGTTCCATCCATTCCAGGCTGGTGTACAATGTGTGGACAGTCACAGCTGTCCCCCGACAGTTGTTCCAGGCTATTTACTAGTTGTTCCTGGCTGTTTACTAGTTGCTGTACAGTACTAACCAAATTCTCCACCATCTTGCCCCACATCTTACAGTTTGGTTTTAAAATAATATCAAAATTATTCTGATGAGTATGATGTAAGATTTATTTGCTTTTCTTTTTACCTTTAGTATATATCCCATTAGGGATATATAGTAAAATTTCTCTATTTAAAAGTTGCTTTAAATTCTTCTCTGTATGGATAAACTATCTAACAGGTAGTTAGGTTCATTTGTTTTATTTTGCTTTTGAGTTTCAGAAATAATTTTGATTTAATTTTTTTTTTTTTTTTTTATACTTATTTTTAAAGAATGGGATATTTCTTAGGTAATACTAGGAGCATTTTATTTTTGGAATTGCCTTTATCTCACTGCAAATCCAGATTTCTTGTGTATAACTTGCTATTTTTGCTGGTAGCTAGTAAAGGATGTTTAACATAATCTTACAGAGAATGATTGTGTTGATCTCAAATGTTACTGATAAGAATATGTGTATGGGGTAACTTTATTTTGTCACTCTTTTCTTATAGGTCTATTTAGAAATCAAAAAATGTTAAAAGAATATAGAGACTTTCTGGGAAACACCAAGGTAAGGATATCTTAATAAAAATGTGTGTGCATGCTTCACAGCAAAACCCCAGTATTAGTTCATTTTGAAATTCTAGCATGTCTGATCCTAATCCAAGATTTTCTCAAGCACATTGTAATGTAGTAAATCATAGTCTATTCTCTTGTGTCTCATTTTCTTGAAATTAAAAAATTGGGTCATATGTTCTTGATAAAGTCGTGTCTGTGTTTTGAACCATAATCATAAAAATAGAAGACTTTATTTTACTGTTTTAGCAATATTTAGCTCTCTCCTAAGGAGATCCTTAATTTCCAAGTCCTCTCTCCTTCTACTCCTAACCCTGATTAAACCTTCAAACTGCCGACTCTCATACCCAGAAAGTGCAAACCCTTGGAGGAGAAAATTACATGGCCATTCTGATTTGGTCTCTTTATTATATGACTATATAAAATCAGTGGACACTCAGTTACCTGACAGTCTTAGTAAACTTCATAGTGCATTCACTCTCCCACTCTATGAGATTGTTACTACATACCATTTCCTCTCTTTCCAAACTTCCTATAGACTCTTTTTAACTGGTGACTTTGATTCATACTTCATTAAAAAAATAGGTGTAATTTGATAAAAGTACCTCATGTTTTCATCACCAGATTCACTAACTTGTATACGTCTTTGCCCAAATACTCTGCTTTCCTTTCTGCTATATGAAAATCTAGCCCTGTTCATCTATGGCCAACCCTTCCTTGTGAATGCTAATTCCCGTCTCCTTCATGTATAACAATATTTTATTTCTTCAGTCTTCTCCTCATTCTTGTGCATCAGCTATTTCTCCTTCAGACTTGCCTCAATATAACCCATCTTAAAAATCCTATACTCCGTAGTCCCTCCATTTTATCAGCATCTCTTTAAAAAGTTGTCTGTACCCATTGCCTTCACTATCCCACCTCTTATTCTCTCCTGAATCCACTCCAATTGGGTTTTCATTCCTACCACTTCACTAAAATGGCTCCTGCCAAGATCACAACACATCAAGATGCCAAGCAATCCAGGTCCAGAGTTGACTTTGAATTTAAAGTTAAATGGGAGGGTTTTCCCATCCAGAAGTTAATAACGTATCTGAGGAAAAGGCTTACTTTCTTCTCTCAGAGTGACATTTGAGCCATTACGCGCTTCTTGCAAAATTTAGAAATGAGCAATGATGACAACTCTAGTCACATGTTTGATGTGCTTTTCTTTTCCATCCATTATGTTTAAAAACCTGTTAATTTCCATTTCCCCTTTAAGCCTTGTGTTTTGGGCACCCTAGTGCTGCAGTGAAGGTGTAGATTCTCTTCAGTGGTAGAGCCTTTTATGCCTTGTTAATTAGCATTTGCATTCTTTGGCCACAGTGTCTGCTGCTACCGCCTCTTGTTTTAGGCCAGTAACACCTGCTTCCAGGGAAGATTTTCTTCTCATTCTCCCATCTGTTTCATATGGGGAGTCATTCTCACAAGATTCCTGCACAGTAGCTACTGACTTCTGAAATCTGCAGCATTAGAGGCCTTTTGAAAACTAATGGTTCCTAAACTTTTGAATGTTCTGGGCCTTGAATAAAATTTCTTTCTATTATGCTATCCTTTGTGGTGATAGGATAAGTCTTTAGTATTTTATTTCCCACTGCTATTGTCCTGTTCTGTCCGGCGCCTCTCCGCCCCGCCTCGAGTCCTCGGTCGGCCGGCGATGGGGACCAGAGAGATAAGGGGAGAGAGGGGGATGCAAACCGCGCAAACTGATCTGGCTGGAAAGTCACGACTCGAGCCACACGGTGGTTGTGAGAGCAATTCTTTTACTGAAGCTAGACAACCATTCTCTGTTACAGATTACCACGCGTGGCAGAGTGCCTCGCGGGGGAACAGCCTCGATGCGGCCGTCAGGTACGGCTCCTTGTGGGCTGTCTCCCCGAGCTCTGCCCGGAAACTTTCTTATATACAATGATCATAGCCAACAAACAAACACCACGTAAGCGTGTACAATAGGCTAGCAGCGACTGCTGCTTCTAGCGCCATAATGCGGAAGCAGGGCTCGAGCGCCATCTCGGCTCACTCGATGGGAGGGGTGTACTCTAGGAGCAGGCTGAAACAGGACGCGAGCGCCGCCCCGCTCACTCGATGGGAGGGGCGCACTCCAGGAGCAGGCTGCAGAATGCCCACTAGGCCCTAACCCGGAAAATGGCTAAAAACGGCTCTCCACATCTCCCCCTTTTTTATTTATTTCAACCCAGTGTCTCCATTGATGAGTGTACTCCCGTGGGCCTGAACGACCCACTACATGATTTGGTGCTTTGGGGAGTCTGGACTAGGCCCCTGCCATCTTACGGCAGAACCTCTGGCACCGACCAGAAAGCTTACCTCATATAGAGACCGGAGAGCCCGTGAGCTGGAAACAACGTGACTCTCCCTACAGTACTTCGCCTCGTAACTGGGGAAAACCGATTGGGGCAGGAGAGTGGCAACCAGCGTCAAAGGCGTCACTAGGCATCTCTGTGCAATGGCCAGAGCCCCGTGTGGCCACAACCGGGACCCCGCCGAAGAGACTCGCCTGAGACAAAATTTAAGACAGCTGGAGCTATATGCTATATCCGGGATATGGCCATGGACCCTGCCGCAAACCTGGCCCCAGAGCGTCCCACCCCGAGCGGCCGGGACGGGGACCGATCAGTGTAGAAGCTACTATCAGAAGTACTACAGGTTGAAGACATAGCCATCATAGTGGTAACACGCAGTTGCTGCTGTGCTCGAAACAAGCGTTCTAGCAAAGATTTAACAATGACTAATCCCACCAATAGTCCCACCATCAAGAGAATCCAATTAGTCAAATTGGGCCAAGAGAACCAAGAGGTGACTTGGTCCCACAGATTTTTTACAGTCTCGCCCAGTGTGGAAAGGTCGAAACTAACATGCTTCAATTTCCTAATGCTCTCAAGTCCCTGAAGGTCGGATTTCACTTGGTCGGAGAGATTGGTGAAGTTGGGGAGATAAGTGTCCTTGAGCCACTCGGCGACATCTTGCTGCTCCTCTGTCAAGTTCACCCTAACCGGGGTGACACAAAGCCTCCCGAATAACCATCGGGTATCACACGTCTGCTGGAGAACTCTCCAGAGTCCATCTATTTCTAGTCCAAGTTCATCTATCTCCGCTAGGAGTTTCTGAATGGCCTGGAAATTTAAGTTCAGCATCTGATTGTGGCGGCGTAGCACGTCTCGGGTAAGGTATGCCTCTTGGACGCCTAGACTTAGAGAAGGGGATATTGTTAAGTGAAACAACTTGAGAAACAGGGCCAACCCAGTCGGTTGCCTTGACGGGGAGCCAGACATAACTTGGGCGATACACTAGGATAGCGGGGCGGCGAGGCATCCGGGTCTTTGGAACGGTTGCAGACTGTAGGAGCAAACCCCGGAAGGAAAAGGCACCTTTGAGTCTCATTTTTACTCAAGATCCCTTCACAAGACTGGCGGCTCTTCCCTGTAACGTTAAGAAATTCAAGCAAGACTCCCTTACTTAACTCGCCATTACCAGTTTCACAAGTAGCATTCGCCGCAACTGTGGTGTTGACAACCTTGACAGAGAGGTTAGCAAAAGAGAGGATCAGTGTGTCATTGGTGAGGGGGAAGGACTCGTTGAAGCTTGTGGAGGAAATATTTCTGTCAGAAGGCAGGTGGTGGAGACCTAGAGACAGGGTACGAGTGAAAAACACAGGAGAGGCGGGAGACCCAGCAGAGAATGGGGCCAGGGTCGGGGGATGATGCCACAGGCCCCAAAGACCACTCTCCTGCGCTACCACAGTTCCACTAAAAAAAAGAAAAAGGCAGATTAGAAGGATTGCTATAGGAGAGCAAAGAACAGAGTTACCGATCCTCTTTTTGGTTTCTGACAGCTGTTCCTTGGCTTCTTCAGGTGATGTCACGGTTCTCACCAGTCTTTCCAGAACCCACACTGGTTGACGTCCTGGTTCCTGGGGAAAAACACAAACAGAGCCTCTGGCCCAGCTGAGCACCGGGTCAGGGCCTTTGTATTCGGGCGGAGGGCACGGCAGAAGCTGCCCCTCCTCTGACCAGTCTATCGGGGGTTCCGGGTCTGGCAGCAAAGGATAATTGCATTTACTTGGTATGGCCGCCAGAGGGAGCCCTCGACGGAGGCCTTTGGTGGAACCACCTAAACCGTCTGCCGGAAGGCATGGCTCTGGCGGCTTGCCTTTACGGGAGCCGTCCGCAGACGAAACTGACTGAGTTTCTTGGAGCGCGCACCGTGCCTCTTGCAAGGCGGAGGACGGGCTAGGGCCGGCAGCCGATTCCAGTTCAAGGACCGCACGGACGGTCTCCCATACAGGTACTAGAATCGGGTCCACACTCACGCCCGTCTGACGTGCTCGATCTATGTCGCGACCGAGTTTCTTCCAAGAGGGCAGACTGAGGCTACCGGTGGAGGGAAACCAAGGGGCAAGAGTCTCAACATCATCTAAAAACTTCTGTAGGGAGCTTTTCTTAACTGAGATACCCCTCTGCTTCAGGAGGGTTTTTAAAGGAGCCAATAAAGGCGAACTTCCAGACTGCCCCATGCTTGCAGTCGGCACTGTACTTCAGTCACTCGGAGAGCTCTTCCGAGTCCCCCGGGGTCACCTGAAAACCCACGGGCCCTAACTCTCAAGTAATAAGACGCACTCACCTTCTCGCGTTGATCAGGCGCGGGAAGTCCGCCGTAAGCCCGGCTAGCTCAGTCGGTAGAGCGTGGTGCTGATAACGCCAAGGTCGCGGGTTCGATTCCCCGTACGGGCCACCACTTGTCCGGCGCCTCTCCGCCCCGCCTCGAGTCCTCGGTCGGCCGGCGATGGGGACCAGAGAGATAAGGGGAGAGAGGGGGATGCAAACCGCGCAAACTGATCTGGCTGGAAAGTCACGACTCGAGCCACACGGTGGTTGTGAGAGCAATTCTTTTACTGAAGCTAGACAACCATTCTCTGTTACAGATTACCACGCGTGGCAGAGTGCCTCGCGGGGGAACAGCCTCGATGCGGCCGTCAGGTACGGCTCCTTGTGGGCTGTCTCCCCGAGCTCTGCCCGGAAACTTTCTTATATACAATGATCATAGCCAACAAACAAACACCACGTAAGCGTGTACAATAGGCTAGCAGCGACTGCTGCTTCTAGCGCCATAATGCGGAAGCAGGGCTCGAGCGCCATCTCGGCTCACTCGATGGGAGGGGTGTACTCTAGGAGCAGGCTGAAACAGGACGCGAGCGCCGCCCCGCTCACTCGATGGGAGGGGCGCACTCCAGGAGCAGGCTGCAGAATGCCCACTAGGCCCTAACCCGGAAAATGGCTAAAAACGGCTCTCCACACTGTTCCTTTCAGGAATACTCACAGAAGATGGTTCCTTTCCTTCTCTAGCACAGATAGGGTTAGTCCTATTTGCTGGAATTAAATGCCTTCTTTACTTTTACTTATTTTTTTGTTTCCTGATTGTTACCAGACAGAGGCAATGGATTCTTGGCCTGATGTGCTCAAATGACCAATTCCTGAGACACCAGGGTTTCAAAGAGAGAAAGAGTTTATTGCTGGCATGAAGCAAGAAAACAGATAGCTTAGGAAAGCATATAGCCTATCAGCCCAAAAATGTGTCTCTCTAAACTTCAGTAATTCTGATAGTTTTATAGTATTAAAAGATGGGCAGGTTTTAGGATAATGAGCACAATGGCTCCAGATGATGTTATTCGAGGTGCTCTTATTATTGGGAATGCGCAGGTTGCTTACATGCTTAGTTACAGAACATGTGTAAGAAAATGGCAGCCTTAATATGATGGGTGTGATTTGTAGTATTGCAATGAGGTAAAGTGACTTATAGATTAAAGTCTAAGTTACTGCATGTGTCAGGTGGGCCCATTTTGGTTAGATCCAGCTTAGGTTATTGAGATAACTTTGGACTTGTGGTGGGTTAGTTCTGGGCTGACCCAAGACCTTTCATTAATAAACATTAGAGGCTGTCTTTAGTGATCGTAAGACTCTAAAGTCAAACTGATAAAATGTGTACAAGTGAAGGTTAGTCACAAGATTTTTACAACCACTAGGGCATAAGATAAAGGCTGTACAATCATCAGAGATCAAGGCAGCTGGATTACAGTTCAGAGATTTCAGTTATTTCCCTCTGTCTACTCTAATATATGAGAAAGTAAAAAGGAATATCTATATAATGATTCAGTAATCATAATTATCCTTTAAATCCTAACTTCACAATTACATGATCCAGACATTTGTTTTTTCCATTCTATCCTTTGTCTTATGGTAACTCTGATAGTAAGATACGTGATGTCACTGTGTTCTGGATCTGCCAAAAGCATTCTTGTTTCAGACCGATATATAACCCCAACCTGGATTCAGTTTTTCATTGGACTGCTTGGCTCTCTTGTAGTACATTTGTGCTTTTCTGTGCCTTCCCTTAGAATCCCAATTCCATGAATTTCTTGGGCTGATTCTTTGGGGTGTATTGGAAGTACCTTTATCTCACAATGACAGTATTAACTTAAAATGCACCTGATATTGCTTTGAGTATTTTATACTGATTTTCATGGTAGTTCTCCCTGAAATCTACCCAAATTTGCAGTACTTGTCTCAATATTAAAAAACCTTGTTTACATTAAGACAAATTTCAAATGTATTTACAAAAATAGGAAAAAAATTTGATAATACCCATCATCCAGCTTCAATAATTATCAACATTTTGGCATCCTGATTTTGAAGGGGCATTTCTCCAATTCCTTTTTTTGTGGAATTTATGGATAACTTTAACAGGTTTATAACATTTTATCCTGGCCTTAAAGATCTCATTTTTGCTTCCATATCTGTCTTGTCCATTCCATATGCTCTCAAGCCTTTCTCCTAAAGAAATCTCTCTCATCCTCCAACTTAAGCAGCATGCTTTCATTAGTTTGTACTCATTTTCTTCTATTCCTATAATAATTTCCTTGAGTATTTCTTTTCCACTCTACCAATGGATACAGCATATTCTCTTAATAATAAGACCTGTTGTTTTAGGTTGCTGAAGTTGCTGAAACCGTAAAATGGGTTGGCTTTTACAATGGAGATTTATTAGTTTACAGGCTTACAGTTCTGAGGCCATGAAAATGTCCAAATCTAGGCATCATCAAGATGATACCTTCTTCCTGGAGATAGGCTACTGGTGATCCGGGGCTCCTCTGTCACATGGCAAGGCACATAGCAGTGTTTGTTTGTCTCTACTTTCTCTTCCAGGTTTTGTTACTTTCAGCTTATGGCTTCAGTGCCTTCCTTTCCATTTCTGTGGCTTTCTCTGTGTCTTCTGTGCCTTTCTCTCTGTTTCTTTCTCTGAATTTCATCCTCTTATAAAGGATTCCAGTAAGAAGATTAAGACCCATCTGAGGCATGCCTCGAGTGAAATAACCTAATCAAAAGAGGTCCCACCCACAGTAGGTTTACACCCACAGGAATGGATTAGCCTTAAGAACATAATTTTCTGGGGTCCATACAGCTTTGAACCATCACACATACATACCCTATATTTTATTTGTTTATCAATAAACAATAGAGGTCAGAAATTTAGAAACATGGTCAGAGTTTATATAGTTTACAAATGTTAGTACAAGTTGAAACAACATGGTTTGGAGAAGGTAGAGTTGTTGAATTATAGATAAGCAATATTAACACAAGGTTTGTTCCTGTCTAGTTTGTTCTCTTAGTCCTGAAGGCATTTCAACACAGAATTTAGGACATCTGATTTCATGCTGTTTGCTGTGGCTTGGTCCTAACACTTCATGAAATTAGAAGCTCACTCTGTTTTTCTGTTGCCCACATGGAACTTAGGAGGTGTTCTTTAAAACCCTCACCTGTAGACCTGGATGAAAAACACTATAAAGGAAACAAAAATTCATTTTACTTCCCTAATACCCGAAATGAAATCCCATGTCACCTTTGCTGGCAATACCAGGCCAAGTTGCATCTGTAGAATTCAAGTTTAAGCTGCAGTAGCCTGCCCTGTAGGTCTTCCATCTTTGCTGAAATCCATTCATGCTTATTCAAGGTCTTTTGTGGCCTGCCTGCCAGGGGACAAAACTGACATAAGCTGCAGTGACTCACTAAGAACAAAATCCTACATGGCATGGCCCCACTAAAACCTCACATTTCACTCTTCTGTTTTCCCAACCTGTTTCTCAAGGTCCCAAGCCAGTGCATCAGATCTTAAAGACTCTCCTTATTTGAACTCAACCAGCAAATTTTAGCCAATTCTACCTCCCTCACCCAGGTGCAGAACCATGTAAAAACTTAAGACATGGAAGATCAGAGCAGAATGTGTACTGAATAACACAATAAAGGAAAGAGCTAAGCATGCCCAGTATTCTCTCCCAAACTTACCTATTGAGTACCTAAGTGAATCTACAGGGGCCAGGGTGTAGGGTGGCTAGGAACTGTGTGTAAGAGGCCAGCAATATTAAGAGAAAAGTATCCCTCTTCGTGGAATTCAGAGAAGTAGGGAAGACATGTTTAAGTACCCACCTTCAGCAGCAAGTATTTCTCTTCCTTGAAGCACCTTCTTCTCCAGGAGCCCAAGATAATACTTTGTCCTGTTTTTTTTCCTTATATCATTAATTTCTCTTCCTGCATGTCCTTTGCTAAACATTTTGCCTCTTTACCCAACCTCCAAAAATTAAAGGTTCATAATAGGCCCTTTTATTCTTTTGATGCATTAGTAATCCCCATTGGAAATTTCTGCGGAATAGATGCCTAGTATGACAGCTTCTCACTGTGTCCCTTATTGAAACCTTAGTCCAAACTAGCATCATCTCTTTCCTGGAGTACCCTCCTGATTGATCACTCCATCTTTGTTTTAGACCCCTTAATCTATTCCCCACTGTATTTCCTTAAAAACCTAAATCTAATTGTGTCAAGTCCCTGTTAAAATCCTGTAGTGATTTCCCTTTGCCATTAGAATAAAATTTGAACTCCTTACCACAGAATACAAAGTCCTGCGAGACATGGCCCCTACCTACCTCTCTTGCCTCAACTACTAGCATTTTCTTTGTTCTCTAAACTCTTGCCACACTTGCCTTATTTTTGTCCTTTGTATACTCCAAGATTATTTTTGTTCTACAATCTTTGAACTTACTGTTCACTCTGTCTGAAACAGTCTTCCAGATTTTCTCGTTTGCCTCCTTTTCCTTATTAAGCCTCTATCCCTGATAAATTAATCCCTCTACCACATTACTGTCTACTCTCTCAGTGCTCTGTTTCATTTTCATTATATTTATCATATCTGATATTGTGTATTTGTTAATATATTTATTTTCTGTCCTCCTCTACTAGACTGTAAGATCTGTGTAGGTGGGGACTCTATCTTGTTTATTGTCACGTCCCTAGCATCTAGAACTGTACCAGACTTAGTAGTTTCACAATAAATATTTCTTGAATAAATGATATAGGGCAGAATATATAAAATGCTTTAATAGAAATGTAAAGTTCAATAATACATTTATAGCAGAGTGAGTAGTCTTTTCTGTGTGAGGGATTGAGGCAGACTTTATCTAGAAAAGTGACACTTGGCCAGACGTGGAGGAAGATGGGTAGGACTTGGACAGATTACAGTAAAAGATGATAGTATTCCAGGGTGAAAGAAAGTACATGAGAAAAGACATGGAGGGAGCATATAAAATTTAACTCAAGAAAAGGATTTTCCCTTAATATGTTTCCCTACTTGTTTTGTTTCATTTTGTTTTGGTCTTTTTGGAGTCAAACACATTATCAGTTAGGGTCTTTGGCCTTGACAGAGCAGTCAGGAGTTAAGTTAGTACAGCTGACTTGTTGGCATTGGCTGTCCTTTTTTAAAAGGTGAGAAATTGCTCAAGGAGTTGAGAAATCTTAGAGTATATGAATTTCAGTTCAATTCGCTTATGTCACTTTATCATTAGTTTCTATTTGGCCGACTTAGATCCTTTCTAGAAGTAGGTAGTACATGAATTGCAAAGAAACAAAACAAACATTTAAGGGTTTCGAAAAGGACCCAGAAACGCCTTGAATTTCCATCTCTCCACATTTTAAAGGAGAATTCTGGAGAAAAAGAATTAAACAAGTTAATGTCCTTGTTCATAGGTTTTGACAGAGGAGGAATTTTCTGGTCTGTCAGAACCACCAATTATAGTGCTTCTATGGCAAATTTTGGGGGTTTTGTTTTTGTTTTTTGTTTTTTACAGCCACGCTCCAGAATGGCATCAGTGTTTTTTAAGGGACCAGGAAAAGTGGTGATGGTTGCCATTTGCATGTAAGTACTGAAAACTAAGCCTTTTTAAAGAAATATATTATGTTTAGTGTGCATATCCTTGAGTGTGTACATTTTTTACTTGGTAGGTAGATAAAGAGAGGTTTCTGTTGCTTTAGGAGGAAGTCAAATAAGTCATTATAGTCAGTAAAGTTGTGGGGGAAGAGAATGAGTACACAACCAGTGCTTGAGCTGTGTATGTTTTTAATGTATTTAAGATCTAAGAATGGTTGCAACTTGAAAATCATTGTTATTTTTATTGGCATTGATAGAAATCTTTTAAAAAGTTGGATTGCTCAAGGTTACTTTGAAAGTAACTAAACCAATCTGGGTTATAACTCTGAAGAGTATTTGTTCACTTGTTATTTTTTCCTACTTACCTTGGAAGACATCTTTTATGTTTTTGTCCCTTTCTTTTTTTCCACTCTTCTTGATTTCTGTTATTTTTTTTTACCTTTTATCCATTTTGCTGGTTAATCTTTATTTTAGTATTATGCAAACGTTAATTCCTTAATTCATTCATTTGCTCTTTTATTTCTTATATATATATATATATATATATATATATATATATATGACACATGCAGGTAATGTGATAGGGTCTGGAAATACAAAGACATTTTATATAATACATAATTCTTATCTTTAAGGATCTTAATAGCCCAATAGTTAGCTAGTAAGTATATGAGGTAAAGCAATGTAGGCCTAAAGTTGAAGCTCTTTTAAGGAGGGGTAGTCAGTTCTAGGGTAGTAAGGAGAAGCTTCACAAAAGATAAATCATTTGAAGTGATTATTTAAGGATTTAGAATCAGCAGTAGCCAGGTGGTTGGAGTAGAAGGATACAATGAAAGAATATACCTGACTCAGGGAGCATCATGAGCAAAAGCCTGAAGGATCGAAATAATATGGCTGCAATTACAAGGTTTTTAAAGCAGAGGCATTAAGAGTATGGCATGAGGCAATGTGTTTAGAGCCCAGGTGACTCATCATGGAGAGAGTGAACTGGAGGGGCATTGAACTAAAGGAAGGTATTTACAATAACATAGGCAAAAGGGATGGTGATGGACTAAACATGGTGATAGAGATGGAGAGATGTGGGCAGACTGAAGAATTACATAGGAAGTACAGTCAAGGCTGATGCCCAAGTTTGTGGCTTGTGTAGCTGGAAAGATGTTGCACCATTTCACTGAGAGAAGGAGCAGTGAAAGGTGGGGCATGGTGGGAGCAGAGGAAATGATGAGTTGATTTTTGTGTTTGAGATGTTTGTAGGGCAACCAAGTGGAGATGGCCTGCAGGTTTAGTTCTTCAGTAAATGGGAGTAACAGTTACAATTTTCCTCATCAGAGGAATGTATATGTGTATATAATTGATTAGCATGGTACCTGGTACATAATAGCCACTTAATATTATTGTTGGTGTATACTGGTCTGAACCTCTGGAGGAAGATCTGGACTAGAGATACATAAAGTTGATTTATCAGTATATAGATGATAAATAGAGCCATAGGAGTATTTAAATTCACCCACACAATGTGTCTATAGCATGAGGAAGAAAAAACCCTAAGGACTAAACCTTGAGAAATGCTAACATTTAAGAACTGAGTGGAGGAAGAAGAGCCTGCAGAGGAGACTGAGGAAGAGTAAAGAGCAAAGCAGGGGAAAAAACCACGGAAGCCACGGGAAGAGTGTTTTAGGAAAATAGTAGCACATGCTTCTGAGAGGTTAAGGAAAATACTAAAATGTTTCCATGAATTTAATAGGGACTGTTGGTGATCTTGATGAGAGCAGTCTAACTAGGTAGTGGAAGCAGAAACCATTGTTTAGTGAAATCAGAACTTCATGCAAAGTGAGAAAAATTGAGACAGCAAAAAGAGACAAAATTCTTTCAAGAAATTATCTGAAGTGGCAGGGAGAAAAGGGATGTAATGTTTCCTCATTTATAAAATGGGATCATTAATATTTGTATAATAAAATTCTGTGAAAATGAGATAGTATAGCATGGTAAATGACTAATGTAGTACCTGAGCTAAAGCATAGTAATTAGCATATTATTTTTATATATGCATATATATATAAAGCATAGTAACTAGCTTCCTCGGAGCTAATCATGTTTATTTTAGCCTCTGTTATCTTCTTCTGTGACCCTGAGACTGCTTGGTGTAGTATTTTTCTCATCTTTTCATCTGTCTACTGAAGTGAACAGATCTCAGTCTTGCTTTTGATACTGGCCTACTGGATCCTGCTCTCCCTAAGACACAGAATTTCTTTTCTGTCACCATCTTGTCCAGACATAGAACACCTTCTTTTCTCATCAGTGCTCAAAATACACTTGAGTTATTTGCCTAGACATAGCATGCCTCTTCATTTGAGTATTGAACAGTTTCAGTAATTTGTATTTTCAAATTTATACTCTTATTAATTAAGCAGTACTGATCTTTAAGATTAAAGGTCTTTTAAATTTATATAGAACAGAATCTAGTAAAGAAGTATATATAGTTAATTAAATAAGCTCTTGGTGGAAATTTGTTATCGAAACCTATGCTAAACTGTCTTTTTCTTTCTCTCCTAGCAATGGATTAAATTGTTTCTTTAAATTTCTTGCCTGGATTTATACTGGTTCAGCAAGTATGTTCTCAGAAGCTATACATTCATTATCTGATACTTGTAATCAGGTGAGGGCTTATAACAGCTCCTTTCTTACAAATTTTAAAGTAATTTTTTAATTCTTTTTAGGTTTTAGTTTAAAAATTGATCCTTTAAAAAAACTGAATTGACTTGTGGAAGGAAATAAAAATTGTTTTACTTTTGAGCAATGAGATGCATAGAAATATCATAGTATTTTAAAGCAGGTTTATAGATAGCTGTAAGAACTTCCAACAATGGAATGTGAAGTGTAGGATTATCCGTCTAAGTGTTTGAGCAGATGTCTTTGCAGAAGGAATTCTTATAGTAGATAGAAATTTGGTCTCTTGAGTAGAGTTCTTATGACTAGAAGAGTCAATGAATTTTAAGTTTTTTGAATATAATCACATGTGACCAATAAATTAAAGTGCTTTTCACAATAGACTAATATATTTTGGATTACTTACCTTGAATTTGCAAAAGATTTTTCTAAGATTAAAATACCTTTCTAAACCCCCTTGGACCTAAATTGTGAATATTAAAAACCCAAGCCTTCTTTATGAATAAAATCAAAATTTCTATTTGTATATCGTTTCATATCTTAAAGAGTGTGGTGTATTAAGAGAATACCTTCTCACTATATGTTTACTTACTCTCCAGTTTCATCAGAACAGATTTGGGAGAACTTACAATAAAAGACACAGGTACAATAAGAATATTTATGATGAGGTTAAAAAAAATAATAAAATGATACGGAGCAAGGAGAGCATTTTTAAATTAAAAGCTGAGCCTGAAAACTGGTCTAACTCATTGTCAAATGGATGAGAACCCTTTGTAAAAGTAAGGAAAGAAGACAGACATTTGCTATTGATAGAATCTTTATCTTGACTTTAGTTTTTATGTTCAGCAAGTACTTAATTAATTACTCTTTATATAATATTTTTACGAGTCAGTGATGGTATATGTGGGGGATAAGGAGTAGGAAGAGATATTAAACACATGGTCTCCATTTTGTCAAAAGCTTATCTGAACATAAGGAAAATTGAAATGCAGAAATATTTGTACCTGTGGGTAAGGAGATCGGTACAAGGTTGTTACTAGTTTCAATATTAGTTGTTATTTTAAACATTGAAGATAATTTAAGTGTTCATGAATGGTTAAATAAGTTTAAAAGAATGTGGTAGATACATATATTCTGACCTGGAATAATAACCATGATAAATTGAATAAAAAACAAGTTGCAGAACCTTATATATGGGACTTCTGCTTCCAGCCATGATAGACTAATTGGTACTGGACTTAGCCTTTTCCTGTAACAACTAAACAAACAGCTAGATGAGACAAAATATAGGAAACCACTGTTTTAAAACACTTAACAGTGCAAGACAGTGATCTCTGAGAGAAGGGAAACATGAGCTGAGCTCTCTAACCTCTCTGGCTTTTTGCTTGGAGGCACATTTGGGATGGTGGAGCACAATGGGAGATCTTAAGCAGACATAATGATCTCTTTGAGTTGAGAGATCAGATATCAGAGTTCAAGGAGTCTGAAGAGGCTAAAAGTTACAAGGCAGAGTTCATAGAAGAGAAAGCTACATAGATGAAAAGCTGCGGAAGTCTGCATACAGATTTTCTAATTTGAGTCCTTGCTGAATGTTAAGTTGCATTTGGTAAGGTGAAGTTCTGTAAGTTTGGGCAAAGAACTACCAAGGAGCAGTAAACTGAATAATTCCCAGAATTCACACAAGGCTGGAAGACATTTGAGTTTGTCTCAAATTGATCACCCAGGCCAACAAAAGGATCATGCATTAGTAGTAGGGTTAAATTATCCTGGGCATGAAGGTTATTTTACATCCTCCCTAATAAAGCTCTAAAGAATCAAGCTGGAGGCGGGGCAAGATGGCGGACTGGTGAGCTGTATGTTTTAGTTACTCCTCCAGGAAAGTAGGTAGAAAGCCAGGAACTGCGTGGACTGGACACCACAGAGCAATCTGACTTTGGGCATACTTCATACAACACTCATGAAACCGTGGAACTGCTGAGATCAGCGAAATCTGTAAGTTTTTGCGGCCAGGGGACCCGCGCCCCTCCCTGCCAGGCTCAGTCCCGTGGGAGGAGGGGCTGTCAGCTCCGGGAAGGAGAAGGGAGAACTGCAGTGGCAGCCCTTATCGGAAACTCACTCTACTGATCCAAACTCCAACCATAGATGGACTGAGACCAGACACCAGAGAATCTGAGAGCAGCCAGCCCAGCAGAGGAGACAGGCATAGAAAAAAAACAACATGAAAAACTCCAAAATAAAAGCGGAGGATTTTTGGAGTTCTGGTGAACATAGAAACGGGAAGGGCAGAGCTCAAGCCCTGAGGCGCATATGCAAATCCTGAAGAAAAGCTGATCTCTCTGCCCTGTGGACCTTTCCTTAATGGCCCTGGTTGCTTTGTCTCTTAGCATTTCAATAACCCATTAGATCTCTGAGGAGGGCCCTTTTTTTTTTTTTTAATCCTTTTTTCTTTTTCTAAAACAATTACTCTAAGAAGCCCAATACAGAAAGCTTCAAAGACTTGCAATTTGGGCAGGTCAAGTCAAGAGCAGAACTAAGAGAGCTCTGAGACAAAAGGCAATAATCCAGTGGCTGAGAAAATTCACTAAACACCACAACTTCCCAAGAAAAGGGGGGTGTCTGCTCACAGCCATCATCCTGGTGGACAGGAAACACTCCTGCCCATCGCCAGCCCCGTAGCCCAGAGCTGCCCCAGACAACCCAGTGTGACGGAAGTGCTTCAAATAACACGCACACACCACAAAACTGGGCGTGGACATTAGCCTTCCCTGCAACCTCAGCTGATTGTCCCAGAGTTGGGAAGGTGGAGCAGTGTGAATTAACAAAGCCCCATTCAGCCATCATTTCAGCAGACTGGGAGCCTCCCTACACAGCCCAGCAGCCCAGAACTGCCCTGGGGGGACGGCACTCACCTGTGACATAGCACAGTCATCCCTCAACAGAGGACCCGGAGTGCACAGCCTGGAAGAAGGGCCCACTTGCAAGTCTCAGGAGCTATATGCCAATACCAAGGACTTCTGGGTCACTGGCAGAAACAAACTGTGGCAGGACTGAACTGAAGGATTAGACTATTGCAGCAGCTTTAAAACTCCAGGATCACCAGGGAGATTTGATTCTTAGGGCCACCCCCCCTCCCTGACTGCCCAGAAACACGCCCCATATACAGGGCAGGCAACACCAACTACACACGCAAGCTTGGTACACCAGTTGGACCCCACAAGACTCACTCTCCCACTCACTAAAAAGGCTAAGCAGGGGAGAACTGGCTTGTGGAGAACAGGTGGCTCGTGGACGCCACCTGCTGGTTAGTTAGAGAAAGTGTACTCCACGAAGCTGTAGATCTGATAAAGTAGAGATAAGGACTTCAATTGGTCTACAAATCCTAAAAGAACCCTATCAAGTTCAGCAAATGCCACGAGGCCAAAAACAACAGAAAATTATAAAGCATAGGAAAATACCAGACGATATGGATAACCCAAGCCCAAGCACCCAAATCAAAAGATCAGAAGAGACACAGCACCTAGAGCAGCTACTCAAAGAACTAAAGATGAACAATGAGACCATAGTACGGGTTACAAAGGAAATCAAGAAGACCCTAGAAGAGCATAAAGAAGACAATGCAAGACTAAACAAAAAAATGGATGATCTTATGGAAATTAAAGAAACTGTTGACCAAATTAAAAAGATTCTGGACACTCATAGTACAAGACTAGAGGAAGTTGAACAATGAATCAGTGACCTGGAAGATGACAGAATGGAAAATGAAAGCATAAAAGAAAGAATGGGGAAAAAAATTGAAAAAATCGAAATAGACCTCAGGGATATGATAGATAATATGAAACGTCCGAATATAAGACTCATTGGTGTCCCAGAAGGGGAAGAAAAGGGTAAAGGTCTAGGAAGAGTATTCAAAGAAATTGTTGGGGAAAACTTCCCAAATCTTCTAAACAACATAAATACACAAATCATAAATCCTCAGCGAACTCCAAATAGAATAAATCCAAATAAACCCACTCCGAGACATGTACTGATCACACTGTCAAACACAGAAGAGAAGGAGCAAGTTCTGAAAGCGGCAGGAGAAAAGCAATTCACCACATACAAAGGAAACAGCATAAGACTAAGTAGTGACTACTCAGCAGCCACCATGGAGGCGAGAAGGCAGTGGCACGATATATTTAAAATTCTGAGTGAGAAAAATTTCCAGCCAAGAATACTTTATCCAGCAAAGCTCTCCTTCAAATTTGAGGGAGAGCTTAAATTTTTCACAGACAAACAAATGCTGAGAGAATTTGCTAACAAGAGACCTGCCCTACTGGAGATACTAAAGGGAGCCCTACAGACAGAGAAACAAAGACAGGACAGAGAGACTTGGAGAAAGGTTCAGTACTAAAGAGATTCGGTATGGGTACAATAAAGGATATTAATAGAGAGAGGGGAAAAATATGGCAATCATAAACCAAAGGATAAGATGGCTGTTTCAAGAAATGCCTTCACGGATATAACGCTGAATGTAAATGGATTAAACTCCCCAGTTAAAAGATATAGATTCGCAGAATGGATCAAAAAAAATGAACCATCAATATGTTGCATACAAGAGACTCATCTTAGACACAGGGACACAAAGAAACTGAAAGTGAAAGGATGGAAAAAAATATTTCATGCAAGCTACAGCCAAAAGAAAGCAGGTGTAGCAATATTAATCTCAGATAAAATAGACTTCAAATGCAGGG
The DNA here is from genome assembly GCF_015220235.1 of Choloepus didactylus. Lineage (NCBI taxonomy): Eukaryota > Metazoa > Chordata > Mammalia > Pilosa > Megalonychidae > Choloepus > Choloepus didactylus. Next base: position 45,394,616 of record NC_051309.1, read on the forward strand.
ATGTTTTGAGAGACAAAGAAGGCCACTACATACTAATAAAAGGGGCAATTCAACAAGAAGAAATAACAATCATAAATGTCTATGCACCCAATCAAGGTGCCACAAAATACATGAGAGAAACACTGGCAAAACTAAAGGAAGCAATTGATGTTTCCACAATAATTGTGGGAGACTTCAACACATCACTCTCTCCTATAGATAGATCAACCAGACAGAAGACCAATAAGGAAATTGAAAACCTAAACAATCTGATAAATGAATTAGATTTAACAGACATCTACAGGACATTACATCCCAAATCACCAGGATGCACATACTTTTCTAGTGCTCACGGAACTTTCTCCAGAATAGACCATATGCTGGGACATAAAACAAGCCTCAATAAATTTAAAAAGATTGAAATTATTCAAAGCACATTCTCTGACCACAATGGAATACAATTAGAAGTCAATAACCATCAGAGACTTAGAAAATTCACAAATACCTGGAGGTTAAACAACACACTCCTAAACAATCAGTGGGTTGAAGAAATAGCCAGAGAAATTGCTAAATATATAGAGACGAATGAAAATGAGAACACAACATACCAAAACCTATGGGATGCAGCAAAAGCAGTGCTAAGGGGGAAATTTATAGCACTAAACGCATATATTAAAAAGGAAGAAAGAGCCAAAATCAAAGACCTAATGGATCAACTGAAGAAGCTAGAAAATGAACAGCAAACCAATCCTAAACCAAGTAGAAGAAAAGAAATAACAAGGATTAAAGCAGAAATAAATGACATAGAGAATAAAAAAACAATAGAGAGGATAAATATCACCAAAAGTTGGTTCTTTGAGAAGATCAACAAGATTGACAAGCACCTAGCTAGACTGACAAAATCAAAAAGAGAGAAGACCCATATAAACAAAATAATGAATGAAAAAGGTGACATAACTGCAGATCCTGAAGAAATTAAAAAAATTATAAGAGGATACTATGAACAACTGTATGGCAACAAACTGGATAAAGTAGAGGAAATGGACAATTTCCTGGAAACATATGAACAACCTAGACTGACCAGAGAAGAAATGGAAGACCTCAACCAACCCATCACAAGCAAAGAGGTCCAATCAGTCATCAAAAATCTTCCCACAAATAAATGCCCAGGGCCAGATGGCTTCACAGGGGAATTCTACCAAACTTTCCAGAAAGAACTGACGCCAATCTTACTCAAACTCTTTCAAAACATTGAAGAAAATGGAACACTACGTAACTCATTTTATGAAGCTAACATCAATCTAATACCAAAACCAGGCAAAGATGCTACAAAAAAGGAAGACTACCGGCCAATCTCCCTAATGAATATAGATGCAAAAATCCTCAACAAAATACTTGCTAGTCGAATCCAAAGACACATTAAAAAAATCATACACCATGACCAAGTGGGGTTCATTCCAGGCATGCAAGGATGGTTCAACATAAGAAAATCAATCAATGTATTACAACACATTAAGAAGTCAAAAGGGAAAAATCAATTGATATCTCAATAGATGCTGAAAAAGCATTTGACAAAATCCAACATCCCTTTTTGATAAAAACACTTCAAAAGGTAGGAATTGAAGGAAACTTCCTCAACATGATAAAGAGCATATATGAAAAACCCACAGCCAGCATAGTACTCCATGGTGAGAGACTGAAAGCCTTCCCTCTAAGATCAGGAACAAGACAAGGATGCCCGCTGTCACCACTGTTATTCAACATTGTGCTGGAAGTGCTAACCAGGGCAATCCGGCAAGACAAAGAAATAAAAGGCATCCAAATTGGAAAAGAAGAAGTAAAACTGTCATTATTTGCAGATGATATGATCTTATATCTAGAAAACCCTGAGAAATCGACGATACAGCTACTAGAGCTAATAAACAAATTTAGCAAAGTAGCGGGATACAAGATTAATGCACATAAGTCAGTAATGTTTCTATATGCTAGAAATGAACAAACTGAAGAGACACTCAAGAAAAAGATACCATTTTCAATAGCAACTAAAAAAATCAAGTACCTAGGAATAAACTTAACCAAAGATGTAAAAGACCTATACAAAGAAAACTACATAACTCTACTAAAAGAAATAGAAGGGGACCTTAAAAGATGGAAAAATATTCCATGTTCATGGATAGGAAGGCTAAATGTCATTAAGATGTCAATTCTACCCAAACTCATCTACAGATTCAATGCAATCCCAATCAAAATTCCAACAACCTACTTTGCAGACTTGGAAAAGCTAGTTATCAAATTTATTTGGAAAGGGAAGATGCCTCGAATTGCTAAAGACACTCTAAAAAAGAAAAACGAAGTGGGAGGACTTACACTCCCTGACTTTGAAGCTTATTATAAAGCCACAGTTGCCAAAACAGCATGGTACTGGCACAAAGATAGACATATAGATCAATGGAATTGAATTGAGAATTCGGAGATAGACCCTCAGATCTATGGCCGACTGATCTTTGATAAGGCCCCCAAAGTCACTGAACTGAGTCATAATGGTCTTTTCAACAAATGGGGCTGGGAGAGTTGGATATCCATATCCAAAAGAATGAAAGAGGACCCCTACCTCACCCCCTACACAAAAATTAACTCAAAATGGACCAAAGATCTCAATATAAAAGAAAGTACCATAAAACTCCTAGAAGATAATGTAGGAAAACATCTTCAAGACCTTGTATTAGGAGGCCACTTCCTAGACTTTACACCCAAAGCACAAGCAACAAAAGAGAAAATAGATAAATGGGAACTCCTCAAGCTTAGAAGTTTCTGCACCTCAAAGGAATTTCTCAAAAAGGTAAAGAGGCAGCCAACTCAATGGGAAAAAATTTTTGGAAACCATGTATCTGACAAAAGACTGATATCTTGCATATATAAAGAAATCCTACAACTCAATGACAATAGTACAGACAGCCCAATTATAAAATGGGCAAAAGATATGAAAAGACAGTTCTCTGAAGAGGAAATACAAATGGCCAAGAAACACATGAAAAAATGTTCAGCTTCACTAGCTATTAGAGAGATGCAAATTAAGACCACAATGAGAGACCATCTCACACTGATTAGAATGGCTGCCATTAAACAAACAGGAAACTACAAATGCTGGAGGGGATTTGGAGAAATTGGAACTCTTATTCACTGTTGGTGGGACTGTATAATGGTTCAGCCACTCTGGAAGTCAGTCTGGCAGTTCCTTAGAAAACTAGATATAGAGTTACCATTCGATCCAGCAATTGCAGTTCTCGGTATATACCCGGAAGATAGGAAAGCAGTGACACGAGCAGATATCTGCACGCAAATGTTCATAGCAGCATTATTCACAATTGCCAAGAGATGGAAACAACCCAAATGTCCTTCAACAGATGAGTGGATAAATAAAATGTGGTATATACACACGATGGAATACTACGCGGCAGTAAGAAGGAACGATCTCGTGAAACATATGACAACATGGATGAACCTTGAAGACATAATGCTGAGCGAAATAAGCCAGGCACAAAAAGAGAAATATTATATGCTACCACTAATGCGAACTTTGAAAAATGTAAAACAAATGGCTTATAATGTAGAATGTAGGGGAACTAGCAATAGAGAGCAATTAAGGAAGGGGGAACAATAATCCAAGAAGAACAGATAATCTATTTAACGTTCTGGGGATGCCCAGGAATGACTATGGTTTGTTAATTTCTGATGGATATAGTAGGAACAAGTTCACAGAAATGTTGCTATATTATGTAACTTTCTTGGGGTAAAGTAGGAACATGTTGGAAGTTAAGCAGTTATCTTAGGTTAGTTGTCTTTTTCTTACCCCCTTGTTATGGTCTCTTTGAAATGTTCTTTTATTGTATGTTTGTTTTCTTCTTAACTTTTTTTTCATACAGTTGATTTAAAAAAGAAGGGAAAGTTAAAAAAAAAAAAAAAAAAGAAAAAAGACAAACAAGGAAAAAAAAAAAAAAAAAAGATGTAGTGCCCCCTTGAGGAGCCTGTGGAGAATGCAGGGGTATTCGCCTACCCCACCTCCATGGTTGCTAATATGACCACAGACATAGGGGACTGGTGGTTTGATGGGTTGAGCCCTCTACCATAAGTTTTACCCTTGGGAAGACGGTTGCTGCAAAGGAGAGGCTAGGCCTCCCTGTATTTGTGCCTAAGAGTCTCCTCCTGAATGCCTCTTTGTTGCTCAGATGTGGCCCTCTCTCTCTAGCTAAGCCAACTTGAAAGGTGAAATCACTGCCCTCCCCCCTACGTGGGATCAGACACCCAGGGAAGTGAATCTCCCTGGCAACGTGGAATATGACTCCCGGGGAGGAATGTAGACCCGGCATCGTGGGATGGAGAACATCTTCTTGACCAAAAGGGGGATGTGAAAGGAAATGAAATAAGCTTCAGTGGCAGAGGGATTCCAAAACGAGCCGAGAGATCACTCTGGTGGGCACTCTTACGCACACTTTAGACAACCTTTTTTAGGTTCTAAAGAATTGGGGTAGCTGGTGGTGGATACCTGAAACTATTAAACTACAACCCAGAACCCATGAATCTCGAAGACAGTTGTATAAAAATGTAGCTTATGAGGGGTGACAGTGGGATTGGGAATGCCATAAGGACCAAACTCCACTTTGTCTAGTTTATGGATCGATGTGTAGAAAAGTAGGGGAAGCAAACAAACAGACAAAGGTACCTAGTGTTCTTTTTTACTTCAATTGCTCTTTTTCACTCTAATTATTATTCTTGTTATTTTTGTGTGTGTGCTAATGAAGGTGTCAGGGATTGATTTAGGTGATGAATGTACAACTATGTAATGGTACTGTAAACAATCGAAAGTACAATTTGTTTTGTATGACTGCGTGGTATGTGAATATATCTCAATAAAATGATGATTAAAAAATAAATAAATAAAAAAAAAAAAAAAGAAGGGAAAGTTAAAAAAAAAAGAAGAAAAAGAAGGAAAAAAAAAGATGTAGTGCCCCCTTGAGGAGCCTGTGGAGAATGCAGGGGTATTTGCCTACCCCACCTCCATGGTTGCTAACATGAGCACAGACATAGGGGACTGGTGGTTTGATGGGTTGAGCCCTCTACCATAGGTTTTACCCTTGGGAAGACGGTTGCTGCAAAGGAGAGGCTAGGCCTCCCTATGGTTGTGCCTAAGAGCCTCCTCCCGAATGCCTCTTTGTTGCTCAGATGTGGCCCTCTCTCTCTGGCTAAGCCAACTTGAAAGGTGAAATCACTGCCCTCCCCCCTACGTGGGATCAAACACCCAGGGGAGTGAATCTCCCTGGCAACGTGGAATATGACTCCCGGGGAGGGATGTAGACCTGGCATCCTGGGACGGAGAACATCTTGACCAAAAGGGGGATGTGAAAGGAAATGAAATAAGCTTCAGTGGCAGAGAGATTCCAAAAGGAGCCGAGAGGTCACTCTGGTGGGCACTCTTTCGCACACTTTAGACAACCCTTTTTAGGTTCTTAAGAATTGGGGTAGCTAGTGGTGGATACCTGAAACTATCAAACTACAACCCAGAACCCATGAATCTCGAAGACAGTTGTATAAAAATGTAGCTTATGAGGGGTGACAATGGGATTGGGAAAGCCATAAGGACCACACTCCACTTTGTCTAGTTTATGGATGGATGAGTAGAAAAATAGGGGAAGGAAACAAACAGACAAAGGTACCCAGTGTTCTTTTTTACTTCAATTGCTCTTTTTCACTCTAATTATTATTCTTGTTGTTTTTGTGTGTGTGCTAATGAAGGTGTCAGGGATTGATTTAGGTGATGAATGTACAACTATGTAATGGTACTGTAAACAATTGAAAGTACGATTTGTTTTGTATGACTGTGTGGTATGTGAATATATGTCAATAAAATGAAGATTAAAAAAAAAAAAAAGAATCAAGCTGATCTGCAAATAACTTAATTGCCTTCTAGAACAAAGCCCCACAAGATTGTACTCTTTAAAGAGTACAGGAAGACAGTAAATCCAGATATTCAGCATAACATTCACAGTATTCAGCATCCAATGAAAAAATTATTGGACATCCCAAGAAGCAGGGAAATGTGACTCCGAGCCAGAAGAAAAATCAATAGAAACAGACTCCAAAGACATGATAGAATTAGTAGACAAGGATGTTAAAACTACTTGTTTACAACTATGTTCAAGTATTTAAAGGAAAATATGGACATAATGTGAAGAGAAATGGAAGATATAGAAAAGAACCAAATGGAGCTTTTATAGGTAAAAAATATATCTGATTTGAAAAATTCACTGTATGGAATTAGATTAGAAACTGCCAAAAAAAAAAGTGATCAATGAACTTGAATAAACAGCAATAGAAAGTAATCATACTGAATCCTGAGAGAAAAATGACTGAACAAATGAAGTGATCCTCAGTGACCTGTGGAACAATATCAGAAGTGTTCTACCAAGCAGTTAAGGAAGAAATAATACCAATAGTCCTCAAACTTTCAGAAATAAAGAAGGAAACACTTTTCAACTCCTCTAATAAGGGCAGCCTAACCCTAGTACCGAAACCTTATAAATATATTACAAGAAAAAAAAAACAAGACTAGTATCCCTCATGAACATAGATGCAAAAGACCTTAACAAAATATAATCAAGTGATAATACATCAAATCAAGTAAGTTTATTTCAGAGATGAAAGATTGGTTTAACAGTCAGAATTAGTATATGTGGTTAATATGGAAAAGTCAATTGCATTTCTACTATTGGCAAATAATTGGAAAATGAAATTTTTACTAAATTCCTTTTACGGTAGTATCAGAAAATATTAAATACTTGGGAATTAACTAAAGATGTGCAAGATGTGTACAATGAAAACTACAAATGTTGTTAGAAAACATTAAGGAAAACCTAAATAAATTGAAGATACATATGATGTTCATGGATCTGATGGTTTGGTATTAATAAGTCACATCACCCAAATTGATCTGCAGATATAATGTAATTGGAAACATAATACCAAGAGACTTTTTTGTAGAAATTGACAAACTAATTCTAAAATTTATATAGAAATGCCAGGGACCTAGAATATTCAAAGCAATCTTGAAAAAGGAAAGAAATTTGGAAGACTTTAAGACTTATAATAAAGCTACAATAATTAAGACGGTGAGGTATTGTAAAGAGGTCAGTGGAACAGAATAGAGTCCAGCAGTAGACCCACGGTTACATGGCCAGTTGAGTTTTGACAAAGGTACCAAAGCAATTCAATGAAGAAAGGAAATTTTTCAACAAATGGTGTTGGAAAAATTGGATATCCATGTGGAAAAAGAAAAGGGCTTTGATTTCCAACTCATAAAACTGTATACAAATTTGAGGTGGCTCGTAGACCCAAATGTAAAAGCTAGACCTGTGAAGATTCTAGAAGAAATCATAGAAGATTATCTTCAAGATCTTTGGATAGGCAAAGATTTCTTAGGACAAAGAAACAATAACCATGAAAGAAAAAAATTACAAATTAAACTTCATTAAAATTAAAAACTTTTGCTTATTAAAATACACTGTTAAGAAAATAAACAGGCAGGCCACATGTTAGGAGATAATATTCACTAGGTATGTATCTGACAAAGAACTGGTATCTAGGATGAATCAAGAACTTTTACAACTCAGTAATAAATATTCAAACAACCCAGTTTTTAAAAAGAGGCTAAAGATTTGAATAGGTATTTCAAAATAAAGATACATGAATGGTGGCCAGTGGACATGATAAAATGCTTAACGTCGTTAGTCACCAGGGGAATATATATTAAAACCACAATGAAACACCTCTACACATCCAGTATAACGACTAAAATGAGACTGACAACCAGAACATTGGTGAGGATGTGGAACAAACAGACCTCTCAGATGTTACTGGTAGAGTGTAAAATCAGACAACCACTTTTGAAAACATTTGTCAGTTTTGTGTAACATATACCTAACCGATGACCCAGGAATTCCACTCCTAAGTATTTAACCAAGAGAAATGAGAATGAATATCCTTAAAAAGACTATTTAAATAAGAATGTTTGTAGCAGCTTTATTCACAATGGCCAAAAAAACTGGAGTCAACCCAAATGTTCATCAGTAGCAGAATGGAGAAAAAAATTGGGTTATACTTATACAGTGGAATATTACTTAGCAATAAAAGGAGTGAACTACTTATCCAAAAAGTATGCGTCTTTGATAATATGATAAATGAAAGAAGATGAACGCAAAAGAGTACTTTTTAAAGCATGATGATGGTCTTGTGGCTATATTTTCTAAAGAAGGCTTAATTTTTTTAGAGATGAATACAAAATATTTAAAGATGAAATGGTATGGTGCTTGGAATTTACTTCCAAATATTTGCTGTGGAAGTCATTTATTATTTGGTTTTACTGTGATTTATTTTGTCATTCCTCATTGATGGATGTTTACATGTTACTTCCAGGTTTTTCATCATTGTAAACAATGGTGCTTTGTACCCCTCTGGGTTCGTCCCTATCTCTAAGGTAGATACTAAAAACTAGAATTGCTGGTCCATTGGCTATGCATGTGTTATGTTTCTTTGACATTGTTAGATTGCACCCTCCAAGCTGGCTTTAATATAGTATACTCCCCATCTTGCTAATGATTGTTCACCTTTTTTTCTTCTTCTTAGGGTTTACTAGCATTGGGCATCAGTAAGTCTATTCAAACACCAGACCCTACTCATCCGTAAGGACATTGCCTTAATTTTGTTTTTATTTATTTTAGTAAGAAGTCATTGAAATAAAAGCAACTGAATTTCAGAAATTTCCTGCAATTTATATACCTGCAGTTTTGTGTTAAAGATTTGGTCATTTCTTCAACTGTAGTATCTAAAGTGCAGGACTCAGAGCTGTTTCAAAGTAAATTCAAGGTGTAATTTTAAAATGGAGATTAAATTGCTTTTATGCTTTGTAACTCAGCATAGAGATCTAGTCTTCTTCATATTTGATAATTAATAGCAAAGCACATATATTTTGATCTTAGAATTCCATTTTGCTTTCATCAAAGGAAACATATATTTCAGATTTAACTAATAGGCCACCAAATCTAAAATTTTGATGATAATTTCTGTTAAAACCGTACTTACGTTAACTTACTTTAATCCTCTTGTTTTGGTTCAGAAATAGTATTCTGTTACTATTTTGAAATATTTTATTTCTAAAATTAGTATTCCTTTTAGAGTATATTGTTTTGAATTGTATCTGTTATTTGATAATAGATTTGCTTTGTTGTTTCTCTGAATGTAATCGGCTAAAACTGGAATTCCACAACCATCTATTTTGAGCAAGCTTCAGTAATAGAATTGCTCAGTCTTAAGGCCATCTAAATGCGTTGTAAAGAGATCTATGTCTAGGCTTTATAAATACTTTATTTACTTGAAAGTAAGACAGTACTGTTTTCTTATGAATAATATTCTGAATATCCTGTAACTACTACTAACTAGAGAACTGCCTCTCTAGTTATTAATTACATTCATTGCAGTGAATTTTTTAATACCTCAAGAAAATGTAATTTTTCCCTGACCAGTTTTTATGTACCAGAGATTTAAAAACTCAAAAATAAAATGTTTGAAGTTTACCTTGTGAAATATCTTTTCAAGGTATTTTCAGTAATCCACATTGATGCTGTCCCAAAAAGAATTTTCTGCAATCACAGGAGTAGTCTGTATCTGGGCTGTTCAATATGGTTGTTACTGGCTGACTATTGAGCCCTTGAAATGTGGCTAGGATGACTAATGTACTAAATTTTTTTTTTTTTTTTAGTTTTAATTTAAATTTTAAAAACTTCATGTGGCTAGTGGCTTATCATCTGGACATTGCAAATCTACATAATTAAAATTTTCAGTAAGAATTTACAAATTCCTTGAAAACATGAAATGAAAATAATACCATGTAATTTAGATCTTAATTTAATTTAACTTAGATACAAATCCTATATTACTTTAGGAGGGAAACCTTAGAAGAAAGTAAATGTTTCTAAATCAAACTAGTAGAACATTGTTATCTGTGAACTGAGAATTCCTTATGATGGTTATATCTTTGCAAAAAAAATTCAAAGAGCAGTTTTAAATAAGAATTCTCATCTAAATTTGCATCTGCCAGGAGAGTGCCATACAATTTGGTTTTGGAAATAAATTTCAGGAAATACTTTTATTAATGAGTGATTCTTTTCTTCCTATAGCGTGTAGTATTTTTTAACTCCCTTAATACTTTATTGGCACTTAAAATAATACAGAATAATTCACATGTTGATCAAAGATGCTTGAAAAATAATTGAGATTAAAAAAAAAAATTCAGCCATATAAAACCCCAGAAAACTGAAGCTCTTACTCCTATGATGGTTGACAGTTGCTGTATGTTAAACAATTTGGGACCAGCAGCAAGTATCCAGCATCAAATTATAGATAGTATGTCATAGATTGGCTGTGCATAAAAACCAAAGTATTAGAATCTTCATTACAGGGAAATTTAAATGTTTTCCTGTTCATTAAACATTTGAATGCATTTATGAAAACATTAAATTAGTTTCACTGACATCTGTGGTACAAAATAGTAAAGTAGCACTTCTAGGTTGACAAAGACTATTTGGAAAACGGACTAAAAAACAGCTGAATTAAATGATATCCACTTTATATTTTTTCAAAGATCTTGCATATTTTTCCACTTTTATACTCTTTGCTGAGTAGATTTGAGTTTGGCACTTATGTTTTAATTAGATATGAAATGATAATGTCTAGATAGTCCAAGAAGTTTGTATTTTCTTTTTTGTTGACCTATTAAGTATATATTTTGAAAACAATCCATTTGTATTTCTTGCAAACTATATTTTTTCCTTTTTTATTTTTCAGGTATGGATTTTCAAATATGCGCTATATTGCTTCACTAATTAGTGGTGTTGGTATTTTCATGATGGGTGCAGGACTATCCTGGTATCATGGCATCATGGGGTTGCTTAATCCTCAACCTATGGAATCTCTCCTATGGGTAATGTTCTTTTTGTTCACAGTTTTGAAGTAATATGAAATAGTGGCCTAGGGTTCTACAAAGGTCCGTTGAAAATCTTAAGAGAGATTTGGTTTGATTTTCACTTAAAAAATTTTTAAAATTTGTGTTGGTAGGTTAACTTTCAATATACCTTGTTAAAGTTTCTCTTGCCATCTTTATTTAGTTGGAGAGTGTCCTGAGACTACAAAGGAAGTTGTGTTACTAAAAAGAAAAAGATTATAAAACTACTTTGTGAATCAGGATTCTCTTGCTACTAATCCAAACAAAATATAGAAGTTACTTGGGTATGGGTATGGGTATGGGTATGGATATTACTGCACCTGACATCCACAATTCTAGATGTCAAATGTTTATGTTCATTTTAAACTTCAAAAAATTTTTATACTAATTAAGTAACCGCTTTTATCTTTTCAGTCATGAATTTAGCTCATGTCATAGTATAGCATTCTATATTTAGAGATTATGTATAGCATATAGATTACTCTTCCAAGTATTAAAAAGTGAGATGACTCTTATCTGTTTCCTCTTATGAGGATACCATCTCTCATTGTCCTCATTTGAGCTGTTTCTAATTAAAATCCTTACCATTTGGCTGGGATTTGAATTTATGTTTCCATTTTAGACTTTACAAACTTTATGCAGAAACAGTTGTAATTCTCTAGTGAAATACTTAATTTATACTTTAATATTTGTTTTCTAGGCATACTGTATTTTAGCAGGATCATTGGTATCTGAAGGAGGTATGTACTGTCACAAAGTATTTCTTTATTCTTGATATAGTAATTTGTATTCAGCAATCCATTATTATAGTTTGCCAAGGCCTGTTGATTAAAGAAAATTGTGGGACTAGGAATCTTAAGCTTTGCCTACTTTTAGGGGGTATATTCTTTGTATAGTATACTGTAGTTGTTCCTCTGATGGATGGGGGCCAGAGGAAAACTATGTTTTTTTAATTGAATAACATAATACAATGCTCTGAAAAGTTGAAATGGAGTATAAAAACCTAATAACCTGAGTTTTTAAAAGTCACATTTTAGTAGCATTAATTAGAGAGGGCTTTCTCTTTTTACAGGAAGAACATTTCAAAATTTCTGAAAGCTTCAGATAGCAGTATTATGACAGAGAAGTGCTAATATCCTGTAGTAAGCTGTCTAATTCATTGCCGTACTCATAGTATATTTACTCCTGTAATGTTGTCACTTTCTATGTGTAGTTTTGCCTTCATCTTTTGCTAGTCTGTCAAATGGTTATACCACCACCTGTTTCATAAAGGTTATGAGAATCAAAAGAAGGTGTTGAGTGCGATGCATGTCAGATAGTAGCTGTTCAATATATTGTGACTGTTTTGATAACTATCTTTAAACTATCTTTAAATCATTATGTTTTAATCATAAAAAATTGGGATTCATCATATGATTGCTTAACAGGGGGCTTGAGAAAGTCTGGTTAATGTAGACCTTTTCCTTATTACCAACTCTGGCATCAGAGTGAGATGCCACCTTTTAAAGTTTGTAGGCATGAAGTTTCTTCATTGCCACTGTAAATGCTTTTCTTTCAGCAACACTTCTTGTTGCTGTAAATGAACTTCGTCGGAGTGCTCGGGCCAAGGGAATGTCATTTTACAAGTATGGTATGTACTTTAGAATCCAGGTGTACTATTTCCTCTCCTTTTTTGTTTAAAATTACCTAGTACTATTGCTTTGTTCCTTTTAGATGTATACAAAATGTACCTCAATGTCTTTCCTAAGTGGTTCTTATGCATACTTCAACTCTTTTAAAGAGAAATGTCATGCAGTTTGAACATGAATACTTGTATATTTGGACTTGGATTAAATGGATGACTGTATTTCTATATATCCTTACATAATTTCAGAAAGTAATTTGACCTTAAATACCAGTTATTGTTGACATTTAAGCCAAGAAATTTTGTCTGTATTGAATGTCTCTATTATATTTATTAAATGATGATTATATTGAAAGGGGATTGTTAAGCCACTATTTCATACATCTTAATTTTTATCTTGATTTTAAATGTTTATTAAAATGTGACATTATCCTATCAAGTTAAGATTTCAGAAAGTTTCTTTCCCTGTTTCTCCTTCAATGATTAAGTAATGGAAAGCCGTGATCCTAGTACAAATGTTATATTATTGGAGGATACTGCAGCAGTCTTGGGAGTGACAATAGCAGCCACTTGCATGGGCCTTACGTCTATAACAGGTAAATACTTTCTTAGATTATAGGTGATTTATTTGTACTACTTAAATAATTTGTGGGAATTTTAATTTTATGTCATAGAATTATTTTATACCAATAGATTGTTAAATATTATTCCATTCTAACTATGTATTTATACAAGATAGTTGGTCAGAAGTGTTCAGTTCTCTGACTATAAATTAGAATTAAGGATATTGGTAGTGGAGGATTTCTGTAATGCTCTAAATCTTTCTAATGTGGCTTAAAAAATTATATTACCACTCTGAGCTTTAAGTTCTTTACCTATAGAAGTGTGGATAATATTTGTCCTAGTGACCATGGGTTTGTTAAGATAATATTTAAGAGTTTTAATAAACTCTAAATTATAAATAAATATATATTGTGGCTCTTTTTTGCCTTTTTCCACTGTTAATGCCAATGATAACTACTGTTGCCTTCCTATTTCCTTGACTCTCTTTAAGTTGGTTCTATTCTTATTTTTGTAGCTAGTTGAGTGTTTTGAGGGATGATATAGTATAGGTAAATGAGAACACACAAAAAAAATTATTTTTATTTTCTTGTGTCACTTAAAATTTTGATAATAATTTGTAATAGTTATAAAATTTGGCCATTATTTTAACCATAAGTATTTATCATGTTTATTCTATTTTAACTTATTGAGTATTCTATTTTAACTTATTTGCTGAAACAGAAGGACTGTTTAGTATGAAAAGACTCAATTTCTGAGCTTGGAATTGTCTTGGAATAGAATTTCTTCCATTCTTACCCATCTGTCCTTACATATTTAAAATAATTCAAGGTGATAAGCTTTCACAGTGTTTCTTAAAATAGCTTGAAATATGAATAACTGTTTCTCATTTTAAATGCATAGCTAAGACTAAACCAACATTCTTTGATCTTCACTGTTACCTAAAATATTTATAAAGGTATTGATTGTTTTTCTGGTTGACCTTACAAGTTTGGAAATTTTTTTGATATGAATTATTGTTTAGCAGTTTTAAGATTTAAGAAAAGTGTGACTTGAGTAAGTCAGCATTTAATAGATTATCTTTGATATAATGTAAATCAGTCAATTCAAACTTATAAAAATATTTATTGTAAGAATGTTTCACATGAATTAAATGTTTTTAAGTAACATGCCAAGAAATAAAATGTTTTCTTAAGAAAGTTTTTTTTCTTCTAGCTAATATTCCTGTGATTTCTATAGGATTGTTATTTACACATTCATATTTTAAAATATAAGATAATTCTTTAAATCTAGATTTCTGGAGAGTAGTATTTGATTTTGAACTCTAGGTTTATAAATTTCCTAATGGGTAGTGGATTATGTTTTGTAAGAGTATCTTTCTTAACCCTTAAGTACAGAAAAGTCAATATACTCTTTTTGTGTTATATTTTGATAAGTAAAACATGAAATTTAAGATTTTTAGTAAAATAAATGTGTGTTTTATCTTGCATCAAAAAAGTGAAGTTTAATATTGATGAAACTTCATTTCAGACTGTTTCAATCATAAAAGCCTTGTGTGTAAAATTTATTTTAAAGACTTTAGATATATTTATTTACGTCTGTTATCTAAATATTTCCTATGCATTCATAGATACCAGGGCAGCCCTTCTCATATGGTTCTAGAAGAGATTTAAGTCCTAACTACATAAGGCGAATTTTAGAATCAGAATCACCTGTAGGACTTGGGAAAACACAGATTGTACTGGACTCCATCTCCAGAACTTGTGATTTATATAGTCTGGGGCGAGAGCTGAGAATTTGCATTTCTGCCAAGTTCTCAGGTGATGCTGATACTGCTGGCCCATGGACCACACTTTGAAAATCAACTCCCCTAAGGCACCCATTTAATGTAATCAGCTTCTTTCCTTTCTGTCTAGAATGGTATGTATAATCCTTGGTTGAATGAAAAAAGAGTCACCTGTATCGTTTTTTGTTGAGCGTAATTCTCTCACAGAACCTAGGTAGGAATAAGATGCAAAAAAGTGGGTATTTCTTTTGATCTTGCAATTAATTTGTCAACCTGGGATAGGAAAAATGGTACTGATATATCTTAAAAGAAATGGACATTATATCATTAATATGTACATGATGTCTGTAATCTGAAAATGTTCTGAACTCTCACCCAAGTAATGCCCGTAGCAAGAAACAGACCTTAAATAGCTGTCAGTTTTTGTAATATGGATCAAGTTGTAGCATACCCATTTTGTAGTAGAGTATGATGAAACTATTAGGGGAGAGTCATTAAAGGAGGTAATTAAAGAAATTAGGACTTAATTTCAAGTCCCTTCATTTGCTAGTTCTGATTCTTTGTTCATGTAAAGGTCATTGAGATAATAGAAAATGTTAATTTACTGATTTCTTTTGTGCTTTATTTATTTAGGCAATCCACTGTATGACAGCCTAGGTTCCTTGGGTGTGGGCACCTTATTAGGCGTGGTCTCAGCATTCCTCATCTACACTAACACAGAAGCACTTTTAGGGCGATCTATCCAGCCGGAACAAGTACAACGGCTTACTGAACTTCTGGAGAACGACCCATCAGTAAGGTCAGCCTTACTCCAGTAATGCTGTTGAGGTTGCAAAAACATATTAAAAAATAGAAGTGCTTTATTTTTAATCCATAGCCTTCAGAATTTTTTATTTTCTTAAACATAACAGATTTTTTTTTACTTAAATTAACTTTTTCTTTCCTTTTCTTGTTTAATTATAGAAATTGTGAAATTGTAGGTTTACAGAAAAATCATTCAGAAACAGTACAGTGTTCCCATATATCAGTCTATTATTAACACCTTACATTGGTATGGTACATTTGTTACAGCTCATGAAAGCTCATTTTTATAATTGTACTATTAACTATAGTCCATAGTTTAACGTAGGGTTCACTATGTTGTGCAGTTCTGTAGATTTTTAAAAAATATTTATTCTACCATATATTAGACCTAAAGCATCCCTTTTTAACCCCATTCAAATATATAATTCAGTGCTGTTAATTATGTTCACAATGTTGTGCTACAATCACCACCATCTATTACCAAAATTTTTCTGTCATCCCAAATAGAAACTCTATATGTTTTAAGCCTTAACTCTAAATTCTGATCTGAACATTTGGTAGAGAATCAGCAGAGTTGATGTGAAGCTCTGAACATACTTGTCAGCGTAATTCGGCAGTTTTGTGGTTTCATAGTGAAGTGGTAGGAACAAGCATTTAATTTTCCACTAGCGAGATATATATATATATATATATATTTAACTCTGAAATAGAAATGTGTTTTTCATATATATATTTAACTCTGAAATAGAAATGTATTTTTCTTCTGTGTTATAATTGAAATCCTTAAATCTTTTAAAAATGGCTTTTGTATATGAATTAGTAAAGCATATTAGTATTTGATTATATTCTAAGTACTATGTGTTTAATCTTGAAGAGCAGTTACCTAGCTGGATCAAGATTAGAAGTTGAGCATTTCAAAAATCAGTTTTGGACCCAGTAACTTAAAATGAAATAATCTATATTAATATCCTTTTCTTGTGATGTCTCTGCTGATTTTGGTAATAGGAAAATACTGTCAATATTCTTCTATGTTTTGTTCATTCTTCTTTTGCTTTTGGAAAAGTTTATGAAAAACTGGTATTAATTCTTCTTTAAATGTTTGGTGAAATTCACCAGTAAAACCTTCTAGGCTTGGGCTTTATATTGTGTGTGGTTATTTGATTACTAGTTGAATTTCTTTCCTTGTTATAGATCTATTCAGATTGTCTCCTTCTTTTTGAGTCAGTTTTGTTGGTTCGTGCTTACTAGGAATTTTTCAGTTTTATCAAAGTTAGTGAATTTGGTTGGCATACAGTTGTTCAGGGTGTTCCTTTATAATCCTTTTTATTTCCCTAGGGTCTGTAGTAATGGTCCCATCTTTCATCCTTGCTTTAGTAATTTCAGTCTTCTCTCTTTTTCTTCATCAATCTAGCCAAAGATTTTTCAGTTTTGTTGATCTAAAGAATCTGCTTTTGGTTTCATTAATTTTCTTTATTCTTTTTCTCTTCTCTATTTCATTAATATCCCTTTCTGTCTTATTTCTTTCCTTCTGCTTTCATGAGGTTTAGTTTGCTCATTTTTTCCCCCAGTGTTTGATAGTGGAAGTTTAGGTTATTAATTTGAGACTGTTCTCTTTAAATATAGGCATTTTCAGTTACAAATTTCCCCCTAAGAATGGCTTTAGTTGCGTCCCATAAGTTTTGATATGTGTGTGCTGGTTTGAAACTCTTATAGACCCCAGAGGAGCTGTGATCTTTTGATCCAACCTTGTTGGGTGGAACCTTTTGATTGAGTGTTTCCTTGGAGATATGACTCACTCAACTGTTGGCGAGACCTTTGATTATTTCCATGGAGGAACTACCCCGTCCATTCAGGGTGGGTCTTGATTGTTTCACTGGAGTACTTAAGAGAGCTCAAGAGCCAATACAGCTGCTGACACTGGAGATTCTTGGAGATGCAGACAGACGAATGTTTGAAGATGCTAAGCTAAGAGATGAAGCCCAGAGTTTGCCTGGAGAAACTAAGAGAGGACTCTCAGATGCTTAGGGAGAAACACCCTGGGAGAAAGAAGGAAGGACACACAGGAGCTGAGAGAGAGGAGCGAAGACAGAAGCCAGAGACATTTGGCAGAAGGACATTTTGAAGCATAACCCAGGAGCAAAGGACCAGCAGATGACAGCCATGTGACTTCTCAGCTAACAGAGGTGTTCCAGATGCCATCGGCCATTCTTCAATGTACGTTATCATCGTGTTGATGCCTTCGTTGGACACTTCTATGGCCTTAGCACTGTAAATTTGTAACCTAATAAATCCCCTTTATAAAAGCCAATCCATTTCTGGTATTTTGCATAACAGCTGCTCTAGTAAACTGGAACAGTGTCTTCATTTTCATTCATCTGAAACTATTCTCTAATAACCCTTTTGATTTCTTTTTTGACCCATTGTTTATTGTGCCGGTTTGGATGTGTTATGTCCCCCAAAATGCCATGTTCTTTGATACAGTCTTATGGGGGCAGACATATTAATGTTGATTAGATTGGAATTCTTTGATTGTTTCCATGGAGATGTGACTCAGTCAGCTGTGAGTGAAACGTTTGATTGGATAATTTCCATGGAGGTGTTACCCCACCCATTCAAGGTGGGTGTTAATTGGATCACTGGAGTTGTGTAAAGGAGTTCACACACAGAAGGACCTCAGGGCAACTGAGAGGGACATTTTGGAGGAGCTGCAACTTACAGAGAATGCAACCCAGGAGCAAGCAGAGGCCTATAGAGGAACGTTGTGGGAGAAAGCCATTTTGAAACCAGAACTCTGGAACAGATGCCAGCCACGTGCCTTCCCAGCCAACAGAGGTTTTCTGGATGCCATTGGCCATCCAGGGAAGGTACCTGATTGTTGATGCCTTACCTTAGACACTTTATGGTCTTAAGACTAATTCTGTAACCAGATAACCCTCCTTTTATAAAAGCCAATCCATTTCTAGTGTTCTGCATTCTGGCAGCATTAGCAAACTGGAACAGTTATTTTAAAGTATGTTATTTAATTTTACATATTTGTGAATTTCCCAAATGCCTTTCTGATACTGGTTTCTAATTTTTTTCCATTGTGATCGGATGACACAGTTTATTTTATTTCTATCCTTTTAAAATTTATTGAGGTTTGGTTTATGGCATTGCTTATAGTCTGTCCTGGAGAATGTTCCGTATGCACTTGAGAAAATTGTTTATTTTACTGTTGCTGGGTGGAGTGTTCCATTGATGTCTGTTGGGTCTGGTTGGTTTATAGTGTTGTTCCTGTCTCCTATTTTCTTGTCAATCTTCTGCTTCGTTGTTCTACCCATTCTTGAAAGTGTGGTATTGAAGGCTCCAACTATTATCATTTAATTGTCCATTTCCCTTTTCATTTCTGTCAGTTTTTGCTTCATTATTTTGGTGCTGTTTTTAGTGCATATGTATTTGTAATTGTTATATTTTCCTGACGGATTGCCCCTTTAACCATTATGAAACATCTCTTTTTATCTCCAGAGACATTTTTCTAAGTCTATTTATCTAATAGTATAGCCACTTCAGCTTTCTTCTAGTTGCTATTTGTATGATATAGCTTTTTCTAGCCTTTTATTTTCTTTCTCTTTGTATCTTTGAATCTACTGTATGTCTCTTTTTTACAGCATATAGTTGGATCTTGTTTTTTAATCCAGCCTGGCAGTCTGTCTTTTGATTTGATTGTTTGATCCATGCATATTTATGTTATTATTGATACAGTTGGATTTACATCTATTATTTTATCTTCCATATGTCACATTTCCTTTTTGTTCTTCTATTTCTGTTTTATTGCTTTCTTTTTTGTTACGCAAATATTTTCTAATATAGCATTTTAATTTCTTTAATGATTTTTTTACTGTACTTTTTTGTCCTTTTTTTCTTTTTTAGAGATGTTGTGGGTTTACAGAATAATCGTGCATAAAATACATGATTCCCATATACTACCCTATTATTAACACCTTGTATTACTGTGGAACCCTACTATGCTTTTGAGGTATTTCCTTAGTGGTTGTTCTAGAGTGTATTCTAAACATCATAACTTACCAGAATCAGCTTCAGATTTATACTACCTTAATTTTGGTGAAATATAGAAATGTTACTCCTATATAGTTACATTCCCTCCCTCCCCTTTTTGTGGTATTATACATATTAAATCTGTATATGTTACAAATGTAACAGTATATTGGTTGTAATTATTTCTTTATATAATTTTATTTCCTTTAAAAAGAAGCTAAGAGGAGAAAGGAGAAAAGTGTATAGTTATTTGTTATATTAGCCATATTTATCATTTCTGGTTCTCTTTATTTGTTGCTGTGGATTTGAGTTACCATTTGTTTCTGTGGATTCAAGTAATTTCTTTAGTCTAATATAGCTTTGTGCCCACCCACTTTCTTTGTGTTATTATTGGTAAATATATTACATTTCTATATGTTATAGGCCCAAGAATACATTGTACACATTATTTTATACCATTTTCTTTTTTTAAATACATTTTTTTTATTGAGATTGTTCAGATACCGTACAACTGTCCAGAGATCCAGAGTGTACAATCAGTTGCCCATGGTACCACCATACAGCTGTGCATCCATCAGCACAATTATTTTTTTTTCAATTTTTAGAACATTTTCACTACTCCAGAAAAGAAATAAAGACAAAAAAAAGGAAACTCAGATCCTTGCATACCCCTAACCACGCCCCCCCCCTCCATTATTGATTCATAGTTTTGGTATAGTACATTTGTTACTGTTGATGAAAGAATGTTAAAATACTGCTAACTGTAGTATATAGTTTGCAGTAGGTATATATTTTTTCCCTATATGCCTCTCTATTATTAACTTCTAGTTATAGTGTCATACATTTGTTCTAGTTCGTGAGAGAGATTTCTAATATTTGTATAGTTAATCACGGACATTATTCACCACAAGATTCACTGTTTTATACATTCCCATCTTTTAACCTCCAGCTTTCCTTCTGGTGACATGTGTGGCTCTGAGCTTACCCTTTCCACCACCTTCACACACCTTTTAGCACTGTTAGTTATTCTCATTACATGCTGCCATCACCCCTGTCCATTTCCAGATATTTAAGTTCACCCTAGTTGAACATTCTGCTCATAATAAGCAACTGCTCCCTATTCTTTAGCCTCATTCTATATCCTGGTAACTTATATTTCATGTCTATGAGTTTACATATTATAATTAGTTCATATCAGTGAGACCCTGCAATATTTGTCTTCATGCTTCTGTCTTTTTTCACTCAATATAGTGCCCTCACGTTTTCTTCATCAACCCGTTTCTTTTCCTTTTTTTTTTTTTTTAATTGAATTCAGTTTTATTGAAATACATTCACACACAATACAATCATCCATGGTATACAATCCACTGTCCACAGTATGATAACATAGTTATGCGTTCATCACCACAATCTATCTCTGAACATTTTCCTTACATCAGAAAGAATCAGAACAAGAATAAAAAATAAAAGTGAAAAAAAAACACCCAAATCATCCCCCCATCCCACCCCATTTGTCCTTTAGTTTTTATCCCCATTCCTCCACTCATCCATACACTAGATAAAGGGGGTGTGATCCACAAGGTCTTCACAATCACACTGTCACCCCTTGTAATCTACATTATTATATAATTGTCTTCAGGAGTCCAGACTGCTGGGTTGGAGTTTGGTAGTTTCAGGTATACTTCTAGCTATTCCAATACATTAAAGCCTAAGAGGTGTTATCTATATAGGGCATAAGAATGTCCACCAGAGTGACCTCTCGACTCCATTTGGAATCTCTCAGCCACTGAAACTATTTCGTCTCATTTTGCATCCCCCTTTTGGTCAAGAAGATACTCTCAATCCCATGATGCCAGGCCCACATTCATCCCCAGGAGTCATACTCTGCGTTGCCAGGGAGATTTACACCCCTGGGAGTCGGGTCCCACGTAGGGGTAGGGCAGCGAGTTCACGTGTCGAGATGGCTCAGTTAGAGAGAGAGAGGGCCACATCTGAGCAACAAAGAGGCACTCAGGGAGAGACTCTTAGGCACCATTACATACAACTTTAGACTCTCCTTTGTGATAATGAGCTTCATAAGGGCAAGTCCCATGCTCGAGGGCTCAGCACATCAAACCGCCAGTCCCAATGTTTGTGACAACATCAACACCAGTCCAGGTGAGGATGTCCAACACATCTGCACCTTCCCCCAGATCCTCGGGGCTGGGGAGGGGGAGGCTGTAAATATATTTTTTATTATTTGCCCAAATTACTCTGGGATGTGTCACTATTTCACATTAACCTATACAAACCTACCAGGTCTCACTTCCTAGTCAAAGTTCTATGTAATTATCAACCCGTTTCTTTTAAGAGGGTTTTGTTCAAACACTATACATTCCGTCCTAAGTAAACAATTGTTGGTTCCCCGTATAGTCATGTATTTATGTATTGAGAACCATCGCCACTCTCTATATAAGGACATTTCTTCCACAAAGACGGAGGAAGAGTCAAAGAAGGCAGAGAGGCAAAAGAAAAAGGCAAGAGAAAGAGAGAAAAACAGACAACAACCTTGATAGCTAGAAGGTGACAAAAGGAAACATAGCATTAACCTAAAGTAGAATGAGTCAGAGAACATCACCAATGCCAGGAGTCCCATACCCTTCCCCTATTCCCCACCCCTCCACCCCCCATATGCATTTAGCTTTGGTATATTGCTTTCGTTACGTTAAAGGAAGCATAATACAATGTTTCTGTTAATTCTAGCCTCTAGTTTGCATTGATTGTATTTTCCCCCCAATCCCACCCTATTTTCAACACCTTGCAATGTTGACATTCATTTGTTCTACCTCATGTAAAAACATATTTGTACCTTTTATTACAATTGTTGAGCACCCCAGGTTTCCCTGAGTTACACAGTCCCAGTCTTCATCGTTCATCTTTTGTTCTGGTTTCCCACCATGATCCCAGCCTTCCTCTTTCAACCATATTCACAGTCATCTTTGTTCAGTGTACTTACATTGCTGTCCTACTGTCTCCCAAAATTGTTTTCCAAACCTCGCACTCCTGTCATTTTCTTTCTGTTTGCAGTGCTTCCTTTAGTGTTTCCTGTAGAGCAGGTATCTTGTTTACAAACTCTGTCATTGTCTGTTTGTCAGAGAATATTTTAAGCTTTCCTTCATATCTAAAGAATGATTTTGCCAGATATAGGATTCTTGGTTGGTGGTTTTTCTCTTTCAGTATCTTAAATATATCACCCCACTTCCTTCTTGCCTCCATGGTTTCTGTTGAGAAATCCACACATAGTCCTATCAAGCTTCCTTTGTATGTGATACAATGCTTCTCTCTTTCTGCTTTCAGGATTCTCTCTTTATCTTTGATGTTTGATAATCTGATTATTAAGTGTCTTGGCATAGGGCTATTCAGATCTATTCTCTTTGGGGTACGCTGCACTTCTTGGATCCGTAATTTTGTGTCTTTCATAAGAGATGGGAAATTTTCATTGATTATTTCCTCTATTTTTGCCTCTGCCCCTTTTCCCTCCTCTTCTCCTTCTGGGACACGAATGACACGTAAATTCTTGCTTTTCATTTTGTCTTTAAGTTCCAGGAGACGTTGCTTGTATTTTTCCATTCTTTTCTCTCTCTGTTCTTTTATGTGTAGGATTTCAGGTGTCTTGTCCTCCAGTTCCTGAGTGTTTTCTTCTGCCTCTTGAGATCTGCTGTTGTATGTTTCCATTGTGTCTTTCATCTCTGTGTTGTGCCTTTCATTTCCATAGATTCTGCCAGTTGGTTTTTTCAACATTCAATTTCTACCTTATGTACATCCTGTGTTTTCATTATACGCTTCATCTCTTTCGCCATATTGTCCCTAAACTTTTTTAATTGACTTATTATTAGTTGTTTCAATTCCTGCATGACAGTTGAAGTGCAAATTTGTTCCCCTGACTGGGCCGTAACCTCATTTTTCTTGGTGTAGGTTGTAGTTTTCTGATGTCTAGGCATGGTTTCCTTGGTTACCCCAGTCAGGCCTCCCCAGACCAGAATGGGCTAAGGTCCCAGAAGGAAGAAAAATTCAATATCCAGTTTCCCTGAGGGTGTGTCTTGGAAAATTGGTACACCCTGTGATGCCTCCGGTCACTGTGCTTTTCTACCCAGCAGGTGGTGCCTGTTAGCCTGTAATTCTTGACTGGTGTAAGGAGGTGTGGCTCTTTTTTCCCCAAGTTCTGAATGAAAGGCAGGTAGTAGAGCTGGGCCCCACCCCTTTCCTCTTAGAGAAGATAGACCCCCTAGGGGGAGGTCATTAGCATTTCAGTGGTCTCTCTCTGCCTGTCCTATACCCTTGTCTGGGTCACAGAACTGGGAACTGAAAATGGCTGAGGCTTTCTCCACTGAGTCGAAAAAGGAACAGAGCTAGTCCGAGGCGACCCTCCAGCTCTCCAAGGTCATTTGTCACCCAAAGCCTCTGTCTGCTTGTTGGGGACTCGTACCTCCTAGTGAGCAGTTCCCACTCGCTAATTAAAACCCCAGTTGGAGAGCTCAGCTGAGCTGTATTCGCTTGCTGGGAGAAAACTTCTCTCTGGCACCAGGAGGCTTTGTATCTTGGGCTGTGGGGGAGGGGTCTCCCGATTTGGATGCGCAGTTTTTACTTACAGATTTTATGCTGTGATCTCGGGCATTCCTCCCAATTCAGGTTGGTGTATGATGAGTGGGTGGTCACATTTGTCCCCCTGCAGTTATTCTGGATTATTTACTAGTTGTTTCTGTTTTTTTTCTCAGTTGTTCCAGGGGGACTGCTTAGCTTCCACTCCTCTCTCTATGCCTCCATCTTAGATCCTCTATACCATTTTATTTTTAAAATCAGTGAAGAAAGGAGAAGAAATATGCATTTGTAGTTTTTATATATACTGACTTCTACATAATATTTATTGTTATGGATTGAATTGTGTCCCCCAAAAAGATTGGTTCAAGTCCTAACTCAGGTCTTGTGAGTGTGATCCTTTTTGGAAATAGGATCTTTGAAGTTGTCATTAGTTAAGATGAGGCCAAACTGGATTAGTCTGGGCCTATAAGTAGAGGAAGTTTGAAGATAGAGAAGAATGCCCAGATAATTGGCAAGCCACCACCAGAACCCTACAGACTTCAGAGGAAGCATGGCCCTTCCTACACCTTGTTTCGAATGTCTAGCCCCCAGAATTGTGAGACAGTAACCTTCTGTTTTAAGCCATCCGACTTGTGATATTTAACTGTGGGAGCCCTAGTAAAGTAAGACAGCTATGCTTTTTGTTTTTCAAGTGAATTTGAATTGCTCTCTGGGATCACTTGCTTTCATTCTGAAGAACTTTTGAATTTCTTGTAAGGCGAGTCTGCCAGCAACAAATTCTCTCAGTTTAGAAATGTCTTTCTTCTGACTTCGTTTTTGAAACATAGATTTGCTGGATGTATAAGGTTCTTGATTGACATTTTTTTAAGAGTACTTTGAATATGTTATCTCACTGCCTTCTGGCCTCCATTGTTTATGTTGACAAGTTAGCTTCTCTTGTAAATGACGAGTCATTTTTTTCTCAAGATTTTTTCCATGTTTTGGCTTTCCACATTTTTCCTATGATGTACCTGTTTGTAGGTCTCTCTGTGTTTATCATACCTTGAGTTTGTTGAGCCTCCTTGATGTGTAAATAATATTTTTCAGTAAATTTGGTAAGTTTTCAGCCATTATTTCTTCATGTTTCTTTCTTCTACTTTCTCTCTTCTCCTTCTTGTACTCCTGTTATGTGTATATTGGTGAGTTTAATGATTTCCACATTTCTCCTTGGCTCTCTTATTTTTCTTCATTCTTTTTTCCTTTCTGTTCTTCAGCTTTCATAATCTCTGTCAGTCTGTCTTGAAGTTCACTTTCATTTTCCTGCCAGTTAAGTTCTACCTAATTTTCTACTCCAGAATGTCCTTTAAGTTCTTTTTATTGTTTGTCTTTTTATTAATATTCTCTAGTTGATACAAAGTTGTCACCACACCTTTCTTTATTTCTTTAATCATGGTTTCTTTTAGTGGTTTGAAAATATTTAAAATGGCCACTTTAAAGTCTTTATATCTGTTAAATCAGACATTTGGTTGCATTCACAGGCAATTTCTGTTCCCTGGTTTTTTTTGCTGGTGTATGGGTCATACATTCATGTTTCTTTGCATAACTTTTTGTTGGAATCTGGACAATTTAGATAGTATGTTGTAGCTACTCTGGGTACTTCTCCTCTTTGGGGCTTGTTATTTGTTATTTGCTTGCTTTACTGTTTAGTGACTGTCTGGATTCTTTAAGTAGATTTAGAAATAATTGTTTCCTAACTTGCTGTATGGAAGAGTATTTAATGGTTTAAATGTTTCTGTGCTTTTAATAAATTTTATCAGTTTTTCTGGGGAGTGAGTCTGCAGAGCTCCTCACACTGTCATGCTGGAAGTGGAACTCACTGTGTTAATATCCTATGGAAACCCAGGTGTTACCATTTATAATGTCATGTTTGTGATAGTGTGGTGATAACAAGAATTCCATTTGAAACTTAAACATTAAACATTGGGAGCAAGGACCAGAAAACTGAATTCCTTTAATGTTTCTGAAATGAGAACACAATCGATACTTTTTGGGGGTGAGATTCTGCTTTTATATAATACTTTTAAAGATTGTACTTTAAAATCTCTTGGTCTTAATCTTACTTTAGTGTAAGAAATAAAAGTCTAAAAGAATGCTATAGGCTGAATGACCAACCATACCAAATTAAAAGATCTATGTTAAAGATCTATGGGTAAATGAATAATGAAGGATGGGGTGGGGAATGTTGGGGGGTATGGGATGTTTTGAGTGTTCTTTATTTTTATTTTTATTTTTGTTTATATTTTTGGAGTAATGAAAATGTTCAAAAATTGTGATGATGAATGTACAGCTATATGGTGATATTGTGAACAACTGATTGTCCTCTTTGGATGATTATATGGTATATGACTATATCTCAGTAAAATTGCATAAAAAAAGATTTATGGATTAAACTTTTGGAGGAAATAAATGTTATATTTGTAGTCCAGAAGTTCATACAAAAATTTATAACAGTGTTTTAATTACCTATTTCTTTGTGACAAATTACCCCCAAAGCTTAATGGTTTAAAACATTTGTTATCTCACAGTTTCTGTGGTTCAGGAATTTGGGCATGGCTTAGCTAGGTCCTTCCTCTCCTTCAGAGTCTCTCACAGGCTACAGTCAAGGTGTTGAGTGGAGCTGTAGTCATTTCTTGGGGAAGGATCTGCTTCCAAACTCATTTACATGGTGGGCAACAGCATTCAATTCCTTGCAAAATGGGTCTCTCCAGCATGGCAGCTTGCTCACTCAGAGCATGCAAGCTGAGAAGGCAATAGTGAGCCAATGTGAACAAGATGGAAGGAAGTCACAGTTAGAAACAATTGTTAGAAACAATGTAGTGGCTCTAGCAAGTGCTCAAAGAGGGGATTATGCAAGATCATGGATGCAGTAGGTGGAAATCATTGGGAGCCATGTCAGAAACTGCCTTCCATAAACAGTTTTCTGTTTGCAGGTAGTTATGTATGAGAACTTAAAGAAAAAGTATATTAGAATACATGCATTAGCTGCTACTTAAGTATTAGCCAAATGATGAAATTTATTAATATTTTCTGGGGTCTAAGGCAGATATATGTTTTTTAAATGAAGACATTATATGGTATCTTACCAACCTGGACAAGTTTTTTTGTTTTGTTTTGTTTTTAAGTTGAGCCTATGTAACTTTGAATATTAAATATTTATCAATTCTTATTTTCACCTTAGCTAGTTAATAAATATAGCTTTTTTATTTATATGGATAAAGAATTTTGGACTCAATATTTAGTAACTTGCTTAAGATCACTCAGAAATTAGGGTCAAATGTTTTAAGAGTACTTAAGAGTCTCACTTAGCTTGTTTTTCCAGTAGATAGTTTTCTAGGGAAGGTTGATTCTTGACAGGTAAGGCAGGAGGGATGGAAAACTTGGGTATCTGCTTTCCTTTCTGGTTGGCTGTGTGGTGTAATGGAAAGACCACTGTACTTGGAGGTCAGAAGGTTTGTTGGGAAATCCTGGCTGAACTGCTTTGGACAAGAAACTTATGCCTCTCTGAGACTCAGTTTTATCTTTTGTAAAAATAAAGATGTCATCTTATGTACTTTGTGAAAAACATTCATTTAAATGTCTACTGTGTAGTTGGTACCATATTAAGTGTTTTGTATATGTGTTAGTTCATTATTCCCCACATCAATCTCATGAGGTACTTATTATTAACCCCATTCTTACAGTCAGAGTACTTCACAGAGTTGCATGAAAAGTTTTAAAGAAGTTACTGTATATATGTGATTAATATATTCTCAAGCAGTATTATCAACAAAACATTTTTTTGTAAATGATATTTAGGAAATTGTTAAGTAGATGTAGGAGAAAAGGAAAAACATTTATGAGATAAAAGTATTTTAGAAAAGTGATGTAGAGTTAATATTTTAAAGCACAAACTTTATAACCCATAAAATAGTATTTATTAAGTTTGTACCTCTGCAAGGCATTATGCAAAAAAAGCTAAATGGACAATGAAACTTGGAAAATGGTAGGCCACACTTAATGGTGAGCACTCTGAAGTCATCTTAGTCCTTTTGCATCACTGGTGAAAAAACAAATTCTAGACTTTGTGCCATTAATGTGTATGTTTGTACATATGGGTATGGTTATAAATTTACATGCATTTTTATTAATTGCAGGGCAATTCATGATGTTAAAGCCACAGATCTGGGATTAGGTAAAGTGAGATTTAAGGCAGAAGTAGATTTTGATGGACGAGTTGTTACAAGATCATATTTGGAAAAACAAGATTTCGACCATATGTTACAAGTAAGTTTATGCATTTTCATTTACCTATAGCCAAAGATTAGGAAAATTACTCTTAAAATAAATAAAATGAACCTTTTTTTTTTTTTTTAAACAGGTCTTAAAGTTACTTCAGCTCTCAACTTCTTAAAATTGCAAAAATTTGACAAGACCCTTTTATTTACTATAGAATGGGTCGGAGGAAAGAGTAGACAAGCAAACAAATTATTAAGTACTTGTTTATGTGCCAGGCATTTTATGTACATTATCTCATTTACTGTTAACAACCCTGTGTGATGGAAAGAAATAATATTCTCATTTCTAAAGTGGGCAAATTGAGACATAGATTAAAGAACTTTTTCCAAGTTGCAAAGCTATAAATATGGAGTCAGATTTGAATTTAGATCTGATTCCAGAGCCTGTGATTTTTAAATTATGAATAGTTTAAAAGACATCCACTTACCTTTGTCAAATCTTAGCTTTTAGTTATACTATATTTGCTTAATGTCTTAAACAAAAAGAAATAAGTCTTTAGAAAAACAGAAGCTCCTATGTTCTCCTTCAAGTTCTCATTCTCCTCCTTTTATCCCTAAAATTAACCATTTATCCTGAATTTGGTACTTATTTCCATTCAGGTTTTTTTTTACTCTTTTAACATAATACATGATAATATTTTAAATGTTTAAAAATTGGTGTAAATGGTATATTGTATACTGTAAGCATACCTCTGCAATTTGCTTTTTTATTTTTACTTAGAGTGTTTTTGAGATTCCTCCATGTTAATATATGTACCTCTGGTTAACTTACTTATAATTTGCTGTATAATACTCCATCCTCTGAATATGCTGCTTATTTTCAATTTCTAGTTGGTGGATATTTATATTATTCCCAATGTTAAACTATTAGAAACAATTCCATGATGGCATTATTGTACATGTTTCCTGGTTCACATGTGCCAGCATTTTTTTTTAGGGTAGCATATAGCTTGATAGAAAATAGGTGGGTCTTTAGGCATGCATATATTCACGTTCTCGGTATTGCCATATTGTTCTTCAAAGTGTACCAATTTAACTTCCACCATCTGCCTGTAAATTTCTTACTGCTTCACATTCTCACTGGATTATATTGACAGAATTTTCTAGTTTTTATCAGTATAATGATGAGTTTGAAATAGTATCTTATTGTTTTAATTTTTATTTTCCTGGTTAGTAGAAAAGCTAAGCTTTAAAGTCATTGATCATTGTAATTTCCTGTACATTGCTTCTTTTTATTTTTTATTTTTTTGAGTTAATTTTATTTTTCTTACTGGTTTTTGGACATTTTATTTTTGTTATGATGGATACTAATCTTATGTCAGTTGGTCTATGCAAATAACTTCATAGTTTGTGACTTACCTTTTTACTTTGTTTCACAGAAGACTTAATATGGTTTTAATTTTAATGTGGTCAAATTAGTAATCCTTTTCTGTATGCTTTTTATTATCTTGCTTAAGAAATCCTTCCTTGTCCAGTGTTACATAAAAATTTTCTCCTCATTTTTCTTCTAAACATTTTTATGTTTGCTTTCACTCTCAGGTAATCAACCTAGAATTACTTGTTTGTATAATGATTATAAGTTTTTTTTTTAAGACATCATCTTTTCAATAAAATTATGCTGCTAACATATAGCTTAAAATGTACCACTATGAGTTTTTAGAAAGTTATTTTGGAGCAAAGAACCACCACCCAAAAATTATTCTGTTTTCCAGCTTTCATTTTCTTTATTTCTTTATAGGAAATACAAGAAGTAAAGACTCCTGAAGAACTAGAGACCTTTATGCTTAAACATGGAGAAAATATTATTGATACTTTAGGAGCCGAAGTGGATAGACTTGAAAAGGAATTGAAGGTAAGGTGTATTTATAGTAATAATGGAATAATAACAACTATGCTTGGGTACTTACTCTGTGTCAGATACTATGCTAAGTTTGTATACTTTGATTTTCTCAGTAGCCCTATTATGTGTAGGTATTAGTAGGATTTTTATGGGTGAGAACGATTGACTTAGAGAAGTTAGATAATTTGCCCAAAGAAGTAGGGGAGTTGGGATTTGAACCTAGGTTGTTCAATTCCAAATTTTGTACTTTTAATAACTATTCTGTACTGCCTGTTTAATTTCTAAAATACTCAAAGGCTTTTTACACTTTTACATTTATAAGAAGCATTTGACCATGAACATACCTCTTTCCTTTAGTCCATCTGACATTATATTTTAATTTTGTTTGTTTCTGTTCAGTTGGAGATCATTACAATTTGTTTGTTTTTCTTATTGTAATTTTACTTTGCTCAGAGCACCTTTAAAAATACCTCAGTGTTCTCAAATTGTTATTTTTGGCATTTGAGTTCTATATGTTTGCAATGAATAAAAATTTGTAAAAGATCTTTAACCTTTATAGCTTGTTTGAAACAATGCATTTCTTTAGTTGATGTTGACCATTCTTTAGTTTTGTTAAGAACTGAAGGGAAACAAGAACAAAAGTTGAAGGGAAAAATTTATGTCTCTGCTTAACTGTCTTTTAGAATGTAAATATCTAATCTGATTAGTAAAAACACTTCAAATAAGATGATTTTGTAAATGTTGATATTATAGTTTGTGAGCTTTAGCATATGGTAATTATTGAAGTTTCTGGAAGAGCAGTTCTCAAACGTTTTGGTCTCAGGATTCTTTACATTCATAAAAATTGGTGAGAACTACAAAGAAGTTTTATTTATTTGAATTATATTTATTGATATTTACAGATCATAAAGTTGAGAGTAAAAATATTTATACTTTCATATTTACAAAAAATAACTATTTTCCAAAATGGAAAAAAAAAAAGTGGGCTTTTAAAAAATTTTTTTTGTATTTTTACAAAAATCTCTGACTTTGTAAAAGACAGCAGGATTCCTATATCCGTTTCTGCATTAAGTCTGTTGCAAAGTATGGTTTGGTTTAAGTATATAAAGAAAATCCAACTTCACATAATTATGTGGCTGTAAAAGGAGAACTGTTCTTATAGACTTTTCAGATAATTGTGATATTTTCTTTTGATACTACACCAAAACTTGACAACTAAAATATTCTTATAGGTTAGTTGCAACATGGAATCTGAAACCATAATAATGAACTTTTCATATGCTCTTCTAAAATCCATTGGTCTGTCTTTGTTCTTTGAATGGATCTTTTACCCAAGCCTGATTCCATAACATTATAAATACTGGGCATTTGGAAAACAGTACTTCACAGAGTTAGGCAGATCTTTCAAATGTTGACATATTTCTAAGTTTTGGGAAGCTGTTAGGAGCACGGTGGTAGATATAAATTTCCCACCATTCTAATTTTCACTTGATAGCTTGAATTTTATTATTAGCAGCAGAATTGTTAGTTGTTTCCTTGAAGTAATGGGCTTATTTTGTTCACGTGTGAGATATTTGCCAAATGCTTAAATTTGAATAACCATAGTTCATTAGTTATTCTTTAAAGTAAAAATGATGTTCTGATAAAAAAGCAATGAATTCAACTCACAACTCAATCACATAAGTGCTTTTCCTTGTTACGTCATACTTCAGTATGTACAATTGCTTTATACATGCATTCCATTTTGTCACACAATATATTTTTAAAAGTGCATATAAGTGTCAAAGTTTAATTAAACTTTTACAACTTCATGAAGGACATTTAAGTGAAGCTGGCTTTTTTAAAAAAACTGTATGTGTTGGTATAGGGATACAATGATTACTAGTGCAGTTTGGCACTGTTTGCCTTGATTTGTGCAAAGGTGTCGGAAGTTTTACCCACCATTGCTTTTACACCATCAGAGATATCCTTTCTATCCTCTATTCTCACAGTATCAGTTTATTATCTTTTATTACATTTTCAATTCCCCCATGATTTGAGTTAGCTGTCTCGCTGTACCAATTAGGTGGGGAAGGGCTTTACTTTCCTTTGTAGTTGCAGAGTTTCATAATCTCCTGCTTACTTACCTGTATCTTTTCACTAGACATAAGTCCACTGAAAGCAAATACTATTAGTTTCTTATTCATTGTTGTATACTTCAGTGCCTGGCACAAAATGTAGGCATTTAATAATAGATAATTTTTGTTGTTGTATTGAAGTTCCTTAAGTTAGCATATATTTTTCACAGCCTGGCTTCTGCCTGTCTTTCCAGCCGCATCAGTAACCCTGCCCTTTTTTCATCTTCTGTGGTAGCCATACAGTACCACTATTGCATACTCTCTGGGCTTTTGAATTTGCTCATGCTGTTTCCTTCTGCCTGGATCTCCTTCATCGTTTGTGTGCAGAACTCACCACTTTCAAACCTTACTTAGATATTATATCTCCAATGAAGTCTTTCTGGATCCAATGAGCAAAATTAATGGCTTTCTCGTTTTTGTTCCCAGTGTTATTGTTTAGTATACTATATAGTCGTTAGGAGCTTGGGGTCTGGAGTCAGACCTGGGATCCTTCCTAGCTCCATCACTTATTAGCTGTGTGACTTTGGGCAAGTTAGTTAATATCTCATGAGTTTAGTTTCCCCATATGTAAAATGAAAATAATAGTCAGATTTTTATGAAGATTTTTTTACATACGAATACATGTAAAATGTAAAGCCCCTTAGCACAGTTCTTGACACATGAATAAGTGCTCAATAAATGTTACTTATTATTAGCTGTTATTATAATAACAGTTATTACTGGCTGTAGTGCTTTTAACTCATAGATGGTTATTGCTACACTTGTCTCCCTGGCTGTCCTGAGTCCCTCAGTGAAAGAAACAGAATCTTATTTAATAATTGTAGCCCCACTTTCTAGCACAGTGCTTGGCCCAAGAGCATATGGATTGTTACTAAAGTATATAAAGTATAAGTGATGATCAATTTACTCTTTCTGATTATTGTTATTTTGCAGCAACTTTCTTTTCAAAACTGTAAAGAGAGAGCGTATTTCCAGTGCTTTGCAGTACTTGGCACATATTAGATCCTCAGTACATTATTGCATCAATGACATATGAACAAAACTCAGGGAGGTAGGACTACTTGCTGTAATATTTTTAGTGAATATTGGTCTATTTGTCTGCTGATTTTATTTTATTTTATTATGAAAATATTTCTCTTGCTTATGTGCCAAAACATGAAAGTTTGATCAAAATGTTTTCATTGTCTTTGGTTACAGATGATTAATAGTATTCAAAAGGAATAAAAAAAAAGATTTTGTTTTGCTGTGAATTATGTGGTGGTGATTTTTCTTTCCAGGAACGAAATCCTGATGTTCGACATGTGGATTTGGAGATATTGTAAATTTGATGGAATGAATCACCTTGCTGGGAACCCTGAAGTTGTCAAGTTACTCTCCAAAGCCACAGTGATATCACTCCTTTTCCTGCTTTCCCACATGGAAAAAGTGCCATTCAAAGCCATTTTTTTTTAAGATGGAGGAAATATTTTAATTTAAGGGCAATACAGCAGGCCATAGCACTAAAACTACTTCTTTACTTCTAAGAGACACGCTACAAGTTGAATCAGTTTAGAAATCATGTTTTTGTGTTTCAATAGAGAACATTTTTGTTACTTAAATTGTTCGTAGTTTCTCACTTCAGCTTGTCAGGGTGTGTTGTACCTTATAATCATGTTTCGTTTTTTCACATTGTTGAAAATATGTGTCATTCATAGGATTATGAATTTTAATTTTATTATCACTGGAGACCTCACTCCATCAAAATCTGCCTATCTTGAATACTCTGGCTGAGTCTAGGTGTGTCACTTTAAAGAGTTACTCCATTTCAAAGTTTGTCTTTCCTTATAGAGTGTGGAAACTATTTCTGTGTACCTAGTGATTTCGACCTGAGCGCTTAGAAAAGAACACTCTCCTAACCTTAGTTATCTGGAACTGTCCATTCCAGAACTTGCTTAGTTACTGAATTCAATGAAGACATTTCAGTACATTGGTAGTTGCCATTTTGTAATATTTCTTCCTTCATCTTTTCTTTTTTCCCCATTTTGTTTAATTTTTCTAACGTTTGGATTATAAAATACCCTTAGAAGTTTCCGTAAGGCCAGTGGGATGACTGGGTTTTGTTTTTTGTTTTCATCTTTGTTTGATAACTGGCTTCAGTGTCATAGTATGTATTTACTAAGAGATAATGCATTTATAAGCATTTTAACATTGTGTAAAATGGACTAAAAATATTTATAATTTTACAGACAGAACAGCATTTTATTTTTAATTTATTTAAAAAGAGACGTTACTTATCTGAACTGTGGGATGTTTTTTACTTTAAAATGACCCTGAAAAAGATGTAAATCTCTTATACTGAAACTTGTGGTTATGATTTTGCATATCAGAGTCAGTAATATGCCTGTAACATGAGTTTCTTAAATTTACAGAATGGGTCATTTACCATACTATATTGGGCTATAGCATATTATTATTTAAGTAAATTGCTTTCAAATGACCTTAAGGTATCAAGATAATTGAAAATTTAGTGAAAAGCCAGAGCTGTGTCTCATTCACCAAAACAACTCATATGCACTTTAGAATGTTCAGGTAGCATTGAGCATTGTTCACACAAGAGTGGTGGCTGGTTGTTCTCTTTGCTGGATAAGTGAGTGCTTGACAGGATGACCTATGTGTGATCAGTATCGTAAAGCTTACTTAGATTGGAGTTTATGGATTACAAATTATAATACTGAAAACACAAAGTTACGCATTTGAATTAAAGGGTTTGTAATGATGATTTTTGAACCTGAAATGTCATTTACCAGGAAATTGTGAGAATTGATATTGGTGTACATTTTTTTTTTTGTTTTTTACCATTACAGAACATTTGCATGCTGTACATTTTAATGAAATAACATTCCAGTTTTATTATTAAGATACAGAATTGTACCTGATACACACACACATACACACGTACATATGTCTACATGTATAATTTGAATCCCTCTTATGGTTTTAAATTCCCCACCCCTATTTTTTTAAAAATACTGCTTTTTGCCCAGTATAATCTGTTCTGTGTTTTCTGTCGTCCTCCTCCTTACCTTTTCCCACTTGCCATTTGTTGTTCCTTATCATTGCCATGTAGAAGGTACTAAATTATCTTCTTCCTAGTAAAATGACTCTGAAAAATTTCATATAGCTGGACAAGAATAATTAATTTTAAAAAAGAATTTTGAAGTTGATGTGCAAAAGTTATTGCAAAATAGATTTTTTTAGGATCCCCTAAGAGAGGATATTTCTTTGAGGATCATGAACAGGTTTGGTTGAGATCATACCCATTCTTAAATAATAATTGTAGGCTTATGTTACTGTCTTTTCTTTCCAGTTCATGTCTGCACTGATATTTTAAAGTTTGTTTAAACAAAGTTTGACATAATGAAGTGCAGCCTATCTAGGAACTTGAGTATTTCTGTGGAATCAAGAAATGTGTGTCTTCACTGGTTCATGGTTTTTCCTTTTAAACTGGAGTTGAATTTGAAAATCAAGTAATTTGGGCCTCTTTCTTTAAAAATAAAATGATATGCAGCTTTTCATGTTTCTTTTCCCCCATATTTGTGACATCTTGCTCTGATCCATAGGATTTGAATATTTAAGCATATAGATCTTCATATCTTCAAGGAAAATGTATTCTCTGTAGAAGAATAATTGCAAAAGGATGTTGGACAGTCAAGGGTCTGTAACTACTATTACTATTTGGCCTAACTAAAATCTGGGCACTATCAAAGGTGAGGTATACCTTTTCTTAGTTTTGGCTAGGAATGGGATTGTATAATCAGTTGTAAGTAGCAGGCTCCAAACTATCTATGGTGGCACATTTTTATTGCCTGGCACTGGGAAGGTAAGGGATGGAGACCTATTTTAAGTGGACCATTGTGACACCCAGTAGTATCCGATTCCAAAGAGGCAACATATACTGAAAAACTTGTGAAAAAGGATCAGATTGGGAAATGTTCAAAATTTTTCAAAAACAAAATCCTTGCTTACCTCCCTTCTACCCCATCCCCTTCCCCAAATTACCCAAAATAATAAAATGGCATAGGATTTGAGGTTTGGGTATATGGTTTCCAGTGTTACCTTAATTATCTCATAATTTGGATAATAAAGCTAAAATTATGTCATTTAAAGGGATGGTGTGAGTTTTAAATCTGATAACTTTTTGAGGTAGAATGTTGGGAGCTGCAGAAAACTGTAGACATTTGGAATTTGTATTATCTTTCTTAGATTGCATTTGTCTAGCTTTGGCAGCATTTCTTTTAAATGTGATGACCCCCGATTTGCCAAGCTGTCAGAACTCACTGAAGCAAAGAATTGAAGATAAAATGTTGATTTAAAGATTGTCTCCCCTAAATCCCTCATCGCTTTCTCTGAGATGGAACTTTGGAAGGCATTTATATAAAAGGTTGGTCTGGCAGCCTTTATTTTTGCATTTGAGTTTATTTGCATCCCTAGACTTGGTTTTATGGAAAAAGAAAATTCTTATTTCTATTACATTGTATTTCATCTGTCTGATTTTTACTGGCAGATTAAGAGGATCTGGGTGCCACAAGATGCTTTTTTCCTTAATAAGTGTCATATGGAAATAAGAGCAGCTCATTATTAGTTTGGAATTTTTTTTCCTGATAAATAAATGTTTGTTGGACATTAAGTGCTTCTCTACCTCATGTACTAAGAACACATACCTTAAAAATTTTGTCTATATTTTTGAACAGAATTGGTTGGTCGTTGAGTATATTTGTTAGTTTATAAGGTTTTCCTTGTTTTACAACTACTAATCATTTTATTATCAATATAAAGGGAACTATTATTAATATACCATTAGAATATCATTTGTTTATGGAAACACAAATGTAAGAAGTTATATCCCTTAGTGATACATATTGTTATTCCATTTTGACAGAACTAGATTACTTAAATGTTCTAATTAGATTATTATATTTCTTTTGAGATATGCTTATGTAGTATTTTTAGAGAGAAAATATACAATAGAAAAACACCAAAAGTTACAACCCAGAGTTAACCTGCACTGGAATCCAGGTTGAATTCTGTACTAGTGCTGTAAGAATTCTAACTGTATTCTTTTTCAAGAGAAACTAATCCAAAGTATTTCTTCAAAGTAATTTGGTATTTTGAGAGGATATGGTTTCCTCCCCAAATTCAAAACATATTGAAAATAGAAACACTGTAGTTTAGTATTAACATAGCAGAATACATTATTGTGTGTTTTTAAGACTTCTAGAGGTTTTTAAATAGATATAAAGTTAAAACATACTTGTTTGTATAATAATACAACAGGATAATTACATTAACAAGATAATTAACACATTTAATCCTCACAGAGAGCCAGTGAAGTAGGCACTGTTTTTCACATTTTTGTAGATAAGAAAATGAAATAACAGAAGTTATGTAACTTTCCTGAAGTCACTTAGCTGGTAAGAGGCAGAATTAGGATTTGCGCCCAGTCTGGCTCCAGATAGGGCACTCTTCTACCATACCTGGGCAGAAGAGTTATTCATTTTATTATGATAAAATAAGCAAATGAATTGTAGTATCCAGTTGTCACAACAGCTAGTTGGATTTTTCCTTGGGATGGGGGATGGGGTGGGGGAGGGTATTATGGAAGCTGAGGTATTGTCATTCATAAGATTTAATGTCAAGCATTGCTTGCAGACACCCTCCAAATATTTCCAGAAAGCAATATTTAGTTTAATCATCAGTCATTGATTTGAACTATATAGGAAAGAAATTTAGAGAAAGGTGTGGAAATTAGCATAAATTAAAAATTTAAAAATATTTAAACATTGTATATAAGTAGATAAAACATTCACATGATTTAAAATTAAGAATATTCAAACAGACATCAGGGAACATTCTCTCCCAACTTTTACCCCCAGCTATCCATTTCCGTTTCCCAGAGGCAACTAATGTTATCAGCTTCTGATGAATATATCCTTACAGAGATATTATGCACACACACACATGCATATACACACATGCATATATACACACACACATGCATATTTATTATGTTTATTTCTCCTTCTCCCATCTGGTAAAATATAACATATATAGGTGTTTCTCAGATATTCATGGCAGTTATGGTCTATAAAGTCACAAGGAACACTGAATTAGCGAATACTAAACTATCCCTAGGGGAAATGCAGAGTTAGGCTCCTGGGACCCTCTGATCACATTTCACAATGTTTCAATAACCTTTATACGTGTTTCTACTTAAAGATATCTTGATCTTTTGCCTTCTCCTTAGATTTGCATGCAGTGATTCCCAAGGAAGTTCTTTTAAAGACTGCTTCCATTTAACTCCATCTAGAAATTGAATCATTGCCTTCAGAACTTTTAGAGTAATGTTTAAGCACTGCTTACTGAATGAAAGCTGAAACAACAGGGTAGAGTAGTCACCTTGTTAGACCTCAGCTGGGAGCATTCGCATAGGGCAACTCAAATTTTTGGCAGCTCTGTTCACAAATGACCGGGGAGGTGACATGAATATGAATCCGCGAATAATGAGGATTGATGGTATCTTCTTTTAATTTAAAATTTTAATTAAAAATTAATTTAAAAAGCACACAGCCAATTTCCAGAGTTTTTCATTCACTGAAACTTATGTCAAGAGGTTGTAACAATTCAGTGCTGTGCTGTCCCATATAGTAGCTGATAGCCACATTGGAGCTGTTTGAATTTAAATTAAATAAAATGAAAATCTCAGTTGTATCTTCAGGTGCTCAGTAGCCACATGTGGCCAGTGGCTACTGTATTGGACAGTGCAGTTGTCGAACATTTCCATCATTGCAGAAAGTTCTTTGATATTAAAGTAATCCTAATATTTTTTCAATATTGAGAGCATCTTTAAACTATATAGTGCTTGACTTTTGTTGTTGGGCAGAGGAGGGAAGGAAATTGTAGCTTACCTCCTAGAAATTTATTGATGTAAATAAAAAGCTATTGGGGTATAATTTAAGGCTACCAACTAGTTAGTGTTACTTTGAATGAGTAAATGTTCATCTTCAAAATGAACTAGAATGTGGTTGAATTAGATATCAGATATCTCATTCAAATACACAATCCACATTCTGAACACCAGGGAACAAATCAACCCTAAAAAGTGTCATCAGAAAATCTTATCCAGGTTGATAAATTATGTGATTCTGGGAGTTAATGATAGTTTACTTGGTGGTAAAAAAAAAAAACAAAACTAAAACAATGTTACACCATCGTTCACCATCTAAAGGCCACAGAGGTGGAAACCTGGGATCGGTTGGCCCAGATGATGAGAAAGGGAGGAGTTACAGGTTAACCAGTTTATACAAACAAGTTCCAAAAAGCTGTATAAATTGAATATTTCTAAATTTTCATTTTAAATGCACTAGGGAGGTCACAATTTAAAGAAATCCTTTTGCATAGAAAGTGAGTGCTATAATCTCTGTTTTGTGAAACCCTGTTTAGAGGAGATTGACTCAAGATTACTCCTGGAGCTATGGGAGATCAGATTGAGTCTAGAAGAGCATTAAGAGATTCAGTGATAGGTGATCTAATACCAAAAGTATTTGAAGGTTTCAAGGAATTACTCAAATCCAATTTCCGTAGGGCCCTTACTGTATTATAGATTGACATCCTATGTCAAAAATATTTATTAAGACTTCCCTGTATACCAGCTATGATGTGTTAGATGCTAGCAGTACCCTGGTGAAAGAAGGAAGGCAGTGGGAGTGTTGCTAGCCAGATAAGCTGAATCATTCCTGATGGTCAGGGGTGGTTGATGTCCACCAGATCACTCACTCATCCAAGCACTGAGGATGGAAGATTTACTCATAGCTGTGGCTCCTGGCTTTCTTGGGATCACTAAGACCTGTCTGAAGTCAGCTATTGTTAAACTACTGTAGGCCATTGATGGGTCAGGCTACCTCAGAATAAAAGACGTTGGGATTTTCAAGTCCACTTAATGTGAGGTTTCCTGAGCAGTGTCTGGGAAGAATTATTTGTGTATGCTTTTCCAGTTTCACTTGAGCTTTCTAAGTTTGGAAATGTATAAGATCCTTGTAAAATTCCTGAATTTTTATAAAAATACTGTTTTCTCCCATCTTAGAAAAACAGTCTAAAATGATGACACACCCCCCCACACACACACACAAAAACCATTCAGCTACTTTTTCATTTATCTGCTTCCCTTTACAGCAGAGCTCAAAAGAGCTGTCTATACATGGCTACCTCCATTTCCTCTTCTCCCACTTTTTGTGAAACTGGCTCTATTCAGGCTTTTGTCAAGGTCTTCAGTGACCTTTCTACTAAGCACAATGGCCAATGTTCAGTTCTCACCGTACTTGATCTCTCAGCAGCATTTGACAAAGTGAAGAAGCTTTGGGTTTGAGGACTCAACTCTCTGAGTTCTTCACCT
Source organism: Choloepus didactylus (assembly GCF_015220235.1). Lineage (NCBI taxonomy): Eukaryota > Metazoa > Chordata > Mammalia > Pilosa > Megalonychidae > Choloepus > Choloepus didactylus. The sequence continues at coordinate 45,435,731 of NC_051309.1, forward strand.
GCCTTACTGGCCACTGTTTTTCAGTCTCCTACAAGTTCCTCCTCATTTCCTTCACCTGTAAACATTGCAGTCTCCTGGGGTTATGTCTATTCTCTGTTTATACTCATTAATTGAGTGACTCAGTCTCATGTCTTTAGAAACCATCATTCACTGGTGACTGTCAAAGACGTATCTGCAACCTGAATTCTCTGCCTTGAATCCTGGTCTCATGTATCCAGTTGCCTGCTTGGCATCTGCACTTGGATGATGTGTTCCCAATTCAATGAAAATATTATATATACCTGCCCATTGCCATATGACTTGCAGGACCTCCCTGTGGACAAAATATACCCAGCCAACTGACATTAGTCTTTGGCCAACAATGTGAGAAGTGAGATATACTAGGTCTTTTCCCTCTTCCATGAGAATGGCATGTTCCTGATAGGGTATATTCTTTCCCTGGATCCCTGAATGAAAAAGACACATGAAGCAGAAAGAAAACTAACCCACAATCTGTTACATGAGCACCACTGAGATATGGGAGGTGACTAGATAGCATCTGAAACTTAACATCCAGAAACAAAATTCCTGATTTCCTCACCTTTTCTTCCAAAAATCCTTCTCTTGCAGTCTTTTCCTTCTTAGTAAATGGCACCTTCATCCTTTCAGTTGCCCAAACCCAAAATCTTGGATTCATTTTTGGCTCCTCTTTTTCTCATGCAATGCACATTTAACACCTTAGCAAAAACCATTGTCTCTACCTCCAAAATATATTCAGAATCCGTTTCTCTTCATTTCAGTTATCTTAATCTGCACCATCATCATTTTTTGCTTGGATTATTGAAATAAACTTTTTTTTTGTATTTTTTTAAAATACAATTTTATTAAGATATATTCACATACCATATAATCATCCAAAGTACATCCAAAGTACGAAAACAGTTTTTCACAGTATCATCATGTAGTTGTGCATTCATTGCCACTATTTTTGAACATTTTCATTACTCCAAAAAATACGAATAAAAATAAAAATAAAAAAGAACACCCAAAACATCCCATACCCCTCTCCCCCGTTACTCATTTACTTTTTCTCCCAGTTTATCTACTCATTTATCCATACACTGAATAAAGGGAGTATGAGCCACAAGGTTTTCACAATCACACAGGCACACCATATAAGCTATATAATTATACAATCATCTTCAAGAATCAAGGCTATGGGGTTGCTGTTCAACGGTTTCAGATATTTCCATCTAGCTGTTTTAATACATTAAAAACTAAAAGGGATATCTGTATAATGCTTAAGAGTAACCTTCAGAATGACCTCTCAACTCCATTTGAAATCTCTCAGCCACTGAAATTTTATTTTGTTTCATTTCTCTTCCCCTCTTTGTCCAGAAGGCTTTCTCAATCTATGAAGCGAGGTTCAGGCTCATCCCTGAGAATCATGTGGCATTTTGCAAGGGAGATTTACACCCCTGGGAGTCATGTCCCATGTAGGGGGGAAGGCAGCAAGTCTACCTGCTGAGTTGGCTTTAGAGAGAGAGGCCACATCTGAGCAACAAAAGAGGTTCTCTGGGGGTGACTCTTAAAGGCACAATTGTAAGTAGGCTTAGCCTCTCCTTTGCAGTAACAAGCTTCATAAGGGCACGCTCCAAGATCAAGGGCTCAGCCTACTAAACTGGTAGTCCACACTGCTTGTGATATTATCAGGAATTCCCCAGGTGGGGAAGTTTAATATTTCCACATTTTCCCCCAGTCCCTCAAGGGGGCTTTGCAAATACTTTTTATTCTCTGCCCAAATGACTCTGGGATGTATTGGGGCTTAACGCTAATCTGTACAAACTAACCGGCTCTCACTGGCTATTCAAACTTCCATGTAATTATGATGTTTATTAACTGACCATACAAGTTAAATTAGATAGTGTGCTACAAAAAATATAGATTTTGCACCAAATAAACATCTCTTCCTTTGGTCTCACACAAAAGTTGAAGTTTTAAAACACAGTTAATAACATCCTTTACCTTTAGTCTGATTTACGTTAGTCCTAACCTAGTCCTTTTCTTTCATATCTCTAATTGAAGCCGATCTCTTTTTCAGCTTCTTAAACAGTTGCTATATGTTTAATTCATAGAATTCATAGTGGCCAAACTCTGGCTCTGAGGCTCAGGTGTCACACAGATATCCAAAGTTCCAAGGACTGACCAGGTTATAAATAAACAGCATCTCAGAATTTAGAAATATTGCAATTCATGAATAGGTGTGATTTCTGTAAGAACTTACAATCAGGAACCTTTACAGTAAGCCTTCCCCTGATTATCTGTGCTCTCAGATTCAATTCTCAAGAATTTGCACATTATAGTTAGTCCATCTTAGTGAGGCATTATAATGTTTGTCTTTTTGTTTCTGGCTTATTTCACCCAACATACTGTTCTCAAGGTCCATTCACCTAGTTACATACCTCATAACTTCATTCCTTCTTGTTGCCACTCAGTAATCCATTGTTTGTATACACCACAGTTCATCATTCCGATTATCAGTCGATGTATCCTTAGGTCACCTCCATCCATTGAAAAGTGTGAATACTGCTGCCATAAACACCGGCATGCAAATGTCCATTTGTGTCCCTACTCTCAGTTCTTCCAAGTATATAACCAATAACAGGGTTGCAGGACCATATGGTAACCCCATACTTAGCTTCCTGTGGAACCACCTCATTGCCCTCCAGATGGCTGCACCATTTTACTTCCCCAACAACAGTTATGAGGTACATCCCTCTCTCCACATTTTCTCCAGCATTTATATCCCTCTGTTTATTTTTAAACAGTTTTATTCTTAAACCATACTATCCATCCTAAGTAAACTGATTCCTGGTATAATCACATAAGTTATGCATTCACCGCCACAATCTGTATGAGGGCATTTCCATTTCTTCCACAGAGAGGAAGAGGAGGAAAAAAATGAATAAAAAATTAAAGAAAAAATAATAAAAATAAAATGCAATGAAAAGGTCAGACAACTACAACACCAAGAATTGCATACTACTCCCATATATCCCTCTCTTATAACATTTAGCTTTGGTATATTGCCTTTGTTACAATTAATGAAAGCATATTACAATGTTACTGTTAACTATAGACTCTACATTGCATTGATTGTAATTTTTCCCCTATACTATCCAATTTTCAGTACTTTGCAATGTTGACATTCATTTGTTCTCCCTCCTTTAAAAACATTCTTATATGTACATTAATTACCATCATTGACCATTCTAGGTTTCATTAAGTTATACATTCCTTGTCTTTATCTTCTGTCTTTCCTTCTGGTGTCATATATGCCCCTAGCCTTCCTCTTTCGACTGTACTCACACTCATCTTTGTTCAGAGTACTTAAAATATTGTGCTGCCATCACAAAGTATTGTGCTATCTACTTCTGGATCTATACAATCAATCTTGTTGAACATTCTGTACTCTTTCAGCATCAAATGCCTGATCTCTACCCTCTTTCTATCTCCTGATAACCTGTGTTCTCAACTTTAACTCTTGAAGTGCGCTCGTTAATGTTAGTTCATGTTAGTGAGACCATACAATATTTGTCCTTTGTTTCTGGCTAATTTCACTCAACATAATGGCTACTGTCTTTTGGATTTTATATACCTTATTTTTATTTTTTCCCTCCCTCTTTTTACCCTGATAGTCTTCATTTCTGTGCTTTTCTTCAAACCTCTCTTTCCTGTCTTTTCCGACCTGCCTGTAGTGCTCCCTTTAGTATTTCTTGTAGAGTATGTATCTTGTTCACAAGTTCAGTGTCTGTTTGTCTGAATTCTGAATTTATTTTAAACTCTCTGTCATTTTTGAAGGACAGGTTTTCCAGATACAGAATTCTTGGTTGGCAGTTTTTCTCTTTCAGTATCTTAAATATTTCATACCATTGCCTTCTCGTCTCCATGGTTTCTACTGAGAAATCTGCGTATAGTCTTATTGAGCTTCCCTTGTATGTGATGGATCACTTTTGCTGCTTTCAGAATTCTCTTTGTCTTTGACATTTGACAATCTGGGTATTAAGTGTCTTGGAGTAGGTCTATTCAGATCTATTCTGTTTGGGTTTTGCTGCACTTCTTGGATTTGTAATTTTATGTCTTTAATAAGAGATGTGAAATTTTCAATAATTATTTCCTCCATTATTCTTTCTGTCCCCTCTCCTTTCTCTTCTCCTTTTGGGACATCCATGACATGTATTCGTGTGCTTCATGTTGTCATTCATTTCCCTGAGACCCTGCTCATGTTTTTCCATTCTTTCCCTTTCTGTTCTTTTAGTTTGTAGGATTTCCAATGTCCTGTCCTCTGGTTCATGATCTTCAAATCTGCTGTTGTATGTCTTCATTGTGTTTTTCATCTCTTCTATTGTGTCTTTCATTTCCGTAAGTTTTGCCAATTGTTTTTTCAGACATTCAAGTTTTTCCTTATGTTTACCCAGTGTCTTCTCTATATCCTTCATGTCTTTTGCCATATCTTCCCTTAACTCACTGATTTGATTTTGAATTGATTTAGCATATTTAAATAGCTTTAGTCAGTTGTTTCAATGCCTATATCTCTTTTGAAGTGTAAGTTTGTTCCTTTGGGCCATATCTTTGTTTTTCCCAGTGTGACTCATAATTTTTTGTTGTCTAGGCATCTGGTTTCCTTGATTGGGGTAAATCAGATTTTCCTAGACCAGATGAGCCCAGGTCTCAATAGAAGGTGTAATCAGTATCAAGTTTCCAGTTCTTATGCTAAGATCTCAGCCCTTCCACCCATTCCAGACTGGTGTACTGTGTGTCCAGTCACAGATCCCCCAAACAGTTGTTCCAGACTACTTACTAGCTGTTCCTTGCTATTTACTAGGTGCTGTAGAGGATTAACTAAATTCCACACCTTCCTACATCACCATCTTGCCCTGTCTCTCTTGAAATAGACTCTTAATGGGTTTCCCTTCATAATCTTAGCCCCCACTGTATATCAGAAGAATATCTGATGATCTTTTGAAGATATATCAGAATCATGCCATTTCTCTTCTGAAAACCCTTCACTGACTTCTAATCACACAGACTAACAATGTCCTTACAAGGATTCTTCATTATCTCTCTGATTCCATTTTCTACTATTCTCTTCTTTGCTCTGCTCCAGCCAGGCTGGCCTCCTTTCTGCTTTCATGCATCTTAAGCATGCTCTCAACTCAGGGCCTTTGCACTGCCTGATATAACAGTTCTCTCCACATACCTGCCCAGCATGCTCCTTCACTTCTTTCAAATCTCAGCTCAAATGCCACTTTATCAGTGATGCCTTTCCTTGCCACCCTACTTGAAATAGCAAGCCCTCTCTATCCTCCCACTCCCTATCCTGCTTTATTTATGGCCATAGAACTCATTGCCTAGTATACTGTAATTTTACTTTTATTTTATTTCTACTCCAATAGAATGTAAGATCCGTAAGAGCAGGATCTACAGAAAACTGGAAGAGCATCTGACACCTAGTAGACATTCTCTAAATATTTGTGGAACTAGTGAATGAATGTTTCAGTATGATGCCAGGTTCTAGAGATAAAGATAAAGAAGACATTAGACTTGGCCTACTCAGTCAGTTGACAAGAAAAGGCCTCTACAAATGATCACAATACAGTGTAAGAATGCACTTATCAAATATTTAAATGGATTAATATCAGTCTTCACATATCAAAACCAGGTTTGTGAGATAGATACTGATATGCGGCTGATGGGAGTGTATATTAGGGCTACCTACATGGAGGGTACTTTTGCAGTAGGAATCAGGAGCCTGGAAATCATTTGTATCTTTTGACCTAGTCATTCCACTTGTAGGAATATACATGAGGAAATAGAGTTGCTTCGTTATCAAAAAGTTAGAAAAAATTTAGGAGAAAGATTTTAAAATTATGGCATACATAAGGTAGAATATAATGAAGTCTTTGGTATCATGTTTTTGAAGAATAATAATGTGGCAAAATGCTTATGGTACAGAAAAAGATAAGAATACATACCTAGCAATTAAAGTTGTTACTGCTAAGGTTCAAGTTGGGTGGGGGGTGTCCTTTACAATTTTTTGTGTACACTAATATTTTTATGAGCATGTATTTTGTTAATTTTTAAAAGTGCTTAAGATTTATTTTAAATTAAAATAAAAACAGGATAAATGACTATATTTAGGATAATCCCAATTTGGTAAACATAGTAAAAGGATTGGAAGGAAGTACAACTAAATACTAACAGTGCTCACATATGGGTAAAGAGGAGGTGAGAACCAAAAATATTAGAGCAAAAAAAGAATAAAAATGGGCTGGTTTCTTTGGATTAAGTTTTAACTTGGTCTTTAATACCATCAGACATCAAAAAATCTTACATAGGAATCCCCCACCCCACCCCAAGAAGGGTATATACAGTTGGAACTCAGCATGGTGGTATGTTTAACTCTTTATTTATACAATCTAAAATGTTCTTGGGTCTCATCATAGGTTGCCTTAAAAATATGCTTGTCAGAGAAAACCCGGACAGTGCTCCTATTAAAATCTTGGGAAACTAGAAAAGAAATTTAGAAAACTTAGCCTTCCATTATTGCGTTCTTTAAACAAATAAAATTTTTGAGTATCTTGAGTCACTGGGTACTGCACTTCCTCATAACTACCTAGGGTGGAGTTAGGAGACTTAGGAAAGTCTCCTTGAAGATGTACCCTTTAAGGCCTGACACCGAGAAAGTTGGGGTAGGAGGATGAAGAGTGTTCTACACAATAGTTAGGCAGGATAGAATAGGGCATCAAGGCTCTGGTTCCTTGTCTTCTATTCAGCTTTGAAAGAGTTAACACAAATCTGCAAGCTTCAGTTGCAGACTTCATGAGGCCAAAATTTCCCCTAAAGCTCTGAAGCCTCCCCAAGCCATAAAAGCTTATAAAATCATGGGCCCAAAGGAGACGCTTAGTTAATGACAAAAAGCATGGGGTCATAAAGATTGTTAAACGTCTGCCCGTAGACAAATTTTGGATACCTAACGGCAGGCCACAAGTCTTGATAGTTACCTCCTTCTAGAACAAAGAAGACACCTAGTTTATGCAAACCATGGTTAAACTAGGGGCAAACCTTGTAAGCCCCTAGTGTTCAAAGGTTACTATGGAAACCTGCCACCAGGAAAACCTTCCCATAAAACATGTCAACCCACTCCCACTCAGTGTGTGTTTCTCCCTTGAACACATCCACATTCTCTCTTATGTGTCTTCTTTCTTTAATAAACTTTACTGCTTGTTCCTACTGGCCCCGTTGTCTCTGCATTTCCGTGGTGAGAGTCATGAACCTGGAATAGGGTTCTGCCTGGCACTGTTACCAGCAGGATGCCAGTTACAATAGGGACAGAATGTGTGTGAAAATATAGCTGTTGATCTTCAATTGATAGCTATGTCTAGTTAGGCTACTACAATCTTATTCTAACAGTAATATAGAGTGCATTTTCTCAGGTTCATTTCTGAGAACCCTTGCCTAAGTGTTAAAACAAACGGTCTCTAACCTTCAATATAGAGTGAATTCCACTTTGGTGTGTTTTCTTAGATCTGAAGAATCATAATCGATAAGAGTCTCATGACTATTTTGAAATGGTATAGTGTCTCTTATGATTCAATATATTTAACTTTTTTCCTTTTAAGTGTGGTTTCACAATATTGTTTCTTGCTGAAGTTCTGAAGTTTTGATTGATTTATTCTCAGTAGAAATGTTGAATAAATCTGAGAAAACTCTAGAACCTTTTTTTATTGTAATTTTTCTTATTGAATTCTAGATGTAGCTTAAAATGATTTAATAAGAGATGAAAGGAAAGGTGGCTGTTAAACTCAGATTGAAGCACTTGAGAATTTTACAAGCAGTTATATTTGATACAGAATTTCTCAGTTTATTCTAAACTGGAATAAGTTTGGACTAGAAGGAAAGAATTGATGTCATAGCTGTTTCCACCTCATTTGTTCCATGGAACCTCTTTACCACCCCAGCCCTAAGGTTCCCCCTGGGGTCTCCAGCTGCTTTTACTTCTCTGAGGTCCAGGGGCTTACTGTGTCCTGAAGGTAGGTCTAGTGTTGCACTAGGACCACCCCTCAAATCTTGGTAAGTTTTAGATAAGAGGGATTCCATTTTTAAAATGTTACCTAATTTCTAAATACCCATCTCTGGCCCTGTAGTAGTCTTCTTGAAGATTTACATTCCTAAACACTTGCTCTAGAATAAAATTTTTCTGTAATAAAGACAGTCATCACAGACTTCCATCAGGAGAGAATTTCCTTATCTGCATTTGTTGTTTCATTGGCATTGTAAATCATGTCTCTTCATAGAATCACCTAGAGATGTGCATCTCAAATTTTAATCTGCATATAAATGGTCTGGGAATCTTGTTAAAGTGCAGATTTTCTGATTCAGTAGGTCTGGAGTGGGGTCTGAGATTCTGCATTTCTAACAAGCTTGAAGGTGATGCTAAGGTTATTAATCCATGAATTACACTTTGCATATCAAGGGCTAAGATTATTTTTAGATGTCTGGATATGTGGTCTGCTGGTACGGGAATTTTTTATAATATCTCTCTAAAGACATAAGGATAGTTATTGTGTTTGTAAAACTGAAACAGTACTCTTTAAAGAAAAATCACTATGAATTCTCTTGTAAAAGAACTTGTTCTTACCTAACTTTATGTTTTTGGTAAATCTGGGCTTTTATCCAAAGTATGACCATAAGATAATGTCAAAAGTATTTTTAATAGACATTAAAGATCAACTGTGTTCCTTTAAAAATAATCCCTTCTGAAGCTATAGTCTTATTCTATGCTGCCATCTTTAGGAAATGTTTGGAACATCTGCTTGGAAGGTACCTGCAGTATTTGTGGCCCTTTTTTTTTTGTCTTTTTAATATGCTTGGTAATGGATATCTTCATATTTCAAGGATAAATTTGATTTTTTTTTTTTTTTTTGGAACGTTCAGAACTGATTGAATCCAAGACTGGTAAATATAGTGGATTGACAAACTATTATTATTATACATTAAAAATATGGAATGCTGTAAAGTAATAAAGCTTATTTAGTATTTGTGGCTCAATTCCTTTTGTAGGAGAAGCCCTAACTATGCTATCAACATTGTTAAAATAAATTTATGTTCTTTCAAGGTAATTATTTATTTGAAGAATAGTACTCACTTGAAGATATAAATTCTGATGTCGTGGTTTAAAGAAATCAGTATTATTATTTTATCATCTGATTTCTTTTTAAATATTCTTACAGAACAAGAAAGTCACTATATCTGAGATTATATATCCAGTACCTTGGAAGCAGCTTTGGGTTTAAAATATGACTTTCCTACTTAATACGTGTGTGACCTTAGGTGAGTTGCTTAACTTTGCTGTGCTTCAGTTTTTCTTTAATCTATGAAAGGGAGATAATAGCATCATCCAACCTCATATGGATTAAATATGATATAGGTAAAATACTACACTGTTTCACACATAGCAAGAGCCTAATTAACCTTTGCTGATATTATCATTATTGAAGGTATTTCAAAGCATTAATTGATTCATATAATCATTCTTTGAGTATCTTCTTCTGCTAGGCATTTTTACATATTATTTAATTATTACAATATACTTCTGTTTTTGTCTATGAAAGATTAACTGCTATGGGAATTGTTATCCACTGTAAACAACTAGGAAGCCAGGCAAAATAAATGAAGCACTGTTTTCAGACATTAGACAATGGCAGTGCAGGATACGTCAGAGAAGCAAAAAACAAACAAACAAAAAAAAAACAGAGGTGACCTCGACTAGCGCCCCAGCTCCCTGCCTGAAACATGTTCTAGGCTGAAGCATAGGTAAGGGCACCCAATCAGAGCCTGGAGATCATGTTCAGTTGAAGAGATGAAATTGGAGTTCAAAGAGGATAGAATTTGTTGAGTATATTATAAAAGAGAGGTTGATGCAGAGAGAAAAAGCTCTGGAGAACTGAAAATATTCCGTTGAATCTTGGCTGAATACTGACCCGGGCATACATGAGTGAAACTCCCCAAAACTGGAGAAACAATAATTGGAAATCAGTAGGCCTAACAATTTCCAGAGCTCACACAGACCTGGGAATAGTTTGGATTTCCACCAGTCAGAAGGGAGAGATAATAATATACACAGAACATTTGATAGACTTCCTTGAGGGGGTCAAGTGTTAGTAGCGAGGCTAAAGAATAAAGGCTAGAGTAAAGGTTTCTCAGACCCACCCTAACAAAGCTTAAAAGCAAGTCTTGAATCAAATTGATGTGCAATTAACTGTATGCTATAACATCTAAAGGAATGTAAGAAAATCCAACAGTGAATAACACAAAAATTCACAATGTTGGGCATCCAGTCAACAATTCCTATTAGAAAAATATGACCCACTACTAGGAGAAAAAACAATCTATAGAACCAGACCTGGAAATGACAGAAATGAAGGTATTGGAAGACAAGAACTTTTAAAGACAGTTGTATTATACATTTGCTCAAGGATGTAAAGGAAAACATGAACATGAGAACAGATATTAATATTTTAAAAAGACCCAAATGGAACTTCAAGAAATAAAATAGACCATAACTAAAGGAAAATAAACTGTATAGGATTAACAGCAGATTGGGCATTGCAGAAGACAAAATCAGTGAACTTGAAGTAATATAAATTATTCAAAATGAAGCACAGACAAAAAAAAATTAACAGCCCTAGTGACCTGTGGGACAATATCAAGCAGTCTATCATATACAAGTGCATTAATTTGCTATGACAGATTTAACAAATTCCCACTATCTTAATGGTTTAAAACAACTGAAATTTATTATCATATAGTTCTATAGGTTGGAAGTCCAAAATGAGTCTCACTGGGATAAACTCAAGGTCAGCAGGGCTGTGTTCCTTTCTGGCGACTCTTGGAGAGAACTATTTTCTTCCATTTTCCAGCTTCTAGAGGCTGCACACATTCTTTGGTTCATGGCCTCTCCTACCCGTTCAAAGTCAACAATGGAGGTTGAGTCCTTCTCCCATCAAATCTGACCTTCTCTTCTGCTTCTCCTACTTTTAAGGCCCTTTATCATTACATTGGCTCCACTTGGATAATCTAGGATAATTCCCCTATCAAAAGGCCAGCTAATTAGCAACCTTTATTTCCCTTTGCCATGTAACCTAACATATTCACAGATTTTAGAGATTAGGTTGTGGACATCTTTGGGGGGAGGAAGCATTATTCTTCCTTCCACAACATGTATTTGGAGTACCAGAAGGTGAGAATGGAGGACAAAAAATATATTTGAAGAAATAATAGAAAATTTTAAAAAATGATAAATATAAACCCACAGATGTAAAATGTTCAACAAACTTCAAGCAAAATAAATCTTTTAAAAACACATATCAAGGCATAGCATAATTAAACTGTTGGAAAACAGCAATAAAGAGAAAATCTTAAACACAGCCAGAGAAAAGAGACACATGTAGAGAGATGCTTGGATGAGAGATATTTAGATAACAAATACAGGAAACTTCACATTAGAAATTATGCAAGCCAGAAGAAACTGGAATGGCATCTTTACATGCTAAAAGAGACAGTTTCTCAGCCTAGAATTCTCTATTTGAGGAAAATATCCTACAAAAAGGAAGCCAACAGAGAACTAAGATGGTGGATTAGGAGAGACAGGGCAAAAAACGTCTCCATGAAAAACACTAGGTAAAAGACAGAAAGTGCTCCAGAATACCAGTTCCAGTGTTCCACTGGCTGAACAAGATCTGTTAAATCCATGGAGACTGTGCACTTGGTGAAAATGAAAGTCTGCATTCAGAAATGAGTGAGGCCGCTGGGGAACCGGCAGCCATGCCGTAGTTGGGAGAAACCAGGGGTTGGCGTTTGGAGACAGATTAAAGACCCCAAAAGTGGCTGTAGGTCCGGCAGTGAGAGCCACACAGTCGAGTGCAGTGGAAAGTGCCTTCCATGCCCTGGGCACCTGCCCAGTATCTGGCGTGGATGATAGCCTTTTGCACACCTGCAGCTAATTATCCCAGAGCTAGGAAGGCAGAGGTCCATGAAAGGCGGAAATTACCACACCCCATACAGCCATCGTTTCAGCGGACTGGGAATGCCCCTGCATGACACTGCAGCCCAGAGCTATGCCACACAATTGAGCATGGTGGGGAGTGCCTTCCACACCCTGGGCACCTGCCTCAGTTTCTGGCATGGACAATAGCCTTTTGCACACCTTTAGCTAATTGTCCCAGAGCTAGGACGGTGGAGGGCCACTGAAGGGGAATTTGCAATGCCCCATACAGCCATCTTCTCAGCAGCTGGGAACACCCCTGTACGATACAGCAGCCCAGAGCTTCCCTTGGGGACTGCACTCACCTGTGATGTTTCGAAGTCTTCCCTCTGCAGAGACCCTTGGACAGCACGGCCTAGAGTGGAACCCGCACAGAAGTCCCAGGGGCCCTACACCAATACCAGGGACTTGTGGGTCCATGGCAGAGACAGACTGTGGGGAGACTGAGCTGAAGGTTTGGATTCCTGCAACAGCTTTTAAGTCTCCAGGAATGCTGAGGAGATTTGATTCTTAAAGCCATCCTCCCTCCCTAACCGCTCAGACAACTCCCCCCCCCCCACACACATACATTCAGGGCTGACAGCACCAACTACACACAGAAATTTGGTGTACTGATTGGACCCCCACAAGACTTGGACCCCCACTCATCACACAGACAAAGTTGGGGAGAACTGGCTTGAGGGTAATAGGTGGCTTGGGGGCACCATCTGCTGGTAAGTCAGAGAAAGTGTACTCCACCAAGCTGTGGCTCTGACAAATTAGAGATAATTGTTCAATAAGTCTGAATATACTAAAAGAACCCTATCAAGATAAGCAAATGCCAAGAGGCCAAAAACAACAGAAAATTTTAAAGCATATGAAGAAACCAGAAGATATGGATAACCCAAACCCAAACATCCAAAGAAAAAAATCAGAGGAGACACAGTATTTGGAGCAATTAATCAAAGAACTAATCAACAATGAGATCATGGCACAGGATTTAAAGGACATGAAGAAGATCCTTGAAGAGCATAAAGAAGAATTTGCAAGAGTAAATAATAATAAAAAAAAAATAGATGGTCTTATAAAAATAAAAGAAACTGTAGATCAAATTTAAAAGATTCTGGATACACACAGTACTAGATTAGAGGAAGCTGAGGAGAGAATCAGTGAGCTGGGAGAGGGCAGAATGGACGGTGAACAAAAGAAAGAATGGGGAAAAACTGAAAAAATCCAAATGGATCTCAGGGATATGATGGACAACATACAGTGCACAAATATAAGAATCATTGGTGTTTCAGAAGGGGAAGAGAAGCGTAAAGGTCTAGGAAGAGTATTCAAAGAAATTTTTAGGGAAAACCTCCCAAACCTTCTAAACAACATAAATACACAAATCATAGATGCTCAATGAACTCCAAACAGAACAAATCCAAATAAACCCACTCTGAGACATATTCTGATCAGATTGTCAAATGCTGAAGAGAAGGGGCAAGTTCTGAAAGCAAGAGAGAAGCAATTCACCACATACAAGGGAAACAGCATAAGACTAAGTAGTGACTACTCAGCGGCCACCATGGAGGCGAGAAGGCAGTGGAATGAAATATTTAAAATTCTGAGTTGAGAAAAATTTCCAACCAAGAATTCTTTATCCAGCAAAACTCTCCTTCAAATTTGATGGAGAGCTTAAATTTTTCACAGCAAACAAATGCTGAGAGAATTTGCTAACAAGAGACCTGCCCTACTTGAGATACTAAAGGGAGCCCTACCACCAGAGAAACAAAGGAGAGAGAGAGAGGTGTGGAGAAAGTTTCAGAACTAAAGAGATTTAGTAAGGGAAATTAAGAGAGAGAGGGAAAAAATGTATCTGACAAACATAAACCAAAGGATAGGATGGCTGATTCAAGAAATGCCTTCACAGTAATAACATTGAATGTGAATGGATTAAACTCTCCAATTAAAAGATATAGATTGGCAGAATGGATTAAAAAATATGAACCATCAATATGTTTCTTACAAGAGACTCATCTTAGACACAGAGACACAAAGAAATTGAAAGTGAATGGATGGAAAAAATATTTCATACAAGCTACAGCCAAAAGAAAGTGAGTAGCAATATTAATCTAAGATAAAATAGACTTTAAATGCAAGGATGTTATGAGAGACAAAGAAGGCCACTATACACTAATAAAAGGGACAATTCAACAAGAAGAAATAACTTATAAATGTTGATGCACCCAATCAAGGTACCCCAAGATACATGAGACAAACATTGGCAAAACTAAAGGAAACAATAGATGTTTCCACAATAATTGTGGGAGACTTCAATACATCACTCTCTCCTATAGATAGATCAACCAGACAGAGGTCCAATAAGGAAATTGAAAATGTAAACAATCTGATAAATGAATTTGAATTAACAGACATATATAGAGCATTACATCCCAAATCACCAGGATACACATTCTTCTTTATTGCTCAAGGAGCTTTCTCCAGAATAGATCATTTGCTGGACTACAAAACAAGCCTCAATAAACTTAAAAAGATTGAAATTATTCAAAGCACATTCTCAGATGACAATGGAATACAATTAGAAGTCAATAACCATAAGAGACTTAGAAAATTCACAAATAGCTGGAAGTTAAATAACACACTACTAAAAAATCAGTGGGTTAAAGAAGAAATAGCAAGAGAAATTGCAAAATATATAGAGATGAATGAGAATGAGATCACAACATATCAAAACTTAGGGGATGCAGGAAAGGCGGTATTGAGGGTAAATGCATACATTAAAAGGGGAGAAAGAGCTAAAATCAATGAACTAATGGATCAACTGAAGAAGCTAGAAAATGAATAGCAAACTAATCCTTAACCAAGTAGAAGAAAAGAAATAACAAGGATTAAAGCAGAAATAAATGACATAGAGTACAAAAAAAAAAAAAAACACACACACACAAAAAACAAAAAACAATAGAGAGAATAAATAACACCAAAAGTGTTTCTTGAGAAGATCAACAAGATTGACAAGCCCCTAGCTAGACTGACAGAAGCAAAAAGAGAGAAGACCCAAATAAACAAAATAATGAATGAGAGAGGAAACATTACTGCAGATCCCAAAGAAATTTTAAAAAATTCTAAGAGGATACTATGAACAACTGTATGCCAACAAACTAGATCATGTAGAGGAAATGGACAATTTCCTGGGAGCATGTATTAGTTAAGGTTCTCCTTGGAAACAGAATCAATGAGAGATGTCTCTTATTATCAAACTGTAAAAGTGACTCACGCAACTGCGGGAGCGCACGAGTCCAAATTCTGCAGAGCCGTCAACAAGCTGTCAACTCCAAGGAAGACGTCCGACGAACTCCTCAGGAAACGAACCGACAACTTTGACGAACTCCTCAGGAAACGAACCGGCAACTTTGAAGAACTCCTCAGGAAACGAACCGACAACTTTGACGAACTCCTCAGGAAACTAACTGGCAACTTCGACGAGCTCCCCAGGAAAAGCTTCACTGAGCAGCTGAAGAAGAAGTGAAGGTTCTCTAACCGTCCGGCTTATAAGCCTCCAACTGATCACCCGGACCAAATCCAGCCAATTGCATTCTCTCACTGTGGAAGCACGCCCCTTGATGAGTCATCAGTCAGCTGCAGTCAATTGACTGATGATCCAACAAACCAACCAGCTTCAAATAGCCTCACAGGAATCGTCAGGCCAGTGCCTGCTTGATCAGACAGCTAGGCCACCTAGCCAAGTTGACACATGAACCCAACCATCACAGAGCACATGAACAACTTTGACTGACCAGAGAAGAAATAGAAGACCTCAGCCAACCAATCACAAGCAAAGAGATCCAATCAGTCATCAAAAAGCTTCCCACAAATAAATGCCCAGGGCCAGATGGCTTCACAGGGGAATTCTATCAAACTTTCCAAAAAGAACTGACACCAATCTTAAACTTTTTCAAAACATTGAAGAAAACGTAACACTATCCAACACATTTTATGAAGCTAACATCACTCTAATACCAAAATCAGGTAAAGATGCTACAAGAAAGGAAAACTACAGGCCAATCTCCCTAATGAATATAGATGCAAAAATTCTCAACAAAATACTTGCAAATCAAATCCAAAGACACATTTAAAAAGATCTTGCACCATGACCAAGTGCAGTTCATTCCAGGCCTGCAAGTATGGTTCAACATAAGAAAATCAATCAATGTAATACAACACATTAACAAATCAAAAGGGAAAAATCAAATGATCATCTCAGTAGATGCTGAAAAAGCATTAGACAAAATCCAACATCCTTTTTTGATAAAA
Source organism: Choloepus didactylus (assembly GCF_015220235.1). Lineage (NCBI taxonomy): Eukaryota > Metazoa > Chordata > Mammalia > Pilosa > Megalonychidae > Choloepus > Choloepus didactylus. The sequence goes on from NC_051309.1 coordinate 45,452,115, forward strand.
ATATTCAAAAGGTAGGTGTATTAGTTAGGGTTCTCTAGGGAAACAAAATCAATGAAAGTTATCTATGACTATGAAATTTATAAAAGTGACTCAAGCAACTGTGGGTATGCACGAGTCCAAATTCTGTAGAGCAGTCAGCAAACTGTCAACTCAAAGGGAGATGTCCAATGAACTCCTCAGGAAATGAACCAACAACTTTGATGAACTCCTTAGGAAATGAACTGGGATCTTCAATGAGTGTGTTCGATGAACTCCTCAGGAAATGAACCAGCAACTTCGACGAACTATTCAAGAAACACTTTGCTAGGCAGCCGAAGAAGAAGTGAAGGTCCTCTGTCTGTCTTGTTTATAAGTCTTCAACTGATTAATTGGATTAAATCCAACCAATTGCATTCTCTCATTGTGGAAGACACACCCTTTCGTGAGTCATCAGTCACAGCTGCAGTCAATTGACTGATGATTTAATAAACCAGCCTGTTGGTTTATTAACCAGCCACAAATGTCCTTGCAACAATTGTTAGGCCAGTGTTTGCTTGACCAGACAGCTGGGTACTATCACCTGGCCAAGTTGACACATGAACCTAATCATCACAGTCCACCCCTTGTCAACTTGGCAGTTATACACATCACCTAAAACCGTACTTTATCTCTAAGTAGATAACAGTAACAGACATGTATTTTGCCTAACAATTCTCCGCTGTGCAGCATACAACTGGAAACACACTAAATCTCTCCAGAATAGGGTGCAAATCCTTGGGTGACATTAGCTCTTAAAATTGATTTCCTTTAGCTTAAATACAGCAAAATGAACAGTACGGGTTATGCCATATGATAAGGGGATAAGACAGAGAAGAAAGCAAAGATATTTGCTTTACAGACAAATACAAACATAATCAAAACAAATAAGGAAATATTCATGCCATCATAGTTGTTTCTGTAACTGGTCACGTGTCTGTAGTTCATGTTTATCACTACCTTCTTCCACTACCCATTCCATGTTCCCTTTACCCTCAACAAGCACTTCAGCTGGCTATGGTTCTTTGCCTGGTGGGGTGACCCAAACCTTCATTCCTGAAGTTTCTTGGCCATTGGTAGTCCTTCCTGGATTGGGTTGTTGCAGTTTTCCATTGACTTTAATCACAGGGCATGGTAGTACTAAGAGACGCCCTAGGGGATCTGCTGTATTCCAGGAAAACTCTTCTTTACTTCCATTGTGTAGTTGCAGTGCTATTTCCCCTTGATAGTCAGGATCAATCATCCCAGCCAGTACAGTAATCCCCTTCCTTGCCTGTTGATTCAGAGGCATAAGAAGACAAAAGTGGCCAGGTGGATGTCTTAACTTCCAGTTCAATGGGATTATTATGTTTCCTGGGGGAAGCACTCCTCCTTTTGGAACCAAGACCTGTAGACCAGCAGAGCTTAAGCTTGCAGGGACAGGAAGCAAAAATTTACCTAGTGGATCACTAGGAGTGATAGTGAGTGGTGCCACTCCTGTTTCCACCCCTTGATTCCTGGACCCATGAATCTTGGCTGTGGGAGGAACAGCACCATATAGTGGACTCTGATTCAGAGCATACACAGCCTCCTGGAGAACACTGCCCCAACCCTGCAAGGTATTGCCACCTAGTTGGCACTGTAATTGAGTCTTCAACAGGCCATTCCAGGGTTCCATCAACCCAGCTGCCTCTGGATGATAGGGAACATGGTAAGACCACAGAATTCCATGAGCATGTGCCCATCCCCTCACTTCATTTGCTGTGAAGTGGGTTCCTTGGTCTGAAGCAATGCTGTGTGGAATACCATGATGGTGGATAAGGCATTCTATAAGTCCACAGTTGGTAGTTTTGGCAGAAGCATGTCATGCAGGGAAGGCAAACCTATATCTGGAGTATGTGTCTATTCCAGTAATAACAAATTGCTGCCCCTTCCATGATGGAAGTGGTCTGATGTAATCAACCTGCCACTGGGTAGCAGGCTGATCACCTCAGGGAATGGTGCCATATTGGGGACTGAATGTGGGTCTCTGCTGCTGGCAGATTGGACACTCAGCAGTGGCTGTGGCCAGGTCAGCCTTGGTGAGTGGAAGTCCATGTTGCTGAGCCCATGCATAACCTCCATCCCTACTGCCATGACCACTTTGTTCATGAGCCCATTGGGCAATGACAGGAGTTGCTGGGGAAAGAAGCTGATTGGTATCCACCAAATGGGTCATTTTGTCCCCTTGGTTATTAAAATCTTCTGCTGAAGTCACCCTCTGGTGAGCATTCACATGGGACACAAATATCTTCATGTTTTTTGCCCACTCAGAAAGGTCTATCCACATACCCCTTCCCCAGACTTCTTTGTCGCTGATCTTCCAATCATTTTCCTTCCAAGTCCCTGACCATCCAGTCAAACCAAACTGATTCCAGCCCAGGAATCAGTATACAAATGCACCTCTGGCCAGTTCTCCTTCCAAGCAAAGTGAACAACCAGGTGCAGTGCTCAAAGTTCTGTCCACTGGGAGGATTTCTTCTCACCACTGTCCTTCAGGGACATCCCAGAAAGGGGCTGCAGTGCTGCAGCTGTCAACTTTCGGGGGTGCCTGCATATCGTGCAGAAAAACCAGGCCTGAGTTTTCTCTTCCTCAGTCAACTGATGGTAAGGAACTCCCCAAGATGCCATAGCTGTGGGCTGGGAAAGAGAAGGTAAGGTGGAAGGAGTGGGGGCCATGGGCATTTGGGCCACTTCCTCATGTAACTTACTTGTACCTTCAGGACCTTCTTGAGCTCTATCTCATATATACCATTTCCATTTTATGATGGAGTGCTGCTGTGTACGCCCAACTTTATGGCTTGGTGGGTCAGACAATACCCAGCTCATGATAGGTAACTCAGGTCTCATGGTTACTTGGTGGCCCACGGTTAAGCATTCTGTCTCTACTAAAGCTCAGTAGCAGGCCAACAGCTGTTTCTCAAATGGAGAGTAGTTATCTGCAGAGTATGATAAAGCTTTACTTCAAAATCTTAAGGGCTTTGCATTGTGATTCTCCTGTAGGAGCCTGCCAAAGGCTCCAAACAGCATCTCTATTTGCCACTGACACTTCCAGCACCATTGGGTCAGCTGGATCATATGGTCCAAGCAGCAAAGCAGCTTGCACAGCAGCCTGGACCTGTTGCAGAGCCTCATATTGTTCCAGTCCCCACTCAAAACTAGAAGCTTTTCTGGTCACTCAGTAAATGGGCTGGAGTAGCACACCTAAATGAGGAATATATTGTCTCCAAAATCCAAAGAGGCCAACTAAGTGTTGTGCCTCTTTTTTGGTCATAGGAGGGGCCAGATGCAACAGCTTATCCTTCACCTTAGAAGGAATATCTCAACAGGCCCCACACCATTGGACACCTAGAAATTTTACTGAGGTGGAAGTCCCCTATATTTTTGTTGGATTTATCTCCCATCCTCTGCCATGCAAATACCTTACCAACAAATCTAGAGTAATTGCTACTTCTTGCTCACTAGGTCCAATCAACATGATATCATCAATATAATGGATCAGTGTGATGTCTTGTGGGAGGGAGAAATGATCAAGATCCCTGTGGACAATATTATGATATAGGGCTGGAGAATTGATATAACCCTGAGGGAGCACAGTGAATGTAAACCGCTGGCCTTGCCAGCTGAATGCAAACTGTTTCTGGTGGTCTTTACTAACAGCAATTGAGAAAAAAGCATTTGCCAGATCAATAGCTGCATACCAGGTACTAGGAGATGTGTTGATTTGCTCAAGCAATGATACCATATCTGGAACAGCAGCTGCAATTGGAGTCACCACCTGATTAAGCTTACAATAACCCTCTGTCATCCTCCAAGACCCATCTGTTTTCTGCACAGGCCAAATAGGAGAGTTGAATGGGGATGTGGTGGGAGAACTGGATTTCCATATCCAAAAGAATGAAAGAGGACTCCTACCTCACACCCTATACAACAATTAACTCAAAATGGATTAAAAACCTCAACCTAAGAGACATTACCATAAAACTCCTAGAAGATAATGTAGGGAAACATCTTCAAGACATTGTATTAGGAGGTCATTTCCTAGACCTTACACTCAAAGCACAGCAACCAAATAAAAAATAGATAAATGGGAACTCCTCAAACTTAAAATCTTCTGTACCTCAAAGGAATTTGTCAAAAAGGTGAAGAGGCAGCCAACTCAATGGGAAAAAATATTTGGAAACCATGTATCTGACAAAAGAATGATATCTTGCATATATAAAGAAATCCTACAACTCAACAACAATAGTACAGACAGCCCAATTATAAAATGGGCAAAAGATATGAAATTAAGAGGAAATTCCTCTGAAGAGGAAATACAAATAAACAAAAACGCATGAAAAAATGTTCAGCTTCACTAGCTATTAGGGAGATGCAAATTAAGACCACAATGAGATATCATCTCACACCAATTAGATTGGCTGCCATTAAACAAACAGGAAACTACAAATTCTGGAGAGGATGTGGAGAAATTGGAACTCTTATTCACTGTTGGTGGGACTGTCTGATGGTATAGCCACTCTGGAAGACAGTCTGGTGGTTCCTTAGAAAACCAAATAAAGAGTTTCACTTCGATCCAGCAATTGCACTTCTCAGTATATACCCGGAAGATCTGAAAGCAGTGACACGAACAGATATCTGCACGCCAATGTTCACAGCAGCAATATTCACAATTGCCAAGAGATGGAAACAACTCAAATGTCCTTCGACAGATGAGTGGACAAACAAAATGTAGCATACACACATGATGGGATGCTATGCAACAGTAAGAAGGAATGATATTGTGCAACATATGACAACATGGATGAACCTTTAAGACATAATGCTAAGCAAAATAAGCCAGGCACAAAAGGAGAAACAGTGTATGTTACCACTAATGTGAACACTGAAAAGTGTAAAATAAATGGTTTATACTGTAGAGTGTAGGGGACCTAGCGATAGATGGCAAATAGTGAAAGGATAATGATAATCTAATAAGAACAAATAAGTTATTGTCAGTAAACAATGTTCTGGGAATGCTCAGGAATGGTTCATTTCTGGGGAGTATGATAGGAACAAATTCACAGAAATGTAGTTATTTTATATATTTTTTTTCTTATTTCTTTGCTGGGGTATAGACTTTTATTTTCTTGGGGGTAGAGTGGGAACATGTTGTAAGTAATGTAGTTATTTTGGGTTATTTGTTTTTTCTTATTCCTTTGTTTTGGTTTTGTTTGAAATGTTTTTTTATCATCTGTTTTTTAATCTTTTTTAAAATTTTATGATAAAGTTAATTAAAAAAAAATGAAAAAAATGAAAGAAAAAAAAAATGCAGAACCCCCCTGCCCCAAGGAGTTAGGAGGAAATGCAGAGGTGTTGGGCTTCCTCACCTGGATGGTTGCTGATGTTCTCACAAACATTGAGGACTGGTGGTTTGATGTGTTGAGCCCTCTATCATAGGACTTACCCTTATGAAGCTTGTTACTGCAAAGGAGAGGCTAGGCCTACTTACAACTGTGCCCAAGTGCCTCCCCCTGAATGCCTCTTTGTTGCTCAGATGCGGCCCTCTCTCTCTAGCTAAGCCAACTTGGTGGGTGAAATCAGTGCCCTCCCCGCCATGTGGGATCTGACACCCATGGGTGTAAATCTCCCTGGCAATATGGGATATGACTCCTGGGGGTGAATCTGGACCCGACATTGTGGGATTGAGAACATCTTGACTAAGAGGGGTATGTGAAATTAAATGAAATAAAGTTTCAGTGGCTGACAAATTCCAAATGGAGTCGAGAGTTCACTCTGGTAGGCACTCTTATGCACTATATAGATAACCCTTTTTAGTTTTTTTTTTAAATTTTATTTTGAAATAAATTCAAAGTTACAGGAACAGTTGCAAAAACAATACAAACCCCATACACAGCATACCCTGACCCCCTCCCCCAATACCCCGATCCATCAACTTTAACATGCTCTCACACCGCCATTTCTTTCTTTCTCTCCCTCCCTATCATCCATCATCTATTGCTCTGTCTTCTGAACATATGAGAGCAAGCTGCACACATCCTTGAACAAACACTATAATTCACATATACAATTCCCGTGAACAAGAACATTCTTTTATGCAATCCCGTTAAGCACAGCTAAGAAGTTCAAGAAATTGAACATTGATACAAAGTTTACATTCTGTATTTCCTTTTCTTTTTTCCTTATGCCCAACTGTGTCCCTTGGAGCCTCCTGTCCTCCATCCTCAGATCCCATCCAGGATCATCCTTGGCATTCAATTGTCATCTATTTAGACTGTCTTTTTTTTTTTTTTTTTCAATTGTGGAAACATATATACAGCCTAAATCTTCCCATTCCACCCCCTCCCTAGCATTCCATTAGTGGGATTAATCACATTTAGAATGTTGTAATGCTATCACCTTCCCACCATCCATTACTAGAAATTTCCCTTCACCTCAAGCAGCAACCCTGCACTCATTTCTTAACTCCCCATTGCCCCTTCCCCCACTTCTCATAACCCATACTCTGCTTTTCATCTCTATGGTCATATTCTCTGATAATTTCTTTGTGTTTACTGTGGGGCTTAAATTTATCCTATTAAATCCATAACATTCTTGGTTTTTGTTGATACCAACTTAACTTAGGACCCGTAAATTATGTTCCTATACTCCTCCATTCCCCTGCCTTTATATAGTTCTTGTCATATATTACATATTTTACATTGAGTCCAAAACCACTGATTTGTCATTAGAGTTTATGTATTTTATATCCTCTAGGAAGTAAATAGTGGAGTTACAAATAAAAAATTATTGACTTCTATTTGTACTCCATTGTGGTCAGAGAATGTGCTTTGAATATATTCAATTGTTTTTTTTTTTTAATTTATTGAAGCTTGATTTATGTACCAGCATATGGTCTATTCTGGAGAAAGACCTGTGATCACTAGAGAAGAATATGTGTCCTAGTGACCTGGGATGTAATATTCTTTATATGTCTGTTAAAATTCTCTATATCTCTTTCTCCTTTCTTTGTTTCTCTGTTGGTAGGGCTCCCTTTGGTATCTGAAGTAAGGCAGGTCTTTTATTGGCAAAATCTCTCAGCATTTGTTTGTCTGTGAAGAATTTAAGCTATCCCTCAATTTTGAAGGAGAGTTTTGCTGGATAAAGTACTCTTGATTGGAAATTTTTCTCTCTCAGAATTTTAAATATGTCATGCCACTGCCTTCTCGCCTCCGTGGTGGCTGCAGAGTAGTCACTACTTAGTCTTATGTTGTTTCCATTGTATGTGGTGAATTGCTTTTCTCTTGCTGCTTTCAGAACTTGCTCTTTCTCTTCAGTAGTTGAGAGTCTGATCAGAATATGTCTTGGAGTGGGTTTATTTGGATTTATTCTATTTGGAGTTTGCTTGGCACTTATGCTTTGTGTATTTATATTGTGTAGAAGGTTTGGGAAGTTTTCCCCCAAAATTTCTGTGAATACTCTTTCTATACCTTTACCCTTCTCTTCACCTTCTGGGACACCAATGAGTCTTAAATTTGGATGTTTTATTTTATCTATCATATCCCTGAGATCCATTTTGATTTTTTCAATTTTTTTCTCCATTCTTTCTTTTGTTCTTTCATTTTCTGTTCTGTGGTCTTCTAGGACACTGAGTTGTTGTTCACCTTCCTCTAATCTTGTATTATGAGTATCCAGTGTCTTTTTAATTTGGCCAACAATTTCTTTTATTTCCATTAGATTTTCTATTTTTTTTTATTTATCTTGCAGTTTCTTCTTTATGCTCTTCTAGGGTCTACTTTATGTCCTCTATATCCTGTGCCATGCTCTCATTGTTTGACTGTAGTCCTTTGATTAATTGCGCCAAGTACTGTGTCTCCTCTGATTGTTTGATTTGGGTGTTTGGGATTGGGCTCTCCATATTGTCTGGTTTTAGCAAATGCTTTAAGATTTGCTGTTGTTTTTGGCCTCTTGGCATTTGCTTTGCTTGATAGCTGTGATCTTCCAGGACCTCTGCTGAGGGAAGGCTGTGCTACATCACAAGTTCATGCCTTCCCTCAAGGGACGCCCTGGGCCACCAGGCCGTGCAGGGGCACTCCCAGCCTGATGCAAAAATGGCTGAATGGGGCGTCTCAACCCACCCCCCCTTTTTCACACAGCTCCTGCTTCCCAGCTCCGGGACAACTAGCTGTGGTTGCACCCAAGGCCGCTGTCCACGGCTGATATTGTGGCGTGTGCAGGGTGCTGTGGGATATACTCCCTGTCAGACTGGGTTTCCTGGTGTGGCTCTGGGCTGTGGGTATGGCCACAGGCAGGAGTGTCACCAGCATGCTGGGAAGTCGGCTGCAAGGGGTGTGGTTTCTTTCTCCTTTTGGCTCTCCCCTCTGTCCCTCTGGTCCCGGGACAATCAGCAGCAGGTGTGGGGAGGGCTATCCTCCATGCCAGACACCAAGGCGATGGCTACAGCCCGCTCCTGCAGTGCTTCACTGCACAGATCTCACTGCCGTATTTGCAGCCGCTCCTGGGTTGTTTTTTTTTTTTTTTTTTTTTTTTTTAAAGAACTAGTCCATCTTCAAATGCCAACCTGCAGTTTCCCCACACCACAGCGCGGCCACGGGACTTTCAGCTGGCTTACTCACTCATTTCAGAATGCAAACTCCCGGTTTTACCAAGTGCATGGCCCCTGTGGATTTAGCAGACCTTGTCCAGCTGGTGCATCACTGGAAGTGGTATTCTGGGTCACTTTCTGGTTTTTATCTAGTGTTTTTCACGGAGGTTTTTTTTGCCTTGTCTCACTGTTTTAGTTTGCTAATGCTGCAGAGTGCAAAACACCAGAGATGGATAGGCTTTTATAAACAGGGGGTTTATTTGGCTACACAGTTACGGTCTTAAGGCCACAAAGCGTCCAACGTAACACCTCAGCAATCGGGTGCCTTCACCGGAGGATGGCCAGTGGCATCCGGAAAACCTCTGCTAGCTGGGAAGGCAGCCGGCATCTGTTCCAAAGCTCCGGCCTCAAAACGGCTTTCTCCCAGGACGTTCCTCTCTAGCAAGCTTGCTCCTCTTCAAAACATCACTCCCAGCTGCACTCTCTTTTCTCTCTTTGAGTCAGCTCATTTATATAGCTCCACCAATCAAGGCCCACCCCGAATGGGTGGGGCCACGCCTCCATGGGCAAAATTATCTCCCACAGCTGGGTGGGGCACACTCCAAGCAAATCTAACCAACACCAAAACTTCTGCCCCACACAAGACTACAAAGATAATGGCATTTGGGGGACACAATACACTCAAACCGGCACACTCACCCAGCCGCCATCTTAGGTTCTCCTTTTTAGGTTTTAATGTATTGGAATAGCTAGAAGTAAATACCTGAAACTATTAAACTGCAACCCAGTAGCCCTGACTCTTGAAGATGTATGTATAACAATGTAGATTACAAAGGGTGACAATGTGATTATAAAAGCCTTGTGGCTCACACTCCCTTTATCCAGTGTATGGATGAATGAGTAGAAAAATGGGGACAACAAACTAAAGGAAAAATAGGGTGGGTGGGGGGACGATTTGGGTGTTCTTTTTTTACTCTTATTTTTTTTATTCTTATTTTCACTTTTTTCTGGTACAAAGAAAATGTTCAAAAAATAGATCAGGGTGATGAGTGAATAACTATATGATGGTAATGTGAAAAGTTGATTTACACTTTGGATGATTGTATGGTATGTGAATATATGTCACTGAAATTGAATTAAAAAATATAAATCCCTCCAACCACCCACACATGGAAAAAAAAATTAAGCCAAAATAAAGAAAAATAAAGAATTTTTCAGATACAGAAAAGCAGCAGATCTGGACTACAAGAAATGTTAAAGTCTTTCTGGCAGAAGTAAAATGAAGCCAGAAGGAAATTTGGATCTATATAAAGGAGTAGAAAGCACTGAAAATGGTAAGTATGTTATTAAATATAAAAATGTTATCTTATTTTTAAAATTACTTTAAAGGATCATTGTTTAAAGCAAAAATAATATTGTATTATATAATATTATCACATTTAGAAATAAAGTGTATGACAATAGCATGAATATCAGCAGAGAATAAACAGTATACTATCATGAGGTTCTTATAATATACCTGCAAGTAGTATTACTTGATATTACTTGATATTAATGATATTACATGAAGGGTGACTATGATAAGTTGAAGATATATACTTTAACCTCTAAAGCAACCACTGAAAATAGGACAACAAAACAAATCAAAACAAAGAAGTGTAGCTTTTAAGCCAACAAAGGACATAAAATGGAATGATTAAAAAATACGCAATCCAAACAAGGCAGAAGAAGAGGAAAAAAGGAAACAAAAAAGAAATGAGACAAATTGAAAACCAATAGCAAAATGGTAGATTTAAACCAAACTGTATCATTAAGCATATTAAGTGTAAATGGTCTATAAACACTCCAATTAAAAAGCAGAGATGATCAGATTGGATAAAAAAAGATCCAACCATAAGATGCCTATGAGAAAGCCACTGTAAGTATAAAAATAAACATAGTTGAAGAGTAATAGAACGGAAAAAATTATACCATACCAATAAGAAACAAAAAACTGGAGTGGATATATTAATATCAGACAGTAGATTTCAGAGCAAAAAATATTACCAGGGATAAAAAAAATGTTATTTCATAATGATGAAGGGGTTACTTCTTCAAGAGGTCATAACAATCCTACATAAGTCTGTATCTAAAGATTTAAAAATACAAGAAGCAAAAACTTACAGAACTGAAAGGAGAAATAGGTAAATCCATATATCTTTCTCCTAATAATTGATAACAAAAGTAGATAGAAAAATCACTAAATATATAGAAGATTTGAACACTATCAACCAACTCGATCTATTTGACTTAGAACATTTCACCTTACAACAGAGAATTCACTTTCTCTTGAGGTGTGCTCAGAATATTAACCAATAAAAACCATATGCTGGGCCATGAAACAAGTCTCAAAAAAGTTAAAAGGATTCAAGTCATATGAAGTATTTTCTTTGACCCCAATGGAATTGAATTAAAAATCTAGAACATATTTAGAAATTAAGTGTATGACAACAATAGCACAAAAGACAAGCATTGTTGTAAGATTGTTGCATTGTTGTAAGATTTTTACACTATATATGAAGTTGTTTAACAATATTTCAAGGAAGACTGTGATAAGTTAAAGATGTATATTGTAAATCATAGAATACTAAAACACTCACAGACAGAGGTATAGCTAATAATCAAATAGTGGAGATAAAATAGAATCATAATAAATACAACAGGGCAAAATATAAGGAAAAGGAGAACAAAGAAAAGATGAGGTGAATAAAAAACAAATAGCAAGCTGTTAGAATTAAATCTTATATTAATATTAAGAAATAAGGAAATTGAGACTCAGAGATTTCAAATAACTTGCCCAAAGTGACAAATACAGTATGTATTGGGGCTGGGATTTGAATTTAGATTCCATGTGGCTCCCAAGGTCTATGCACTTTATAGAAGTCATGGTATTGTGTGCATATGTGCATAGGTGCATTATAGCTACTTGTGTGGAATAATTGGAGAACTAAACCTATATCTTCATCAGTTGTGCATATGTTTGACATTTAAATTCCATGTAACTACATAACTGAAATGTATTCTCACTTTTAAAATCACAGAGAAGCTATGTAAGGGAAATATTTGTTGAATGTTTTCCCATCTATCTTTGCTACCTCCGATAGGCCATGATATTGCCTATATTGTCTACAATTGAGGGTATGAGATGAGATGGTGTTGGCAACCAGAAACATTGTGTACTGCGTTGTCTCACAGTGAGCACAACCTAAATCATTTCCCACAAATCTCTGCACATCGTTTAAAGCTTTTTGCTGTATTCCTCATCTATATATATACACGTGTTAGCACAGTACACTATGAAAATGATTTTTAAAATATTTTTGATGCTCCATGAGGTACTGTGCTAGGCAAAAGATATAAAACGGTGAAAAAAAAATTATGTCCCCTAACTTCATGTAGCTAAAGGGGAATAAAGAATTTATACAAAAGAAAATCACACAAACGTGTCATTTGAATATTGTGATAAGTACTGTGAAAGAAACAGGATCGCATGATAGATAACAGAATGACCTATTTGGAACAACTGGAGGAGAAATGGTACCCCTCCCTTTCCTTGAGAGAATTGTTACCATGGTAACATTGCTTGTTTTCCTTTCAAATTTTGAGAATACTCCTGTGATTATTCATTGTTATCCACAAATTCAATGGGATTATTCTTTCATTAAGAGCACTTAAATTTAAAATTTAGAAACTATACAAAGTCAAGCCAGAAACTGACATTAAGCAATACAGTTTAGTAATAAAACAATTCTTCAGTTTTTGCACACTTGAACTCAAGTGATTTGTTTTTCCCAAGATGTTTCTATTGTATTGTGGTAGCTTGAGTTATGCACACCAAGTTTAAACACGTTCTTGGTTTTAATTCACATTCCAGTGGGTTTGAATCCATTGTAAATAGGACATCTTGAAGATGTTATTTTTAGTTAAGGGGTGGCCCAGCTGAGTGAGGTTGGGTTTTAATCTGGATTACTGGAGTCCTTTATAAGCAGAAGACATTCAGTTACATAGAGAGAAGGCCACAGGGAGGGGTCAGAAGCTGAAAGTTAACAGAACCCATCAGAGAAAGGAAGGAGAGGACATCACCATGTGCTTTGCCATGGAATAGAAAAGCCAAGAACCAGGAGAATGTCATCAGCCAGCCCCAGAATGCCACAGTCTTCTAAGAGAAAACACTGTCTTGCTGATGCTCAATTTTAGGCTTTTCCTAGCCTCAAAACCATGAGCCAATAAATTAATTCCCATTGTTCAAGCCATTTTGTGGTATTTGTGATCATAGCTGGGAAACTAAGATATGTATTTTCTTGAATAGGAAGGGCTGTTGCCTGTAATTATTCTGAAAGTTATTCACCCTTTCCACACTGTTAAAAAAAGGATGATTTCTTTTAGTAAAAGAAAAAAAGCAATTCTTTAATATTATTAAATATTCAGTCAGTGTTTAAATGTCTGATTATCTCATAAATGTCATAATTTTTATAGTTTTATTATTAAATCATGGTACAAATAAGGCTCATTGCAATTGCTTAATACATCTCTTAAGGCTCTTTGTTTTCAAATGCAATTTTATTGAGATATATTCACATACCATACAGTCCATCCAAAGTATAAGATCAGTGGTTCACAGTTATCGTCCCATAGTTGTACATTCATTACCATACTCAATTTTAGAACATTTTTATTACTCAAAAAAATAAAAAAGAAAAAGAAAAAAGAAAATTCAAAACATCCCATACTCTTACCGCCAACCCCCCCATTATTGACCCCTGGTATTGATGTGAAACATTTGTTACTGTTGATGAAAGAATATTAAATATTACTGTTAACTATAATCCATACTTTGCAATAGGTACATTTTTCCCATACACCCCTCTATTATTGACTACTTGTAATAGTGTTGCATATTTGTTCTACTTCATGAAAGAACTTTTTAATATTTGTACTGTTAATCACAATTATCATCCACCACAAAATTCACTGTGTTATACATTCCCATAATTTAACCTCTAACTTTCCTTGCGGGGACATATGTGATTCTAAAGTTCCCCTTTCTACCATATTCACCCACAAGTCAGCACTGTTAATTATTCTCACAATAACGTGTGGTCATCACCTCTATCCATATCCAAACAATTAAGTTCAACCTAGTTAAAAATTCTGCATGTATTAAAACACCGCTCCTCTTTCTCTAGCCCCATTCTATCTCGTGGTAACCTATATTCTAGATTTTATGTCTATGAGTTTACATTCAATTAGTTCATATTAGTGAGAACATACAATATTTGTCCTTTTGTGCCTGACTTATTTCACTCAAAATAATGTCCTCAGGGTTCATCCATGTTGTTGTGTGCTTCGGGACATTTCTTCTTACTGCTGAATAATATTCCATTGTATGTATATACCACATCTTATTTATCCTTCATCTGTTGATGGGCACTCAGGTTGTTTCCGTCTTCTGGCAATTGTGAATAATGCTGCTATGAACATTGGTGTGCAAGTGTCTGTTCATGTCCCTGCTTTCAGATCTTCTGGGTACATACCAAGGGGCAGTATTGCACCTCCACACTTAGCTTTCTGAGGAACCACCAAACAGTCCTCCACAGTGGCTATACTATTTTCCATTCTCACTGGCAATGAATAAGTGTTCCTATTTCTCCACATTCTCTCTAACATTTTTAGTTTCCTGTTTGTTTAATAGCAGCCATAATTATAGGTGTGAAATGATAGCTCACTATGGTTTTGATTTGAATTTCTCTAGTAGCTAGTGAAGCTGGGCATCTTTACATGTGTTTTTTTAGCCATTTGTATTTTCTCTTTTGGAAAAATGTCTATTCATATCTTTGCCCATTTTTATATTGGGTTGTTTGTCTTTTTATTGTTGAGTTGTAGGATTTCTTTATATATTCTGGATACCAAACCCTTATCAGATGTATGGTTTTTCAAATATTTTCTCCCATTGAGTCAGCAGCCTTTTCATCCTTTTGACAGAGTCTTTTAAAGCTCTGAAGTATTTAATTTTGAGAAGTTTCCATTTATCTATATTTTATTTCATTGCTTTTGCTTTGAGAGTAAGGTCTAAGAAACCATTGCCTACCACAAGATCTTGAAAAGGCTTCCCTACATTTTCTTCTAGGAGTTTTATGACACCGGCTCTTATATTTAGGTTTTTGATCCATTTTGATATAGGGTATGAGGTAGTGGGTCTTCGTCCATTCTTTTGGAAGTGGATATCCAGTTCCACCAACACCGTTTATTGAAGAGACTGTTCTGTCCCAGTTGAGTGGACTTGGGAGCCTTGTCCAAAATCAGTTGACCTTAGATTTGCGGATCTATTTCTGCACTCTCAATTTGATTCCATTGATCAATATATCTATCTTTAGGCCAGTACTGTGCTGTTTTTACCACTGTGGCTTTGTATGATGCTCTAAAGTGAGTAAGCGTGAGTTCTTCCACCTCAGAATGATGATTTTTAAGAACGAAGATTTAATTAGAAATTTTCATTACGTCACTGACTTTAACCATGGGACTTCAGAGGAAAACTCTTCACTTCATGCATTCCATTTAAAAATAGGTGTGGACATACCCAATGTAAACTACAGCGTATAAGGGCACACTCAGATCATACTGAATTCACCACAAGCAGCATCTTGGGAGAAGCTGAGCTTGGTGTGGTACCAGGACAATGCCCCCTTCCTGTCTCAGCAGGACCAGATTTTGCAGGGGCTATTTCTGATTGTCTCAAAACAGAGCCCTGATCTGAGCTCCATATCCCCTCTTTCTCCCAGTGACAGGGAACCCAGGAGCAGGGTCCAGGCCTGACCACTTGCATAGCACCTAGCCCATAGTAAACATTCAATAAATGTTTAAAAAAGAAGAGACAAGAAGAAAAAGAAATATAAAATACAATGGATGTTTGGCTTCAAATAGCTCAGAAGGAAGATAGAACTTAAATTTCTGTTAATTTTGAGTCAGGATCAGAGCAGGAATAGACAAGAAACAATGTTTTTAAAAGTACTTTACAAAAGCAATGGATCATTATATGGTACTTGCTTTTAACAAAAGCTTCATTTTAGGAGCAAATTTAAATGGCCAGATTTGAAATATTCTCCCCAAGTAATTTTCATGGTTGACTCTTATTACCTAGGCAATAAAGACATCTGCTTGCTGAACAGATATCATTGCACAGAGAAACAGCATTCAAACAACTCCATTTGCTTTTCTGATTAAGGCAAAGAGGAGGGAGGGGAGGGCAGGAACATGCAGGGAATGATGTCGGTAGCTGAGTCTGCAGTGTGTGCCTGCTTGCAATATAAATGGGCAAGCTCGTCTGGCTAACAAAATAGGAAGGATGGTTTCTAGTGTAGAATATTGTCCTTAAAAATGTTTCCTTGTAAATATTTTTATTATAAACCAGAGTTTTAAATATTAAAGAATCCACAAAATTGAGGCTTGGTGTAATTTTGAGAAGGTATGTATATTAGGTCATAGGTATTTGGGGGAGCAAAGCTGCTTCATTTCAATGAGGATTGTAGCACGATGCTTTTTTAATAGTGGAATTTCCATTTTTGGAACAGGCCCTTCCATTTGTCTTTTGGATAAACTCTTTCTAGACTAATAATTTGGCCATTTCATTTCAACATTTTAGGGTGGTGTATTTTACTCGAATGCCTTACTATGTGGCCAACAAGTGCTATAAGAAGGAATGAAAAGCTGTAAAATAAACCATCAGGAAGAAAATGATCCTGAGCAGGGGAGAAGGTTCTGGATTAGATGTTCTTAACATGGGGACCATTTATAAGCTTTAGGGGATTCAATAACCCCTCAGAATTTCCTGGAAAATCCTGAGTGTATGTTCATATGGGGAGATGATCCCTAGTTTTCATAAGATTCTCAGAGTGATCTTGACCCAAAAGAGTTAGACTCATTCTTTTAATATTAGTCAAGAGAGACTAGGTTATGCTACAGTAACAAATTAACCCTAAGAACTTAACGGCTTAATACCTTGGTGCTTTATTTCTCTCAAGTTACATCCCTTTCCAACTCCTGTCAGTCAATGCAGATATTTGTTCAGTGCTTGTTCTGCTCAAAGGCTCCTGGCTAGGACCCCAGAGAGGGCAGGGCCAGGTCCCCTGGATACTACAGGTCCTCATCTTTGAGCAAGTTCCTCACTTTTCATTTTCCATTCAGACTCTTACCCTCATTGCAGGCAAAGAGGGGATGGGACCCTGTTGGGGATGTCACTGCATGGTTGAGAAGATAGGTTCCAGATGGATAAGTTGGAAGAAATAGTTTGAAGTGTTTTGTTAAAGTTGGAGGGTAAGTGGTGGGAAACAGGGTGGCAATGGAGGAGGTGGTGTGGGGCGATGTCTCATTTCTGAGGTTAGCTTAGGAGTTTGACCACTACAGTTCATGTTCTAGGATGAGTCTCATATACTTGTTATCTATAATTCATCTATTTATAATAAAAAGCAGGACCAATAAAATTTAAAAAATAAATGCAAGAACAAGAACATAAAAATTTGGTTGACTGGTGGAAAATAAGCATACCAGAAAAGCTGAGCTAACAGAAGCTGCAACTGCACATATAACATAAAACGTAACTTTGGGCTTTTTGGCAGCCAAGGAGAAAAGGAAACACCAGTAAGAAATTTGGGAAAGTGGTTGTAAAATCTCCATGGTTTTAGGGGACTTTATTATTTTGATATTCATTGAGGCACTGCTAGTAAAAAGCTGCATGAACTTGAGAAGGATACTAGAATTTTCTTGGCCTTACTTTCTCATAAGTGATGGTAATTTCCTGCTGAATTTAAAGACCTCTAAGTTCTTTCTATCCCTAACTTCTTAATACTAATGATACTTCAAAGAAAATGACATCCTTTATTCTTCTCACCAGGATTATATATTCTCTTAAATAAGTGTTTACAATTCCCAGTAGATTCATAATGATTTTCTCCATTATGTAAAGATGAGAAATATGAAGGAATTAGGAAAATTCCCAATCTCACCGGTTTCAAAGCTACCGTATATTTCACCCTTCACGTGCCTACTTTTGGTTTTGACATGCTTCTGCAATTGCAGAAAAAAGTCTATCCAAAAATACGCCAGAAACTGAAAGGGTAATTATTTAGCACAAAATGTTAATAGAAAACACAACACAAACCACAATCAAATGCAATTATTATTATTTTTTTCAAATGAATTGAAAATGCTTCTGTGTTTCCAGGAAGGAGAAAGGAATGTTGTCATTGGTACAAAAAAAGAGACAGACTAGAAGATATCTTTAATGCTCTGTTCCTCATATTTAGTCAGGGCCTGTGTTTCTCCCCAGAACCTGGTAGAGAGTGAAGAGTCACTGTTAAAAGTCTCACTCATTGTTAGGTAAATTTGGAAGAGAGCTCTGGGTTTTTAAAAAAATGCCTTTATGTATAGTTACATTTCTCTGCTTCTATGCAACCGTGCAGCCTACTTTTCATTGGTAGTATCCTTAAACATCTTTGTGCAATGATGATTTTTACTTTTTCATACTAAAAAAGGTAAAATAAAAATCATGATTAATTTGGTCCATAAACTTTTTCTAAAATAAAGAATGAATGTTTATCTTAAAGCCGTAACTTCAAACCACGGTTTGACACAATTTACTAAACATTGACAATTGATAAGTATATTTTGTCTCACCCTACTATTCACCATTTTTTTTTTTTTTTGAAGAAGCAAACATGTTTCTTAAACATTAAGACCAGTGGTTAAAGGGCTATTGCACCATTTTTTTTACCTTCAAGGAAAGGGTAGCAGCAATATGCTATATGTAGGTTATTCCGAAAATTGTTGGTTTGGTACAGAGGTTGAGTCTGTGTCTCTGCAGAGCTTCAAGACAAAGTCAAAACCAAGAGCTCTCACTGGGACCTAGGAATTGCACCAAGATTTATCTGTGCATTTTTTTTTCAGAATTTTGAGCAGCAGTCTTCTCAGGCCAAATTGAGAGATGAATTATAGTTTGATCAGCCAAAGCTGGGTGGATTAAGAGATAGTTACTCTCTTGCATCAGCCTAACTGTTGGCAAATTGTATTCTCAGTCTTGAAATTCTTATAGATACTACCTTCCAAAATCAGTTTTATTGGTATGGGTGAAAACATGGACTTCTTATCTAGGGTCAGACCAATCTGGATGAGAATCTTGGTGTTTCAGTTTACTAAAGCTGCCAGAATGCAATATGCCCAAAATGGGTTGGCTTTTACAATGGAGATTCATTAACTCACAAATTTAAAATTCTAAGGTCATGATAGTGTCCAAATTAAAGCATCAACAGGAAGATACCTTCTCTGAAGAAAGGCCACTGGCATCTAGGACACTTCTGTCACATCGGAAGGCACATGGCCGGTGTCTGCTTGTCCTTCTCTCTAGTTCCATTGCTTTCAGTTTCTGGCTTCAGTGGCTTCCTCTCTCAGCTCCTCTGGGGGCATTGTCTCTCCTGTTCTCTCTGCTTTTTCTGTCCTTTTTCCTCTAGTAAAGGACTCCAGTAACAGAATTAAGACCCACCTTGAATGGGGGTTCACATCTCAAATTGAAATAATCTAACCAAAAGGTCCCACCCACAATAGGTCTGCACCCAAGAATGGATTAAAAGAACATGGCCTTTTCTGGGTACATAACAGCTTGGCTTCATCATTTACCAGCTCTGTTACTTTGGGCACACTGCTCTATCTCTCTAAGCATCAGCTGCAGAGTGGAGATGATAGTAGCGCTTACTTCATAAGCCCATTAAGAAGATTCAATAAGATGGCAGCAAAGTGCTTCGCTCTGACTAAATACATGTTAACAACTCGAATTATTAAGAATTAAGAGGTCATTTACATAAAGATGTCACCTTGCAGGATTTCACTAAGGTTGAATCTTAAAGATCTTTGAACTATTTGAATCATCCGCATTACAATTGAGCAGACAGATCTTCCCTTTATCTCTTCTCCACTTTTCTCTGTGTCCCAGGAGGCTGATGGTGATGGGCTATATCTATGGGTTCTTCTGCCTTCTGGTTTCCAGTTGAGTTCGCTTGGAGGGGAGCACCAGGAGATGGGAGGGATGAGGGAATCAGCATACTGATTCCCTTGGCTCTCAGCTGGAGGGTCTGCAAAGACTGACCATGCCCCCGACATGAGATGACATTTACCAGCAAGGAGCCCTCTCTAATTCCAGTGCCAGCTACCATTCCCTCAGCTCACCTCTTCAGGCTAATGACTGCAGCTTGCTGCTAACAGGTCTGGTGGCAATGCTCTCTCTTGGACTCTCCATCCACTCTGCCTATGCCGTTGTACCAAGTCTCTTTCTTCAACTCCTCTCAACTTGAGTGTGCCTTCTGTTTTTCCTGACAGACTCCAACTGAAACACCAGGTATGTATTGTATTTATGTGAGGTCTGAACAATAGCCCGAAAAGTGGAAGGGAATAAAAAGGAAAAAAAAAAAGAATTAAAAAAAAATGGTTCAATTGGGATTTGGGAGCACACCAAATCACATATGAATAGTTCTTTCTCTAAACTGACAAGTGCTTTGGTTGCGAAGGTCAAATTTAACTGTCCTGTTATGATAGAGACACAGACACTCTTGTTTTTTGCTTGATTCAGCTTATTTTTAGCAAGTCATCTGCATTTTGGGGAAAAAGTTGCCCAGCAGAACTGGAGATTTTTTCATAATTAATAGGTCTTTGTCATTTTTCTCCTAATAGTTACCTGGAATTGGCTGTGTTCCTTCAGTTCTTCTATTCATCTTTGGGACACGGTGCCTGGCACATCAGACTTTTGGTAAATATTTTGCGTAAATGTATAGCTGCCTTAAAAGGGATTATATCTTTATATGCTTGGTTCCTTAATAATATAAACCGTGTACTAAGCAGCATTCTCTAAAATGCTACTTAGTATTTTAAGCCTCCTCTCTTTCCACCTTCTCTCCCCTCCTGACCCTTGTTCTACCTCTTGTTAATGCCTTAGACTTGCTTTTTTTTTTTTTTGGTGTCATTTTTTTTAAAAATTCACTTTTATTGAGATATGTTCACATATCATACAATCATCCATGGTGTATAGTCAGCTGTTCACAGTACCATCATACATTTGGGCATTCATCACCCCAATCTATTTTTTTAACATTTTCCTTATACCAGAAAAAGTAAAAATAAGAATAAAAAATAAATGTAAAAAAGGATGCCCAAATCATGGCCCCCATCCCACCCTATTTTGAATTTAGTTTTTGTCCCCATTTTTCTACTCATTCATCATACACTGGATAAAGGGAGTGTGATCCACAAGGCTTTCACAATCACACTGTAATACTTGTTTTTTAATAACAGCTTTTTTGAGATATAATTCACACCCCATCAAGTTCACCCTTTTAAAGTATACAATGCAGTGTTTTTGGTATATTCACAGAATTGTGCAACTATCACCATGATCTAATTCCAGAACATCACCCCAAAAAGAAACCCTGTACCCACTATGAGTCCCTCCTCATTCTCCACTCCCCCCCAGGTCCTGGCAATGAATAATCTTTCTATCCCTATAAATTTGACTATTCTGGACTTTCACAGGAAGGGAACCATACAATATGTGACTGTTTGTGTCTGGCTACTTTCACTTAGCATAATGTTTTCAAGGATCGTGTATATTGTAGCATGTATTAAAACTTCATTTTTTAAATGGCTGAATAACACCCCATTGTATGGATATACTAAATTTGTTTAACCATTTATCAACTGATGGACATTTGGGTTGTTTCCAAGTTTTGGCTATTATGAGTAATGCTGCTATGCATTCATGTACAAATTTTTGTGTAGACATATATTTTCAATTCTCTTGGTTATATACCTAGGAGTGGAATTGCTGAGTCATATGGTAACTCTATGTTTAACAGTTTTAGGAACTGCCAAACCCTTTTCCAAAGCAATTGGACCATTTTACATTCCCAGCAGCTATATATGAGGGTTTCATTTTCTCTGCATCCTTTCTAGGACTTATTATTGCCTCTTTTTTCTTTAGTTTTCCTTGTGAAGTACTATCTCATTACACATTTAACTAATGACTAATGATGTTTAGCATCGTCTCATGTGCTTATTGGTCATTTATATCTCTTATTTGGAGAAATGTCTATTCAGATCCTTTGCCCATTTTTAATAGGGCTATTCGTCTTTTTATTGTTGAATTGTAAGAGTTCTTTACATATTCTGGCTACAATTCCCTTATCAGATATATGGCTTGCAAATATTTTCTCCCACTTTGTGAGTTGTCTTTTCACTTTCTCCTTGGCATCCTCTTAAAGTATAAAAGTTTTAAATTTTGATGAAGTCCAATTTATCTATTTTTTCTCTTGTTGTTTGTTTTTGGCATGATAGCTAAGAAACTATTGTCTAATCCAAAGCCATGAAGATTTACTCGTTTTAGTCTAAGTTGTATAGTTTTAGCCCTGACATTTAGGTCTCTGATCCACTTTGAGTTAATTTTGCATATGGTATTGAGGTAGGGGTCCAATTTCATTCTTTTTTATATGTGGATATCCAGTTGTACCAGTACTATTTGTTGAAAAGATTGCCTTCTTCACTGAATTGTCTCAGCACACTTGTCAAAAATCAAGGTTCATTTCTTGATTCCCAATTCCATTCCACTGAGCTATGTATCTGTCCTTATGCCAGTAACATTATCTTAATTACTACAGCACCGTAATAAGTTTTGAAATAGGGAAGTGTGAGTCATCCAACTTTGTTCTTTTTAAAGATTATTTTGGCTATTCTGGGCTCCTTGCATTTCTATATGAATTTTAGGATCAAAATTGTCAATTTCTTTAAAGAAAACAGCTGGGATTTTAATGGGAGTTGCATTGAACCTCCATACCAATATGGGGAATATGCCATCTTAACAATATTAAGTCTTCCAATCCATTAGCATGGGATGGTTTTCCTTTATTTAGGTCTTTAGTTTCTTTCAACAATGTTTTTTGGTTTTCAATGTACATGTCTTGCACTTTTGTTAAATTTATTCCTAAGTGTTTTATTCTTTTTGAGGTTATTGTAAATGAAATTGTGTCTTTAACCTTATTTTTGTATTGTTCATTGCCAGTGTATAGAAATACAATTGATTTTTGTATGTTGATTTTGTATACTGCAACTTGCTGAACTTATACCTCATACATTTTTATTGTGATAAAATTCACATAACATGAAGTTCAACATTTTAACCATTTTAAACTGTACAATTCAGTGGCATTTAGTACATTCACAATATTGTGCAACCATAACCACTCTCTACTTCCAGTATATTTTTATTACCTCTAAAGGAAACTGTGTACCCAAGTAAGCAGTCTTTCCACATTCCTCCCACCTCCCAGCTCCCTGAAGCCACTAATTTACTTTTTCTATGGAGATGCCTATTCTGGATATTTCATATAAATGGAATCGTTTGATACATGGCCTTTTGTGTCTGGCTTTTATCACTTAGCATAATGTTTTCTAGGTTCAGCCATGTTGTAGTATGTATACGTAGTTCATTCTTTTTTATAGATGAATAATCCATTGTATGTATATATCACATTGTGTTCATATTTTTATCTATTGATGTACATTTGAGTTGTCTCCATCTTTTGGCTATTGTGAATACTGCTACTATGAACATTTATGTACAAGGTTTGTTGAACACCTGTTTTCAATCCTTTGGGGTATGCACATAGAAGTGAAACTACTGGGTCATATGGTAATTCTATGTTTAACTTATTGAGGAACTACCAAATCATCTTCCCTTGAAGCTTTTCTTTGATTTGTGTCTTTACCTCATGTGCCTGCTACAATATACTCAACAACCAAATTACTTATTAATCCTCTTTAAACAAACTTTAGAATAATAAAATAACTTTAATTTCATTTTTGGTATTCCAACTGAGATTATTTGGACTAGATTATTGTTTTTACATCTAAAACCACTGGTTAAAACTTTGCATCATGTTAGGCAAAAATAAAACACCTTTATATTTTCCCTAAGATGAAACAAGTGCTTTTATTTTAGTTCTTACCTAATCTTATCTGTGAAATAATATTTATGCACTTTCTCCTGTGGATACATCAGATTTAGATTTTATGCAATAACTAAAAGTGGGAATCCATGACCATGCCACCTTACTTAGCCATAGCTACTTTGCTTTTGTACTCAGATCACTGTTCAAAAGCCATAAACAATCAATATTTGCTCATTTTTAAAGGTCATGGGTAGCAGGTATGGGATTTTTCTCTCCCTTATAGAATGGCACTGTGAGCAGGAAGCCTGCGTGTTTATGTGTGGATATGAAAGATACTGAATTGCGTGGAAATCTGCTTGGATTCTACATCATCATTGGTTGTCCCTTTCATAGACTAGATCAGATGAATTTTTGGATGATTTATGGTCAGTTCCCTGAGTAACTGAGTACCTTTTATTTGGGTTTTATGCATATAACATCTTCTTGATATTCAGAGACAAGCAGAAATGCCTTAACTTTGGGGGGAAAAGTTCTCTATCTAAAAAAGACCAGAAAAGTGTCTTCAATGAATTGCAGAAAGATGCAAAAAGCAAGCTAAAACATTTAACAGAGACTTGACATTTATTGTGCAATTTTATCCCCAACAGAACATGTGGCATTCTAGAGGTATATGAGGTAATAAAATCAATACTCCAATTAGAACACCTGAAATAATTGGCTCTAGTAACAAATGTCTCTTATAATTAAAAATATTGAATGTTTAAAAAACTCTTATAACATTTTAAGTTCCTAAAAGAAATGTGCCTAACACTTAAAAAACAACTTACTCTTCTATATAAATTGTTCACAAAAAATCTTGCTATTCTATATTACACTATGAGTTTGTACTTTTATTAGCGTATCCCTAGTGGGTATTAACTCTACATAGTACAATCAAGTAGAAATTATTCATAAAGAAGCAACAAGACTCCAACAATAAAAATATTAGGATCAATGGATTTGTCACAGTTTCTCCACAAGTATTCATCATAGAAAAGAGAGTAAAGGCAAGTTGGCCCCAGTGTTAGGCTGCTACATGAAGTTCCAGAGAGGAGAGGCATAAAGGCAATTCCTTAATTGGGCAGGGTCAGGCTGGACCAGTGACCGTTAGAAAGTTTCATGCCCCACCTTTTGGCCTGGCAGGCCCTGTTCCCAAGAAGCCTGAGCTAGGACCCCCATGGCCTTGGCATGCTCTTGAACTTAAGCACAGCCAAAGGGATGTTAAAGCCAACACTACAGAAAAGGATCAACAGAAAGGATTACTATATTTTGTTACAAAATCTTCACAACCAGTTCTCACAGTGACATCATAAATGAAAACCCTCTCTTCCAAACCAGACTCATCAATTCTAAGAATACAAAGTCGGCAAATGTGAAAAGTGAATGAAATATTGTCTAATTCCTACCCGGTGCCATTCCTAATCTCTAGGAATTCCCAAAGACCATCACTTCACTGAGTTCAAATTTTTGTTTTTATATCCCTGCGTTTTTGTACTAGGAACCTATGAAATGTGAACAAATTTATGACTTTACCCACTTAAAAAAATAATTCTGGTCTTTATCATAAGATCTTACAAAGGTCAAGTCTTATGCAGAAACCTGGGCAGTTCCCAGAGGATATACGGTTTATAAACTCCTACTGAAATGTCAGTATAATTTAATTTTTTTTTTAATAACTCAAATATCAACTTTCCCTCGACGGCACAAATAAAACAACAAATCCATTCCAAAGTATTAGTGGGCTTTGAGAACTTCACTAGGACAAATGGGAAAAACTGAACTAGTCATTCTGTTTACTAAGCCCAAAGCAAGCCTCTTACTAGCTAAGTACCTTGGGCAGTTTTCTTATCTGTTAAATGGGGATATTAACAGTGACAACCTCATAGGATTGTGTGAGGATTAAAATCAGAGATGCATTAAAGTGCTGAGCAAATTACCTGACACTCAAAAACCCAAACAATATCAGCTATAGTTGCTATTGTTGTTAATGGGTTTGGATGGGCCTAAACAGTTTTCCAGCATGGCCAAGTCCATCTGGCCACTTGAACTAGTACAATTATTTTGAAAATGAACCAGTTTTCAAATGAGTCTTATTAATTAGTAGATGTATTTTCATTGCAATTTGGGGAACTGTGAGTCAATGAAAACATAGCCCTTATATTAACCAGCCATGTATGGTCAAAAGGAAAATTAATTTGGTCACTGTTACCTCAAAGATCTCGTAATTTAGTGCTTTTAGCAGTCAAACTGACCAAGATGGTCACTGGATGAGCAATGTCCAGTCCCGTCAATGTTTTTTGCAATAGAATATACTGTGGAGGATAAGAGTGGTCTCTAATGTGTAAATATGTCAGTTACAGTTTTGAATATTACACATTTGAAGACGAGTACTGAAGGGTTGTTATTTTTGCACTCTGTGTTGTCCTCTGATGTCAATTCTTCACTGTCCTCTGAAAAACAACACAAATAAAAGAACCAGTGCCATCGGCTGACAATTCAGTAACTTTGCAGAGGGCCATCAGTTGGGTGACATTTTCTTACATTATTCCAAGTGGAGAGGTTATTTTTATCCAGGACTTACAAGGACTGAAAGAAGCCATCACAATGTTTACAAAAATATATCATAATGATACATACTGCTAAGACACATTTACATTAAGAGTTCTGACTTAAGCATCCTATTTGACATGTTTTGCCAAGCAGTTTTGGCAAGTGTCACCACATTAAACATACACCAGCAAGACTTACACCATATGTGCAAAATCATTTTCTATTACATTTCTAAGAATCTGAATATAAAAACTGTCAAGAATGAACACAGATCTCTACTATGAAATGACATAGCACTGACTTGAGGAAAAAGTTATACATTTAAATCTCTTTTATATATTAAGTTACCCAAGAATGAGATTTTTAACAATAAAAATCTAAGAAGAAACAAAGGAGGTAGTTAATGGGTATACGTTTTAGGTTCTAGAGCATATATTGAATGAGCTAGAATCTATATGAGGGCAAAGAATGTTTTTCTGAAAATAGTGCATGTTTCATTTTACATGATGCTCCATCATGTAAGTATTTTCTGATATCAATGGAAGGGAGGCACAAGTCATTAGAGGAGGCAGGGAAATGCAGGGATAATGAACTTGTAGATTTCTAAGTTTGGGTTATTGTCTACATTTGGGGAAACATCAACCTGTCATTGTTAGTTGATACCAGATGGACTAGCTGGATCAAATAATACATTATTATAATTTATATCTTAGAATCCTGATGAAGGAATCTCTTATGTTACTGTGTTTATGACTGATAAAAGGATAAGAAAAGATCTAGAATATAAAATCACCCAGTTGTTCGACTGCTTTGAAACATCTATATTTATCTCTGAATTTCCCTACCAAAGGAGATGGCAACAATTTTCTGCAGATGCCTAATGGATATTATCCTCTTCATTTCTTGTGAAGCCTATGGAACACAAATGGTGTGGTGGAAACGAGGAATCCTGAGAGAGTGATATCCAAGCTCAGGGGCTTGATGAAATATTTTCAAGTCAAAGGGGGAAGATACAATCTTAAATGTCTACACTGTTTTTCTCCAAAGCATTTAAGACTGAGGGCAACTTATGAGATTCTGAACAATAAGCCTTCAAAAGAGACAGTGAGAATGTGATTTTAGCTACTGCCTAAAGAATACTGCTTCCCTCTTCAAGTTCCTGGCCTAAGTCCTCCTATTACAGAGATCAGTGAAGAGTTATCCTGAGTCTGGCTGGAAGTGTGCTTGAGGCTTAGTTCACTGTGAAGAGCAGACATGGTTTTTGTGACCTGGGCTTACATTTGGGAAAACACAGGACATCAAGACATCATCACTGTTGGTGTTACAGATGCCTCTGCTAGCTGGAATCATGGATCATACCTAGTCTCTGACAAAAACGGTAAGTTTAGTCTTTGGCGTCAGGTCAGCCCTGTGACTTCCTTCTCTCACCAATGGAGTTGAGCATAGCTGCATCCTAGCTCATTTTATAACTTAGTCTATTTTGTACCAACACCAAACAGACTCAAGGAGGATTCTGAAAACTGACATGAGACTAATTTTTTTGTCATGACAAGCAGTTTGTCCAGCTGCCAAAGATGTAGAAAATAAAGTCAAGAAAATAAGTAACATCTTCAGGGCTGACAAAGCAATGAAAGCATCCAGTTTTCTTAGTGGTGAGATTTTTAACCTTGCTACATAGAAGCCACACTGTTCATAACAAAAAATAAATGAACAATTTTTGTCAGCCATGGAAGGTAACATACCAGCCTTAAAAGTGAGGCTCAAAGGGCAGGCAGAACAGGACACGTATTAAGGAGAGGTGGCAGCAGAATATTTAAATATATGCTATTATACAGCCTAAGTGGCTGTTAGCACCTGGGTCAGGTAGTGAACTAAGTTAGAAGAATACAGCAATTGCACAAACAGGGAAATGTGTAATGGAACAAACACATCTTACTGGAGTGCAGGAGATTTGAAGTCCTAGGCTCAGGAGAGGCATTAAAACTGCTTGTGTGATGCTGAGTACAGCAGTTCATCTTTCTGGGCATTAGCTTCCTTGTGTGCAAAAGGGATGCTAACATGTTCCAACATTTTGGAATTTGTGGAGTACTGGAAAATAGCTGATAGAGAAATAACTCATCTGGAATAGGAGAGGGAGGGTGCGGAAGGGACCAAGGGGCCTTTGGAGCAAAGGTGGTGTGCAACCATACAGCTTGGGAGGCAGAGCTGTGATAATTGCAGCCAAAGCAGTGGTGCAAGGACTTCATCCTTAAGCACGACTTACGGCTAAGGAAAGGAGTGTGGAAAGTGCTCTCGTTACCCTCAGTAAAAACCAGCATGACCCAGGGCAAGATGGCGATTGGAAACTGAAGGTAAAAGAAGAATCCACAAGTTTGCAGGAATACTAGTTTTTCCTATACCATACAACAGATCTGACAAATGACCATCTTCATAACCATTAAGCTTTTCAATGAATGAAAGCTAATAGTCATAGCAAAAGCTACAGGGCTTTGCTATATATACATAGTAGGTGCTAATTGTTAAATGGAAAGGATAAGTTATGATTTTGCTTCGAAAAAGTGGCAAAAAGAATTTATATATGGATGCTCATAAACTTTAAATGACTTTCCAACCAATTTTCAAAACTCTTTAGCATGTTTCTGGATCACATGAATCAATAAGTGCTGCACATTTGCTCTACAAAGAATGTAGTAATATTGACTAGTTTGATTATAAAGAAGCCTTTCTGACATCCAAACCTGAAGCCCTCAGGCATAACTACTCTAGCATCTCCAAGTCACTTGTTTATAAGGAATTAACATGTAGAGCTCAACAAATGAAACACAGGGGAGAGTGGGTGGGAGTGGTACAGTGTTAAGTACAGTGTTAACTTATTCAGAGCTTAGTCAGGGGAATTTTGGGGAGAAAGAAGCATAAACAGTTGGGGTGAAACGTTTTCATCAATGACAATGGCACATGAAGTTTTATGTAAATTCTAAAGATCAATTCAGGACAGAAGGCTTCTCAACTTTCAGAGAAATTACAGACAAGCCATTGCACAGTGCTTAGAATGGGCTTGAAGCTGTGTGTATACAATGTCAGAACATCTGGTCAATTCAATGAATACCATTGGACACACCAGTTGTTTGGTTCTGAGTGCACCAAACAACTAACTGATTGAAATTCTCATTGTTCAACCCATCACTTTGGCACTATGTCAACAAAGCATGATTTTAGGGTAAGGAAACTGTGGATCTATGAAACTATGACATCAAGCATTTGAAAATGGTTTTGGATCTTTGGATGATTCTTGACTGACATAATGAAGACTATCACTGTTTGTAAATGCCGGAGACCACATAGCGCATTCTTGATCAACACAGTGGAATTTTTGTAAAAATTAACTAAGAAAAATAGCTGACTTTCAATTAATTATTATCTGTAGAGGTGGCCTCTGTTCTCTGGTTTCTCTTCTCATAACAGACTTTGTCAATTTTGGGATAACACACAATGTCACTTATCCTATGTCTTAGCTGAGAACTCTGAATTCAAAAGTCTTTGGAAAACATAAAGACAACATAATTGAATTAAAACAATTCAATTTTTTAAGGGATAAGGAGAATGCTTGTTCCTTGTCCCTTAAAATAACAGCATGTTTCTGCCTTCTCCCATGGACAGAACACTAACCCATTCCTCCTTGGGGAGTAGATTTGCTCAGGAAGCTGAGCTCACCTAAAGATTTTGGACAGGGGACCAGGAGCTCATTCTTCCACCCTTGCTGTCTAGCTTGTAATCATTTAAAATCAATTGTAGTTTCTTTTTCTTTTTATAAAATAATATTCCAGAAGTCTATTGTAGGCTCCAAAGACTTCCCAAACGACCCTGGCATGGATTTGGATTTGGGAATTGTGGCAGTAGGTCAAGAGAATTAAGGTTTAGGATGTGTAAAGTATGACAGTATGACATGCTTTGGACTCTAAAGTGATGTTAACAGAACATTCACAATTGGAACTCTTGAGAGGACCGGCTGACACAGTGTCTAATCCCCAGACCCATCCTGGGAATTTTTATTGAAGACTTCATCCTGTGAAGCTTGGTGATCGATCCCTTCATAAAATGAGCCGCCGTTGTGCAGAAACGTACCCACTGCCCGTCCCTGCCGGGCGTGACCCACAGCGTCGCTGAACACTTTGTTTATTTGTTCCTCTGAGGGCATCCACCAGTCGGGGTTGGAGGTACAGTGCATCCTAATGAATTCTGTGGGAATATACACAACAATAAAAAAAAAGAGAGAAACAGCTGGTTTTTGCAGAAGGTAACAGGACAGGCTGCTTAAACTTAAACATAAGCTCTATAAGAAAAGCTTTAAGGGAAATCAAATGTAATGCCACGATGATGTCACTCAGACCTAGCTTATTCCATATTAAATTTTCCTCTCATGTGCAAAAGCAAAAATCACATAAACAAGAGAGTGATCCCTTTGAGAAATATTTGCTGTGGAAATGAAAGGTAAATTTGATTTGTAAAACATGGTATGCACAATGCTTGATACAAGTTATGGGGTATATTTCAAAACCCAAGTGGTTACCTGCTCATATTTTTAGAATGTTAACTATTTCCAGATGCATACAAATATCATTAGCATGGAATTTTTTAACCAGCTACTAACTCAAGGATTGGGTACAATAAAATAGCAAAGTCTCAATGAGTGAGAAGGTGCCTAATTTTTAGTTTCAGAAAAGGTTTCCATGTTCTTAAAATGTTGCATTATAGGCTATACTTGTTTCTCTAATTGTGATATCTATACATTTACTGACAGATATTTTCTAAATATTTAATTGCACTAGCAATTAGCAAGCCCGGAAGAGTGTATATATTTTTTAAAAAAAGCCACTGAAGAGTAAAAATATAAAGAATAGCCACCTAAGCCTTCAGTGAAGGAAAGATGCCTACCTCAGCTTGACCTCAAATGAGCCCCCACTCTGTTTTCTCAAAGAAGGTATGGCACAGAGATAACTCTTAAGCAGCTGTTGAACACTTGTAAACTGAGGTGAGTAATCTGGAAAAAGTTCAAAGTCATACCTTGTTCCTTACACAGCTGATTAAAAATTCAAGGTAACTATTATTTATGCACTTTTTCTTCTCCAAGACTACTCCCTCCACGATAACAATATTTTGATTGTAGGATATCATTTGTCTGAATTTTATTTTTGAAATACCTGGCCCTAATCCTCATGAACTGAACTGTGCACATGGCAGTAGAGTCTCCTTTACCAGAGAAGTAGCATGGGGGCATTAGTTTTTTCCTTAACTTTTGCACCTGAGAAAAGAGCCTGACTGGCTTCCTGCTAGTTCCAACCTTGGTTGCCTTCCTTGGGGGAAGAACCATGTTTATTCATCTCCTCACTTGGCAAAATCACCAGGCATCAGGTGGCTTATCCTAGCGGTGCAGGCCTGGGAAACACTGAAGGCTAATTCTCGAACCTAGGTCCTGGTCACAACAATGGGGAGCAGAGAGAAAGGAGGTATTCTGGAACATCTGAGGCTCACATATTTAGCCCACTCCCAATTCTTTTCCTTGTCTTCATATGCTGTTCACAATTGTCCTCAAACAGTCTCTTTCTCCAGCTAGACCATAAGCTCCAGAAGAATCCAGAAGGGATTCTATCATCTATTCCTGTTTTGTCTTCCTCAAGTCCCTTCTGAATTCTCCCATTCTCATGAACACAAGAAAACAAGAGACTAAAAGATCATCTAGAGGAAACAGAGGCTAATGGATGAGACGAGAGTGTCTGTCATGCAAAAGTCAGCTGCAACACTGCAGCTCTGCAAGAATGGGCTGCTCAATGACACCCCCATGTCCCCCACCTCAATATCCATTACCACAACAGGACTTTCCTGAATTGTGGCAAAGACTGTTAAGAGCTAAAAGCAGAGATCATTCTGTTATACAAATATGAAGCGTCTTCATAGGCTCTGCCAGGAGGATGCAAGCTACTTCCTCTTTCCTCCTGGGTCAAACCACCACCAGGAGCAGTCAGCTGGAATTTGATTCCATTCCCCATGGCACCCTGTTTTCCATCCTTAAAGTATCAGTCTGAGGGCTTCTTTGGCCATCCTAATCTTGCTCACCGCAGCAAGGATGGCCACCGTGGGAGTCACCAGGCCTACCCAGCAGGCTGCCATGCCATCTACCTTTGGGAAGGGAATCATATCTAGTTCACAGGAAGGGCCTAGGATGTCAGCCCCACTGCCTCACAACACAGACAACCACCATTTCTGGCCTATGTATTCTGTACCTGAAAGCGGAATAGAAGTCTGAGTGGGCCTGGTGACATTCTCAGGCAGCAGCACTGGTGCTTGGGATGTATTTTAATTGCTCAGTTTCACTGACTTGCTAGATAGAATGTAAAATATGTAATAAGAATTTCTGGGATGCCATATAGTTGTGGGACCCTTTGTCTTGCTCCATCAGGAGCCTAAGAGCAACTTCATGAGTAAATATGGTAGAGCCCCTGAGTTCACCGGTGCTTCTTGGCAATAGCTCTGTCATTGTGACTTCTCATCATGATGCTGGATAATAAAGAAAACTATGACCGGTTTGCTAAGACAGACCCTGGAAATTTCCATCATCTAGTCACCGAATAAGCAGAATTTTCAGACTAGAAAGAGGGAGTGCTCTGGAGCTCCTGTGCCTAGTTTTTCATTTTGCCTAGTTTTCTCAAGTATGGGCCACCTGTATCCGAATCACCTGGGATGCATGTGAGAGCAGCAATGCATGGGCTGCTGAATCAGAAGTCTCTGTGGGTGGGCCCAGGCAATCTCCACTGCTAACAAAACCTACACGTGCCTAAGCATCTCTGGCTGGCCTACAATAGTGCAGATCAGCTGCAAAGGAATCAGCTTTAATACTGATGATGTAGTATCTAAACAGTATTTTTATACTGAAGCTTTTTTTTTTTAACTAATAGAAGAAAATTTGACTGGGCAGGTATACTATAGGCGCTAAGGAAAATTAATTCTAAACAAATATAAGGAGTTGAGACCCAGTATTCTTGAGAATGTAGCTAGAAGGGGGCCACGGACTAGGAGAGGAAATGGGGTATCATTGGATCAAATGTGGTTGCTTTTTTTTTTTTTTAATTCCACATCTTCCCTTGGTCTGTGTATTCCCCAATTCTCCAGTTTTGCTGGAGACGGCCCTTTCTGGCAGCAAAGAAAATCTGAATCTCAAGCGTGAAACATGAGGTGCTAGGCAATGCTGATGTACCACTAAGTGAAAACACCAAGGCTAAAGCAAACGACGAATTTTTAAAGAACTCCTCATTGCCAAGTAGATGGGCCACATGAAGCCTATAAGGTCTCAGAGGGGAAAAAAATAAATCAAAATACAGTCAGGCTGAACACTCGCACGGGGGAGCCACAGCCAATGCGGTGAAATGAGATCACAGATGGCGGACACTGAGCGGAAGGATGCAGTACCTCGGAGGCATGTTACTTTAACTGGATCCAGAGGGCGTCTCTCAGGACCTGTCTCTCCTGACTGCACTGACCTTTTCCTTTTCCCAAGGCCGCATGAGTACTTAAGCTCATCAGTTGTGAAAACAAATCTGATGAGGTATCGAAGGAGTCGTCTCCCATCTTTCTTTGAAGAATTTACAGCCTCGTCCCACTGTTTGCTCGTTATGTAGACAGGATAGTTGTTCAACAGCTGCTTGCTTCCCTGGAAAAGCGAAATATTTTCTCATTACCTACTTAGCCAGCCAGCCAGAAGCTGAGGCGATCTCCATGTCAAAGGGAAATCTGCTTTTTAACCAAGTGGCTCTGCCAACAATGAACCAGGTACTGAAGAGCACAAGTAATTGCTCACACTCAGAACGGGCACTTTTAAAATTACATTTGCATTTTCTATAACAAGAGCCAATGAGGTATAATGAACACCTTTGAAAGAAGAGCTATTTATAACTTGCGTTTTAACAGGTAGGTTAAAATGTGTCAAGATCCAATGACAGGGAACACTATTTAAATATAACCTGTAACTTTCCTTTTCAATCTATTAGAATATGCAAAAATGACTTTGAGGGGTATGATCAAATGGGTCTTTTCCTCCTTTGGTTGACAATTAAGTTCTTTATGCTAGAGGTCTGTTTCTGTGAGATATTACTTGTGTTTAGGGTACCTAACACCTGATAGCCATTGCGTTACAGTGGAAAACGCATACAAAAGTGAATTTAAAGAGGGGGAGTTTTGGAAACTGGAAAAAAATCAATAATAATAATGCAAAACAGGTTTCTACAAATTACAGCTTCTGCAAATGCCACCATGTCAACTCAAAATTTTTCTTACTTTTCACCTTTGTAATTTATGTCTGCTATAAAATTCCCAGGCTAAATAGCTGCAGCGGGACTAATTATAGGAATTTCTGTAACATTTATAAGCCATGTTTAGTCAACTGCACCTACACAACCATTACTTTAGTTCTGGATGTCCATAAAATTCTACAGTCCAGGACAAATTAATTAACCCATGATCTCAGTTTTAATGTACTCCTTCCTCAGTAATTAAGGTGTACAAAATAAAAAAGGGAAAACTCATTCAGTTTTACAACTATGCAAATTTACTACAAGTTATAAATTTGGCACTGTTTGGATCTGATAGGGTTTTATTTCAAAGAATGCTCTGTTCTGCTAAACACTGAGATGGGTAAATGACATAGGAGCCAACAGGAAAGAGACAGCCAGATTTAGCTATGAAACTATTGTTGAATAACACACACTGAAACTCATCACTACAGCATTCATACTTTCTTGAACTAGCAATGGTGTGACAATTTCTATTTTAAAGGTGACAGTTGAGACGTGGTTTGTGCACTGAATTTAGAGTCAGCCTGGGTTTGAATGGAATCCTGGTTCTATGTCTTAGTTGATGTGTTTCTTGAGTAAGTTACTTTGCCTTGTTGGATCAAATGTAAAATGGGAAGATGTAAATTATTTTGGGTTTAAGAGGTGAACATTTAGACGCATAAACCATAAACTTACAACAGATGACACTGTGTACAAAGGATGACTGATGATGAGTGGAAGCCCAGAGGGTGAAAAGGTTTCCTCATCCCAGGAGGCCATTCCATGGTAGGAATTAGAGATGCTGGAGGCATGAATCGAATCTGGGGCAGTGCAGATGGGGAGACAGGGATGAAAGATGTAGATTCAAGGCGGCCAGACAGCCAATTCAATGAGCAACGGTATGAGACACTGAGGAGTCAAGACGATTTCCAGGTGAAATGGTGGTGCCTTTCGCAAAGAAAAGGAATAAAGGAGGAGAAGGCAGGCGAAGGGGAAAATAATTCCATTATTTTCATGTACAGGGAGGGAAGGGGTCACAAAAATTTTACTGGTTGCCCCTTAGCCCTCAGGGCAGCTGGGTAAGGTCTGGGCTGGATGGAATCCCCAGGCTGGTTGTCTTAGCAGATTTGTCTATTTCCAAGAAGAGAAAATGGGAAGACTTGCTGATTAGATACAGTAATCTCTACCCTGTTTTAAAAAGCCAAATCCAAAAGTAAATGGAGAAGAAACAGTATCCTTAAAACCAATAATTGTGTCAAAAGTATTTTTGTATAAGAACCTTAATAGTAACTGTCAGTAACAACTGGATTGAGCGATCATTACCAGCCTGAAGGGCTTGCCCCAAGCGCTCTACACCTGCCTCGTTCCTCTCCTCACAGGCAATGCTACCAACGAGATTCCAGAGCTAGGCTCTGGGTTAGGCCTCGAGCAGGAGACTTAACTTCTCTAAACTTCAGCTTCTTTCCATGTAAAAGAGGAATCATACTCTCAGTTTGGAGGATGAAAAATTTCTGGAATTAGATAGTGGTGATACTTGTTGCATAAGCTTGTGACTAAACTAAGAAAACACTGAATTGTACACTTTAAAAGAATGAATTTTATAATATGTGAATTATATTTCAATTTCTAAAAAGTGGGGGGAAAAATCATCCCAGCTTGTGGGTTTGTGGTGAGGAGTCCATCTTCCCACTGGAAGAGAAACCCATCAGGGCTGGGTCTTTTATTTGTTTTATTTAATGCCATACTCCCAGGGCTGAGGACAGTGCTGGCACCCAGGAGGTGCAATAAATATTTGCTGAATGACTGATGCAGTACAGCATCTAATCCTGTGCCTGGTACAGAGCAAAACCTCAATAATAGCGGCTACAATTGAGAGAGTTCTTAATTTTTTTTTTTTTAAACCACTGGGGCCCTGGGACACTTGAAGAGCTTCTGATGAACATAAATTGGCAAGGTTAAAGGTCAACTGCTGCCTTACCTTAAAGAACTTTAAGGAGAGCAACATAGATAAGGGACCATTAAAAAGAGAATTCTGGGTGAATTTAAAGTCATCTCTTTGTTATAGTCCCTGTAAGCAGATATTCAGGCACACTTGTCAGTCTCGGAAAAAGAGAGTCTGTGGCTATTTTTAAACCATTTATTTATTTAACATTGTGCAATTTTTAAAACTGATTTCCCTCAGACTGGCGAGCTCACCCAGCAAACTAGGGTTACTATTACCATATCTGTTTTGCAAAGGAGGCTAAAGCCTTTCCCAAGTCCTCACAACTCAAAAAGGCAGAGCTGGGGAACCCTGTCCCCAAGTTCAGGGCTTAGTCCACGATTGTGTGCCCCTCCAGCCGGAGCTGAGTCTATTTCAAGATGAGAGGTACTTGTGATTAGGGAGCTAACAATCCAGGCAAGGAGCTTTCTCAAACCCTTAAACATTCCACATACAGAAGAGCTCAATAGCTCTCATAAAATGGAGATGTGCCACTTGGAGGTCATTTTCTTCAAGAAAAAGGAAAACAGAGAAAAAAAGTAAATTACCACCCAAAACACAATTCAGAATGTTCTCTGTGTTATGGATGAGATTTATAATCCTGTTTTAGCATTCTTAAATGTAATAATAAAAGTAAGAAAATGCTCATATGCCAGAAATGACAGTAAAAACGGTATAGGTAGTAATGATGATGACAGACAATAAATGTTTAAATAGTGCTATCCAGGGGCAATGTAGATATTTCCCTGTTTTTATGGAATTCTGATTATATATTCAACTTAATTAGCCACCAACACTTAATTAAACTCTGCCCTATTGGTGGGTCACTTTGAAAAAACAATATGAACAACACTTAATGTCCATATAGACTTATAACCAAATGGAAAAGCTAAGTGTATATTAGCTATAAAGCAACAGCTAGTTCTAAATGAAACTTGGGAACAATGTGCTACATGAGCACAAAGCAGGGGTGTGGCAATCAGGGAGTGCTTCTTGGAGGAAGTGGGCTTTGCAGATGTGCTTGTTGTAGGATGGAAATGTCCAATTATGAAATGTGGACTTTGTTCTAGAGAACAATTAAAGGATTTTAAGCATGTGACATTTAGTTTGAATCAATCCGTACTTTAGAAAAATAACTTTCCAGTGTGGAGATTGGAAAGAAAGAATTGGCTGCATCAGACCAAGTAAAAAGTAATGAGAGTGAA
Organism: Choloepus didactylus; assembly: GCF_015220235.1. Lineage (NCBI taxonomy): Eukaryota > Metazoa > Chordata > Mammalia > Pilosa > Megalonychidae > Choloepus > Choloepus didactylus. Next base: position 45,489,845 of record NC_051309.1, read on the forward strand.
CTAGGGAGAAGAGAGAATTTAACATGGGCTGTAGAATGATTGGATGTTGGGGAAGAGGAAGAGAGAAGTGTCAGTGATGTCTCAGACATTTCTACCTGGGGTTCCTGGGGGGCTGGCGCTGCCTTTATTGAAGAGAAAACAGGAGTAAGGGCGGGTATTCAGAGTAGGTGTGATGAGTTCGGGGGGTGTATGGGCAGCCCACTGTTGGTCAGACTGCTGGGCACGCGGGTCTTGGGTGGAGCCATGGGGACTGGAGCTCTCGATACAGATTTAAAACTAGTTAATCTACACATAGAGTTGAAATTATAGGTGGGAACACAACTGCCCTGGGAGAGTAGGGAGCAAGAGAAGAAGGTTAAAGCTGAAACTCGAGAGAAGAGTGAATGGCAAACACACGAGAACATAATAAAAAAGGACAGGGAACCAGGGGCAAGAACTGACACAGGCCACAGGAAGACAGCATGGGCAGGAGGGCTGAGAACCTAAGGATGACTAGGACTGGAAAAGGAGCCCCTGGACTGGACAATGGGGGAAGTCATTGGTGGCCTCTTGCATTCTGGTGGGGACAGATTACAGGAGGTGAAAGAGCAAATGGAAATGAAGGAATGGAAATAGCCAATATGGATCAGTCCTGCAAGTGTTTAATCATTAAAAAAATGAGGGGAGGGGAGCAAGATGGTGCCATAGAGAGGAGTGGAATCTTGTTAGTCCCCTGGAGCAACTAGTGAACAACCAGGAACAACTAGTAAATAATCTGGAATAACTGCTAGGGGACAACTGTTACTGACCACATATCATGAACCAACCTGGACTGGGAGGAATACCTGAGATCACAGCATAGAATCTGTAAGTAAAAACTGTGGAACTGTGCTGAAAACCCCCTCCCCCCATGGCAGGCTGAGCTGCAAAACCTTGCTGTGGTAGAAATCAGCACTCTCCCAGCAAGTGAATATAGCTCAACGGAGCTCCAACTGAGGTTTTAATTAACAAATGTGGACTGCTGAATACAAGCTACAACCCCCCAACAAGCAGACAGAAGCTTTTGGTGACAACTGACCTTAAAGAGCCAGAGGACTCCTCTGTCCGGGAGGGGGAGCCCAGAAGATCAGGTGTTACCTTTGGCCGACAGGTGAAATTGGGGGGCTGTGGACTGGCTCTGAAAGGGGACTTTCTGTCCCTTTTTCTCTCTCTCAACCTGGGCAGCTAAGTGGAGAAAGCCTCAGCAATTTTCAGTTTGCAGTGCTCTGACTCAGACAGGGGTGGAGATAGCAGAGTCAGAGAGACAAAAAGAGCTATTCAAATGCAGATGATAACTCCCTAGGGGGTGTATCTTTCCTAAGAGGAAGGAGGTGGGGCCCAATTCTAATACCTCACTTTCCCTTCAGAACCAGCCTGGGGGAAAACAGCCAAATTGGAACTAAAGGGGCCACACCTCCTTACACCAGTTGGGAGTAACAGGCTGACAGGTGCCACCTGCTGGGCAGGTTAGGAAAGCACAGCGGCTAGAGACCTTACAGGAAAGACTGTCAATCTCTAAGACACACCCGCAGTGAGACCTGAAACTAAATATAACCCCATTCTGAGATCTGAACCCATTCTGGTCTGGGAAAATCTGATTGGGGTAACCAAGTAAACCAGATGGCTAGACAATGGAAAACTACAGTCTACACTAGGAAAAACGAAGACATGGCCCATTCAAAGGAACAAACTTACACCTCAATCAAGATACAGTTGATTTTCAATTAAAGATTTTCAAAGAAATATGCTAAATCAAATCAAAAAACAAATCAGTGAGTTCAGGGAAGGTTTGGCAAAAGAGATGAAGGATATAAAGAAAACACTGGGTGAACACAAGGTAGAAATAAAAAATTTGAAAAAGCAACTGGCGGAATCTATGAAAATGAAAGGCACAACACAAGAGATGAAAAACACAATGGAGATATACAACAGCAGATCTCAAGAGGCAGAAGAAAACACTCAGGAACTGGAGGACAAGACACCTGAAATCCTATACACAAAAGAACAGATAGGGAAAAGAATGGAAAAATATGAGCAATGTCTCAGGGAACTGAATGACAACATGAAGCACACAAATGTACATGTCATGGGTGTCCCAAAAGGAGAAGAGAAGGAAAAAGGGGCAGAAGGAATAATAGAGGAAATAATCAATGAAAATTTCCCATCTCTTATGAAAGACATAAAATTACAGACCCAAGAAGTGCAGCGTACCCCAAACAGAACAGATCTGAATAGACCTACACCAAGTCACTTAATAATCAGATTATCAAACATCAAATACAAAGAGAGAATCTTGAAAGCAGTAAGAGAAAAGCGATCCATCACATACAAAGGAAGCTTGATAAGACTATGTACAGATTTCTCAGTAGAAACCATGGAGGCAAGAAGGAAGTGGTGTGACATATTTAAGATACTGAAAGAGAAAAAATGCCAACCAAGAATCTTATATCTGGCAAAACTGTCCTTCAAATATGAGGGAGAGTTCAAAATATTCTGTGACAAACAGACAATGAGAGAGTTTGCGAACAAGATACCTGCTTACAGGAAATACTAAAGGGAACACTACAGACCTATAGGAAAAGACAGGAGTGAGAAGTTTGGAACACAATTTTAGGTGATGGTAGCACAGCAATGTAAGTAAACTGAACAAAGATGACTGTGAGTATGGTTGAAAGAGGAAGGTTAGGAGCATATGGGGCACGAGAAGGAAAGAGGAAAGACAAAGATTGGGACTGTATAACCCAGTGAAACCTAGAGTGCTCAACAACTGTGATAAAATGTATGAATATGTTTTTACATGATGGAGAACACATGAATGTCAGCCTTGCAAGGTGTTAAAAATAGGGTGGTATTGGGGAAAAAATACAATCAATGCGAACTACAGACTATAGTTAACAGAAACATTGTATTATGCTTCCTTTAATGTAACAAAGGCAATATACCAAAGCTAAATGCCTATAAGATGGGGACATAAGAGAGGGATAGAGGACTCTTGGCACTGGTGATGCTGTCTGACTCTTTTATTCTACTTTAGTTTAATTCTCTCTTTCCTTTTGTTGCTTTTTAGCTTTCATGCTTTTTTTCTTTCTTTTTCTTTTTCTTTTGTCTCTCTACCTTCTTTGACTCTTTCTCCTTCTTTGTGGTAAAAATGGAGATATCCTTATATAGAGAGTGGTGATGGTGGTGAATACATAAATACGTGACTATACAGGGAACCATCAATTGTTAACTTAGGTCAGAATGTATGGTGAGTGAACAAAACCGTCTTTTTAAAAAAAATGGGTTGATGAAGAAACCTTGAGGGCACTATATTGAGTGAAATAAGTCAGACACATAAGGAAAAATATTGCATGGTCTCACTGATATGAACTAATTATAATATGTAAACTCATAGACATGAAATATAAGTTACCAGGATACAGAACGAGGCTAAAGAATGGGGAACGGTTGCTTATTATGAGCAGAATGTTCAACTAGGTTGAACTTAAGTGTTTGGAAATGGACAGAGGTGACAGTAGCACATTATTGTGAGAATAACTAACAGTGCTGAATGGTGTGTGAATGTGGTGGAAAGGGGAAGCTTAGAGTCCCGTATATTACCAGAAGGAAAGTTGGAGGTTAAAAGATAGGAATGTATTAAACAGTGAATCTTGTGGTGGACAATGTCCATGATTAACTGTACAAATAGTAGAAATCTCTTTCATGAACTAGAACAAGTGTATGACACTATAACCAGAAGTTAATATTAGAGGGGCATATAGATAAAAAATATACCTATTGCAAACTATATACTACAGTCAGTAGTATTTTAACATTCTTTCATCAACAGTAAGAAATGTACTATACCAATACTAAGAATCAATAATGGAGGGGGGGTGGTTAGGGGTAAGGGAGGAATTCAGTTTTCTTTTTTTGTCTTTATCTCTTTATTGGAGTAATGAAAACGTTCTAAAAATTGAAAAAAAATTGTGATGATGGATGCACAGCTGTTTGATGGTACCATGGGCAACTGATTGTACCCTTTGGATCTTTGGATAATTGTGTGGTATGTGAACAATCTCAATACAATTAAAAAAAAATGAGGGAACCTTTCAGTAAGCATGCATCGAGTGCCTTCTGTGTGACTGGTACTGGAGATGCTAAAGGGGTTGGGACGATACCTGAGCCCAGCCTTCAAAGAGGGATTGTGTTACAATGCAGAATGGAAAGTGCACAGACAGTGATGCTATGGGAGCATTCCATGACCGAAGAGAGAAAAAGGACAGGGCGGGGCATCAAAGGGAGGCTTATTTTTAGGGTGGGGAGACTTGAGCGTGTTTGTATTTGTGGGAAAGGACCAATAGCAAGGGAGAAATAGATGCAAGAGACAAGGAATAACTGATGGCACAGCACCCAAAAAAAGGGAGACAGAGCCAGATGGAGCACTCAGCCTGGCAAAGGGGAAAGACACTGCCTCCAGTTGGGATGGGGGATAGGGTGCTATATGGAGGAGAAGAGAAGTGTGGTGGTAGATGGGAATTGGGGGAACAGGATAAATTTGACTTGGTGTTTCTTTCTTGCTTCATTCAAGAGAGAGAGGATGGTGGACAACGGGCAGGCTGGTGACTGAAGGAGAGGAGCAAACCTTTGAAAGAGCCCCTCTAGGTGACAAGAAAAGTGAAAAACTGAAAAGCAAGTTTCAGGCTACATGCAAAGGTGAGTTTCAAACTGCACTAGACTGACTTTCCATTTTTCATCTTCTGGTATCTTTTACATGCAGAGACTGGAAAGAGGTGTGTTCAGCACCCCAAGTCCGCAGGGAGAGAACCACAAGTGCACAGTAAGATCTACTAAAACAGTAAGCATGTGGATGGCATTAGAGGATTTTAGCCTAAAAACAGGAATGTCAATGAATATGTAACCACAGGATGAGTGAGAGGGTCAACATCCTCATTACAAACACGAGCAACTTACCAAATGAAGAAAATTTAACTACTTAAACAGAACACTATCCATCATTATCAATCCAAGACATTTAGTGACCTGGTAAGGTACAGTGGAGGTACTTCTTCCACTGGATTTGGGTTCTGAAGTCAGTACAATGAAAATAACAAATATTCAAAACTGAGCCTTGAAAGTCTTATGAAAAGATACCACGTTTAAAGTGACATACCGTTATCATCAAAACAGACCGTTTTCCCTGCACAGTGGAGGAGACTGCTGTTTCTTCCACTGAGAACCAGAGGAGGAAACTGCTTGTCTTCAGGGACCCTGATGTCTGCAAAACGCATATCTAAACATGTGGGATGTCTCTCAGTGTGAGAGACATCCCACAACGAGGGGCATCCAGGAAACCTGGCTCTTCCCGAGGGAACGACAGGTTGGTGTCTCCCATTTCAAGGTCCCTTCGTGCCTGAGAATGGTGGAAGAATTGCCCACACCATTTAAATTTCCATTTCTTCTCTTTTCCCCTTGGAGTGCAGAGTTGGATCTTCAAGAATTAAATACATCCCTTTATAACCCCATAGCACTTACTCACAAGAAACATAAACTTCTGACAATAAAAAAATATATTTTACTATCCAATTTGCTCTGGAATATTTTGGTAAGTCACCAAGAGGCTTCATCTTAAGGAAATTCCAAATGGAGCAACATTTATCTTTTTACTAGGGACCTACCTCAGTTGGTTGGTCAGCTGGCTGAGGTATCATGAGTTGGTTGTGGTGCTGTAGAACTGACTTCAAGTAATCTAAAACAGTCTGGCAGGGCACTGGTTGGAACAAATAGCAATGATTACACATTAGCTATCCTGCAACATGAAAATAAAAAACTTTAAGTCTAAAAAAATTTTTGATGTAAACTTCTAAAAAAAAAATACTTATTTTCTAAAGGAAATAGGATCTTCTTTCACTTGACATCCGTAGTTATTTCAGTTTGTTAATCCAGAACAGATGCTAGGGTTTGAGAAGAATTTTTAGGTTTCTCATAGGCTCAGCACAATTCACTGAGAATTTTCAAGTCAAAAATTACTCTAAGATGAATTTGGGTCAACAATAATGATCAAGAACAGCTCACAGGAGAGACGTGTCTTGTCTTCTTTGATTCAAATTGTAGAATTAGCACCTGAAAATGCTTTTTTAAAGTACTGAAAATTAATGCTTCGCTAGTTTCAAAACAATAACGTAATATTCATTTTTAATGACAGATTCATTCCTAAATTCTTCAGTGAACAGAAATTCCATGCAATTTAGACTTGTCTCACTGCACAAATACACCTGAGCTTGCAGTTCTTAGGCTAAATATCTCATTCTTATTCCTCTCAAGAAGTTCAGTTGGTTTGGTCCAATTCAGATTTCACTATCATGTAGTTGGTTAACTACTGCACTATCTTTTGAACCATAGTCTTCTAGACTCATTGAATAACTACATTGAAACTGAACAGATATTAACCCAAAATAAAGCCTGACTTTTTGTACCACTGCATAAAGAATTCCTACATCCTAAGATTTATATTAGAGCCCTTTCAGGAGTATTAACTAATTGCTTTTAAAGGTCATGGTAGCTCAGTTGATATCTAATTTATACAAATTATTGCCACAATCTGTCTTAGCTGTGTGTTTTCTTAAGAAGTTTTGTCACATTAAAGAAAATAATAAATATTTAACCTAAGCCCCAATTTTAAAGTATCACCACTGAACGTTCTTCACCTTGTTTTTCTCACCAGTTTTTTTCTTTTTTCAATTGCAAACAGAGGTTATCATCCTTATTCTCCTGCTAATAGCTTTGGATTTTTCAATTGACATCACATTGTAACATAACAAATCAAAAACTACATGAACATCTGTATTAGTCAGCATTCTTCAGAGAAACAGAACTGACAGGATATATATTTTGGAGAGAGAATTATTATAAGGAATTGTTCATGCAATTGTGGGATCTGGCAAGTCTGAACTTCACAGGGCTGGCCACAAAGTAAAAACTCTGCTAAAGGTGATGCTGAAGTGATGCTGAATTTCCTGGCTGTCTGAGGTTGAGGCAGAAATTCTTTCTGATTCCTGAAATCCTCAGTTCTGACTTTTAAGACCTCCAACTGGATGAGAAGACTCCCACACTGCTGAGGGCAATCTCCTTTGTTGATTGTTGATGCCATTAGCTCTTGATGCAATCAACTGATTATAGACGCAAACCCATCTCTGAAAGACCCTCACAGTAACAATCAGACCAGTGCTTGCTTGACCAAACAACTGGACATCATAACCTGGCCAAGCTGACACATGGAACTAACCATCACAACATCCTATTGAAGAATCTGAATGGTATGACGCTTAAGTAGACTGGGAAATGTTTCTTCTCTCCCAAAAGCATTTTTTTTAAATAACCATAATTATAGACCTGTGTCATGAGCCACTCTTTAATAACCATTTGAATATATTCTTCAAATTGAAGAAGCATTTGCTGAACAACCACAAAAGTCAACCAAAAGAAAGCTTACATGTATCAGTTTGAAGTAGGTCTTACCGATGTTAAATAAAACCTGCAAATCTCCCTAATTTTACCAGCCTGATAAAAGTCCAAATCCACTTTAGTGATGCCGTAGTAAGTGAGAACACATCTTTAGGCACTGGGCATTAATTACAGGAAAAAGAAGACCATGTGAGAAATGAATTGTAACAAGGGACATTTCTGCATTTGAGTTCTGTTTTTTCCACTAATCATTTGGCTTTTGGGACAACTTTTAGTTCCTATGTCTCTGTCTCTTACACACAGGGCTGACTAAGAGGATCCTAATAGCAACCTGTGTCTTTCAGTTTGTGGTCAGACTGTAGATACGTTTCTGTTTTCCAAAGTGATGTGTGCAAATTATTACCCTAGATTTAGTTTGGGAGTTTGAATCAAATTTATAACTACTTGTTGACTGATTAGGGCTTCAGTAATTTCTTTTGATCTCTTATCCATATTTTACAGTCATTAAGATGTTTATGAAAAAATTATTAAATGAAGTACAAAAATACTTCCAAGGCAGCATACAAAGTGGAATGATCAGTATGACCTCAACCATGTTAAAAATAATTATGTGCATAGAAAGCAGATTGGAAGGAAATGAACCAAAGTGCTAATGATAATAATTAACAGTGGTTATGTTTTAGTAGTGGGATTAAGGGTAGTTTTTCTTATCTTTATCCTTTATCATCCTTATAAAATCAGTGTTGTCAAAAATGTCTACAGTGGGCATGTACTATTTCTATAATTTAAACATTGTTTTAGGAAAAAAAATATCAATTGTCCACAAAACTGTTGTCTCCCCTTCCTTTGCTATATAATACCTTCGATATTGATATCTTAGCCCTGGAAGGGTTGAGGCTGCCTCTCCAATTCTCTATATCCCCGAATTGCAGGCAGCGGTACTAATCTGTGAGCAAGGCCAGCTGATTCATACGTGTAGGAATAAAACTGAATTTCACGTGCATTTACTGGTTGTAGGGGCTCTAATTAAGACAAGTGGGTCCTTTAGGCTGACATGTGGGCACAATGCTGAAGGCCAGGAAGACTGAAGATAAGCCTCATATTTAATCAATTGCTAAAAATCTGAAATAGCCACTGCCTTGGGCTTCTGAGCAGCCCTTTATCCCACACCTTGAGCCTCATGATGAAAGCTGATAAGGCAGAGCCTTCAGACCTCTTCTCCATCCCCAAAGCAAGAGATTTAGGACATCACTCCCGACTGAGAGGACATGCCTAGGTGTACAGGGGAGAGCTGTATATGCACATGAAATAGTTCCTGTGAAGAAAAAAAAAATCACTGTGTGTTGGGGATTGAATCACATCACCAACAAAAGGCATGTTCAAGTTGTAACCCCCAGTCCTATGGGTGTGAACCCATTTGTGAACAGGACCTTTGAAGATGTTATTAGTTAAGGTGAGCCCAAACGGAAGGATGACCAAAGTCCTTCTTAATAGAGGCAATTCTGCTAAGAGGAAATTCAGATGCCATCAGGTAAGAGAAGCCAGAGAAGGAGAGAGAGAACACCATGTGTTAGAGGCAGAGATGCAGCTACACACCAAGGAACACCAAGGATTGCTGGCAAGCCATCCCCAGAACACTACAGACTCTGGGAGAAAGCAAGGCCTGCAGATACCCCTGTTTTGGACTTCTACCTCCAAACTAAGAGCCAAAAAATTCCTGTTGTTTAAGCCACCCAGCTTGTGCTATTTGTCATAGCAGCCCTGGCAAACTGCAACACTGTCCATCTGGAAAATGGAGATGTGAGTGTCTACTGGGGATGGAAGGGAAAGGAAATACATTTTCCCTACCCACAGCTACACCATGCTGCCTGCCAGGGAGAATCAAGTGGCACTGAAAACGGAATCTGGAAAACTGCCTATCTTCTTTTCTCTTTGTTCTGTTAACATATATAGTTCTGTGGACGTGTCATGAAATTTCTGAGTGAGGACATGGCCCGCACAGATCGGCATAATAAGCCTGTGCTTCATGTACAGTTCTCTGAAGCCCAGGCTACCCCACTGTCCTTTGGCCTTCAAGGGAAGAGAGGGTGAGGTCAGTGTTTATAACAGCAGCAAAAGCCTCCTGATGCAAATTATGAATTTTAAGCAAAGTCACTCTCGCTGATGGAAAAGCTACTACTTAGACCCATTGGGAAGGTTTCATTCATTCACTTATTTATTGATTCATCCTACAGAAAAAAGTCAGATGAATCTAGTAGGTTTAATGACAAAATAAATGAGGAACCAAAAACTGTATAAACTTCTCTTAAAAGGAAGAGAGGCTATTAAAGGTACCTAAAATGTATGTTATACCGATTCTAATATTGATATTGATAGTCATAATCCTTTTTCCTCTATGTAACAGCATTTTAAAATGCCTATCAGATAATCCTGGAAGAGTAAAATGTCTGGGAGGAAAAAAGGTAAGTAGGAAGATATTTTGTGTCAACAAAATAAAATTAAGAGGAATGGGTTACAAATATTCCATTAGGTGTCTATGCCTTCTAGATTAACGTGCTGCTCTTAAAAATGAAGACTTCTCCTAGCCTGTGTGGCAGCCTAAGTTAGTTAAATCCACAGACATTGTCTTTAAAACATCCTAAACTGATACTAGTACATAACAGTTAACTGACAAAAGGGGCAGGAATTTGTCCTAAAAATTAATTCTTGGGTGCTTTTTTGTTTGTTTAATGTACTGACTTGATATCTGGCTCTTATTAACTATATGATCCTGGGCAAGTTACTTAACCTCTTTAAGCCTCTGTTTACTCATCTGCAAAACAGGTATAACTACTTGTTACATAGATTATTATGAGGATTCATTGAAACAGTATGTGTAAGGTAGAAGCACCCAATAAATATTGGCTAATGTAAGCTATTGTTATTTTAAGACTAAGAATCTAGTAAATTCCTCATAGATGCCATTTAAATGACTGTTGACAGAGCCTACTTGGCTCTTGTAATGTCTGAGCAACTGTTAAGTAAGACTGTACTTGTGTATATTAAGGCTACTTGGGTCGCTGTTTCCTAATTTTCATTGCAGATCATCATATTAAAATCTTGATCTGAGTTTCTCTTTTTCATTTCTCTAGGATTATCTAATCTACCTTGTTATATAGTGGTTTTTAAAGATCCAAAACATTTATCTCCAAATATACTGCAGACAATTTTACAGGGAAATTGAAATTATTTACTACCTCCTAATGGCCACAGCTATCCGTGTGCTTATATCATCTTTAAACAAGTGTTCTATTCACATCGTCTCTGTAAAGTTTAAGTTCCTAAACTGTAAATACCCAGAAATAAATGATGTTAAAGCACTCTCCACCTACAGGTGCATGATTACACTTTAGATAATGGCAACATGTCTCCATTTAATTCAATCCAATTAATATGTGTAGATGCTACAATATGCTTTGCATTGCTAAAAATTGGGGATATGAAGGTGACTTTGGCTTAGTTTTGGCCCTCAATGACCTAGCGTGGTTTGTCTCTCTTCACATCAGGACATCAGGAGAGACAGACACACCAAGAGTGAAAACTTTCCTTAATAACAGCTTGAACAGAGACATGCATCACACGCTATAGAAAGTGGTGACTTTTGCCTGAGAATTGGGGGAAGGTTTTGTTACAGAGGAAAGCATCACTTGAATTGGGTCCTGAAGGATAAGTAGGAGTTTCTCAAGTAGGGAAGAAAAGAATATGTTCTTAGGTTGGAAGGAATGGCAAGTGTAAAGAAATATCAGAGACATTAAAAGTATATGAGTGCCCAAGGGGTTTGAAAGTTGGGAATTACAAATTGTCCAGTGGGGTTGGAATAGTTAGCGTATGGTGGGAACTGAGGGTCATATCTCCAAAATGGACAGGAAGAATCAGGTAGGGAAGGACCTTGTGTATCACTTAGGGCACTTGACTTTATTCCTTAGACTGTGTGAAGTCCTTTGAGGCTTTTTAGCAGCGGTGACTCTGAGCTTTTCAGTTGGGAGACCAGAATCTGGGAGAGGAGCTGGGTGGCTATTGAAATATCTCAGGTTGTGAGATAGACCTGGGTGAAAACAGTGGGGAGAAAAAGAAGGAGACAGAGCTGACACCTATGTAAGGGGTGAAATCCGGGAGCTGGAGGCAGCTTGGAAGTGGGGGAGAGGGATGAGTTATGGATAGATCTGAGGTTCCTAACTTGGGTAACTAATTGAATGGTAAGACTACCATTTATAATCTAAGAAAACAATCTAAAATTTTTGCATTTCTGAAACACAGTATTTTTCCTTTCTCACTTTCTTAAGAGTTGCCATTTATTGAGGTCTTATTAGAAGACCTAGTAGGCTCGCAGGAGCTTTTTGGAATTCAGTATTTTCAACATCCCTAAAGTATTAACCTCACCTTACAGCAAGGGAAGCTGAGGCTTAGAATGGTTAAGTGATCTGCCAAAATCACAGCTAGTAAGTAGCAGGGGCAAAATTCACACCCAGGTTTGACTCAAAAGTCCATTTTCTTTACCTCACATTGTTCTGTCTCCCTCAACTTAACTCAAGCCAAGAGTTGTGAGGACTTTTGCTAAATTCACAATAAAAAGAGCTCAATTCTTTATTCCTCTCTGTTTCTATCACTTGCTCTAATCTACCTGAGATTTTTCCACAAGTACTTCTGTGCATATGTGAGTTTGGAGGGCAGTGAAGGCACTGAGCTGGAGGGTACAAACAATTTGCACTGCATCTGCTTTAAATCTCCATTATCCAAAAACTAATGCTATTAATTTATCTTTAAAAAACCTTCCTACTTAGAAAAGGACAACCGTGGACTAATAGGACTGGAATTGTAGACTCCAAGGTTAGTTCTCTAGTTTTTAGCCTTTTGAGTTAGTAATTAGGTGATGGGAAAGCCAAGGAACCCCGAATGCCACTGACCCCAGGAAGAAGCAAGCCTTCTAGCCTCCGAAACTGTGAGGCCAATTAATTTCTGTTGAAGTCAAAACCAGTTTGTGGCATTTGTGATGGTAGCCTAGAAAAACTCAGACAATATCCTTTCTCCCTTATGATTCTTAAGTTAGTATTGACTATAAGCTTTCTAAATAAATGTGACCACTTCATCTGACACTCTTTCCATTGAGAAGTTCCACCCCTCATCTTCCTTCTTTTAACATCCTTTCGGTTCTCAATATTATTAATCCAGTATCTTTTCCTTTTGCAGCTTTTCCTTTTAATCAATTTTCATTCTTTTCCAAATTTTAACTTTGTAACAGACTTTTAAATTCATAGTGTACTAACCTAATAAAAAGGAAAATGTGCTAATGTGACTTCCTTGGGACAATATATTTAATTACTGGTTCTCTACCTGCAAACTAAGTTAAAGAGTTCTCTTTAGAAGCCCTTTGCCTTGCACGTAGTTGATGATCAGTAAGACTCTGTTGAATATTCCACTTGTCTCCCTAAAACAATAACACAGGCCCTCTCAGGTGGTGCCAGAAACCATACCTCTCCCCAACCCCTTTCTTTTTGGTGATGTCTAACCCCTTCCTTCTTCCCTTTCCTAGATGCCGAGCTGCAATCATTTTTTCCTATAGACTAATAGGCTCATTTCTTTTAAACTCTCACTTCAAGAACTGCTCCCAGGTATAAGGCTTTATTTCAGGGGGAAAAAAAAAAATGAATCAAGAATCTTGGAGCTGCTCCCAGCTCTCCTCTGTGGAGGAGACCAGGGGCTGAGGAACACTGTCCAGATTCTGGCCTGTGGCTGGTGTCCCCATCTCCTTTTTAATCTTATTTCCTCTGCTGACCATTGAGTTCTACTTTTTCCTTTGCATACATCCATCCTGCTTGGATGTAAAAAAAAAGTGGGAGGGGATCTAGAAGAGAGCCCCAGGTTCTTCCATGGAAATGGATGGGACCATAGGGATGCAGTGACACTGCTTATGGAAAACCGATACCAAATTATATAGGAGAGTCATGGCTTAAAAAATACTCTGTACATGCAAAACCAGAGTATTACTTATTGTACTTTTCTTCAAATGGGTGTCTAAAAAGAAGATTACCACCCCCCCACCCCACTCCCTCACCAAATACATAGCCAATAGAGGTGTGGGTTGTTATGTGATTAGCCACATTCTGGCTTGTTGTTTAGCCAGAGATGGGAATTGGGAAGTGAGGGTGAGAAGGCAGTAGTATCTCCTTTGATTCAAGCTTTCAGTTCCAAGTGGCACATTCAACCTGATTCCCGTTACTAAGGTGTCCCAAGGGAATGAGCACTTGTGATGATCACAAATGAGCTGTTATTTTCCTTTATTTCACACTAATTTTTTTCTATTCATAATTGATAAACTGATTTCATCATATTGCTGGGTTTTGTATGGCTTCCTTAAAGTAACTAACAGTTCTCTGTGTGCAGTTTCTTTCGTTTTATGGCAGGGATTGTCAACAGGGCTGCAATGTTTATAGTAACCGTGGAGACCATTAGCCTAATTTCAACCAGTGTCATTCAATGTCTGATCATCAAGAGGGCTCAAGAACTTGCAGAGGATCATCTTCTTAGGAAGTACCGAAGGACAATGATTGATGGCAGGCCAATGCTGGGTTATTTCTGAACAGACACTTCACAGACAGATGTTCAAGTAATGGGATGGGACTGAACCCCAAATTTGCTTAGGACACATCAAGGACAGACAGCTTGTCAAATATTTAGAATTAGGAATTTGACAGTAATAACTCTGGATATTTGGGTCACCTGTTTTTGCATTCTGGAACGCTCAACCACAGAAGGCTCTTAAGGAGTACTGCTCAGCTCTTCAGGAGTTGGTGTAAGTCTCTGTGAAGCCCACTAATTTCCAAGACACTATCTTCAACTCCCATGAAAGAGAAATAAGAATGGAAAATTTCCCTTTGGGGTAAAACTCATAGTGTGTAGCATAAATCAACCATAATTTATGGAGCTGTGAGAGTTGTAAAATAGCACTGTGTGTTAGCTGAACCCATACCTCCCTGACTTGGGAAAACCAGTAGCGCTCCAGTTCTAGGGCATTCTTTGTGTTTTCACCCAGTGTCTCCCGTGCAGTCCATTCCTGGCTAGGGCAAGCACCATGACTCTGCATCTAACCCCAGGGCTCAAGCCCAGGAAAAGAGAATGGATTTACTTCACCTCTTGCTTTTTCCCTGCAAGACAACTGAACATAATCTAATTCTAAACCTCTGAAGAGACTGAAATGTTTATAATACTTATATTTTCTTTGTAAATACACTAATGTTCTTTTTACCTTGGGACCAAGTCAAAGGTCTCCTGTTTTTACTAGGATGAACATAATACTTTTTACCAGTATTTAATTTGATAGACTTTGATTTTGAAAACAATATTGATTTTCCAGAGGACAGTGCAAAAGAGCTAATGATTCTTCTAGAAGTGGGAGGAGGTAGGTACCCAAAAAAGGAGGTGGCCAAACCTACGGAAAAGAAAAAAACTATCAGTGCCACAGGAAAAGAACAAGGGAGTGGATGAGGAACTGCATCAAGAATGAAGAGATTAAGGCTTGGCAATGCTGAGAAAATGGTGAAGAATAACTGGAAAAGGTGAAGGGTGTCTGTCACAAGTATTATCTGACAAAAAATATAATGAATGTTTATCACCAAAAGTACACGTAAATCTCAGTACCAATAGATGTTGTTTGTTAATTTGTAGTTGTTCTAAATTCATGTCAGAAGTTCCTTTGAGGAAAGTGGCCTCGAATAGCCAAAAGCACCCTAAAAAAGAATGAAGTGGGATGACTTACACTTCCTGACTTCAAAGCCTATTATAAAGCCACAGTGGTTAAAACAGCATGGTACTGGCACAAAGATAGACATATTGATCCCTGGAAATGAATTGAAAGTGCAAAAATAAACTCTCAGATCTATGGTCAACTGGTTTTTGGTAAGGCCCCCAAATCCACTGAACTGGAACAAAATAGTGTCTTCAATAAATGGGGCTGGGAGAATTGGATATCCATATCCAAAGATTGAAAAAGGACCCCGATCTCATACAATATACAAAAATTACACACCCTATATGAAAATCACCTCAAAATGGAGAAAAGACAGGAATAGAAGAGCCAGTACCATAAAAGTCCTAGAAGAAAATAACGAGAAACATCTTCAAGACCTAGTGATAGGAGGCAGCTTCTTAGACCTTATACCCAAAGCACAAGCAATGAAAGAAAAAAAGATAAATGGGAACTCCTCATGATTGAGCACTTCTGTGCTTCAAAGGACTTTGTCAAAAAGGTGAAGCAGCAGCCAACTCAATGGAAAAGAATATTTGGTGCCCATATATCTGATAACGGTTTGATATCCAGTATACATAAATAAATCCTACAACTCAACAATAAAAGGACAAACTCAATTATAAAATGGACAAAAGATATGACTAGACATTTTTCCAATGAGGAAATACAAAAGGCTAAAAAAGCACATGAAAAGATGTTCATCTTCATTAGCTATTAGGGAAATGCAAATCAAAACCACAGTGAGATATCATCTGACACCTATAAGAATGGCTGCTATTAAAGAAACAGGAAACCACAAATGTTGGAGAGGATATGGAGAAACAGGAACGCTTATCCACTGCTGGTGGGAATGTAAAACAGTACAGCCACTGTGGAAGGCAGTTTGGTGGTTCCTCAGAAAACTAAATATTGAGATGCCCTATGACTCAGCAATTCTGCTACTTGGCATATACCCAAGAAGATCTCAAAGTAGGGACACAAACAGACAATAGCATACTGATGGTCATAGCGGCATTATTCAACAATTGCCAAAAGATGGAAACAATCCAAGAGTCCATCAACAGATGAGTGGATAAACAAAATGTGGTATATACATACGATGAAATATTATGCAGCAGTAAGAAAGAATGAGGTCCTGAAGCACGTGACAACATGGATGAACCTTGGAGACATAATGCCAAGTGAAATAAGCCAGACACAAAAGAACAGATGTTATATGGTTTCACTAACATAAACTAATTAGAACAGGTAACTCAGAGTCTTAAAATGTAGAATATGGGTACCTAGAGACATACAGAAGCTAGAGAAGGGGTAATGGTTACCTAATGTACAGAATTGTTAACAAAGTTGAACTTAAGTGTTTGGGAATGAATAGAGATGATGGTAGCTCATTATTGGGATTATAAGTAATAGAGTCATATTGTAGGTGAATTTGATTGAAAGTGATTGTTTAAAGTTATATATGTCACTGATTAACAATACAAAAATAAATAAGTTCTTACATGAACTACTACAAATTAAAAAAAATGTTGGAGGAGTATAAGGGGAAAAACATAGCTATTGCAATCTATGGACTATAGTTAATAGTAATATTTTAATATTCTTTCATCAATAGTAACAAATTTACTACACCAATACTACGGGCCAACAATGGGGGGGATAAGAAGTATTGGAGGATTTGGGTTTTATTTCTTATTCTTATTTCTGTTTTGGAGTAATGGGGATGTATACACAACTATGTGATGATACTGTGAGCCAGTGTCTGTATACTTTGGATGGTTTGTGTGGTATGTGAATATACCTTAATAAAATTGAAAAAAAAGCAAAAAAAAAAATCCTTCACCACTCCTGGAAGTCATACCCCCCACCTTTTAATTTGTGAAGTATCTGTAGGGCTCTGTTTGGGGAATGCTTTTAAAAGAAAGGAAGGAAGAAGGCTAATTTCTGACTTGGCAATTCTTAACCCTTGTTTTTGTTTTTGTCTCCTATATGTACTAATAAACAAGTTGGTAACTTTCTTCATTTCTTTCTTTCTAGATCAGCTACCAAACTGGATGGTACAAAGACAGAGCTAGGAAAAAACCTAACTTCTGTTTTTTCTGCCTAAAAATGTTTAAATTTATTATATATGCTTTTTTGTATTTAGTATATTTTGTATAGTAGTACATGCATGTAATTTTTCAATCAAGAAATGTGTAGACTCCCGAAGACGCATACTTGAAAAATTTTTATCAACAAGCTGGATGATTAAAAGGCTTGAATATATTGTCTTGTTAATAGTCTTAAATATCTTTAAAAGCCACAGACATGCAGGAACAAATTCAAAGCTAGAAGATATATCAGTACCTTTCCAAATGGTGAAAAAAATGACTCATGTGATCATTGATTTCACGTATTAATTTGCTAGGTAATGGTGTCCAGTTGTTTATGGTCAATCACTGTCCTTTTTGTTACTGTGAAAATGGGATCTGCATGTACAATCAGTTGATTGCTTCTACAATCAGCAAAGGAGACTGCCCTCAACAACGTGGGTAATCTCCTCATCCAATCAGCGGGAAGTCTGAAAAGCCAAAACTGAGTTTCAGAGGTTAAAAGGAGACTTTCTGTCTCTGCTTCAACATTGGCTCTTGCCAGAATTGCCAGACTTCTGGCTTCGGAATTTGGACTAAGGATGTCAACATCCTTTATTGGAGCTTGTGATTTGCCCCATGGAGTTGGGACTTACCAGCCCCCTCACCCCCATGTGTGCCAATTAGTTATAATAAATCACTCATGTACACACACACACACACACACACACACACACACACACACACACCATTAATTCTCTTTCTCTGGAGAACCCTGACTGATACAGATTCGGACTCAGAGAAGATCTTAACAAAAAGATAACTTTACTGCTCTAATCTAGTGTCTCTAAGAGGCAGAAAATACCTCATATTTAGCCAGGGCACACAAGGTTTTGGGCCAGCTTAATTACTGGTCTGTCTTCAACCAATTAGTTTTTGTTTACAGTTTTTTATTAATCTCAAGGGAAATTTTACATGCTAAAAAGACATTATGCCTGATTAAATCTAACAAGAAAGATGAAGGAAATTAATGGAATAGAAGAGGCCATTTGTTCAGTACAACTCAAGTCCTGCCTCTGACAGTATCATTTCATTTTAATTTCTATCACTTACTAATTAATAAAACACATACATCAAAGCCTTTAAAATACAGAAACCATTGTAAAGGAACAGGACCACTTTTAGAAGGAAACTCAGGATCACAGCACTTGGCAATTTCAATCTCATTGCACCACACCTAGGAATTATTTTTATAATGATAGAGACATCTTTTAATAGGACTATGGTTTTCAGGCCTAAACCCAAGAACACTGTAGCTTAAACACAGACAGGGCAAAGCCAGTGGCTCATTCTGAAATCCCTGATTGGCACTGGACAAGCTAAGGACCCCTTGTGCTTGCCAGTTTTTTCAACTTTTCTACATTGCTAGCCAAAAATAACACATACACACATACACACACACACATACATACATACATACATACATACATACATACAAACAAGACAACTGGTAGGAGTAGGAGTTGCAGTTGCTTGTAAATAAAATGGGGAGATACCTGGGATGCTCTCTAATTTTCTTCTGAGCTCTTCATTTTCTTGTTGCAGTGAAATGACCTCTTGTTCTAGCTCTTGGCAGCGAGGACAGTAACCTTCCTCCTCCTCCTCCTCCTCCTCCTCCGGAAGCGTGGAAGACGACGGGTGACCATGGGATTCAGATGTCGCTGGGGACGTCCAGCCGCCAAGTGTGTGCACGGGTGAGGTTGACAGAGGATCCACGTCGGCCAGGTGGCCATACTCACTGACTGAAGAGGTGTTCGGAGTCGGGAAGCTCCCGGAGAGCAGGTAATTTTGTAGGGAGTCAGTGAAAACCCTCAAAAAGGCAGAAGTTTGTTGTTTCCTTTGCATATATTGCATCTCTATGTCCACATTGTCTGAGGTCTGACTGTGGACTCCTTTCCCGATGTGACACTGCTCCTGTCGTTCGTTATAACTTGAGCTTTCCTGCTTTACACAAGAAATCATGGATTGAGAATGGCTGGAGTCCAGCAGTTTTCCTCCACAATTTAAGAGGCTAAGAACTCGACTGCACTGCTGGGCAAAGGCATCCAGGATCATACGACTCTCTGAAACAAATGAAAAGTCACATCACAAACTGACAGTCAAGGGCAAGGGGTAAGGTCCTCTGTTATTTCCAGCTTAACAATGAAAAGTATTAACATATGTATTCCCACTCTTGCTGCGATGAACCAAGAGGACATGGTGAATTCACTATTAGAACGTACAGCTTTCTGTTCTGAGGCTGGTGGGTGCCTGATGAGTCACTCGCAGTCCCTTTCCCTGGGAAATGGCTGGGTCACACCTTTCTCTCTGGCGCTAACTGGCCTGCACAGGTCTGAACTGACGCCGTTGGCTTCATTAATGCCCTTCCTCTAATGAATCGAGCCAGTCACTGCAGACTCAATTCCTCACTGATAGGAGGACTTAAAGCAATCATTACGTCTATTTCTGGAGTGCCCTCATGCCCTTGTATTAATCAACTGATAGAATCCTTGCCAAGTGTATGTTGCTCCCAGATGCAAGTGGGATAAGAAAGATAAGGTGTTTTGAAGATCTCACTAGACATCTAAGGTAAAACAAAGGGTAGCCTTGGAAGTCAAAGGATGAGCCCAAAGCAAAACTGCATGTCATCCAACATCTGTGTTCCATTATTCCTTCTGACTTAAATTTTAATTCATCTGCTAACTTGGGTTTCTTGTCAAGGCCAATGTTTAGGCTGACCTACTTCAGTATCATTTGAAAATCAGCAGAGTGCCTCATCTTAGAGCCTCTCCGATTAGCTTGCCAAATCTCCCCAAATGGGATGTGGTGTGGGAACCAAAGTTAATTCACATACATGACTTCAAAAGCATATTGCTTATCAATTTGTGAACTGCAAAAGCAAGCAGGCAGAAAATTGCAAAAACAAAGAAAAAACAAAACAAAATAAAAAAGTGACAACATGATTTAACTTTATCAGTCTAAGAGTCTTGAAATTTCATTCCAAATGTAAATGTCACAAGGTAGATTCTCTTTTTTCCTGACCACCACCCAGAATGTGTACTGGAAATACAGACAGGGGCACTTATAGGGTTTTCATGGTGGTATGAGGATGCCTCGCCACTTCCTCTCCCCTCTACCTAGAATAATACCAATAAATAGAACACTGTAGACTTTGGATACCAATAATTGCTGTTTATGATAGAAAAGTAACTAGCTATCTGCTCCTTCTGGAAATTTTAACAAGCTGCATTTCTTTCTGAGGAAAAGAAATCGTTTAAAATGAAGAATGGTGAATTGCTTGAGGGCTTCTGTGGGGACAACAAGCCAGTACAACTGCAATAAGAAATCTAGAAAACCGTGGAATTACGACCATTGAAACATTTCAAGAAACCTTCATGCAGTACTCAATGCTCCACTGTCTCCTTTCTCTCACTATTCTTTTATGATGTAACTAAGGTATTGGGGAGCTCCAAGTCCCCCTTTCCAACCATCAAATACGAATATGTGCATGAAGCCCAAAACCTATAAAATGCTATTGTGCCTGCATCTCTCTAAAAGTCTCACAAGGCCCAGCAGAGGTCAGGTCTCTTCCTTTCAGGAGCTGAGCATAGACTGTTATGTTCCATGAAGTCAGTGACCACACCACTGGGGTTTGAAGACCAGCACAAGCCTCAAGAAATACCTATTGAACATAGGGGTGGACTTTTGTAAATATGTATAAACTTTAGTTTATTGCATTTTTGGATTTAGTTGCTTAAAGGTGGGGATGGCAAGACCACCCTCGGGAGATTGAGAGTCCATAGGAATATGTTCCTCTTTGGATAGTGTTTCCTCACCCTTAGGAGCAGTACTGACCTCAGATCCAAGCACGAGAACCCCTGGCCTGGACCCATGCTCTGACCCTCCTCCTCCGGCCTACCCTCTCCCCATGGTGAGGTACCCAGGATGCATGAATTCCCTGCTCAGACTGCTTCTAGGGCCCGTGCCATCTTTCTCCTGAGCCATCCTCCTCCAGACACACCATAATGCCCGAGATTGGAAGTTTGGACTGGCACATCCAAAACATGAGGATGTGAGACTCCTGGGGACAGAGGAAGCTTGGAGTGAGAAGAGAAGGCCATGGGCTGGCTTTTCCCGTCCACTTCTTAGGAGTCTGTAAATTCCAAAGTCAAATCTGGCATTCCAGATCATTAGGAAGGTGTATTTGTCAAGGTAGGTGGATAGAACATATTTAACAATTTAAACAATCCTTTAAACAATTAGTTTGATTCATGCCTTTTAGTTACTTAGGTATTTGGCATGTGGGCCTGCGTTTGTACTTCTTGTCCTGAGTCTTGCAAATGTAAGATGAAAGCCTGTTTTTTGCACAATTTTGAGTGCTGAGAAAGAGCCAAATTCCAGGTATAATTTCAGGCTAGAAACTATCATGATTGATGAAACTCCCAGAACTTGGCTGAAGAGGCAGCTGAGATAGTCTGCTTGCTACCTTGGAGAACAGATGAAGTGGATATGGAGAATATCTTTTACATACCTAAGGCTGGAATTGTTACACCTCCCAGGAGGAAGTGAAGAACTGAGCTCATGTTCTAAATCCAAACTTAATGCGGAAAGACCCCAAATATTTGGGCGTCATCTCTTTACAATGACAAAAACAAACAAGTGGAAGGTTTAGATGCTGTACTCTCATTTCTTTATTCCTTGGCTTTTGTTCTTTTATTAGTAAAATCAAAGATGAAACTGATTAGGAATTCCCAATCCAAGCACAACAGCAGTTTCCATTCATTTTAATCCTATAATCCCAGTCTAGACCTGAATTGTATTTACTGTTTGCATTTTAATCAGCATAGCTCCAACTGATTTTCAGCATATAAACTTTTAACATAACCTTGATGAAAGAGACAAAATATGAAGGAAGGCTAAAACAGAATTGCTTAGAAAGAACTCATCAGGTGTATTTGTCCAATGTCCTAAAGAACACTCAGTATCTTAATCACATTGATAAATCACATTAGTGTATAGATTAGGGTATAGATTTTGATGGGAAAAAATCCAACTTAGGGACAACATGATTTGTTGTCCTAATTGATGGGTAAACTCATAATATGCTGGGAAAAATCGTTACATAGCATACTACATTATGACAATGTATTAAAATGCATTCAGAGTATCAGCAAATACTTACAAACATAAAATAGTTCTTATCGTCAGTCTTTAAAATGCTTCATTCTGAATTTGTTCTCAGAAGTGACAAACAAAAAGAGCAACTGCAAACCCTTAAAGTTGAATTTTTCCCCTTTTCAATACCTTGAAACATTTGAATAGCATTTTAACATTGATACATTGGAGAGAGTGATGAAAAATATTATTATACTTGGTGGAAAACAGCAAATCTTTCCACTTAATACATATTGCAGGCAGCAATACTTTAGCTTTCCAGACAGAATGTAATTAGAAATGCAAGTTCTCTGTGATGCCCGTTATTACTAAGAAAAGGAGAAAAGTTCTGTTTTCATAGGAACACAACTGAATGGCCACTGATCCATGATTCTTAATTGGGCAAAGTGTGAACATGTATTTTGCTTTTTTTAACTATTTTTTTTCCTACTCAAAGAGTTTCCACTCGAGTGATAACAGGGAAGTACAAAATCAACAGTTTACAAAGGAGCTTTAAAATTATTCTACTCTATCCCTAACTTCCGAAAGATAAACACCATAAAAGGTTAATAAATCAAAATCACAAAGCCCTCTAAAATGACTACTTCTAATTTATTTTGTTTTATTGTGTAGTCTATTGGGAGATAATATCATGCTGCAAATTGTGCCTAGTGTGATTCCAAAATATGAAACCATGATTTTTTTTTAATTAAAAAATTCATTTCTAGAAATTCTTATAAATTTAACTGGCTTAATCCATCGTAAATCTGATAAGTGACTAGAACAGGGATGGGAACTCTGCAATCAACACAGGCTTCCAACTTTAAAGTCCTTCTTTATAAGTAAAGCCTTGAATGGAATTTGCCCATCACAGTACATCCCCAAGAGTATTCTGTTTCTATGAAGGAGATCACAGTAGTCAAAATTGGTGGTAACCTTTTGATTTTTGCCTACCGAAGGGTGAAATATATTAATATTAAAAATGCAGAAGCAGAAATCTTTTTGACACCCACCATTACCACGTATCCATGTATTATATCTACCAAAAGAATTTCCAACTAGTTCAAAATAGATTTCTTTCAAACATTAATTTAACACTTCCTTTTATGAGAGAGGACTTTGTGGCATAAAAAATAGAAGTTAGAAAATAAAAGCATCTTTGGAAGCCTCACTTGTCTTAAATCAATGAACTATTTCTTTTTCAAAATAATGCCATCCAATTTTTTTTTTCATAATGGCAAACATCAACACAGCAAAACAGGATGCAATTTTTCTAAATAAATAAATCAATGATGTGTCAAAAATTAACAGATGAGTTAATATACTTGGTGCTATCAAAACCAGATGGTGCTTCCTAATATTCATCCTGCTCAGTCAATCCCTGAATATTTTCTGGACCATCGGTATATAAAATAGGATGCTGCTATTTGTGATGGCAAACAAAAGCAATCATGCCTGCCAAGCACATACTATAACAGGCAGCATTTCAGCTCTGCTAGACAGAAAGTAATTAGAATGCTTTTAATGTCCAAAAGAATGATGCTGATAGGCTGCCACAGATGTGTAGATTTATGAATATTTATATGGTGGTTTATAGCTGACACTTTTATCAGTTGAAGAAGATAAAATATCTGCCTGACTCAAAAGCTTGACAGTCAGGTTAGTAAAATCTCATTAAAGAGAATGACCTATGCAATTATATAGGATTTATTGTAATTCATTTTTGATTGTACTCTGCTTAAAGATGCAATTTCCCATTTCCTGATGCCAAATTTAGGCTGCATATCAAGATCTACGTGGGTTTTAACTCTAAGCCTCCCACAGAGGAAAAATATGCTTTTAAAACCATGGTATATTAGCCCTTTTAAGGAAAATTATACTCTTCACAAGATTTTATAAGAATGTTGAAAAAATCTATTTTTAATCACATGTCTCTTCTCAATGGGTTATGTCCCTTAATGGCAAATAAGATTCAATTCAACCCTTTCCATCTTTTTGTTGCTTTTACTCTGGTCATGGGCTTATGCCTCTACTGCTATCCGTGACTCATTTTATCACATCAATGTTTATTACTATTTTCAGTTTACTAGGTGGCTTGAGACATTGCAATAATGCTTTTGCAAGGGTGCAACAGGCAATCTCCACCTCCACCATCATTACCATCCAGTGTGCTTAAATGGCCTGTGCACACGTTCATTGGTTCAAAGTGGAACCACTAGTCCCTCAAGGAACCAATCAGCTCTTCAGGTGACTGTCTGTCTGATGGCCACTCACATCACTGTGTCTTTTAGGAGACGGCTTTGTCCTTCAGTGATTGATATTATGACCACAATTCACGATGGCTAGTACTGAGGCCTTTTTTTGCTCCCAGACCATTTTCCTCCCTGCATGGAAGAAACCTACCATCCAATTCCTATCTTTCCAGTAACATGTCTCCCTGCCCTTAGTGCTATGAAGCTCGTCTCTCTATAACCTCTTTTTAAAATAAAATAAAATAAAAAATTAAAGGAAGCAGCCTTGAGAAGTTTGAAGGGTATCAACAAAGCCCTCTTTCTCTCCTTTAGATTCAGCAGAGTTGTGATTTCTACCTGGGGACAGAGACAAGAAAAACAGGACATCTGAAGAAACATTGAAAGAGAACATTCAGAACAAGGTGAGAAAGAGGGGAAAAAAAAGACAAACAAAACTCTATGTAAAAGAAAGCAGAAAGAAAATGCCAGAGAAGGGACCATGGAATGGATAAGAAGTGACTGGTTCAGAAAAATAGCAGGGAAAAGAAAGGTTAAAACTGTGGATGAAGATGTGAATAGGGGAGTGGCATTTATAGTGTATGAAAGGGAAGTCAAAGATTGAAGAGCAGTCAGCAAAGACTAAAAAGAGAATACAAAATGGAAGGGAAGAATCTTAAAAGTTCAAAGAAAAAGAAGGGGAAAAAAAAAAACCAAATACATTATCAAAAACCAATGAGCACGATGGAACTGAAGCTACCCAAAGGAGAATGCAAAACAGAAAAATGGGAAAGAAAAGGACCTGAAATTGCTGGAAAAAATAAAAATTAAAAAAGATAAAGCAGAGTCTGAGAATAAACATGAGCATGGTTAAGAAGTGGTACAGAAGAAAGGTCCTATTCCCAGAGCACAAGAATGGGAACCTCACTAAGAAGGGGGGCAAACAAGAAAAATAAGGAGGAAAGTGGAAGTGGTTGTATAGCCTAACAATGAATATAAAAACACATTAGAATATTGGGACAAGAACAAGTGGAAAAAAAAACAAAACAAAAAACCCATAAATAAGGACACCCACATAAGAACCCACTAAAGCCTTCAAACATCTTCAAATCAGTGAGGGATGTGACAGAACAAGTTTTCACTATAACCTGTAATTAGATTATCTTTCTCAAAACAGATCCTTTATGTGTCAAAATATTGACAAACAACAGAACATCAGCTTAGGCATCTACAACTCACTTAGAAACAATGCTGTTATATTTTCAGTAGTAAAAAAGGGCCGTGAATCCACCCATATATGTAATTTGAGGGTCTCCAAAGAGCCTTAAAAGGCATGAATAGGAACTTTTAGTTCTGATGAGCGGGATAAACGTGGATGCGCTTCCCCAGCTTGCGGAGAGCGCGCCCTTAGGAACAGGCCCCAGACTGTAGCCTCTCCACCAGCCCATCTCTCTCTCCCGGTCGGTGGACAGGGAGAGCTGACTTTCTCCACGGGGCCGCCTGCAGGCTCCGGTAAAAGGAGAGGAGTCTCGGACCTATGGGTCCCAGATGCACCGGGAGGGGCCGGACTGAGATCGCAGCGTGGCAGTTAGCGTCTCACCGGAGGGCAGGGGCGGCGTGGCCCGAGGTGGCGCGCGGTCTCAGGGTTAGGAGGAGGGGCGGGTATGTCTGTTCCTCCCCAGAAGTCAGCGGCAAAAGCGAGGGCCAATTCCACCGGGCCAGTGCAGACTGGGACTAGGGGTGGATGGGGAGAGAGAGGGGAAGACAGAAAGAGACAGCGCGCGCACAAGAAACACATTAAGCTCCCAGAAAGAAGAGAAAAAGAAAGAGAGAGAGCCCGAGAGCGAGCAAGAGTGGACCAGAGCAGCGTGAGAGTGCATCAAAGGGGTAGAGAAAACGAGCACTAGAAGGCAGAGAAGTAGAGAGAAAAACAAGTGCAGGAAGAAGAAAGGGAGAAGGGAGGAAGGGAGGGGAAAATGAAGAAGTGTAAGGAAACAAGTAAAGCAGTGGAGGATTAACGGAGGGTGTCCCCGAGAAACCGCCGATATCTCGGAGAGGCCGCGGCTGTCACCCTAGGGCGCTGGTCCCTCAACCCCAGCCGCAGCCACCTAACCAAGCGCTGCCTCCCCGGCCCCCACCCGAGAGTCCCGGCCCCCAATCCGCCACCGCTGCGCTTCCCGGGCACGGGATCCCAGCGGCGGCGCCACCTGTTAGGAGACGCACGCGCCGTCGAAAGCCCGGGACGCGGTTGCAGTGTGGGGAAATCCGCTAGAAGTTGGTGCCCGCGCGGGGAGGACTTCGGGGTGCGCTCCGATGCCCGGATTCTCTCTGCCGCGTGTAAGCTCCCTCTGTACTCCCCCAGCGTTCCTCCCGCCAAGGCCGGGCGCGCGGGAGGGAGTCCCCAGGCCCCAGTTTCTGCTTCCCGGATTCCGTGCCCCCTCCCCCCAGCGTGGCAGGAAGGAAAGTTGCGCCCGAGTTGGTACCTGCGCTGAGCTCCAGGCTGCCGCCGTCGCTGCCCGCACTGCTGCTGCCCGCGGCCGCCGCTGGGCCCGGGCCATACCTGACGACTGCGGCGAAGGAGGAGGACGAGGAAGCGGCGGGGGACGCAGGCGGCGGGGCGGGAGTCCTCAGGTGTCCCTGGGACGCTGCGGGCGTACAGGACGGCGACGACGAGGAGGCGGCGGCGGCGGCTCGGCCGGGCCCGGCGGGGTAGGAGCTCTGCGCCTGGAACTGCTGCTGCTGCTGCGGCGGCGGCTCGCTGCTGCTGATGGAGACCGCGGCGTGCGGCGCGAAGGGCGGCGGGGGCGGCGGGGGCGCCCGGACGTGCGGCAGCTCCACCAGGGTGGGTCTCTCGTAGCGCTTGGCCAGCGCCGGTCTCTTACTGGGGAACGTCTTGAGGACGCTGTAGGGGCTGCGCTGCTTGTAGATTTTGGGGACGCTGGGCCCCTCCTCCGCCGGCTGCATCTCCTCTTCCATCCTGCGCCTCCCGGCCGGTGCCCCTTCAGACGTCCTCTCCCCACCCGGTCGCCCGCTCGCCGGTTCTTCCAGTGTGCGCGCGTGTCGGAGAATGTGTGTCTGTGCCGTGGCCGCCGCCGCCGCCGCCTGTCGCTAAGGCTGGCACCGCCGAGCCCCAGCGCGGGGGGCTGCCGCCCGACCGCTGATTGACAGGCCGCCTCGCCAATGCCTGGAGGGAGAAAGGAGGTAAAGAGCAAGTGTTTAGGGTAATATCTGCTAATGATAATGGGGGCAGGGGCGGGGCCTGGCGCCGCCGCGGCCCGCGGGGTCTACCCGCCGGGTTTGCGCCTCGGACAGAGGGAGGGAAAGGGGAACCCGGGACTAGGGATGGGGCGGGGAGCGGTGCGTCCCGCTAACAGGTGAAAAGGGTGGGAACTCGGGGTTCCGGGCAGGGAGAGGTGGCTCCCCGGACCTCCCGGGTTTGGAGACACTTTGGAGCCTCAGATGTGGACTTGCGGCTTCTGCTGTTGGGGCGGGGTCCAGTTAGGGAGCGAGTTCTTTGCGCCCCCCCTCGCCCCGCGTGACCCCAACTCTCCGGCTTGCACAGAAGGAGTGGTAGTAGTTAAGGCCGGGTGAGGTCGTGAGGTGTGCCTTTGGAAGGCATTGCAGCGAATTCTGCCAAGCGGGAATTGCTCTCGCAACCTTCTGAAAAGAACACTTTGAAGGTCTTGGCTCAGGTGGCCGCGCGGTGTTCTCCAGGCTGCGGGGCCCTGCGCTCACTGAGCTTGTGGCCTTGGAGCTCAGATCCTAAAAGAGGACAGGGCATCAGATTTTGACATTGTTTTATTTGTTGCCTATAGGGACGCTTAGGAACTGTCTAACGGCTTCATTATCCCCATTCCACAGATAAAAAAATCGAGGTTCTCGGGGATTGAAGAGACTAGCCCTAAGACAGACTGTCAGGAATGTGTGGTTGAGCCGCACGGATGTATCCAGGTCATTTGGGTTCCCATTCTTCTCATAGCAAGTAAACTCTGTGCAATTGAGGGGGAAAAATTGACCTGACCTCTCCCTTGGGGATGGGGATGCTGATTAAATACTGTATCAGAGATCTCCAGAGAAACAACCAAAAAATTATATTACATACACACACACACTCACACGAATTGGCTTACATGGTGGGGACTGGTGAACTCTGTAGAGAAGGCTGCAAGTTGGAAACTTGGATAAAGGTGATGCTCCCCAGGGGAAGCTGGTATATTGGAAATTCTGGCAAGAACTAATGATGAAATTGAATTGGAATTCCTCTTCTGACCTCTGAAATCCTCAGTTCTGGCTTTTAAGACCTCTCTCTATCTGTTTAGATTGGGTGACTCCCCACACTGCTGAGATTTCCTTTGTTGATTATGGACACAATCAACTGATTATAGATACAAATCCAATCTGGAAGTACACTCACATTAACAAGCAGGCCAGTGCTTGACCAAACAACTGGACACCATAACTTAGCAAAGTTGACACATGAAGTGAACCACCACAGATACTGTGGTAGATTGAATCATGTACCCCAATAAAAGACATGTTCTTAATCTTAATCCATGTTCCTGTAGGGGTAAACACATATGTAATTGGAACCCTTTGAAGATGTATGATCAGTTAAGGTGTGGACTCATTTGTGAATAGGATCTTCTAAGATCCTGTTTAGGAGTAGCTAAACTGAATCATGCTGGGCCTTAATCCCTTTTACTGGAGGCTTTATTAAGAGAAGCCAGAAGATGCAGAAGTCAGAAAAAGACACATGAATAAGCCAGGAATTAGAAACCAGAAGAGAAGACACAAGAAGAGAGAGATTGCCATGCATTGGGAGGCAGAGATGCAAGCCAAGGAACCCCCAAAAATGGTGGCAAGCCAGCACCAGAACCCTACAGACTACAGGGAGAAAGCGTGGCCTTGTCAACACTTTGATTTTGGACTTCTAGCCTCCCAAACTGAAAGCCATTCCTGTTGTTAATCCAAGCCATGTGTGGTATTTGTCATAGTACCCCTGGCAAATGAAGACAGATACTTTCAACAATGCCATTTTATATATTTGTAAGCATAATTGCAGGACTAAGATGGCCTGAGAGCTCTCATTTGCTGCAGGTCCCAGCCATCTCCTTACTGCAGCTGGGACTGGTAGCTGGAAAATATGCTTATTAAAAATTCCTTCACTTAAGCAGCTCTGGATCTTCTAATACACTAGCTGGGCTGGTTTTCTATTAATCCAGTCTTAGCAGTCTACTCTTTGTACTTAGTTCTCAGAAGGACATTAACCAGACGTTAACCAATTCTGCTTAAGGAATAGATAACACAGTAGTGTCAAGAACACCCTGTGGTCCAGTGAATTGGTGACTTCCTCCTCAAAAGACAAAAGTTTGACATTCCTAAGTGGTCAGCTAAGAAAAGAGTCATGAAGACCCTGCATATAAGAGCTTGCACATCAATATCTATATCTAATCACTGAAGCTGGAGCAACAAGACATGCTTGAGACAGCACAGGATTGAGAAATTTACCTGTGTCTTCCTCACAAAGATCCAACATTATTGCTGACCTAACAAGAATGTATCATGCGGCCATTACTTAGTTTTTGACCCCTACCTGCTATTCCTTTACCTATAAATACCCTAACTCACATCCTTACTTCCAACTGGTTTGGGAAAGATTCC
Organism: Choloepus didactylus; assembly: GCF_015220235.1. Classification (NCBI taxonomy): domain Eukaryota; kingdom Metazoa; phylum Chordata; class Mammalia; order Pilosa; family Megalonychidae; genus Choloepus; species Choloepus didactylus. Next base: position 45,520,240 of record NC_051309.1, read on the forward strand.
TCCAGTTCCTTGCTTGCACACTGTCAATAAATCACCTTCTCACTGAGAGACATGTTTCTCCTTTGTAGCGCCAGATCCGGCGGGCCCTTCTATTGGAAAAAAGCTGTGTTTGTTGTTATCAGGGCCACTAGGCAAGGGTTTCTGGAGGACACACAATTTCAGTAGCTGTTTGAATGAGAGAAGGGTCTCCATGGTTTGGAGGAGGATCCTCAGGGGGTAGCGATATCTTCAACCTAGAGGAGTATCTGGGCCTTTCCCAGCCACTCTTTAGAGATTATTCTTCCTTCTATCTGGAGTCACCCCCACCCCCACCCCCCACTAGGTCAAGGCCAATACCAGCATATATAATCCCTCCCAGATTACTGCCTCCAGTCTTCATTTGGCCTGTTGGAGTTCTGGTTACATCTCTCTTCCTTAATGCATAACCTTCGTGTTTCTACTCTGAAGTTAGTCTCCTTTTCAGAGCTTTCCTTTTAGTCTTGGGAAAGTAACCCATTTTCTTTTGCTGGGGGTTCAGTTCCTTGGCCTCTCTTTGCCCAGATCTCCCTTCCTTTGGAAACCTTCTTTTTCTTCTTTGCTGCTTCAGCTTCTGTGTTCTTCCTCCCTAGATTGTCTCCCTCTCCCTTGCAGCCTCCTCAGATCATGCTGTGGCTCCCCCCACCTCCATTTATTAGAGATGAAATAAATAATGCCATAAATAAAAGTATTTGGGAGTCCAGGAACTGTCAGGGCTGATTAGGGCATAGAGGACATTTTCTTTCTCATTATGCAAAAGCATTTCATGGGGAAATAAAAGAGGTTTCATTGTAACTCATGCATGTCATATTTCAAGGAATTCAAGATATTAATCATATTTAACATTATTTGCAACGTTTCTCCCTGGCTTCTGAAAACTGCTAAATGAGGACACGTGGATCACTGAGAGAAAGGGAGAAAGCATGAGAGGGACAGTTAAGAAATAATGAAATGCTGCTGAAAGACAGAAAGAATGAGATGCCAGGGAGATGTTTCTTAGGCACATAAGTGAGAAATGGGGTAGCTACTTCTGAGATGGGAGACAGCTGAAATTGAATGATATATTGGAGGAAATAAATGATAACAAACCTCCTCACACTTTCCTTTCTATAAAGCAGTTCTGAATTTTGCATTGAAATGTTTCCTTCCCACTTAACTCTCAGATAATTTGCCAATAAGTCCTGGCTTTTGAAAAGGCAGTGTGGTGGTGGTGGAGAGGGAGGGCTTAGGGGTAGAAACCCTCAGCCCTTGCACTGAAAAAGTAATTTCCTATATCTGAGGGGTTTCCCTTCTGCTTATGTATTTTTAATTTGCATCATCTTCATCACTTAAACACCTGAAGAGCCTGGGAACAGTACTTCTGCTATTATATTTTATCAACGCCTTTCTGTACATCAAAGAGTGGTCATTTCTGTGCAACTGAACACTCAAATTAGTGGTTTGCCTAAAAATAAGCAAACAAACAGAAACAAAAAAAGAAGAGGACTTCTAGAAGAAAAATATTAGAAATTAAAAATGAACAGCTTTCAAATTCTCATTATGGCAGTCACCTATGTCTGGGTCCATAGAAAAATGTAGTACTTGGTAATCAGTCTTCAGAAAATGAGCATTTACTCCAAGTGTAGCATTGAACTCAATTTTAAAATTGTAACTGACTACTAATCCTTGCCTAGGATTGTACTTAGCTGAGCATTGTACATAAATGTTCTGTGTTGAAATGTTTATAAAATTGCTGGTAGCACTCTATAAGCATTTTTTTCTAAATTATAGTCTAAATTATCAGATGGTGACTTGCCTTCTGCTCTTGGGGGTCTCTTAGGGGCTGATCAGATGGTAATTACACCCATGGTTTAAATCTTTTTAAGATATTTGCTCTTATTTTTTAAAAAAAATGATAGTGAACTTTTAAAGTCAGGTGGCTATTTTTGGACAGGGTGATTTTTTTTGATTGGCAGCATGTCAGTTCCTTGGCCATCCAGAATATAGCTTTTCAATAATAATGCAGCCATGGGAAATGCTTTTTATTGCACCAATTTCAATGATATTTAATGAGCTTCTGATTGACTGTTTGATCTCCCAATGTTTTGTGCTACTTTTAATTCATTTCGTATAATAGAAAAAAAAAGTAATTGGAATAAAATTTTGTGACAAGATAATGACCTTCCACTTTGAAATTAAATGTCTGATTAGCTTCAACATTTTAATGCTGAGATGATATTGCAGCAGGAACAGGGGTGTGCATACTATCATTTGGTGGAAAATGACTGAGGAATATTCCTTTGCTTTTCCCATTGCATGACATAAGTGGTGTGGTGGCCACAAAATCATAGACTCATAGCGCTGGAAGGGACCTTAGTGGCCTTTTATTCTTGTGACTGAGCCTATACCCATAGCTTTTCTACGACTCTTTCAAGTGGCTGTACAAATCATACTTAAATGCCTGCAGAGATGGGAACCTCACTATCTACAGAAACATCATTCACACAGTTATTTATTCAAGAAGTATCTATTCAGTGCCTACTATGTGCTAGGTAGTACCCTTCGAAGTACTGGGAGATTTAATGATGAAGCAGATTTCAAGGTCCTACTATTATGGAATTTGCTTTTTGGTGGGAAAAGGGGTGGATAATAAGTAAATAAACTAGTAAGTAACTGAACAAGATCATTTCAGATAGTAAGGATGATGAAGTTAAAATCAGCATGGGGGCTTTATTTATTTATTTGGAGTAATGGAAATGTAATTTTAAACTAATTGTGGTGATGAATGCACAACTATATGATGCTGGGAGCCATTGATTGTATACTTTGGATGGCTTATATGGGGTTATTATTTTTGATGGAGTTGTCAGAGAAGATCTCTCTGAGGAGGAATATTGGAGCTGAGAGTTGACTCATGAGAAAGAGCCAGCCCTGAGAAAGGCAGTCCAGACTAGACAGAGCAAGAACCAGAAGACAGGAACAAGCCTGATATTCTCAAGGAGCTGAAAGAAGGGCGTCTAGTTGGAGTGGCCTGGTAAGGGGTGGCAGGAGGAGATGACGCCCAAAAGGCAGGCTGGGGCCAGGCCTTGGACACCAATGTGAAGAGTTTGGGATTTATTCTGAATGCAATGGGAAGCCTTCAGAAGCTGTTAAACCCAGGAATGACAGGACTGGATTTATGTTCTTAAAAGATAATTTTCAGGAAAGGTAAAATCATGGCTCACTTATGGATATAGAAATGAATACATGTTAAGGATTTTACTGAACTTACTCAGTGCCCTCAAGGAAGAGTCAAAAAAGTACAAATTGTTATGGAATAAAGGAATGTTGAATGTGCAGATGGAAGCAAAACTGGTTTTTCCATGGGGGATAAGGAGGGGGTGGATGCGAATGGTTGGGGTAGGGGCGGGAGGAGGGAAACTCTGCCAGACAGGACAGTTTGCATCTCTCTCGGTCATCTAAACTTTCAGGGTTGTAAAATAGCTCAAAGACAATGAAAGGATAGAATCAGATAACTCTGAAGGGAAGATGTGCTACATGCAGACAAGGTATAGTTTTTTCATTGAAACACAATTTCTTTTCTACAATTATTTATTTATTTATTTATTTTGAAGTAATTAGATAGTCACAGGAAGTTACAAAGATAGTACAGGGAAGTCCTGGTACCCATCACCTAGTTTCCACCAATGGTTATATCTTATATAACTATGGTACTATATCGAAGCCAGGCAGTCCTAGGATTGCCATAACAAAGTGCCACAAACTGGATGACTTAAAACAAAAGAAATCTATTTTCTCATAGTTCTAAAAGTTAGAAATCAAGGAGTCTGCAGGATCATGCTTCCTGTAGGGAAGAATCTATTCCAAGCCTTCTTTTGTGTTGCCAGCAATCCATGGCGTCTTCTCCTCTGCCACTATTTGTCTCTCGTATTCAAATTCCTCTTCCTAGAGGGATATGAGTCATACTGGATTAAGGTATGACCTCTTGTTAATTTGCCTAATTCCATCTGTAATGACCCTAATTCCATCTGTAACCAAATATCTGAAGTTCTGAGGATTAGGACTTCAACATATCTTTTTTGGGGAAACAATTCAGTCCAGAGCACATGTGTAGGTTTGTGTAATCACCATTGGAATCAAGATACAGAACTATCCCTATCACCACAAAGGTCTCTCTTGTGGTACCTCTTTATAGTGACACCCGCTCCCCTCTCTTCCACCATTCCTAATCCTGGCACCCATTAATCTGTCCTCCATCTCTATAATTGTGTCATCTTGAGAATGTTATGTAAGTGGAATCATACAGTATGTGACCTTTTGAGACTTTTCACTTAGTATAATGTCCTTAAAGTCCATCCTCACTGTGCAGGTATTGTAACCAAGAATTTAGAATTAACAAATGATTACAGTTACTGAATCATTATATAGATACTTTCTTACTTTCTAGCACATTGTAGAATAGCCACGAGTAAATACCTGAAACTGCTGAAACTCCCTGAACTGTAACCCACATGTCTGTTAACCTTTTGATGTAGCCAGAAGCAAATATCTGTAACGATCGTAACTCACTGAACTGTCACTCAGATACCTTGATGCTTTGATGATGATGCTTTATTGTGTAACTGTATAATCTTTACTTTGTGACCCATAAAGCCTCATGGTAACTCGTGACTGGCTCCACTTGTAACTCCTTATCCTGTTTTGCAACTTGGAAGCCTTGTGATCACGTAGGCAGCCCCTTAATGTTTATTAATGAAGGAACCTGAATCAACTCAGAGCCAACCCACCCCAATACCTAGGCTATCTTGATAGACAAAGCTAGTTCTAACAAGAATTGGCCTGCCTGACATGCACAGTCTCTTAAACCTTAAACTATAGGTGACCTACAACTAATTATAATACTAAAATCATCATGTTAAGGCCTCCACTTTCTTACATATCTTCTGTGACTAAGCATGTAATCAGTCTGCACATGCTCAATAATTAGACTATCTCTAACTTCTTCATTTCGCACCATTGTACTCATTATCCTAAACCTGCCTGCCTTTGTTAGTAAGTTATGCAACTCTCAGAGTCTCTCTGGTTCGGGGAGACAGATCTGAGGCTCACATGCCTCCTGTTCTCTTTGCATTGTGCTTTGCAATAAAAGTTCTTTCTCTCTTTAAAACCCCAGAGTCACAGGATTGGACATTGTGCGCATTGGGCAGCATATCCACGTTTTGATCGGTATCAGTATCAATAGTTCATTCCTTTTTATTGCTGAATAATAGTCCATGCTTCAGATGTATGAGGGTTCACTTAACTAATCACCTATTATAGGACATTTTGGTTGTTTCTAGTTTGGGGCTATTACAAATAAAGCTACTGGGAACTGTCATGTATAGGTTTTTATATGGACATAAGTTTTTATTTCTGTAGGAATCAATGCCCAGGAGTGGATTGTTGGATCTTTCTACAGTGTTTTAAAAGGTTCGTTCCACGTTGTGGACAATAGACTAAAGAGGATAAGATTGGCAGCAGGGAGATAATTTATTTTTAAAATAGCAACTGAGTGATCCTTGAAAAGAATAATCATTTGCTTCTCTGCCCTCCATTAGCTTTCCCTCCTCAGAGTAAAATCCAAAGTCCATACATTTGCCAACTTAAAAACCTGCAGCCATCCCTTTCCTCTCAGACCACTCTCCGTCTCCCATCTCCCTTGCTCACTCCAATGCAGCCTCACCGGTCTCCTTGAATAGGCCAGAAAGGTCCTGTCTCAGGACTCTTGCTCTCAGTATTCCTTCTGTCTGAAATGTTCTTTCTCCAGATATCTGCATAGCTCCCTCCATTATCTCCTCCAGGTCCTTGCTCAACTACCACCTCAGTGAGGCCTTCCCTGATCACCCTATTTACAATTGCAATCCCCTCCCCCGACCCACATGCTCCCCATTTTCTTTCCTGATTTATTTTTCTCGCTAGCACCTATCATTATCTGTCATGTTATACATTGTGTTTATCACTTTCCTTACTGTCTGTTTCCCACGACTAGAATCTTGTAAACTCCTGAAGGGCAGGAGTTTTGTTTGTTGGTTCCCTGCTGAATCCACAGCACCTAGAATAGTCCCTAGCACATAGTAGAGGCTCAATAAATATTTGTTTAGTGAATGGGTGGCTTTAGGAGGCTCTGGCAGCTTAAATATCAGCAACTTGAGTCCAGGTAAGAGTTAAGGCTTCTTGGATTAGTGTAGCAATAGTGACAATGGAAGGAAGTAGATAGATGCAGAATTTATTCACAAGGCAGCCTATTCCATTTTGTACAACTCTGAACAGTGGAAGGTGTTTCCTTGCCTTGAACCCAAATATGCTACTTTGCTTCTTCCTGTTGGCCCTTGGGCCTGTTCAGAGCAAGTTTAATCCCCTCCCCATCTTCTCTTTGCAATGAAATAACAACAGTTTTCTCTATCCTTCCTACAAGAGTTTCCAGACCCTTTACTGACTTGGCTGCTCTTTTTGGAATGGACCCGTCTTTTTAAAGAGTAAAAGAGGACAGTCATCTTTGATGTAATTACTTTTTTTTCACTATTAGAATTTTATATTCATTAGGACTCTTTTAGTTGAAAGTGATGGAAGCCAAGTCAAATAGGCTTGAGCATAAGAAGAATTTAGTGGTTCCTGTAACCATGAAAACTAGAGATTTATCTGGTGTTAACAGGCATGGATGCTCATTTAATCTGAAGAGGAATCTACCTCTCCCGATTTCTTTCCTACAATTTTCTTTGTATTGATTCATTCTCAGACAGACTTTTCCTTTATGATGTCAGTCTGGCCACCAGCAGTTGTCACCTGCAGTGGGAAGAGAACACCTCTTTCCCAATGGCCCCAACAAAAGTGTCTTTGACTGTCATGGACTAATTGGGTCTTGATAATGGATTAGTTTATTTGTTCACTGACCCTTCCAATATTATGATGTTGATGCTATTTCTCTTAAAGTGAAGAATTAAAGAAATTTCCCCAAAGAAGTAAAGTAAATCACTGAAGAATTTAACTCAAGTCAGGATTCTTCTGTTTAATCAAATAATGAATGTACCTTGTCAGTTTTAATAAATTTAATCTTTTATTCCTTATTCTTCACTTTCCTCTAATTTCTAAAGGAACATGTCTCCAAAATAGCTGAAAACACCATGAGCAGATGTATGAGCTTGAGATTTTTAAGATAGTATATTTGGAAATAAAAGCCAAGTGGGTAGAAAGGAAAGGAAAAAAAAAGATCATTAAGAGAAAGTTGAGAAGAAATAATAATAGTAAGTCAAACTGTGGGTGATTTAGTTTCTAGAAGTTTGCAGTCTTGACCGGTAAGATCAATTTCCATTCTGTCCTCTCTTAACTTTTCTATTAGGACATTGTCATGGAAAAGGAAATGTCCAGTTCATAATATTAATTAATGTGTAAGTCAAGATTTTATTCCATAGTTCTACAGGGGGACCAACTTCCATAGAGAAGATTCAGAAATGAGGCCAGTGAATTACTATCTTAAATATCAGCAACTTGAGGTTTTTGTAACATCATGCATTATAAAACTGTGCTTGAATTTTACAGATTAATCTATGCCATTTGTCTCCAGGCAAATGTTTGGGTGTCCTGTTGCCTGGAGTATTTCATAGCCTGCTAACAGATCATTTGTATTTTTGAAAACCAATAGAAATATATATATATATTTTTTGCTGCAAAAATTGTGATAATTTTCCAACAGACATCTATAATGTCCAGGCAGCTGGGCTTTCTGAAGCTGTCTTTTGGGCTAAGAAAGAGGAAGTTATTTTTTTCTCTTCTTTGTCTTCAAAAAGCAGCTGGTAGTAGATCTCATGTATTTCATGAAGATCAGCAGTGATTCTTTAACATTATTTTGGGGTCATTCAAACTTCTGGCTCTTTCCTCCTATCACAGTAGCATCCAGATGAATGACTACAGAGTCATATACTTTCCTTTTCTGTAAAGGACCTTAGAGGAAGTCCAGTTTCCTCACTTTTCCTATGATGAAACTTGTCGCAGCCCTTGAGAGCTTTGCCAGTCCAGAGGCCAAAGAAGACACTGGACATGTTCTGAGACATGGGCTTTTGTTCAGGGCTTACCTACAGGGTGGGAAGTCGGTGTAGAGATCATAAGGGCTCTCTCACGCTGGGCGGGTACCGCATTCGCAGCGAAGTTGACCACGCAATTAAAGAAGCTGGCCGAGCTAGTTATAAGGGTTTGAGACAAAGACATTCCTAAAGCCCGGGAACAGGGTCTAGTGACATGGGGGAGGGGGGTTGGTGCAGGAAGGAGAGGAGGATCATAGGATGAGGCTTTGTAGATAACCACAAGAGTTATAACATTTTAGGGAGTCAGGAAGCAGGTAAACTAGATTAACATTTGACAGCCGGAGGTCTGGGAACCATAGATGAATGCTTATTCAAATCTGGGTGTAAGACTTTACATTTACATCTTGTTTTTTTTTGTGAGACCAAGAGTTTCTCACCTCCTGCCTGCTTCCCATTTTAAAGTTACATTTTTAAGGTTAATTTACCATTTTCTCTTTACTGGTTTACAAAGATGATAGGTTAAACATTAGCTTCCCAGGTGCAACAAGTTCTGCAGGCCTGTTTTGCTCAGGCCAGGGGCTGCTCCAAAACTGATGCTCAGAGAGGTGCAGTAACTCCTTCAAGATGATATAGACTTGGCATCAGAAGGTCTGGGTTCTAGAATCAGGGTATCTGGGAACTTTTCCTTGTGCTCCATTCTCACTGAACTGTTAAAGATAGAATTGTCTCAGGATGCTGATTTTGTTCACTCTATAAGGACTTGGTGGGTTTTGGTCACCTAGTAGCCACTCGGCATCCATTTCTTTAGGGGAAATTTTCTCTTCCACACTAGATGTAGGTCTCTGTTGGACAATATAGGCTCTTTTCATCAGTCTTTCACTCACTGGTCCAAGTGCAGGCAGGGAGTGACTTAAGCTTGGTCAATTGGGTGCTCTCCCTCAAACTGAATCTTAGGCAATGATGCGAGGATGGTTGGAGTTCATTCATCCCCACAGCATTCCTACTTTGGGATAACGTGTGTAGCCCCTGCCACCTAGCTCGCTAAAGTTGTCTTGGATCTTGCCCGTTTCTAATCCTGGTTCTCCAGCCTTCTCACTGTTGTGTGAATTTCCAATATTCTTCTAATTAACCCCATTTACTTAAGTCCAAGGGGGTTTTTGCTACTTCAGTCCTGTCTTAGTTTGCCAGGGCTGTTATGACAAATACCACAAAATGAGACGGCTTAGATGACAGGAATTTATTTTCTCAAGTTTTTGGAAGCCAGAAGTCCAACATCAAGATATTGGTAGGCTGGATTGTTGCTGATTTTCTCATGGACATCGAGGACTGATGGTTTGGTATGCCAAGCACCCTATCTTGGGGCTTGCCCTTATGAAGCTCGTTACTGCAAAGGAAAGGCTAAACCTGCTTATAATTGTGCCTAGAGTCTCCCGCTGAGTACCTCTTTGTTGCTCAGATGTGGCCCTCTCTCTCCAGTAAGCCAATTCAGCAGGTGAACTCACTGCCCTCCCCCCTACATGGGACCTGACTCACAGTGGTGTAAATCTCGCTGGCAACACAGGGTATGACTCCCAGGGATGAATCTGGACCCGGCATCATGGGATTGAGAACATCTTCTAGACCAAAAGGGGGATGTGAAATGAAATGAAATGAAATAAAGTTTCACCGGCTGAGAGATTTCAGATGGAGTTGAGAGGTCACTTTGGTGGACAGTCTTATGTACTACATAGGTAACCCTTTTTCGGTTTTAATGTATTGGAATAGCTACAAGTAAATACCTGAAACTATCAAACTCCAACCCAGTAGCCTTGACTCTTGAAGATGTATGTATAACAATGTAGCTTACAAGGGGTGACAGTGTGATTGTGAAAACCTTGTGGCTCACACTCCCTTTATCCAGTATATGGATGGATAAGTAGAAAAATGGGGACAAAAACTAAATGAAAAATAGGGTGGGATGGGGGGGATGACTTGGATTTTCTTTTTTACTTTTATATATGATGGTACTATGAACAGTTGGTTGTATGGTATGTGAATATATCTCAATAAAACAAAATTTAATTAAAAAAAAAAAGATATCAGTAGGGTTGTTTTCTCCCAGTCTGTAGGGCTCAGGTGATCCTCTGTCACATGGCCGTCTCTCTCTCCTTGTGTCTGTTCCTCTGATTTCCCCTGACTCCTGGCTTCTACTTCCACACTTCTGTCTCCAGTTTCCTTAGCTTATAAGGATCCAGCCTCATGGATTAAGGCCCACCCTGATTCAGTTTGGCCTCATCTAAATAGGATCTTCAAAAATTCTCTTCACAAATGAGTATACACTTTAACTAATAAAAACATGGTCAAATGTTTTATTTACAAATGTGTTCACACCCACAGGAATGTGGATTAAGACTTGAACATGTCTTTTGTGGGGAACATGATGCAATCCCCCAACAAACCCTAACTGATAAAGCATCAGTAGTTCCACCCTGAGAGTCAGGTGGGATCCATTTGTCCCGAACGGCACTATGCAACCCAGGTGTCTGTCCCTGGTTTGCCCCTGTTCACAGAAGAGAAGGAATTTGGGATGGAAAAACTAAGGAAATTCTTCACGTATTTCTTTTAATCCCCTCAAATAATCACTAATGTAAGAGACAACATACGTTTGCATGTGGTTGACTTTCAGTAAAGATTAATATCTCAAATATTATCCTCCTTTATACTTATACCCAACAGACTACTGTTTCCTTCCATCTAAGACATCACATATTGTAAGATGCAGTGTTATTTTATGTACCACTGCCATAGGTGGAATTATGTATATTCTAACAAACACATGTTCTTAATCTTAATCTGCATCCCTGTGGATGTGAACCCATTGTAAATAGGACCTATGAAGATGCTATTTTTAGTTAAGGTGTGGCCAACTGAGGCAGACCTTAATCTGGATTACTGGAGGCTTTATATAGAACCAGGAAGTCAGTGGAAACCAGTAGAGCAGAGGATATAGAAAGAGAGGACATCACCATGTGACAGGAGGCAGGCATACAAGGGAAGGAAGCTTAAGTATTGCCAGTAGCCAGCACCAGAATATATAGACTCCAGGAGAAAGCAAGTTTGTTGATATCTTGATCTTAGACCTCTCCTAGCATCAAAATCATAATCCAAAAATCTACTGTATCTTTGAGAGTGAGTGAACTAGTAGCTCATCTTACAACCTTTAGTAAAAAGCCATTTCTTTGGGATAAAAATGTTCCCTAAATAAAGTAAAAAACCATGTTTGTAATTGTAAAGGAAAAATAAAAGGACAAAGGAAGTCCATCTTCATGTGTCTTGAATGTCAAAAGTGGTAATCGGATGTTATTATGCTTTGCTATCTCTCTTTTCTAGTCTGTGGAATTTAGGAGGACTGATCTGGACTTGTTTGTTCATGGAGAGATACACCTGCACAAACAATGACTTGATGCTCTCTTGACATACTCTGCTCTGTAAAGCAAGTAATGCATTTTCTGTAATATGCATGACAACAACTGCTGTTACTTAAGTTACTTTCCCTGTAATAAAAGATCCTAGCTTTTGTTTGTTTTTATAAGTGGGACTCCAGTCTTTGCAAGCAAAGTCATCCATGAATTCAGAAGAGCAGGATGGACCCATTGGTATGATCAGTTACTCCTGCCTGAGGAGTCCTTTCCTGGAACCAGTGGGGGCGTGCACTTTCCTCTTGTTAAAACCACCCTAAGTGTTCCCAATTTCCAAGAATGCAGATCTGTTTTCAAGTATAGATTTGTTTTCCTGTAGAGTTTTCCTTTGGTAAACTTTTAAGCTGCTCCAGGTCCCAAGTGGCTCATTTTTTGCCAGTAGGAGAGTAGCATGAGTATTCTTCCGAATAAAAGTCTAGGTGGTGCAATTTGGAATGAAGCTGTTGTGGACTGAGAAGCAGGAGACCGTGGAGGTGAGGAACATGGTCACTGGAGCTAGTCCACACCTAGGTTTTATGTTGTCTCTTTCCCTTACCAGCTGTATGTCTTTGCACCAGTTAGTGCCTTGGTTTCCTCATCGGTAAAATGGGGGATAATAATGGTGCCCATTTGGCCGAATTATTTTGGGGATTACAGGAATTAGTAGTACCTGGTACACAGAATACTCAAGATAAACTAGCTCTTGTCATTGTGCTTCTCTTCATTAGATATAACCAAATTCAACCCTCTGTGTATATGTTAATCCAAAATGGGCAACTTCCCATGAAGAGGTCTTTGAAGTTTAGGTTCCTCTGCTGCCCTCTCCTCAAGCCACATGAAGACCACAGACCTTGGAATCAGCAGCTCTGGACCAAATTGAGGATCCACCACTTACTGGCCGTGATACCCTGGGCAGGTTGTGTCACGCTGGGCAGATTAGGTGCCTCTGAGCCCCATTTTCCTCACTTATAAAACTGGGAGTATCACACTTAGCACATGCTGAGCTGGGCATGCAGATTATAGAGACCACATTTGCCAGCTGCCCGGGGTCCATGGTTCCACTTCAGTGAGGGGCCACAGGGCAGGTGGACCCACAGAGCACCATCTCAGTTGCACCCCATTCTCTACTCACCCCCCGACACCCACTGGTGAAGTTTCAGTAGATGGAAGACACCCTACACCATGCTGTCACTTGCCTTTAAGTCTCCTGTTTTGTTCCTGTCTCGCTCTCAAGTCTTTCCTATTTTGGATTCCAGAAAATAGTTTAGTTGCCAAAATTGGTTGAATGAGCTACTTTAAAAATTAGTCAGGTCATAGAAAGTTCTGCTTTGCAGAGTGATTCCCCTTCACAGAACCATCCTGTAAGGGAGTGTATTGACATATGGAGCTGATTAATAAAATTCACATCATAAGAACTCCCTTTACCACCCACACCCATAAAAATCCCCCTGCAATGTAGTCTCTTCCCTTCCTAAACCAGGGCATCAGGTTCAATCAAGACATGGATCATCATCAAATAATTTTACATAGAGGTATCCAAAGATAGGAATTTTTAATTTGATCATTATTACTCCCCCCAAACAAGGTCCTCCTTGGGCTACCGGTTTAATCCTGTCTGGATGGCCTCAGGTTTTAACCTTAGCTATTTAATTTAAACCCGGTTCAGTAGCTCATGTTTATGGATAAATGAGCAGAATAGTAAAGATCAAAAGCAAAAAATAAAATTACTGTGGAATTCAATATGTCAGAAGCGGGTGCTGGGTAAATGTTAGTGAAGTGTGGCGTTTAGAGCGAAAGGCCCACACTTATGATAATGTGCCTAACAAGGAAATGAGACACAGCAATTCTCTGTTTTTGTTGTCCCCTGAGGTTAGAGATTATGCAGTGCATGTTTCTGTTTTTAGCTTCTTTAGTAATTCCTGGGGTGAGAGACTACACTCTGCATATTTGTCAAGGTTGCACTCCCTCAAGTGTGGGGTCTCAGAGGTAGCACAGGAAATGCTGTTCCTATTTGAGCCTTGAGCTCCGTCCCTTCCCACTCCAGTAGCCCCGTGATGCGGAGGGCCCCCTTCCCAGGGCTGATTGCTTTATTTGTGTTCAGTTGCCGGGGAATTCCACAGGGGAAACATGGGTCTATCTTAACAACCATTGTTGCTGTGAGAAATGTTGTTTAAGTGGTTGGCCTGATGACAAAATGTTTACATTCTTTCTTTGATGCTTGGTTGTAATCTTGAAGGTAAACTGAAGGTAAACTAAGAACAGGAAACTATGGAAGATCAGCATGAAGTTGAAAGAAAATAAACTCATTAGGTTTCTTTTATGACAAAGAAACATGGGCTTGGAGCCAGTGCCTCTTTGTATCTGAATCCTCTTGGTTGCAAGTGTCATCAATAAACGCGACTCAGATCAGCTTGAGGAGAAAAGAAAATGTATTGACTGACATGGCTGGGAAGGAGACAGTGGCTACAGTAATCAGGGCTGCAGCAGCTAGAACCAAGAACTCAGTGTCCCCTGTCCATATGGCAGGGAAAAAAGCCACTCTCAGCCTCCGTTTAGCACCCTAGCAAGGGGCAGTGTCTTTTATCCTGGGTTTGTACGTAAATCTCAGGGAAGGACACCGATTTGCTCTGTCTTGGGACATATGTCCACCCCTTAGACCAGTCCCCGTTGACAAAGGGTGTATAGTGTGATTGGTTGACCTGGGTCCAATGCTTACCTCAGTAGTCAGGGGAAGAAAGTGTTAGGCAGTACCCCACCCCTGCCCTTAGAAATTCCGCAAGTCTGTGATGAGCCCCCGCCCCCCACCCTTAGGAATTCTGTAAGTTTGCGAATGTTTAATATTTTAAACTTTCCCTCTCCCAAGTCCCCGCTCCCCAGTTTCTGCTCCCAAGCTCTCTCTCTCAAGCCAGCCAGTGGAAACCTGCCAGCTACCCCCCTTCCCAAAGTAGCCACTAAGAAACTGCCAACCTAGACCTGCCAGCTCCCTGTCCCTGGACAAAGAACTTCCCACCAGCCATCCTATATAAGCCGTACCACTCCCCTCGCTCGGGGTTGTCACTATCTTAGGCTTCAGCCTGCCTGCTCATGGCCGCACAATAAAGCTCCTCTGATTGAATTTTGGTCTCTTCTCTTCCCAGTCGAAAAACCTAAGAGGGAGTACGTTCCCAGGAGAAGAGGGATGAGGTAGTTGTGACAGGAGTCCACAACAGTCCATCCCGTGGCTGCCTGGTATATATGCATACAGTTACAAGAATGTATCTGTTTATCACAATGTAATAATATAACTGTCCCATGTTCAACCCAAACACACTCACATACTGTGTGAAGGAAACAACCTAATGTCACATCCAGTTTTTGCATCTAGCTCCAAATCTAGGGTTTTTGGGCAATGCCTTTTCTTTTCTTCAAGTGCAAATATGGCTCTTTATCATCTCCAACCTATAACCAACCATTCCCCAAATACTCAGTGTCTGATAATAGAGGTATAAGAGGATAAGTGAGATATCCAGTAAAAACTCCCAGTTAGAAAAGGGAACCTGGAAAGCAAAATGCAGCAATAGCAGGTCCTTAGACTTTACTGCATCATGCTAGATAGGGATAGTAAAGAGTCATTTCCCTAACAGTGAAACTTCTCTAAAAATCCATTCATTTGATTTGAAGAGGTTTCACTGGCAAGCTTATAATTATAAAATGGGAGGGGTATAGCACATTTCCTTTAGGAGATGTGGAAGGCACGTTCCCATCCCCAGCACTGTACTGTGCGGAAACCAACCTGCTTAGGGGTTGGTTGATGTCCTGACCGTATATTCCAAACCCAACCAGGGTCCAGGTCTGACCAGTGATTTATAAACAACTTTCCCGGCATAAGGAAGTCCAGGAGCATGTAGTTTAAATGACAAAACATTAGCTTTTCTGGGACTTTCTTTTTTTGTATGAGCCATTTCTATGGAAAACCTTCCCACAATACAATACCACTTTCCTGCCTTTAAAAAATATGAATAATCCATGCTCATTGTGGAAAAGGAAAAAATACAGAGCAACAGCATTACCCATAATACCACTATCCAGAAATAATGACTGTAAACACTTGGGCTTACATTCTTCTTGATGTTCTTTTTTAGTGTGCATGTGTACATTTGTGAGTTATGTTCAACAAGAATGGAACCATATCATACAACTCATCCAAAACCTGATTTTCTCCTCCTTCCTTCCTAAAAGATGACAACAGATGATTCAGAGGGGAAGAAGGGAGTTGGCCTTTTTTGCATGCCTGAGTGCTGGGCAGCATCCGGTTGCATTATTTCATTTCATGAGGACTACCAACCCAGAAAAATCCCTTAGGTGTGAATATGGGGCTGCCTGGGACTCAACTACCTTGCACTGTCTGAACCTTCCCATCGCCCTCTCCTTGTCCATCCTGAGGGTTGGTTCCTCTTGATGGGATCTCCTTTCCTCCATCCTTTCCTTCTCTTTCTTCTCTCTGTGACACAGACCCCTAATGCTTCCTGTTTGCACCTGTTTTAGTTTCCTAGCTGTTAAAACAAATACCATACAATGGGTTGGTTTGAACAATGGGAATTTATGGGCTCTTGGTTTTGAGGCTAGAAGTCCAAAATTGAGGCATCAGCAAAGCAGTGCTTTCTCCCTGAAGACTGTGGCATTCTGGGGCTGGCTGTCAGCCATTCTAGGTCCTTGACTTTTCCATCATATGGTAATATACGTTACATTGCAGCAACTTCTCCTTTCCTTCCAGGTTCTGTTGACTTCCAGCTTCTGGCTGCTCCCTATGACTTCTCTTTCTGTGATCTTCTCTGTAAGCCCTCCAGTGATGGATTAGGACCCATCCTGATTCAGTTGGGCTGTACCTTAACTGAAGTAACCGCATCAAAAGGTCCTGTTTACCATGGGTGCACACCCACAGGGGTGGTTTAAGATTACAAACATGTTTTTCTGGGATACATAATTCCAAGCCACTACAGCAGCTTTGTGGGGAGTTCTTCAGGGACATTTTAATGGTTCATAGGGCTAATGGGATATAACACATGAAATCATCACTCTCATGGAATCTCGAGGACTACCACATATTAGAGTAAGCGTGTGGATCTTAGCAGATAGGGCATACTTCAGTCTGGGTGCAATAATCCCTGATTCTTTCTTCAAGACTGAATTTTAGGATTTGGGTCAGGTACAGTCCTGTTGTTTCATCCTTTCTTCTGTCCCAAATGTTTTCTTAGGACATTCTTTCCTCTACTTCTGGCCGAGCTAAGTTCTGAGGATGGCCCAGAAGCTATAAACTCAGATACATGTGTAATCTGACTTATTGTGGAGGAGCAGCTCATCATTCCATTCTGTCCCTGTGCATCTCTGTAGGATGTTTAAAATGACAGCAATGCTGTTATATGCAATCTTGCAAAATGACTATAATGGTTAATGTCATGTGTCAACTTGGCTAGGTTATTGCGTCCAGTTTTTTGGTCAAACTCTGGCCTACCTGTTACTGTGTAGTTATTTTATAGGTGGGATTTTCGTCTACAATCAGTTGATTGCATTTGCAATCAACAAAAGAAACTGCCCTCAGCAATGTATGTAATCTCCTTGTCTAATCGGTTGGACGTCTTAAAAGTCAGAACTGAGAGTTTCGAAGGTCAGAAGAAGAATTCTGCCTCAACTTCAATGTTGTCTCTTGCTTGGATTTCCAGCCAACCAGTTTCCCCTGGGGAATTTGGACTAAGGACATCAGTATCACTTTTACTGGAGTTTACAGCTTATGGCTTGCCTCCATGAAGTTGGGGCTTGCCAGACCCCACAATCATATATATTTTTTATATATAAAATGTCTTGTTGGTTCTATTTCTTTTGAGAACCCTGATTCTCAGCCCAACTTTGAAAATCTTAGTGAGAATGTTGAAACTGAGTTGATGGATGGGTAACAACTCCTTGCAGGTTTGTCTTGGTTTTTCTTTTTGTGACTTCAAGTTGAATATATCCAGCAGTGCTTTTGCCAGAGTGATGCTTTTTAGAGTTAAGTTGGATCAAGTCACTTCTCTGCTCAGTCCTGCATGGTTGCCCCTCTGTCTCAGGACAAAGTCAACACAAGGCCTGCTGTGGCCTCTCTTATCTGCCGTGCTGTCCCTACCTCTCTCTTCTCACTCTCCTGTGCTCACTCCACTCCAGTCACACTAGCTCCTTGCTGTTGGTGAGGATCTCAAAGAACAGCCCCATTTCAGGGCTTTTGTACTTGCTGTTTCCTCTATCTAGAATTCTCTTCCCTCTAGTTCCACGTGGCTTGTTCCTTCACTTCTTCAAGTCTTAGATTAAATGTTGTCTTCTCAGTGGGACTTTCCCTGCCCTGTCCTCACACTCACTAACACTTTTCCTGCTTTCTCTTGTTCCAGGTTGGTAAGGCTGCCATTAGGCAAAATCCCAGAAATGCATTGGCTTTTATAAAGGGAATTTATTAAGTTACAGATTTACAGTTCTAAGGCCATAAAAGTGTCCAAACTAAGACATCAACAAGAGGATACCTTCACTGAAGAATGGCTGATGGCACCTGGAACACCTCTGTCAACTGGGAAGGCACGTGGCTGGCATCTGCTGGTCCAAGGTTGTGTTTCAGCTCCTCTCTCTCAGCTCCTGTGTGTCCTTTCTTGTTCTCCCAGGGCATTTCTTTCTAAGCATCTGGGGGTCCTCTCTTAGCTTCTCCAGGGTAACCTCTGGGCTTCACCTCTTAGCTTAGCATCTCCAAATGTTCTTCTGTCTGCATCTCCAAGTATCTCTTAGCGTCAGCACCTGTGTTGGCTCCTGATCTCTCTTAAGCACTCCAGTGAAACAATCAAGACCCACCCTGAATGGGCACAGTCCACACCTCCATGGAAATAATTTGATCAAAGGTTTAATCAACTCACCACAGTTGGGTGAGTCACATCTCCATGGAAACACTCAATCAAAAGTTTCCACCCAACAAGATTGTATTAAATGATCATGGCTCTTCTGGGATCCATAACCGTTTCAAACCGGCACATTCTCCAAAGCCTTTATAACCTTCTATTATACTTTCCACTTATTTCCTTTGGTAGTTGTGTGTCTCTGTTCACTAGAATGTAAATTCTGTGGAGACAGAGAATTTTTTTCACTGTGGTATCCCCAGCAAATAGAACAGTGTCTGAACAATAAATACAGATATCCACCCATTAATGGAATAGATACCTTTTTGTAAGTTGACTTTGAAATAAAATCTGTTTGCCTCTTCTTTTCATTATGAAATTAAAGATGCATTTCTATGAAAAAAATCTCCCAGGAGATGAAACAAGTATTAGGAACACTTCCAAGCCTGTGACATTCCAGGCATCATTGTCATGCTGTTTGTTTGCTGCCTTGACATCCTCTTTCAGTTCCTGCTCCTTTGTTTGTACCACTTGCCACCCATGGTGGTAATTCTTTCTTTTATTATTATTAATTTTATTAAAGAAGCTGTAGGTTTACAGAAAAATCATGCATAAAATACGGAGTTTCCATATACCACAGTGGCAATTCTAATGTTCTCTTTCTCCAAGGAGGGAATTTTTTAATACCAGGATTCCCTTACTCCATACACATACTGTTCTAAACTTCCTTCTATGTTCCTTTACCTTGTGCCTCGTGTGTAAATGATTTTACCCGAAAGCCACCAAGCACACCAGCTTATGGATACAAGTGAAGTCACAACAACATCAGAAATTCACAGTTGTTGTTTTTGCTCCCACCTGCGCTGCAGTGTGTCTGTCCACTCCTACAAACTCTTCACCCAACAAATATTTCTCCTCGTTCTCAAAAGTGAGCCCCTCTACTTGGGTGTTAGCCATAATCATCATTTGGTGTCTGTCATGTCCTTTTCTCCTGCTTTGCGGCTCTCCTTAGTTGCCATGCAGTGCCAAAAACAAACAGACAAAAACAAAAACAAAAACAAAAAGCCACCACTCTTAGGATTCTCACCATCATCAGTGGTGGGGGTATCCATTGGGATCATGCCATAGTTTATGCCAAGGACACCATCTCCTGATGCTCCTGAGGTTGCCAGTTCACCAGGAGCCTATAGGGTTCTTACTTCGGACAACTGCAGGGATGAACTGTGCCAAGGCTATTGCTGCATTTGGTCCTCTGGGCACTGAAAAACATATTTTGAATTTTTCTTTTTTGTTGTTTTTTCATGTTTTGTTTTGTCTGCTTGAAGTTTTGGAATGATAGTTGATCTGACCACTGCCATTCCTATCAATGTTTCTAAAATTTCAAGGTCAAGTTGTGATCAGAACTTAAACTCAAGATTTCAAGGAGTTCCCACAAGGATTTGAATTACACCATGGGTGAGGCTTGGGATTAGGAGCCTTGAGAAAGTGAACCGCATCTTACTTCCAAGGATCCACTGCTTTTTTTCTCATTTAGGGGAACATGTTACCCTAATAAAGCTGGTGAGTTATAAGTATCCATGGTAGAGTCATTACATAGCTCAGGTTGCATTCCATTCATTCATTTATTTATTCATCAGATTGACCAAGCACTTACTCCATGCTAGATGCAATGGATACGACAGTGAGCAATATAAACATGGCTTTTGTCTACCTGTAGCTCACCTATAGTCTAGTAGGACTAAGAGTTATTAAACAGGTAAATCCACTATTAATTACAGATGAGTTAAGAGCATTGAAAGCAAAGTCTGGGTTTTCTGAGATTATGTAAGGAGCGGGCAGTGGGACAAGCCCCTGGGCTTCGAGGGGGGATCTGCCAAAGAAGCTGAGACCTGGATAATGAGTAGGAGTTATCTGGGAGTAAAGAGGAGATGAATGTTCCAGATAGAGGAAACAACTCAAAATTCCTTAAGTTCAAGATTCCAGCGTTCTGTAAATCATCAAAACTTAACTTATCAATAACAAAATGGCAGATTCCAACATGTTAACTTCAATTTAAACATGGTTTGTAGCAATGCCCCAAATAACCAATTTTATCCTAGTGAATCAGGCCACATTATTTTGGCTCTGCTTCCTGCTCTCATAAAACCTGTGTATAAGAATGTTAATGAGAATGCCAGGATTCCTTGGTGAACAATTTTTTTGGTCTAGTTTTGTTTTGTTTATGTAACTCATTTCCAGAGTATAGTCCTTTATTTAAGCTATGGGGTTTTGTGCTCTCTTGACTGCACCTTTAGGTAGGCTGAATCTGCCCGTGGAAATCCCCTAAGTGTACATATAAGAGAAATCCCCAGATCCAGTGGCATGGGTGAAGAAAAAGAAGACATGGCTTAAGAAGACATGGTGCAGCAAGAATTTCAGGATGGAGGCCCTAGCCATCAGCCTTGTGGAACGCAGCTTGATGGTAAACACATTAATGCCCTGTGCGTGGGTATAAACTCTTGGGAATTGATATGACCCTTCTGGCAGGGGGTGGGGTCCCCTTTGTGTGGGGCTCATTGGAGCTGGTGGATTGTTCATGCATCACAGATCACAACATTGGTGGACACCAGGAAGACATGCTCATTCAACATAGCCTTTGTGCATGTTATTCTCATATCCTTTTTGATGCTCCATGATGCTTGTAAGTAAAAATAATCTGCATTCATGAGATTCATTTTCACCATCCACATACCATCCCTGCTTCTCTTAATTCTAGGCCTAAAGCACTTTTGGATTTCCAAACAACTGTACTTTTGGATTTCCAACTTCAGTGTCTTTTTCATATGCCAGTTTTGATGGTGTCCCCATATTTGTCTATAGAATAGTTTTGTTTACATAAATATTTGAACTTTTATTGCAGAAGTTTAAAAACTCCCTCATGAACATGCATAGATACTGCGTTCATTTTTTTCAACCAGCACATCTTTATTGAGCACTTACTATACACTAGATACAATTTTATGAGGTAGTTTTGAACAAAACAAAGCAGTTATCCTAATAGGCTCACATTTAATTGAGAGACAGAGGCTGTATATATTATCTATCCATCAATCATCTATCTCTCTATATATACAGAGAGAAATATGTCAATATTCTCTAAGTGCTAAGAAAAAAAATTGGTAGGGGATAGAGGGTTATGGGGGTGGAGGTGGGGAGAAGTTGCCTTGTTCAGGTTGGCCACAAAGGGCTCTCTGAGAAGATAACATTTTAGCAGAGACCTGAAAGAAGTGAGGGAGGAAACCATGTGGTTTTTGGGAAAATTGCGTTACAGGCAGAAGCAGCAGCAAATGCAAAGGAGCTGAGAAGGGAGTATATTTGGCTTGTTCAAGAAACAACAAGAACAGTAGTGGGAGGATGGAGTGGGGAGTCAGGGTGGTCATAGGGATGTGTTGGTGGTGGGTGGGAAGGGAAATTTGTTAGGTCCTGAAAGATTGACAGGTAGAAAAAGTCAGGCAAGGTGTGGACTTTGGGTTTTGATCTCTGTGAATGGGGAACCTCTGTGATGTGACCTGATTTAGGGACCTCACTCATTGGGAATGGGGGTAGTTGTTACTAGCAGGACTCCAGTTTTCTTCAATGAGAGAAGCTTCACTTGGATCTATTATACATATTTGACTTCTGAATATTTTTTTAAAGAAAGATTTTCATTGTTTTTCTGAAACTTCTGAAAAATGCTGTTTTTATTGCCCTTGTTATTTATAAAAACAACTGAAAAATTAAAATGATAGGAAATGAGTATCTTATCAACTTAACTCCACTGGGTCAAAGATGGAAAGTACTGTGAAGGCGGAGGGTTATAAATCTTAACTTCAGCTGGACCATTTGTATTTAAGCCAGTTGATTGTTCCTTTGTGGTAACTACCAAAGAAAAGGGCAAAATTAAAAGGGAAGATTATACAGGAAATTTATAATACTTTTTAGTTTTATGAGAATAGAAGCCTGTTCAAAAATGGGTCTATTGTTCATACCCCCTTCAGGAACACGTGTAGTCAAGGCTGGGATTGCCTGTATAATGCAAAACTGAGATTTAAAAAATAAGTTGTAAATTAGCTTATCATTTTTAATGGAACGTGTCATTTTTGCTTCTTTTCCTTTGCATTACATTGGTGAATGGAAAAAATTCTAATGTTTGAGTTTTTAAAAAATTGATATTGCAAGAAGTTTTCATGGATTTTTTAAAATCATTATCCTGGAGAGATATTGCCTTATTTAGTTGTTGCCTGACATTTATTGAGTGACAATATGTGCTAGGTCCTGAGTTTTTAATATGATTTATTTAAAAAGACATAAATCCTGGACAGGACAGTTTGTCTGGAATGATCTAGATGGAAGTTTAGAGCTAGAGGGCAGAGAGAGAGGTTTCACATCCCCTGCTCCTTTCGTGAAAATATATCTTTACTTGAGTCCATCATCTGGTGACCACATAGAAATTGTTGCTAATGCTCTGGATTACAGAACTTTAATTTATCAGCATTTTCGTGTTCTTTTGGGTATGGGTATTTACTGTTTGAAATTGAATTTTTTAAATACACAATAAAACATCAGAATTTTGATACATACATTCATAAAATAATAAAAATGGTGCTTGTCAGTCAAGTGAGTTTCTGGATGTAAATCGCTGATATTGAGACATATTTGTCTTTCTCCTTATGAAGTGGAGGAGAAATTAAGGAATATCAGTCCCTGGGATGTTCAGTGCTCTAAAATTTTATTTCATAATTCTGAAAATCTAAAAGGCTTATCTATATTCTTTGAACCTTAAAGTGTAAAAAACTTGAAATTGATTAAGAAGTTGGATACTGACACTAAAGGGTAAGGAATTGACATAATTTACATGAATGTGCTTAAGTCACAATGCATTCAGTAAATGTTAATGGAATCTGAAGTCCTTCAGCTGGAGAAAATCAGACTGAGGAGGGTCTGAACTAGCCTTAGAATGAGTCTTTCTTTGGTGTCTTCCATCTGCCTTCTCTCGCTCCTGCCCTGCCTCTATCTGAGAGAATAAATGTATTAGGGTAACCAGGAAAATTTAAAAATTATGGGATTAACAGTGGGGTTTTAGCCCAGCATATTTTAAAACGTGTTGTAAGTTTACAAATATGAAAACAGTGCTTGGCCAGGAATCAGGCAGCAGCTAATGTATCAAAAGAGAAGGAAAAGAAACAGGAATTCCCAATTTGGTAATGGGAAACTTAGAATCTTATATCAGTAAGTGACTGGATGGATCATCCAAAAAATAATTTTTTGATAATTTTCTAATCCCTTAAAAAAAAGAGGATTTCCTTACCCCTAACCTCAAAACAAATTCTACATGGATTAAGATTTTAATGTAAAAACAAAACTCCATAAAATATTAGAATGAAAGCAGAGATAAATATTTTAGGATGGTCAGGGGCTTTTAAGGCATAATTCCAAAGGGAAAACAGGAAGGTTGATATTTTATTAAATTTAATTTAAAACTTCCATGTGATTAAAGAAATAATAACTAAAACTGGAAGGTATATAATATGTGGACCAAAATTGTAACTGAGCGTTGGGACTTAAAAAATGATTATAGTGACTGAATCTTTATACAGACGCTTTCTTACTTTCTGGCACATTGTAGAATAGACAAAAGTAAATACCTAAATCTACTGAAACTCTCTGAACTGTAACCCAGATGCCTGTTAACCTTTTGATGTAGCCAGAAACAAATATCTATAACTATAGTAACTCACTGAATTCACTGAACTGTAACCCAGATACCTTGATGCTTTGATGATGGTGCTTTATTGTGTAACTGTACAATCTTTACTTTGTAACTGTAAAGCCTCATGATAACTTGTGACTGGCCCTGCTTGTACCCCCTTCTTCTGTTTTGCAACTTGGAAGCCTTGTGATCACGTAGGCAGCCCCTTAATGTTTATTAATGAAGGAACGTGAATCACTTCAGAGCTAACCCACCCCAATATCTAGGCTATCTTACTTGATAGAGCTAGTTCTAACTAAAATTGGCCCACCTGACATGCACAGTTCTTAAACTTTAAACTATGGGTGACCTAAACCTCATCATAATACTAAACTCATCGTGCTGAAGCCACCATTTTCTCACATACGTTCTATGACTACGCATATAATCATTAGTTAGACTATTTCTAACTTCGTCATCTTGCACCATTGTTCTCCCTGTCCTAAACCTGCCTGCCTCTGTTAGAAAACTATAAAACTCTCACAGTCTCTCAGGTTTGGGAAGGCAGATCTGAAGCTCACAAGCTTCCTGTTCTCCTTGCATCGTGCTTTGAAATAATAGCTCTTTCTCTCTTTGAAACCCCAGTGTCACGGGATTGGACATTGTGTGCATCGGCTAGTGTATCCACGTTTTGATCAGTATCAAATGTGCAATCATATGAACAGCTAGTATTTTTACTATATTGAGACCACTTATAAATTGAAAAGATCAGCACCCAACATAATGCTTCAAGTTCATGAACAGGAATTTCCTTAAAGAAGCATAACTGTTTAGTAAGTGTTAAAAAGAAAACACCTTTAATATCATGAGTAATCAAATATATACACATCCAAAAAAGGAAATTCCATTTTGTTGCATAGCAGACTGTCAGACTTTACAAAGCAAAATATCAATACGAGGAAACTGGCACCTTGTGGAGTAAGAAGGTTAAATTGGCACATTTCTAGTGAAAATTTTGACATTGTGCATCAAAAACTTTTAAAATGTTTATAGCTTTTAACCAAGTAATTCCACTTAAAGTATTTATCTTAACGAAATAACTAGGAATGTGGACAAAAATGTTTGAACACAAATATTATTTATGGCTTTAAAAATCACAGTTATGTAATGCCACAGGAAGTTGCTTGTGATAAAATTGTAAGTAATCAAAGATGATCTCAATTTTTATTAAGAAATATGTATATACATATGTGTGTATATTTATACACACAAAAAGATACCAGAAGAAAATACATCAAATTATTAATAATGTTTATCTCTGGATATTGAGATTATAGGTGATTTTTATTTCTATCTTTAAACTTCTGTATGTTCTTTGATTTTTCTGCAATGTTTATGTATTTCCTCTACAATTAAAAGAAAAGGGAGGATTAGATGTTAAAAAAATAAGTTCCTTCTCTTTGGTTTCAGACTAATTTGAAGCAAATCTTCCTTGGATGGCTACCCAGTTAAATTATCAATCTTTGGTGCCACAGTGTGAATTAATTTATGTGTCTTTTCCTTTGTAGCTAAGAGAAGGGCCCTGGGCAAGGTAGTAGATACCAATCAAAGTGTAGATACTCTGCCCGATGTGCACAGTGACCAATCCTGTTGACACCAGAGCTTCAAAGAGAGAAAGAGCCTTTATTGCAAAGCACGATGCAAGGAGAACAGGAGGCTTCTGAGCTTCAGATCTGTCTCCCTGAACTGGAGAGACTGAGAGTTTTATAGTGTTCTGTTTAACAAAGGTAGGCATGTTTAGGATAATGAGCATAATAGTGCAAGATGACAGTTAGAGAGCATCTAATTATTGAGCATGCGCAGATTGAGTACATGCTTAGTCAAAATGTATGTAAGAAAGTGATGCCTTCAACACGATGATTTTAGTATTGTAATGAGGTATATATAGATCACCTGTAGTTTAAGGTTTAAGCTACTGAGCGTGTCAGGTGAACCAATTCTGGTTAGAACTAGCTTTGCCTAGCAAGGTAGCCTAGGAATTGATGTGGGTTGGCTCTGAGCTGACTCACATTCCTTCATTAATAGACATTAAGGGGCTGCCTTCGTAATCACAAGGCTTCAAAGTTGCAAAATAGAAGAAGGGGGAATAGTTGGGGCATCAAGGCATCTGGGTTACAGTTCAGTGAGTTATGATAGTTATAGCTATTTGCCTCTGACTGTATCAAAAAGTTAACAGGCATCTGGGTTACAATTCAGTGACTTTCAGTAGTTTTGGGTATTTACTTCTGGCAATTTTACAATGTGCTAGAAAGTAGGGAAGTGTCTATATAAAGACGCAATAACTGTAATCGTCTTTTTTTTAAACTCATAACTCTTGGTTAGATAATCACAGAGGGAAGGCAGGGATTCAGGAAATTCTACCCAAAGGAGGGGTAGAATTTTAACATGCAAAGGAGAACAGTGCCGCCCACATCACTTGAATAGCTCAAATTTGTTGTTTGTCCTTGTGAGAACAATCCAAATTTCAGGCTACTAGGGAGTCCTTTCCAAAACCTGTTGTGAACTGTGCATCACATTTTCAAAGCACTTTTTGGGAAGGAGTGTTAGAATCCTATGTGTATGTCTGTTTGGGGGTGGGGGTTGACAGGTGACTCCAAGTTTCTGGCCAGGGCACCTAGGCCAATGGTGGTGCCATTCTCCACTGTAGAAGACGTAGAGGAGAAAGAGTTGTATTTAGACACTTTGAATTTTAGGAGACTTGGGACCCAGAAGGATTTGGAAAGTAAAGGCCTCTGGAGCTCAAGGAAGAGACGTGTGTCAGATTCCGGGCTTGAGCCATCAGACGACAAGTGGTGGAGGATGATAGGATCATGGAGTATCTGGAGAGCATGGTGAGCAGACTGGGGAAGAGGGAGGAGGAGAATCTCACGATAGTGTTGTGGAAACCAGTTTCAAAAGGAGGAAGTGATTCACAGTTTTGAGAGTTACAGAGAACTTTGGTAAGATTAGGATTAAAAAGTAAGATGATGTAAAAGTTAGGTGCTCATTTGTGCCCTTACTGAAAACATTTGCTGCAGGGCTGGATTGCAGTGGATTAGGAATAAGTGGATGGGAAAACAGAGAGAGAGATTACTTGAGAATCTGTCTGTGAAAGAGAAGAAAGAATTAAAGTCATAAATAGTTCTTACTGTCATTAAGTTTTCAATTTATTTATAAGAAGGGAGATGGTAGAGCATATTTCTATGTTGAGAGTAGGAAAGAGAGAAAAAATACAGAACATAGTTCTGAATAAATCCCAATTCTAAGGATCTAAGTGGCACTGATAGTGCCACATTCGGCTTGGTGCCACCATAGGAAAATGTGTTAAGAAATCCACAGAAATGCCTCCAAACTATACTGGATTAGAAGGTCACATCCAGTGTTTTTTCTCTTCAATCTAGAAGTCATTTCTACATACTTTAAAGGGGTGAGGGCTGCTTCTGTCTGCCTTCTGGAGACAAAAATCATTGAGTTTATATTTTAATTGATCACTTCTCTATTATATAGGTCCAATGAAATCTAACATCACAAGATATAATTCCTAGTGCTTTCAGAGATAACAGTTACAGTAACTTGGCAACATAAATCTTGGTAGTATTGACAGAAAGTGTTTATATAGATATTTCCAAATACCTCGACTCGAGCAGAAAAGTGGGAGTGAATAAGTAACAAATTGCACTCAACAATATTTTAACAAATTGATTTCCACTAAAATGAAAATGAAAAAAGATTCATTTCATGGCTGAATATTAATTCATATGCTCTTTACAGAGGGCAAATAAATCTTTAGAGTGAAATTCATAAGTCAACCAAATAAAAACTATATGCATCAAGAAGCAGAGCTAGAAATTTATTTGATGAAATGAAAGTGTTGCTTAACTCTAACTCGATCTTCATTTATTTATTTTTTGGTAGCAAATGCATTATCAGACAATTGCTACCTTATTTACTTTGTAAATGAATTTTGATGATGTTGATCGTGCTAAAGGGATATAAATAATATGGTAAACAGGAGAAAGGCTATTTTGTGTTTATGGATTACCTAGAAAACACTAGGTATGAGAAGAGGGACCGTTTAATGGTGGAGTATGGGGTGAGGAATGGGAGAAAGAGGCACTAAAAAGACAGGTTACAACTTACTAAACTGTGTGGCCTTAGGCAAGTCACTTAACTTCTCTAGGCTTCAGTTTCCTCATCTCTGCAGGGCACCTTTATGTGAATTATAAGAATCCTCCCCTTCCTTAAGTGATTTTATTTCAACATGGTAGAAAATTATTCTAATATACTGATAATTAGAACAAGACACTTTACTGCCATTTTCCAGAAAATTGTCAGAATAAATATGCAAATCACACTTTGAATGTGATGCCTTTGCGTGGAGCACAACTGATAGAGCCTTGGGTTGGGGGAGTGGCCCTCAAGTCTAGCACAAAATAGGTGTAATTCGATGCATATTTCCTCTTCTCCTCTCTTCCTTCTTCTCTCTGTGTCTTTCCCTTTGGTAGATCTTGCTGCCTTACCCTTACTGTCTCCATCCCAAGTAGGGTTGCCATGCTCCCTAATGAGGGGTCTCCAGGGGTAGAAAAACTTGTCATAATTGTTACCAATGAGTAACTTGATTTTTCCAACCCCCACCTCCACCAAGAGTCTGGGTGGAGTTTTATAGTTTAGTCAAAGAGTTTTTTTTTCTAGTTCTGCTTCTTGATGCATATAGTTTATATTATAATACTTACAAAATTACCACTCCAGTCATCCCACTCTTCATTTGAAACCTCCTGTACTTCTAGTTGTCTTGTTTGATTTCCTGCTGTAACAATTCTTCGGTATCATTGAGATCTCTGGTAACTGTCAGTACCCTTTTCTCTGTATCTTTTAGCTACCTCCTGCCCTTTACTTACTAACCAACTGAGATCCCATGATACTTCGTTATAATCAATGCCTCATAGATATCCCGGATTCTTTGACTTTCATATTTCGTCACGTTTACCTGGCAAAATTCCCACCTTGGATGAACCCAAGTATTCACCTTCTATGAGGGGGTCTGCACCTAAACATCTGGGGATTTCCACATTATACTAGGTGGCGTCCTCCTCATAACTTAGGTTAGCATGCTTTTCCACTTTCCCCAGAGATTACTTTATGCCTTGTTTGACTCCTCAAACCTCCTGCTCTTTCCTCCATTTCTCCCCACTACTTTTCAGCTGATGAACTTATCTGCTTTGAGAAGTCAGAAGCCATGGGATGGGACTACCCTTGTCTTTCCATCACCGTATCTACAAATCCTCCTGTGTCTGCACCCATTCCCTCACTCTTCTGTCCTATCAGACCCCTTCCCCCCCTGCCACATGTTTTCTGTGTGCCTTCTCCTCTTTCTTTACTTTACTGAGTTATCAATTACTTCTCTCTACTAGAGCACACAAGGATCCTCAAATTCCTCCCCTGACCCAATCGTATTTCAATAATTGCTCCATTTCTTTGCATCTCACCATTGTCAAACTACTCAAAAGAGCTGTCTGGCTTTTGTCCCTACATCTCCACCAAAATTGCTCTTGTCATTTTCACAGATTGACCAATTTGATGGACCCTCTTCAGTCCTCATTTTATTTGGCTTGGTAGCAACAGTGAATACAGTTGACAATTCCCTCCTCTTTAAAATACTTTCTTCTCTTGCCTGCTGGGACACCGCTATCTCCTGGTTTTATGCCTACCTCCCTGCTTCCTTCTCCTCTATTCTACCTCTAAGTACCAGATTGTCACAGGCATTGATGACAAACCCTCCTTTTTTCTTTATACTTTCCTTCCACGTCACCTTCTCCATTCCTATATTTTAAAATTCCATTTGTGTGTTGTTTCTAGATCCCATCTCCGAGTCAGATATCCAATGGGCTACTTGACATTTCCATGTTTTACAGATATCTTAGACGTGAAATATCCATAAAAATCTTGATAGTCACTCCCCAAAATGTTTATCTCAGAGCCTTCTTCATTCAGTCAATAGTATTACCCAGTAGCCCAAGCCAGAAAACCCAGGAGTCATCCTTGATTTTTCTCTCTTTCTTATCTCTTATGTATAATCCATCACCATGACTTTGGACTTTACTTGCAAACTATATTTCCAGTTTATTCACTTCTCTCCATTTCTACTGTCATCAACCAGATTCACCCAATGCCATTTCTCTCATGGACATCTGCTCCCAACCTTTCTTCCCAATTCTACTTTTAACAGCCCTTCAAACCTCTCTCCACCCAGCAGCCACGGGGGTCTTTATGCAGTATGGATTTCATTATGCCATTCTCTTGATAAAGACTATTCAGAGACTTTCCATCACTCTTGGAATAAAAACTGAATGCCATCTCATATCCAAACAAGCCTGCCCTGCATGACTCTCCTCTTCCTATATTTTCCATCCCCATTTCATGCCCCTCACCTACTCACTGTACTTTGATCATTTTCCATTTCCTCCAACACACCAAGCCCTTTCTTTCCTTGGGATTTTAGTCTGTGCTACTCCCCTCTGTCTGTCTTCCCCTTGATCTTTGGAATGCTGACTCCTTCCCAGTTTTGAAGTTCATGTTAAATTTCACCTATGTCCCTCCTGTATCAAGTAGGCCTCCACTTCTCTGTTATTCTCTGTTGGAGTGCCTTGTCCTTTTCCTTGACAGCAATTATCAGAGGTGTAATTTCATATTTATGTCTTTGTTCAGTTTATGTCTGACTTCCCCACTAGACTGTCAGCCCTATGAGGGCAGGGACCATGTTGGGTTTTCCTTCACGGTAAGCCCAACATTTAGCATAACGCTTAGTTCCTAGCAGGCACATTTATTGAATTTTTGATTGTCTGAACCAGCTGTTAGATTTTGGTTGAGTCAATTATCATTTCTGAACTTAAGCTTCCTCACCTATATTCCTTAAAATATCACTCTAAGACTTATAAAATGACTATGAAAACATTATTCTGTTTTTAAAACTACATGTTTTCATTTTAATTAGTACCTAATTCCCAGCTAGAAATGATGAAAAAATGTGTACCCCTACTTTCTTCCACTTCCTTCTTCCATTTCCTGTTTCTATTATTTATACTGATTTATTATATATTGGCAAAGTTTATAAGATTTACATCTGCTTTGTATCTCTAATTCCCTCGAATATTTAATCTTAGTTTTCTATTTCAATGGATATATCACTCACTACCTGTATCAATTTAGGTTCTTGGTTTCAAACAACAAAAATCAGTGTTGTTTCATTTAAGCAGAAAGCAATTTATCAGAAGGCTATTGAGTGGCTCACACTTGGGAAGACTAGGGAATCCTCAGAAGATGGGCAGGCCATAGATATCCTGAATTCCTTGACTGTTTCAAATGTTGCCACTTTTACCTGGCAAAATTCCCACCTTGGATGAGCCTAAGTATTCACCTTCTCTGGGTTTGAGCAATGAGAAAATTCAGCTGAGGCCGTGCAGCTGAGCCTCTGCTTAGGACATTCCCCAGTCCCCACCCACAGGACACCCACTGTGTTAGGAATTCATGGTCTTAAAAATACTTAATCATGGTATATGTCTTCTGTTTCTTGGGTTATGTTTTTCTTCCATTCTGATTCATTCTTTTTCTATCTTTTCTTTCTTTCTTTCTTTCCTCCCTTCCTTCATCCCCTCTTTTTTCCCTCTCTACCTTCTTCCCTTCCTTCCTTCCTTCCTTCCTTCCTTCCTTCCTTCCTTCCTCCCTTCCTTCCTTCCTTCCCTCCTTTCATTTCTTCTTCCTTCTTCTTTGCTGTATTGTGCTTGGATGGTTTCTTACAACTTTGCTTCATTTTGCGTATGCTTACAGTGAGCAGCTTTTACTGATTGTTTATCCATTCTGACATAATGTGCATGAATACTCCCCGACTCCCTTCCTCTGTATCTAAGACCTCAGTATTTTCCACTCTGAGTAGCTGGGAGTTGGATATTTTGTTTTCTTTCCACTTCTTTTTTAAACCCTGGGCAGTAGAGATTAAGGAGAAGATTGGGAAAATGTGGCCAAAGCTGTGGGAAATCTTCATTAGAAGACCAAGTTCTGTTTTCTGAGAGATTT
Source organism: Choloepus didactylus (assembly GCF_015220235.1). Lineage (NCBI taxonomy): Eukaryota > Metazoa > Chordata > Mammalia > Pilosa > Megalonychidae > Choloepus > Choloepus didactylus. The sequence goes on from NC_051309.1 coordinate 45,552,428, forward strand.
TGTCAAATAGCCTGTAGGAGAGTTCACCTCAGCCAGCTGGGGGAGGACTGTATTCCCTTATGATGAGGCCTCTGGGTTGCAGGTTATTCCCCCTGATTCAGTGATGGGCCCTGAAGCCTTCACTTCAGGGCAGAGAAATTGGCCCACAGGTGTCTTCTTCTCCCATTTCATCCCTGTCTCCTTACGCACCGTTTCTATTCTCTCCCACTCAAACTGGGGAAAATATAAAGGTGTTCCCTCAATTCACTTCTCTCCAAATTTGGAATAAATTCATTGCAGTTTAGAATTTTTTGACACTCTGCTACCACATCTGGTGGCCAGGGTTAGTGGTGGTGGATGATTGGAAAGCGTGGGAGCAAAAGGTCATGCTCATGAGCCATGGGATGTCAGAAATTCCTGTTTCATTCCTTGGCTGTCCTCCCCCTTTTTTGGTTGTTATCAGAGAAATTTCTGCTAATTGCTTTGACTAGTGGCATTGAAGGAAGAGATTCTCTGCCCATCTTCATTGGCTCCAGAATCCTGATTATAAATCCCCTATTTGCTTAATCTGGTTCCTGTTGGGTTTTTATCATTGTGAGCCAAACCATACTAACGAATGCAACATCACAGATGCAGCAGGCAGCCTTCTCTGGTGAAATCCGAGGGGCCCAACTTGTGTCTTACCAACTCTCCTATCCTTTCTGCACCCAGGTGGTTCTTAGATGGCCTATGCCCAGCAGCATCTCTTTCTCCAGGGGCAACGTTATGTGTTTAATTGCCTAGTTTGTGATCCCATGAAACTATAATGTTAAACATAAGCAGATACAATTTAGACTTGGTAATTTTAATAGTAGAAATGACTGAACACCTTAGTCACGGCAGAATTTCAATGTGTCTTTTTAGGGCAACTAATTTTGCCTGCTGGTGACTACTGTAGGATTTTCCAAGATGAATTTGCTGCAGAAGGTAGAGCAGCTCTGGTCTCAGATGCCTGGTTTCAATCCCCAACTTCACCACTTACTTGCTGTGTGACTTGAGCAGTTTACATGCTCTCTGTGGGTTTGGATTTCCTCATTTGTCAAAAAAGGACAGATGTTAGGATTTACTTGAGAATGTTGTTTGAAGATTAATTGAGATAATACATGCTAAGCATTTAGAACACATTCTAATACATAGCAACCCCTTAATAAGTTATGTCTATTATTACAGGTACACTGTAGCCCCATATCTGAAACCTTAAACATACCATATCCTAGAGTGTATACTATATGTTATATAACACTGGCTGTGGAGTTTGTGTAGCACCTGATAATCAAAACACACACACAAAAATCTTATTTTTTGCAGTTGAAATGTGTGACTGTTCACACTAAAGGGGGTAAATGAAGATCATAAATAACTTCATGTCAATTCGGGTGAGATTTTGCCACCAAATGAGTTAGGGAAAATACTTGGTTTTCTGAGCTTTTCATTTTGGAATTGCAAAGGGATCACAGACCCGCATCATATGATAATGCTTTCAAGCTATCTGAATACAGCTTGACTTGCTGGGTGAGCTCATTTAATATTTTTCCATTTGAACACTGGAACATGTCTGTGGTAAGTTGAATCACGTACCTCCCAAAAAACATGTCCTTAATCTTAATCCACATTCCTATTGGTGTGAACCCATTGTGATAGGGCAACTTGAAGATGTTATTTTTAGTTAAGATGTGGCCAAGTGAAGCACAGTGGGCCTTAATTCGGATTACTGGAAGCCTTATAAAGAGAACCTGGAAATCACAGAAGCCAGAGAGGACATCATGTGATTGGAGGCAGAAATATAAGCCAAGGAACCCCAAGTATTGCTGGCAGCCAGCGTCAGATCACTGAACTCCAGGAGAAAGTAAGCCTTGCTGATACCTTGATTTTGGACTTCTTCCAGCCTCAAAACCGTGAGCCAATAAATTCCTTCTGTAAGACAAAACCAGTTTAAACAGCTCTAGCAAACTAAGACCATGTCTATCATAAAAAATAATTTGGGGGGAACGTAACTGATCAACAGCTATTTCTTAGATTCAATTAGGCAACAATTTCATTTGCTTCTGGAGACCTTCCCTGGTTTGAGAGACTAAAGCCATGACATCAGTGTAGAGAGAATTCCTGCCTTGTTGTTTGACACAGCAGAGCGTGTGCCTCCACTTTGCACTAAATCCTACTTCTTCCTTACACAAGATGTTAGATCGAGAGACCCAGATTAACATGTGCTGGAAGGAAGCCAGGGGCTGTAGACTCTTGACAGGAGTGTGGGGAAATTATAATCATGTTCCTTTATCAATTCAAGACATATTTTTTGAGCACTTATCTGTGCCAATATGCTATAAACTATATATACACAAATGTATGCATGTTTATGTATGCCTGTATGCATGTATATTTATATATAAATATATGCATTTTATTGTTTATAAAGTACATTCACATTTGTTGACTCTTTTAATAACCTATGAGGAAGGTGCAGTTAATGTCATTATCCTTGTGTAACAGGTGAAGAAGCAGAGTCTTTGAGAGTTTACGTGTCAGTTTAAGGCACACAAATAATTGACCTGAGAGACATAAACCCAGGTCTCCACTTTCTTCTAAATCATAAGTAAGAGTTTGCCCTTTATGAAAATAGGGGATGAATATATACATTTTTGACCCAATAAAGAGTAGATTGTTTAGCAGTGATTGGGGCCAATAATCAAAATAGAATTTAAATAGCTTTGGTAAAAGATCTTCTCATGAAATCTGTTTCAGTTTAAGGTGGTGAATCGGATATTTCATATTATAAGTGGTTACCAAGTGCCTTGGAAACTGTGCTGCCTTGCCAAGATGCCCAGTCAGGAATAAAGGGCATGTGCCCTCAGCCACTGGGCAGGTTGTTGGCTGATATCTCGCTCCGGGAATTGCCATTAGGTGGAGAGAGCACCTTCTTGCCCATGATCATAGCCCCTTGCCAGGGGGTAGCCTTTATCCATGACTGGTCACTGCTGAGGAACCAAAGCCCTGTCCCCGTATCATGAGTGGGGGCAGCTCTGCAGGCACATTTCTGCTTCAGCCCTGCCTGTGGAGTTGACTGAACCCTTGTAGTGACTGCACCACAGCCCAGTTTCTCCCTCTGCCCAGTCCTGCTCCCTTTCCTTCCTTCCACAGATGTTGAACCAAGAGCACTGCTGAATACAGTGCTGCAGGTAAATCATCATCTGCTTCCTGGGGAACGCAACCTGCCAACCTGCAAACCAGGTCTCAGTTGGAGGTAAAAAGGAAGTAGTTCTAGGGGTTTATTGTATGAGAAAATATTCATTTTTTTAGATTTTTTGTCTTTGAAAAGTAACCCCTTTTGAAAGCTGGCTAGGTCTTTTTGCTGAAATAGACACTGTACCTTTGGTGTTTCCCTTTATTTACTAACTTTCAGCCTACTTTAGATTTATTGCAAAATGCAAACAGCCAAGCCTACTTGAACCAATTTTGTGATTGAAATTTGTTGCAGAACCAAAAAGTACATGAGGAACTTGAAGAAGGAGGCATTCCTTGAAACAGGAAGTGCAGAACATTATAGCAGACTGGAGTACTTTTGGTAATGATGCATGGGGTTGAAATGATGTGAAAGGGAAATCATTTAACCATGTAAACTGAATATAGAGAATTCCATGATAATGATCCCCGGTTCCTAGTATTCATGAAAAGAAATGGCACATCAGAATGACGTCATTCTGGCACCTTGGGCACTGGGCCCATCAGTTTGCTTGGGTTTGGCAATCTGATTTGAATCTCTGCCAGAACATGATTTAGTTTTCATCTCAGCCATCCTTCTGCTACTTTGAAGGTAAACATTTTATAATACACCACAAAATATTTCAGGGTAAGAGCTCTTTTTGGCAGAGGAATTTTTTTTTATTATTAGAGAATTGTGGGTTTACAGAACAATCATGCATAAAAATCATGCAGGATTTTCCAGATACCACTTTACCACCAACACCTTGCAGTGTGTAGAACATTTGTTACAATTGATGTTGCACATTTTTATAATTGTACTCTCAATTAAAGTCCATGGTTTAACTTAGGGTCCACTGTGTAGTGTAGTTCCATGAATTTTTTAAAAAATTTTTTATTCTGCTCCCATATTTACAACTAACATTTCCCCTGGAAAAGAAGATTTTAACAAACAAGGTGGTGACTCAATTTGAACTGGAGTCTCCTGGTTAAAACAGTTGCATTTGTTAGAGAAAAGGAAGAGGAAGAAGGGCTGTTATTTGTCTTTGCTTCTTCTCATATTTCCTACAAAGCAACTGCTTTGGGATAATAGAAAAATGATTTCACTATGGAAAGAATGCAGAGAAAAGAAACAGGGGCTGTTTGGCTAATAATGAACATAAAGGACTTCATGCTTGTTGAATGGCAGATTGAAATCCAGTGTGTATTCATGCAGATCTTATGGGGGTGGTAGTGGATTGGACCACAAATTAGTGCTGGAATTAATGAGATGGATGGAAGCTGTAAAATACAGAGAGTTCCAATAATAACCATGATCTCTGATAAGGCCTGATTGAAAGCACCCAGACCATTCAGACAAGTTCTGTGTGAAAGCAGAGTAATAAACAACAAAGAGACATTCAATATGGGGGGCAGGGAAGGATTGGGGATTATATAACAGACTGAACTGGTGTTAGAATGCTTGGCTAAAATGACATTAATACACAGCTAAGGAACAAAATAGATTTGCAGAGAATAATGATTTTTAGAAACAGACACTGTTTAGATGCTACTCAAATGATCGGAGAGAAAGATTATGCCCCTTCACTATAGGGAAGTTGGTCTAAATCAGGTATTGCCCTGTGACAATAACACTCCTCTATGACTAATACAAATATGCTTTATGCATGGTATGTGTCATGGTTCATAGTTTACAACCCCCTTTATATATGATGTACCATTTAATCCCCACAATATTTTCAATAATTTCAACTGATAGTTGAATACATGTCTGTGCACCCAGTTAGCTTTTGAATTCCATGGTTGCAGGAACTCGGTCTTATCCATTTTATAAATCTCCTCTTCTTTCCATTGTTCATTGAATTCTCATGGGTAATTTGTTTCAAAGAACATTGCTAGGTGGAAAATCCCCTTTCCCTGCATTTCTGAGATTATCTGGCATATAGAACAAGCACTATTGTCCGGCGCCGCCCCGCTCGACCCCTGTTCCCCGGCCGGTGAGGGGAGAAACAAGGGATGAGAGAGAGAGAGATGCAGACCACGCAAACTGACCTGGCTGGAAGTCACGACTCAAGCCACACGGCGGTTGCGAGAGCAAGTCTTTTACTGAAGCTAGATAAGCATTCTCTGTTACAGGTTTCCACGCGGGGCAGAGTGCCTCGCGGGAGAGCAGCCTCGATGTGGCCGTCAGGTATGGCTCCTAGTGGGCTGTCTCTCCGAGGTTCGCTTGGGCAAACTCTTAAGTACTCTACTCATAACCAATGATCTAGCGCCGCGCATATGCACTCAATTGGCAGATAGGAATAGTGAGTGTGCACGTCATAAGCGGAAGCAGGATATGGGCGCCATCTTGGCTCATTCGATGGGCGGGGGGACTTTGGAGCAGGTTTACAGCGCATGCGCTATGCCCGTCCCGGGAGACGGCTCTCCACATCTCCCCCTTTATTATTTATATCGACCCAGTGTCCCCAGTGATGAGTGTGCTCCCGTGAACCCAGATGGCTCACAATTTGTTCCGGTGCTTTGGGGAGTCTGGACTAGGTCTCAGCCATTTAGCGGCGGAGCCTCTAGCACCGACCAGAATGCTCACCTCATATGGAGACAGGAGAGTCCGTGAGCTGGAAACAACATGACTCTCCCTGCAGTGCTTTGCCTTGCAACTGGGGGACAAAGGCGGGGGCAGGGATAGCATTAACCAGAGTCGGAGGCGTCACTAGGCGTCCCTATGCATTGGCTAGAGTCAAGTCTGGCCACAACTATGACTCTGCCTTAGGGACCTACCTGAGACAAAAATTATGACTGCTGGCGTCGCCCGTTATACCCGGGACACAGCTGCGCGCTTAGCTACAAACCTCGCTCCCGAGTGCCCCGCCCGAGGCGGCCAGGATGGGGTATGGCCATCAGAATGGTCGCTGTTGGGGGTATCAAAGGTGGAGGACATAGCCATCATAGTGGTAACACGGTACTGCCGCGCTTGAAACAGGCGTTCTAGCAAAGATTTAACAATGACTAATCCCACCAATAGTCCCACCATCAAGAGAATCCAATTAGTCAAATTGGGCCAAGAGAACCAAGAGGTGACTTGATCTCACAGATTTTTTACAGTCTCGCCCAGTGTGGAAAGGTCGAAACTAACAGGCTTCAATTTCCTAATGTTCTCAAGTCCCTGAAGGTCGGATTTCACTTGGCCGGAGAGATTGGTGAAGTTGGGGAGATAAGTGTCCTTGAGCCACTCGGCGACATCTTGCTGCTCCTCTGTCAAGTTCACCCTAACCGGGGTGACACAAAGCCTCCCGAATAACCATCGGGTATCACACGTCTGCTGGAGAACTCTCCAGAGTCCATCTATTTCTAGTCCAAGTTCATCTATCTCCGCTAGGAGTTTCTGAATGGCCTGGAAATTTAAGTTCAGCATCTGATTGTGGCGGCGTAGCACGTCTCGGGTAAGGTATGCCTCTTGGACGCCTAGACTTAGAGAAGGGGATATTGTTAAGTGAAACAACTTGAGAAACAGGGCCAACCCAGTCGGTTGCCTTGACGGGGAGCCAGACATAACTTGGGCGATACACTAGGATAGCGGGGCGGCGAGGCATCCGGGTCTTTGGAACGGTTGCAGACTGTAGGAGCAAACCCCGGAAGGAAAAGGCACCTTTGAGTCTCATTTTTACTCAAGATCCCTTCACAAGACTGGCGGCTCTTCCCTGTAACGTTAAGAAATTCAAGCAAGACTCCCTTACTTAACTCGCCATTACCAGTTTCACAAGTAGCATTCGCCGCAACTGTGGTGTTGACAACCTTGACAGAGAGGTTAGCAAAAGAGAGGATCAGTGTGTCATTGGTGAGGGGGGAAGGACTCGTTGAAGCTTGTGGAGGAAATATTTCTGTCAGAAGGCAGGTGGTGGAGACCTAGAGACAGGGTACGAGTGAAAAACACAGGAGAGGCGGGAGACCCAGCAGAGAATGGGGCCAGGGTCGGGGGATGATGCCACAGGCCCCAAAGACCACTCTCCTGCGCTACCACAGTTCCACTAAAAAAAAGAAAAAGGCAGATTAGAAGGATTGCTATAGGAGAGCAAAGAACAGAGTTACCGATCCTCTTTTTGGGCAACCGCGGGGTGGTCAGTCCTACTATTATCGTCTTGTCGGTCGTCGCCATCATCAGCAGGGTCGGAGGCTTGGTCTAATGGTTCAGGTTGTATATTCGTTGGCGTTTCTGACAGCTGTTCCTTGGCTTCTTCAGGTGATGTCACGGTTCTCACCAGTCTTTCCGGAACCCACACTGGTTGACGTCCTGGTTCCTGGGGAAAAACACAAACAGAGCCTCTGGCCCAGCTGAGCACCGGGTCAGGGCCTTTGTGGCAACGGCCACACGGCCTGGTTACTGCACCTGGTTCGCCAAACCGTTGAGTGGCAGGGGGCTGACGTCTATTGGGACAATCTCTCTTAAAGTGCCCTGATTGGCCACAGCCATAGCACCCGTTAGACTTTGCCCCTAAGGTTCTCGGGCCTTTTGTAGCCACCTGTAGGGAGCTAGCTAGCATGGCAGCTAGACCTGCATTAGTTAAAGGGCTGCCAGTATCTCTACAGAGCCTGACCCACTCTGTCAAATTTTTTGCTCTGTTTTGTGCCAGGATAACTTTGCACTCCTTGTTGCACTGCTCAAAAATCATTTGCTTAACCACAGTCTCTGCTACTCCTGGATCTGAGAAGATTCTCTCAGCTGCGGTTTGCATCCTGGCTACAAAATCCGCAAATGGTTCTGTGGGGCCTTGGTGTATATTGCTGAGTGAGGCCTGAGCCTCTCCCTTACCTGTTAGCTTTTTCCAGGCACCCACAAAACAGCGGAAGATCTGGGCGTAGACCTCTTGTGGGAAACCCGTTTGGTTCTGGGCATGGGCGCCTCTCCCCAACAGCATGTCAGCATTCCACCCGCCACGTCTCCCCGCCGCATTCCTTGCGGCCTGCTCTTCAGCTAACTCCTCAAACCATGCTTTCCAATCTATGAATCGGCCTGACGGCAAGCAAGCACGGGCTAGCTGAAAAATATCTGCGGGTGTATGATTTAGAGCAGAGAGGTTCTCGATCATGTTCAAGGTATAAGGGGCATTGGGGCCATACTGATGGACGGCCTGCCTCAATTCCCTCAATAGTTTGTAATCATATGATTCGTGCTGATTGCCACCTTGGGGATTGATAATAACCGGGTACATTTCTGAGACTGGCTGCGGCTCAAGTGGCTGGTAGCCACCCAGCATGCCAAAAGGTCTAAATGTTGTGAAAGGGTTCCATCTCCAGAAATGTCTCCCACCACTACCTAATGGCAAAGGGTCCTGAGGGCCTGTGTACTCGGGCGGGGGGGTACGGCAAAGGTTGCCCCTCCCCTGACCGGCCCATCGGGGTTTCCGGGTCTGGCAGCAAAGGATAATTACATTTACTGGGCATGGCCACTAGAGGGAGCTCTCGGCGAGGTCCTTTGGTGGGACCGCCCAAGGCGTCAGTTGGGAGCTGGGGTGTCCCTGGGGGTGCAGCGGTAGACATTGGCGGGGCGGAAGGCCGCACGGGTGTGGCGGGAGGCTCCTCCCACTCAATTAGCGGGGATGCTTCCGCCTCCTCGCCAGTATCGCTATCTGACTCTGAGTCAGAGTCACTGGACTCCGGCGGTTTGCCCTTATAGGAGCCCTCCGCTGACGAAACTGACTGGGTTTCTTGGAGCGCGCACCGTGCTTCTTGCAAGGCAGAGGACGGGCTTAGGCCGGCAGCCGATTCTAGTTCAAGGACCGCACGGACGGTCTCCCATATGGGTACTAGAATCGGGTCCATACACACGCCCGTCTGGCGCGCTCGGTCTATGTCGCGACCGAGCTTCATCCAAGAGGGTAGGCTAAGGCTGCCGGTGCAGGCAAACCAAGGGGCAAAAGTATCAACATCATCAAGAAAACGCTGAAGGGAGCTTTTCCTGACCGAGATACCCCGTTGTTTCAAAAGGTTCTTTAAGGGAGCTAAGAGAGATGAACTTCCGGACTGCCCCATGATTGCAGTCGGCACTATACTTCAGTCACTCGGAGAGCTCTTCCGAGTCCCCCGGGGTCACCTGAAAACCCACGGGCCCTAACTATCATGTAATAAGACGCACTCACCTTCTCGCGTTGATCAGGCGCGGGAAGTCCGCCGTAAGCTCGATGCGCAGCGCTGCTCTCCTCACAGAGGGACCGTCGAGAGCGAGGCAGGAGGAGGAGCGTTCCCCGTACGGGCCACCACTTGTCCGGCGCCGCCCCGCTCGACCCCTGTTCCCCGGCCGGCGAGGGGAGAAACAAGGGATGAGAGAGAGAGAGATGCAGACCACGCAAACTGACCTGGCTGGAAGTCACGACTCAAGCCACACGGCGGTTGCGAGAGCAAGTCTTTTACTGAAGCTAGATAAGCATTCTCTGTTACAGGTTTCCACGCGGGGCAGAGTGCCTCGCGGGAGAGCAGCCTCGATGTGGCCGTCAGGTATGGCTCCTAGTGGGCTGTCTCTCCGAGGTTCGCTTGGGCAAACTCTTAAGTACTCTACTCATAACCAATGATCTAGCGCCGCGCATATGCACTCAATTGGCAGATAGGAATAGTGAGTGTGCACGTCATAAGCGGAAGCAGGATATGGGCGCCATCTTGGCTCATTCGATGGGCGGGGGGACTTTGGAGCAGGTTTACAGCGCATGCGCTATGCCCGTCCCGGGAGACGGCTCTCCACACACTATCATGGCAAAATTATATTGCATAATCATATTGAGTTGTTAAATGAGCAGAAAATACTACGTAACACATCAGCATGGGTGGATGGACTTTGGCCATGGAATTCTTGGATGGCCTAAGTGTGTAAAACTCACCTGCAGCCACCGTCACTGGGCTCCCTTTCCCAAGTATACAAGAAGCCCTTGGTGAGCATGTGCATGTGTCTTTTTTGAAATGCTGGCTTCCTGGACCTCCATTAGTAAACTTTTGGGAATTCTTTCTCAGTTTTGTCTCAGGTGAACCAGATGGTCCTTTTCTCTTGCTGCTTCCTGTGCCTTACTTATTGTTCAACCTCCAGTCTCATTTCCTGTCTCTCCAGGGAAGTCCTGAGCCATAAAGTCACTATTGCCTGTCCAGCCTGCTTTTCTCAAGGACACACAGTGATCCAAATGCTCATTTCAACATTTACTGAGCTTACTCCATACCTAGGCTCTGTGCTAGGATATATGGACACAAACATATTAAACTGTAATAGAAAGGACTCCAAAGTGTGAAAGAAGCACTTCCGTATTCATTGTATATGTGAGGAGCAATGAAACCAAGAGAAGTTACGTCTACAGTCTTTCATTTATAAAAATTTATAGCTAAGAAGAACTTAGTGATCAAACTTCCCCATTCTACCCCCACTGTTTATGTAGATAAGAAAATTAAACTCAAGGCTAATCGACTTACCCAGTATCTAGTAGTTAGCAGGTGGCTTAGACAATACTAGCACCCTGAGCCGTGGTCAGTGTCTGTCTCCTACACATTTTCCTTAATTGTCAAGACAATAGACCTAGAGATGCTTCTGGGTGCATCATGTTGATCTTATTTCAAAATCTTTCTGCCAGGCATGACATACCAATGGCTTCTAATTTATATTGCTTGATGACTTCTTGTTTCTCCATATTGAGAATTTAAGTGATATCAGGGATGGAGAAGCTGGAATACATCCTGAACTGGCTAGTATCAAATCATAGAATCTAAAGGTCAGAAGAAGTTTTCCAGGTTCCCTAGGCAGTTGCCCTCTAAAGGTTGGGTCTCCATCTATGATGCTGCTGATGCGTGGTCAGCCAGGCTCTGTCCAGCATTCATGGCCTCTATCTTTGGGCAGAGCTGACTCCTAGGATTTGGCTGAAATCCATCTCTCTGGAGCTTTCACTTGAGGGTCCAAGTCCATGCCCATAGAGACACTCAGAACAAATGAATTCCTGGCTGCCCCGACAGTCCTTCCAATTTGATTTCTGTCTTAGTTTGCCAGGGATGCTAAGACAAATACCACACAATGGATTGGCATAAACAATAAGAATTTATTGTCTCACGGTCTTGAAGGCTAGAAGTCCAAAATCAGGATATCGTCAAGATCACACTTTCTCCCAGAGTCTGTATGCTCTGTTGATGGCCGTTGTCCATCACACAATGGTCGCTCTCTCCTTTCTGGCTTCTTCTGACTTTTGGCTTCTACTTCGTCTAACAACAGCCAAATTTCCTGTCTTCATAAGGCCTCCCTCCAGTCCTATGGAGTAAGGCCCACCCTCATTCAGTTTGGCCTTTCCTTAACTAATGATATCTTTTAAGGTCCTATTTACAAATGGGTTCACAGTCATAGGAATGGGGGACACAATTTAATCCCCAACAGTTTCTGTTGTGTTTCTCCTTCTCCGCAGCAGTTCTTTTAACCAGTGTTTCCCAGCCCTTTGCATTGCAAGACAGACAATAAGAATGATAGTAAATCAGAGGGGAATTAGGGATGTCTGTATGGAGCTTGTGAAAAAGTCATTAGATTTTTGTCATATATATAATTATGATTAATATGCAAAGTATTAGGGAAGGTATTAAATATTGAATTCATATAAAACTTCCAAACAAAATCTTGTCAAATGTTTGAAAGGGAAGCTTGAGCTTGCTTCCTTGAACATAACTTTTAATATCAGCTTTATGCTTGAAATGGCTACCTGCAATTCCTGATGCAGACCTGTTGATGATAATTTTTTCAAATTTTTGATAGTCAAGAATTTGACTTGATGGATAAAATGTGATTAAAAATTTCATACCATTTTTTTACAACCCTTCAAAAATATTTAGTAGTTGAAATTATAGACTCTATTAGCTCTTTCTTTACTTTCATTGACAAATGTAACATTGAAATTTCTAGTGTTAGTTAGAAAGGACTTGTAATCCAATTGAATTTTTCATATCAGGTATTTCAAAATATGCTGAAGCTGTATCTTGTAAAATACGCATACATTGTTAGAACAATCACCCTGAGATATGGATGCTTCCTAAAAATCAGCCACATATGGAGGGTAGTATTTGAAGACGGAGGCTCTGGCCAGTGCCCAGAACCATGTCCACTAGAGCCCCTGCCCAGCCTTCTCCCCCCAACTCCCACCTCCAACTGATAGCACCTTGAGTGACACACTGCACTCTTTCGGCACCTGGAACATGAATTCACTCAGCAGCAGCCCCTTTGTCCCATTATCAGGATGGGAAGCAGTGTGCTCAGCCACTGGCTGCGAAGGTAGATGTCCAGGTGGAAAAGCATCTTCTTGTTCATGCCCAGTATATCCAGCCTGGACAGAGAGTGCTGGGTGTCACTTTTCATGTTCTTCCCCTGGGGGGACCATGAAAGGCATCCTGTGCTTGGACAAGGCTTTGCAGAGCCCTCACCAAGGTTACCTGGCTCAGAGCTGGCTGGCACCAGGTCTTCAGCTATCTTTGGTGCTGCTTAAGAGCTGAGTGTCAAGAATATCAACCAGTTTCTTTCCTCTACCCCATAATGTCAACACCCCTTTTCAGCATGAAGACATTAGAATGGTCTTTGCCCAGTACCCCTGAAGATTGAGAGAATGATGAAATGAGAGGGAGGAGTTGTAACAGAGAAGTTAGGATTCAACAAATGATTATGACTACTGACTCGTTATATAGATATTTCTTTTTAGTTTCTAGTGTGTTAGATTAGCCGGAAGGAAATGCCTGAAATTGTTGAACTGTAACCCAGTAGCCTTGATCTTTGATAATGATTGTATAAGTATATAGCTTTTATCTTATGACTGTGTGATTGTAAAAACCTTGTGACTGATACCCCCTTTATCCATTGTATGGGTAGATGAGTAATAAAATGAAGACATACTTGAAAAAAAATAATAGGTTTGGAATATGGGGAAAAATAGCCCTACGTAAACTATGGACAATAGTTGATAGTACTACTTTAATAATCTTTCATCAATTGTAACAAATGCAACTACTGTTAAAAATATATAATTTCAAAAAAAATGTTATCAGTAGTTGTAACAAATTTTCCTCACCAATGCAAGTGTTGGTGGTGGGGAGGTATATGGGAATCCTGTATTTTATGCATGGTTGTTCTATAAACACACAACTTCTCTAATAAAAAATTGGAAAAAAAAATTAAGGGCTGAGTGATCCACAGCTCTGGACACAACTCTAAGCCTTTTGGAGCACATCAGTATGCCAAACCATGTGGACTGGAAAGATCTGCTTTCAGCCACCACTTCCATGATGTGGATTCAAGTTTTTTCATCATCATGGTTTCTCTCTGATGATCATGTCTGGTTAGTGTGTATCCTTTTCAAAGCATGATGTCTAGACCTGAATTCCAGTTGCAGCCTAATCAGCAAAAGAGACCCCTGGAGACCCTCACCTCCGTTGACGTAGATAATGTGCTTCTAAGGTAACATTTTTGGTGTCCACATCATGCTGCTGCCTTGTATTAAACTTCTTGAATTTTATAGGCTTTAAGTGGCTAAACTTGTCTGCGAACAACTTCTGCACCTCTGGCCACAGATGACTGGGAGAGTGATTAGTGTGTGAGTCAAAAGGAGCAACTCAGGGCTGAATTCGAGGAGATCAGCTGCCTCTGAGGTGGCAAAACTTTGTCACGTTGATGATGGCATCTCTCTCTTTGTCTTGGGGGTGGTGAGTATAAAGGACAGGTAACAAACAAAAAAGAAGTCGTTACTCTCTGAAAAGTAAAGAACTTTCTGATACTCCACATGCAGGAGCTTGGACTTGATTCCACAGGCAATGAGGGCAATTATAATTGTTTGAGAAGGTAAATGGCCTAATCCAATTGTGCACCTTTATTTTGCTTTGGGTTAGTTTTTTTTTTTTTCCTTTCAATTTCTCTCTCTCTATGAAAACATTTTATATTGAGATCTACATAAAAAAGTGCTCCAATGATAAATGTACACCTCAGTGAATTATTACAAAGTGAGCAAACCTGTGAGCACAAGGATCAATAAATTGAACAGTATCAGAAACCTAGAAGATATGTTACCTCCTCTTCCCAATCACTTCCCCCTCCTCCCTGTCCAGAGGTAACCACTCTCCTGACTTCTAACACACTGATTAATTTTACCTGTTCGGGACTTTATAAGTGGAATCAGATGATATGTGTTCTTTTGTGTCTAGCTTCTTTTGTTCAGCATTTTGTTTGTAAGATTCATCTGTATTGTTGGGTGTGGCCAGAATTTGTTCTTTTTCATTATTGTGTAGTATATTGCATTTATCTTTCTACTGCTGATGGATTTTGGGGTGGTTTTCATTGTTTGGCTCTCATGAATAATGCTGCTAAGAGCATTCACGTATTCATCTTCCTATATTTAACTTACTTTGCTGCCGTTTGAAACTGATCTGCTTTGGTGGGGTGCATTGGGGGAGGGATTGGCCTGCTACTGTTCTCCCTGTGCACAAAAGCAAGTGGTGGACACTCCTTCTCAAACTGCTGACAAAAGTACTCTTCCCCATTTTCATGTATCTCCTGAAATCATCCTCTAAGAATTAATATTGAATTTCTGTTTTTGAAGGTCCTTCCTTTTTTACTAACCCAAAATGTGAAATCTGGACCCATTTAAAGGAAGAAAACAAAATACTCAGAGCCGGCTTTGAGTTGTGAGAGTTCTGAGAGGGACAGTCCACGAACTTCCAGGAAATAAAGGTTGGCCTCCAGTGGTGACCTCTGAAGTTGCCTTCCTAGTCTCAGAATCTATAAAGGGATATTTTAAGGGAAGGTGTAAGAACCCAGGCAACATTATTATTTCCAGATATCTGTCTCCGTGATCATTTAAGCACAACCCTTTTTGTACCCTGTAGCACATTCTCTCTATTTTTCTTGTGTATGCCCATCTCTCTGACTGGACAGGGGTTTCTTCAAGGATCCAGTTGATAGCATATCCATCATTTTAGGTCCTAGCATCAGGGCAATTTGTCTATATAAATAGTTCCCTGGCTAAGTTCATACATGTTAAAAATCAAAGCATTGCATCGTAGTTGGGTGTAGAATCCTAGCACAGGGTGGAGTGGTTGAGAACCTGGGCTCTGCAATCAGATGCTATGAATTTGAATTCTGTCTCTGCCTCTCTTTCCTGTGGCTGGCAATTTATTCCACCTCCCCAAGGCCCGGCTTCTTTGTTTCTAAATTAGGGCTGGGAATTTTTACTTTCACAAAATCTTTGTAAATTAAAAAAGTGTGTATAAAACACTTACAAACCTGGAAAGTGGTAAACACTAAATCAATGGCAGCAATAATAATAATAGTAATAACAGTAGTAGCAGTATCAGCTGTGGCACCATGAAGGATCTTCTCTTTTTTAGGAATATTTCCTTTTTAAAACCTGTTCATCTCTAAGCCTCTACAATGACAGCCCATTCTCTCTTGGGAAGTCTTGAAAGAAAACACACTCCTTCTTTCTCTCCAATAACTATTTGTATTTTTTACAAAAAGCACAGTGCTCCCACTGAACTCTAGCATTCCATGAATTCATGCTAGACAAATCATAATACGATATGGTATCTCAATTTCCTCCTATGGTCATCTGCACATTTCTGGACTGTCTTAGGTAAGTTATAAGTGACAGATGGCTAATGTCAAGTGCTAGATGTTGACTTTTACTACCTTCAACTTTGGAGGGTGACTTTCCCCCCATCTTGTCATATTTTGATGGGCAGGAAATCTTTGGGTAAGGATTACAGCAGTGCCAAAATAGACCCCACGTACTGAATGAATAAATGATGCCTTTCCTCCCAAAATGAATTTAATGGATATACCTTGAGCAGCACTTGACAATGTTGACCACATGTTCTTTTTTAACCTTTCTTCTTTGGATGTCTTGTCACCATCCTTTCCTGGTTCTCATTCCACCTCTCCAAAATTTCCTTCCAAGTCCTCTTCCCCTTTCCTCATTCTCTGCCCACCCATTGAATATGGCTGTTTTCCATTTCTGCTTTTGTGCTCTTTTCCTTCTGCACACTCGCTCACACCTACCATTTCCACCTAAATGTGTATATGGGGAATTCGCAAACCTGTCTCCTGCCCAGAATTCTGCTTTGAGCTCCAGACTCATTTATCCAATTTTCCACATCCCTCTGGGTTTCCTGGGAGCACTTCAGACTCACAGTGTCTAAAATTGAACTCATGATATTCCCCCCACCTCCCATTTATTTCTCCTTGACTCTTCCCTAAACTGATGAAAGACACTGCTTTCCCCAAACCACGGAACAGGAAAATCATCTTACTGACTTCTCCTTCTCCTACCTCTCCCCATCCAGTCAGTAAGGATGTTGATCCTCCCTCCTGTACACCCTTCATATCCCTCTGAATTCAATAGATAATGCACATGGAGCACTTGGCACGGTGCCTGGCCCATTTTAAGCAAGCTATATATGGGAGTTATTCTTGTTATTAATATTTGTTTCAAACCCTTGTTATCATTCACCTAGATTGTTGCAGTTGTCTCCTGTTCTCCTGCTTCCAGTCTTGTTTCCATCACATCCATCCCTCAAACTGTTTCAATAATTAGTTATTTTTCTCATAACACACATTTTATTATCTCACTCCCCTGCTTAAAGCCCTTTAGTGACCCCTGATTGCCCACAGGTTGAGTTTCTAAGCTCAGCACACAATGTCCTCCAGGATCTGACTCCTTTCCCAGGTCTAACCCATCTTTGGCTGCTTCCCCATGTGAGCCCTGTGTTCCAACCAGAGCAACTGCCTGTGGTTCTCAAGATGCACCACACAGTTTTACACGTTTTTAATGGCACAGACTCCTCCCTCTGTATAAAATGTGTTCGTTCCTCTTTGTCCTCCAACCACTATGTGACTTCTTTTACCTATTGCCTTCCCTGAGCTCAGGTTCCCCAGAATGGTTGACAGTCCCCTTCTTTGTGCTACTGTAATATCACAGGCAACCCAGGTCTCCAATCAATAAGGCAGAGACAGCAGATAATATTTTAAGTGGAAGATTTTCCAGTATTGAAAGTAAAATCAGAAGGTTCAGTCTCCACTAGAAATTCTGTCATCATACTATTTTTTCCCCAGATTGCTTTGTAATTATTTCTTAAATGTCTGCCTCCTGATTAATGTGGCTTTTTTGGGGAAAGGACTGGGTCAGTTCCTACTTTGCCTCTGCAATAACTGGCATGGTGCCTGGCACATAATAGCTGCTCAACAAGTATTTATTGAATGCCATCTGTGTGCCAAGCTCTGCTCTAGGAGCTGAGGAAACCACAGGGAACGAAATTCCTGCCCTCCCCAAGGGAAGCCTGTGCACCATCCATCATTTTCTATTCTCCGTCCTCCCTAAAGGTTGATGTTATTCACTGCATTTTCTGTGATTAGTAATATAAAGGAGGAAAATCATTCAGAGAGAAAATATGAACTGTCAGATGAGAATGAAATTATAAGTGGTAAGAGGAGAATTAAATTAAGAGCAGTAAGCATCATAGTTTTATAAAAACAAGTCATGTCAGACATACTTAATTGCTTTTCCTGATAGAATTACCAAATTAGGGGATGGTGGGATGCAATATCCTGAGAGCAGTTTCCTTCAACAACCAGGTAATGAATATTATTTTTGAAGTTAGCAGAACCTTTTGAAATAGTGTGTATTGAAATTGTACAAAACGAATTCAAATTGACTTTGATGTGAATCGGGTTGGCAGTCTTGATGGCAGATTGAAGAGGAGAAACACAAAGGCAACTGTAAACAGTATGGGGTTATGCTTAATGATGTTGCCTACCAGAGGCTTGGGGGTCAGTATTCAGATGTATTTATTATGATCCTTATTGGGGTTGAAGAATGACTTTATGGCATTTAAAAGACAATCAGAGAACATCTCAGTGCTTGGCAGGAATCATGGTGTGGAGCACAGAAATGAGATGCTTCTACGTGGTCATTATAACCATATGGTCCTTGGATCAATGACACCCAATATTTTGAATGGTGCTTTAAACCCTCACTACTCGAAGTGTGGTCTGCAGATAGTAGCAGCTCTGGAAGCTTGTGAGAAATGCAGATTCTCAGGCCCCACCCCAGTGACTCCAAATCTGCCTTTTAACAAAATCCCTGGGTGATTCTTGTGTGTACTAAAGTTTGAGAAACACTGCTGGGTTTATTTAATATTATCTTGCACAATTTGCTTTTTAGACCCTTCTCAGAGGTACAAGGCATTGTGTTGCTCTAATAAACCAGGATTATGCCCAGGTCTCATTCATTCCACTCTTTACTCTTCGTACTTTCCTTAAAATCAGGCATATGAGGC
Source organism: Choloepus didactylus (assembly GCF_015220235.1). NCBI lineage: Eukaryota > Metazoa > Chordata > Mammalia > Pilosa > Megalonychidae > Choloepus > Choloepus didactylus. Next base: position 45,570,956 of record NC_051309.1, read on the forward strand.
TGATGAAGGTGCATCTGTGGGCAAATTATTTAATCTCAGTGGGCCATACTGTCTTCATTTGTCAAGAGACACTAAACAATAGGTGCCTCCTCACAGTGCTTTGTATGCCAAGCGTGTACAGCATCTCTTTGCATCTTTTAACATCGCCGAAAGGTGTTTTATTATTTCCATTTCACAGATGTGGGCACTGACATTTGAAGTGGTAATATAATTGGCCTAAGTTCATATTTTTAGAAAGTGGTAGAGCCAGGATTTAAACCTAGGTCTGTCTGATTCCCTAGGCCCCGCTCTTTCTTGCTTGCTATATGACAGGGTGTTTTAGTTTCCTAGGCTGCTAAAGCAAATACCATGAAATGGGTCAGGTTAAATAATGGGAATTTATTTGGTTGTGGTTTTGAGGCTAAGAGAAAGTCCAAACAAGAAGTCATCAATGCGATGCTTTCTCCCTGAGGGCTGTGGCGTTCTGAGGCTGGCTGCCAGTGATCCTTGGTTCCTCTGTCACATGGTAAGGCATATGGTGGCATCTCTTGGTCTCCTCCTCTTCCAGGTTCAGTTTCAGCTTCTTGCTTCCTGTAGCTTTCTCTTTTTCTGTCTGGATTTCATTCTCTTATAAAGGACTCCAGTAACAGGATTAAGACCCATCCTGATTGAGGTGGATTGCACCTTAACTGAAGTGGCCTCATCAAAAAGGTCCTACTTCCAATGGGTTTACACCCACAGAAATGGATTAAATTTAAGAACAGGTTTTTCTAGGGTACACAGAGCTCCAAACATCACATAGGGATTTCGGGAGTTGGGGCTGAGAGGGAGATCCAGTTAAGAAATATTTACTGAGCACCCATGGTGCTGTAGGAACCACTGAGAGTGTGATTTAGAGGATAAAATAGATTGGGCCTTGCCTTTGTGAAGTTTATAGTCGAGTGGAGATGGGAAATTGTGTGTGTGTGTGCGTGTGAGTGTGCACATATGTATATGTGTGTGTGTACGTGTTTTAAGGCAGGGAGAATATGAAAATATTGTTTCCAACCTTAGGCCATTTGTTGAAGCACTGCAGATATTAAACATGATGGAAAATTGCTTTAAGTCTAAGATCAGCAAAACTGTATTACTCATAGAAATTAGTACAGAAACATAGATTAAAATAAGTAACATACTATTGAGCTTCTAATAACCAAGTTTTAGCCAAATGTTTTGTCTTTTTAGAATTTCTTACAACATTTTAAAATAGCCTTATTGGGCCCTTGGGGATTTTGATATTTGATGTACACCAATGAGAGATTTGGAAAAGGAAAGTTATCTGTTTCTTTCATCACTGATCTTGGCCTGGTATGTAGGTCCCATACCCTTTGTTACTGAGGAGTGAACTAAGAGAAAGACATTTGTCTTTGATGTGAGTATGGTTTCTCCAGAAAACTGCGAGGTGGTAAGCATCACAGAAATCCAGAGTACCCAAGAGAATCATTGGAGGGAAGATGCCTCATTGAGAAATCTGGGACCAGGCATCTCTTAGGCGTTTCTCTTCTCTTAGTGAACTCCCCCTCACCCCTCAAGTTGCAGTTTTAATGTCCCTTCTTCAGGAAGCTTTCTCTGATCCTGCAGTCTGGGTGAGGAGGTTAGACGTAGGCTCAATGAGCCTCTACAGAATTCACTTTTCCTTCAGAGGCCTCATCACATTGTAATGATTTTTTTACACCCATCTTTCCCCCTAACTCTCATGAGGGCAGAGATGTGTCTTTTATAATAAATACTGTATCACCAGAATCTAGTGGAGTACAAAGCTTATAATTAGATACTAGTAAGTAGTGTTAATCAATGACTAATTGTTCTATTCCAGTTTGCAAGTCTGATATTTTTGAAAGCCCATTTTACTTTTATCTTTCTGAATTAGACTTTGTGGTAGAGTTTGTTGGAATTAGTCCTTTCTCATCTAATTTGAAGAGAAATATGCTTATTCTTGGGATATTTGTATTTTTAGGAGCAGAGAATAATAGAAGAAGAAGAGATAGGGACAGTTTGTCTACCTCAGGCTCCTGACTTTTAAGTTCCAAGTCACTTAAGTGTAAGGTTGTTGTTAGACTAAAATTGAATGAGACAGGAATGGTGGACCAAGTATTTCCTCCCTGTTTTTGTACATACTGATATTAAGACTATGTTTTGCTACCATATTACTTATTTTCTCATATCACAAAGAATGCCAGCATAGTACTAGGGACAAAGTATGGGACCAACTCAAGAAATGCAAATATGAAATGAAAACAGGATGAACGTGGCAGACATCTTTGGGTGGCTGTTTAATACTCAAATCTGGGGCACCAGTGAAGTAACTGGTTCTAATGTCTTTTTTATCTAACAAGGCTGGTAAAGTTATGATTCCTGTCTTTGCTTTGACAGAAAGATATAAAAAAAAAAATCCTGGTATTTTAGAGATGATGGAGATGGCTCTCAAAAAGTCATATGTACATATTCAGCATCTCTTGGAAGGTCATTGAACTGACAACAAATGACCAGTGAAAATGAGACTTTTGAGACAAGTATTCGTATTAGCTATCTATACCACTCAAGTGCCCTCCCCTGTGGTACAGGGAGGAGGAGGTGCAGGAGGGTGGGGCAGGCAGGAAGTGGTGTTTGTTGGTGCCTCAGCTTGTAGTCGCATGAGCTGGGGTTGAAAACGGGTGTCTCCATTGAAGTTTTGAGCATCACCAAATTCTGAAGAGCACACAGAACAGATAACTGAGTAAGAAACCGAAGCCTAGTCCTCCAGTTTGGGAGGTCTTAAGGGGTACAAAAATTGAGGGGAAACCTAAAAGTTGAGGCATCATGAAACAGCAATCCAAGCTTAAGTTGGCAGAGATCTGGACAACAGCCAGAAACAGGCGTGTTGTCTGTGACATGGCCCATGTGTGGGTTATCTAGGCAAGTTTAAAGGGCTGGGAATAGTACAGACATTGCTAAAGAGATTGCACTTATTTGACTATATAGACTTGTCCAAGACACCGTGTTACTATCTCCTTTTCCCTAAAACCCACTTCCTCCAATTCTTGGATGTTGATCAAAGCTTGTGGCCAGCCTGATAGTCTTGTTACAGATCAACCACCTGGATATCAAACAATGTGCCTAGTATAATCTTGTTAAGGGGCTTCTAACAAGATAAATTTTCTATCCCAATGATCCTGCCCTGGAATTAGAAATGTGTATCCCACCTTGAGAGCCCTACAGGTGTCTGGGAAGCTTTGGGTCTCGTATAAAATCATTTTCGTGTCTTCAGCACACATTTAGCTTTTAACTTGTGCAGAGGTGATAGTGGGCCTTCATTTATTCTTTCAACTTTCTTTGACTATTAGAATGAAATAGTTATAGAGTTTGCTGAGAATCTTTGCAACCCAAATTCAAGTAAAAAATTATATATGAATATATATATCCATGATAAGAAGGCTTCAGAAACCAGCAGACAAGTTTCTCTTAGTTTCTGCAATCTCAGTTCTCAATGCCAGATCAGGAAAAGCTTTTCTTCTTGGATCATATGGTATGTGCTTCAGTCTGAATAACATTAAAAATACTTCTCTTAGCAGGATATGGTGGGGTTGTTTTCTTTTCTAATTTCAAATAACACCACTCCTTGAACTGGGAACAAACAATTCACTCTCAGCTCAGCTCTGCATTTATTTGTAATTTTCACATAAATCAACTTATATGAAAATGTATTCATAATTTGAGCTTTCTCTATAGCAATAAAATGTTTCTGCTTCTGTGGTAGAAAATAGCTTATTATGCAAACAACATTGCCACTCTTACATTATGCATGGGATTTACCTGGAGAACATCACAAAAGCCTCAAAAAACAAAAAACAAAAAACACAAAAAACCCCAAAAAACAACCCCAACAACACACAAAAAACCAGAAAGGCTGGGAGAGGGTGTAGAGTGCTTCATTTGCTGCACCATTTACCTATAATAATTAGCTACAAATGAGCTAATATTTGTACTTAGCAACTTATTTAATATTGCTTTGGTTAATTCAGTGAAACACTGGAAGTAAAAGACAAAAAATACAAGAGGTCTCCTGACAAATGATGCCTTTCAGGATGTCAGCCTGATGAAAAATGAGATCTGGTGGTTTCAAACTTAGGCCATTGGTGGTGAGTAATTAATGGCCAAACCACTTGAACTTGTGCTTAATCTAATTTGGGATATTGGGGGTTCACACTGATTTGCCTTTAAAAAGAATGTTATTGTCAAATAAAGTGTTTGCGTAAGATTGATATGGAGAACTCTGACTTAAATGTACAGCACATTTTATATTTAGAAAGGCAGCAGTGAACACTGATATTACTAACCTTGTATGCAATGGGACCACCAGGCCTGGAAGAAAAGCTGGTGTCCTTTCTACATAGGATTCTAGCAGAGATGAATTTTAGGTATAAATAGTGTATAGTATTTATTTCTTCTATCATTTAACGATTATGTTTGGACTCTTCACTGTGCTCAAGCCTATGGATAAAACAATAATACAAGATGACCCCTATTCCCATGTTGCTTCCATTCTATTTGGGAATGAGGATGGGCAAGTAAAGTACAAATAGCAAAATAAAATAGTTGCAATAAGATTGATATATGTCATGATGTAAACACATAAGGAGCATGATTCAAGGTGTTTGAATCATCCCTAAGGTTTCTACCCATGTGAGTGTTCCTGTATCTAGAACTTCATGATTGGGTAGAAGGTGAGAATGAAAGAAGGTGGAAAGGGTTGTCCTGGAATTTACTCCAGAGGCATTTTCACATTAGTTCTACCACTTGTTTGGAGTATAATTTTTGACAAATTACTTAACCTCTCTGAGCTTATACATTGTAAGTTATAAAGGAATATCTGTGCATGAATCATCATTACTCCAGACTTTCACAGCCTACACAGTTGCTCTTTATAAATCTGCCGTCTTGAGTCACTGGCATTGGTTCCTTTGCTACCTGGGTCATCCCATTTCAAAGAGCTAAATATCAAGGAGACTGTTCTGTGGTTGTGGCTTCTCAGCAGCCCATAACTCTTTTTGCAAGGCTTGCAGCTGATCTATTGTGTGTTCTTCAAAGGGTGGCTTTATTCTGCTTTTCCTGCTATGAGCTTTTTGTTCACCTTTGTTTAGTTCAGAATTTCAGGACCATTCCTGAAAAGATGCAGTGGTATATTGTAAACCAAGCACTAGGCCTAGAGTCAAAATCCTGGGGTTACATTCCCAGATTTGCCTGTAATGACTGTTTGACTCATCATGTTTAAAATGTGTATAGCAATAATATACTGTTCTATAGTTTTCTTTGTTCTTATAAAGTAAAATGAAAATCCCTAAATAATTTAAATAATTTCAGGCCATAGAAAAAGATGGAAAGTTCTTTAGTTCCTTTTACAAAGCTAGCATAATCTGATAATTATATAATGATTTCATTAATAAATATGGATGCAAAAAGTCTAGCTAAAACATTAGCTAACCAAATCTCGCACTGATAACTAAGTAGGGCTTATTTCTGTCATATAGTTATTTCAATATCAGAAAATCTATCAGGATAGTTCTTCAAATCAACAAAAAATGAAACCCCCCCCACTAGATTGTCATTAGATACCAAAATGTTACTTTATAATTACATATAAGAACAGTCATTCTTAGCATAACTGTAAGCAAAATAGACAGAAGGAAATTTACTTAAATATAAAAAGACTTATGAAATTCTTCTAGCAAATATAATAAGCAGTCAAATGATGAAATTATTTTGTTTAAAATAAGGAATGAAGTGAGGCTTCCCCCATGACCACTATTATTTATATTCAATTGGAGTTACTTCCAAATGCAATAAGACAAGAAAAGTAAATAATGGGTATAAATATCAGAAGAGATAAAATTGTTTTATCTGTAGATGATGTGACTGGGTACTTAGCAAAACTAAGAGACTAAAAAAATACTAGGTTTGATAAAAGCTTTTGATTAGGTGTTTGGATATATGATAAATACACAAAATCAATAGTTTTTGCTAGCATTGGTTAGCTAGAAATGACTACAGAAAAAAATTCGATTTGTATAGTAACAGAATTTAAAATACAAAGGAATACTCTGAAAGATTTTAAGATTTCAATAACCTTTGCTCCAAAGTAAATCTTATTGAATAAATGGAGAGATGTACAATCTACATGGGAGGACATTGTAAAATTTGTAGTCAAGAATGTTTAATATCAAACCAGATAATTGAATCAGTGGAACAAAGTAGAAATTTCAGAAAAAGATCCAAGTGTTTATGAGAACTTATATAAACAAAAGTGGCATTGCAACCTATTTAAAGGGTAGTTCATTTAATAAATAATGCTGGCAAAATTGGTTACACATATGGAAGAAAACAAAATTTATACCTTCTACCTCACTATACATAAAAATAAAGTCCATATGAATTAAGGAAAGTAATATATTGGTAACTATTAAAATGAATAATGTTAAGCTCTGACTGCAAAGTGAGTGAGATTCTAATCAATAGAAATAAAGTACCAATATGTAAAAACAAGTCTATTTGGATATTTATTACTGCATTGCCTTTTTAAAAAAAAAAAATTGTTTGTTTTTTAAATGCAATTTTATTGGGATATATTCACATACCAGATAATCATCCAAAGTGTACCATCAGTGATTCATAGTATCATCATATAGTTGTACCTCCATCACCACTGTTCTAGTTTGCTGATGCTGCGGAATGCAAAACACCAGAGATGGATTGGCTTTTATAAAAAGGGGGTTTATTTGGCTATACAGTTACAGTCTTAAGGCCATAAAGTATCCAAAGTAACACATCAGTAATCGGGTACCTTCACTGGAGGATGGCCAATGGCATCCGGAAAACCTCTGTTAGCTGGAAAGGCACATGGCTGGCGTCTGCTCCAAAGTTCTGGTTTCAAAATGGCTTTCTCCCAGGACGTTCCTCTCTAGCAAGCTTGCTCCTCTTCAAAACGTCACTCACAGCTGCACTCCGTTCCATCTCTGAGTCAGCACGTTTATATGGCTCCACTGATCAAGGCCCACCCTCAATGGGTGGGGCCACGCCTCCATGGAAATATCCCATCAGTTATCATCTACAGTTGGGTAGGGTGCATCTCCATGCAAACAACCTAATTCAAACGTTCCAACTTAATCCCCACTATTATGTCTGCCCCACAAGATTGCATCAAAGAATATGGCTTTTTCTGGGGGACATAATACATTGAAACCGGCACCACCACAATCAATTTTTGAACATTTTCATTGCTTCAAAAAATAAAAATAAGAATAAAAATAAAAAAGAACACCCAAAACAGCCTATCTCCTCCCTATTATTTATTTATTTTTGTCTTTATTTTCTTACTCATCTATCCATACACTGGAAAAAGGGAGTGTCAGTTACAAGGTTTTCATGATTACACATTCACACCATATAAGCTATTTAGTTACACAATCATCTTCAAGAATCAAGGCTATTGGATTACTGTTCAACAGTTTCAGGTATTTCCTTCTAGCTATTCTAATACACTAAAAACTAAAAAGGGATATCTATATAATGCATAAGAATAACCTCCAGAATGACCTCTCAACTCTGAAATCTCTTAGCCAGTGAAACTTTTTTTTGTTTCATTTCTCTTCCCCCTTTGGGTCCAAGAAAGCTTTCTAAATCCTAAATGCCAGGGCCAGGCTCATCACTGGGAGTCATGCCCCACATTGCCAGGGAGATTTACAGCCCTGGGAGTCATGTCCCACATCGTGGGGAGGGCAGTGAATTTACCTGAAGAGTTGGCTTAGAGAGAGAGACCACATCTGAGTAACAAAAGAGGTTCTCTGGGGGTGACTGTTAGGCATAATTTTAAATAGGCTTAGCTTCTCCTTTGCAGGATTAAGTTTCATGAAGGCAAGCCCCAGGATCAAGGGCTTGGCCTATTAAATCGGTAGCCCCCAATGCTTGTGAGAATATCAGGAATTCCCCAGGTGGGGAAGATTAATATTTCCACATTTTCCTCCAGTCCCTCAAGGGAGCTTTTAAAATATGTTTTTATTCTGTGCCCAAGTTACTCTGGTATGTATCAGGGCTTCACACTAACCTGTACAAACCAACAAGGTCTCACTCCCTACTCAAGATTCCAGATAATTAGGGTGTTCGAATAAACTGATCTTAGATGTTAAATTAGATGGTGTGCTACAGAAGATATAAATTTGCACCAAATAAACATCTCTTCCTTTGGTCTCACACAGAAGTTGAAGTTTTAAAACACAGTCTGATTTGCCTAAGTCATAGCCAAATCAGCTTCATTCATATCTCTAATTGAAGTCTGAGCTCTTTTTCTACTTTTTTTAACAGTGGCTGTATGGGGTGAAGAGCTGCATTGCTTTTTGTGGCAAACAAAAAACATGAAACAACCTCAATGTCCATCAACAGAACTATTGAATAAGAAGATTCATACATTAGAATATTATGCATCCATTTATTTTTTTATTTTTAATTCATTTTTATTGAGATATATTCACATACCATGAAGTCATACAAAGCATACATTCAATTGTTCACAGTACCATTATATAGTTGTATGCATCCATTTAAAAAAATGAATTCCACCTATATCTGTTGTCTTGTAGGGATATCCATAATGCAGTTAAAGGGCAAAAGGTAAGCTGCAAAATTATGTGAAGGGTATGATCCAATTTTGTATCTATATTTTATGTGGATAGAAAAATATATGAAAGTATACATATTGATTTTCTCTGGGAAAAGAGTGAGAATGGAGGGACGTGATAAGGGAGATTTTAACTTTTTCTTTATGCATTGTTAAATTCATGTCATTTGGTACAATGTGCGTGTGTCCCTTTTAAAATTAAAAAAAAAAAAATTAAAAGTGTTAAAATGACCAAATGAGATAATGGAAATGAGGTGCCCTGGTTGATTGACATTATTTCTACACTCTGCCAGATTTTTATTTTATTTTATTATTTTATTTTCTATTATGCTCAAGAATTAGAAAATCATCCTATTGAGAATGGACAATTTTCCCTGTGATTGGATAATATTTTTCCAAATATAAGCCATGAAGTAATACTTCCCAAGAGTTCTCAAAGCCCAGATCCTCAAATTCCAAGTTCTTATATTCAGACTCAAATTACTTATGGACCAAACAACAAACAAACAAACAAACAAAACTAAACAAAACAAAAAACAACCACACACACACAATGGACAATAAGACAACTTACAACACCTAGATTAAAAAGCCCTCTGGCTGTGAAATGATGTGGAGTCAGCTTCCAAAAGGAAGAGTTCTTAGGGCCTTTGAACCTCTTATAGGGTCCTGGTCTCACAGCCAGTAATACTGGTTCCAACTCTTCCAACTTCTGTCTTAGAATATAGTCCTATGTTATATTTCCACTGTCCTACACTGCCACTTAATATGGGCAAAAGGCATTAAAAATTGTTCCAAACGAAAATGTTTCTCCCTCCAATTTAGAACACCTTTGAGGATTTTACAGGCTATTGTAATGAACTATAAGTGTCAGACACCCCTGAGAATATTCTGCTTCTTTGAACTCTTTGGTTTTGAGGATAATGAGTAAACAGAAATTTCCTTTTATATGTTGGCCATCACCATCTCTTGCCAAACCTGGCATAATGAACCGACGCCAACTTCTACCTGTCTTGTTTTAGAGTTTACAGCCACCAGAACAGAAATTTGGGATGGTTTGCTTTCCAGTGAGAGTTGGGAGCCTCTTGGTTAGACTCCACTATTCCCTGCACATGTGACTTGAGGCAGGTTATTTAAGAGCGGCGATCTGGTGGGACGGACAAAGCTTATAGTTTGGAATTAGAGAGCAGCTGTAGCCCATGCCTTTGTGTGTATGTATTTACAAGGCTTAGAATTGCCTAGATAATGATTGTAAGCACTTTCTGATGTTTGTAACCTGTAAACAAATGCCAGTAATTGACTGACTGGCTGAGCCAGATGAGTTTCCCAGAGGATGGGTTCCTGGCAGCTTTCCTGTGTATCTTCAAGCATAGCTATTTGTAATAGAAGAAATAAAATTGGAGCAAGAGAACAGCTTGGCTTCATTCCTTTGATAGTGGGAAGGGGTTGTGACTTGAACTCATCTGTCTGTAGCCTGATGTTAAGAGTAGCTCAGATGAAAATTTCAAATTAAATAAGTAAGTCTAAGAGAATGCATTATGAGCTCAATGTTCAATGAACAAAATAAAAATGATTTCAGCCGAGGGAGTTAATTTGACTCTGGGGATGAGTTTATATATTTCCTCTTTAAACATGATTGGAATTCAGTCCTGAGGATCAAATATTGACATTTACAAGATGACTTCTTATACTATACAGCAATGGGAATGAATAATTGTAGCTACATGCAACAATATGAACGAATATCACAAATATGATTTTACAAGAAGACAGATACAAAAGTACTTGCTGTGTGATTCCATTTACATAAAGGTCAAAAACATGCAAAACTCTTCTATGGTGTTAGAAGTCTGGAAAGTAGTTGCCCTTGGGGAGTTGAGTGACACAAAAGAGTACAAGGCAGGGATTTAGGGTGCTGGTTTTGTTCTATTTCTTATCTAGGTATAGGTATGTGAGCGTGTTCAGCTTTTGAAAATTTCATTAATCTATATACTAATGATAAGTACGCTTTTCTTGTATATGTTACATGTCAATAAAAAGTTAGAAAAATCAATTTCTTTTGGCCATCTTCCCATCCCTTCCATTCCTTTAACTGACCTATTTGGTGTCCTTGGTAGCTGGTAACCATCCTTCATCCCCCATCACGCTACCATCTTATGGGTAGGTAAATCTTTAATAAGGGTTACAGTTGATTAACATTAAATTCCTTTGAGTCCTTGACTACTTAGAGTGGGTTCAATTATTTTAGTCGTTTCCACCTGATATTTTCCAGAGAGGATCATCTGATAAATAAGTCTCATTAAAATTCCAGAGTGAAGGGTGCCATAATCATATATAGAAAGTCAAATTTCACCTTCTTCACAAACTAGTTTAGGGCCTGGTCTGCTAACTAAGCTTTTTTATTTTTAAGTAGAGAAGTTGTGAGTTTACAGAACAATCATGCATAAAATACAGGATTTCCACATACCATCCCACCCCACCCTGTTACAATTAATGGTAGCCCACTTTCACAACCACACCATTAATCAAAGTCCGTGGTTTAATCTAGGGTTCACCGTTTGGATAGTGTAGTTCCATAGATTTTTTAAAAAAATTTTTTTCTGTTGCCATGTATATGATAGAATGCTTCCCTTTTTAATCATATTCAGGTATATATTTCAGTGCTGTTAATAATGTCCACAGTGTTCTGCTACCATCACCACCATCCAATACCAAAAGATTTCCAAAACAAATAGGAGCCATGTACATTTTAAACTTTAGCTTCTCATTCCCGATCCCCATTTCTACCCCCATCCTCACCCCCACTTCCCCTGGTAAACTATAGTCTAGATTCTAACTCTTTGAGTTTACATATTCTAATTGGTTCATATCACTGAGCTAATAAATATTTGTCCTTCTGTGTATGGCTTATTTCACTCAACATATCTTTGAGGTTCATCCATGTTGTTGCATGTATCAGGACTTCATTCCTTTTTATGATTGGAAAATATTTCATTATATGTATATACCTCATTTTGTTTATCCATTCATCAGTTGATGGACACTTGAGTTGCTTCCATCTTTTGGCAATTGTGAATAATGCCACTATGAACATCAATGTAAATATCTGTTCCAGTCCTTGCTTTTAGTTCTTTTGGGTATATATCTAGTAGAGACATTGCTGGATCCTATGGTAGTTCTATACTTAGCTTTCTGAGGAACTGCCAAACTGCCTTCCACAGTGGCTGCACTGTTTTAAATTGCCACAAGAAATGAATGAGTGTTCCTATTTCTTCGCATTATCTCCAACACTTTTTATTTTCAATTTTTTAAATAGCAGCCATTCTAGTAAGTGTGAAATGATATCTCACCGTGGTTTTGATTTGCATCTCACTGACGGCTAATGGATATTGAGCATCTTTTCCTGTGCTTTCTGGCCCTTTGGGTGTCTTCTTCGAAGAAATATTTATTCAACTCTTTGGCTCATTTTAAAATTAGGCCTGGCTTTAATACTACAATATTGAGGACCAAGAAGGACAAAGAGGATGGAGGGGTGGGGAGGTTTCAGGTCATTATGACTTGTCTGAGAACAAGTCTGAGAATAGATTCTTAAAACAGCACAGGGCAAGAAACAAATAGCCTCATTAGCCTCAGAGAAGGTAAACTAAGAGACCATTCCCTAAAACAAAGTCCTAAAGACGCTTCCCTATGTTTTCTTCTACAAGTTTGATAGTTCTAGCTCATACTTGTGTCTTTGATCCATTTTGAGTTGATTTTTGTATATGGTGTGAAGTAGGGGGTCTTCCGTCTTTTTTTTTTTTTTTTCAAATGGAGATCCACTTTTCCCAGCACCATTTATTAAAGAGACTATTCTTTTCTAATTGAGTGGTCTTTGCCACCCTGCCAAAAATGAGTTGGCCATAAATGTGAAGGTTGATTTTGGAGCCCTCAATTCTATTCCATTGTTCTATATGTCTGTCCTTGTGCCAGTACATTGCTGTTTTGATTACTGTGGCTTTGTAATAAGTTTTAAGTTCATGAAATGTGAGTCCTCCAACTTCATTCTTCCTTTTCAAGACGGCTTTAGCTCTTTGGAGCCCATTACCCTTCCATATAAATTTGATGATTGGTTTTTCCATTTCTACAAAGAAGGTTGCTGGAATTTTGATTGGGATTGCATGAATCTATAAATTGCTTTGAGTCATATTGGCATCTTAACAATATTTAGTCTTCCAATCCATGAGCATGGAATATCCTTCCATTTATTTAGGTCTTCTTTCTTTCTTTGGAAGTGTTTCATAGTTTTTGTATACAAGTTTTTTACATCTTTGGTTAGATTTATTTCTAGATTTTTGATTCTTTTAGTTGCTATTGTGAATGGAATTTTTTTTCTTGATTTCTTCTTCTGATTGTTCATTGCTTGTGTTTAGGAACATTACCTATTTTTGGGGTGTTAATGTTGTACCTTGCCACTTTGTTGAATTCTTTTATTAGCTGTAGGAGCTTTATTGTGTTTTTTCAGGATTTTATGTAATAGGATCATATCATCTGCAAATAGGGAAAGTTTTACTTCTTTTTTTTTTGCAAATTGGATGCCTTTTATTTTTTTTCTTGCTTAATTACTCTGGCAAGAACTTCCAGTACTATGTTGAATAAAAGTGGTAACAGTGTGCATCCTTGTCTTGTTCCCAATCTTAGAGGGAAAGCTTTCAGTCTTTCACCATTAAGATTGATGTTAGTTGTGGGCTTTTCATATATGCCCTTTATTGTGTTGAGGGTTGAGGAACTTTCCTTCTATTCCTAGAGTTCTGAGTATTTTTATCAAGAAAGGGTGCTATTATTTTGTCAAATACTCTTTCTGAGTAATTGAGATGGTCATGTATTTTTTTTCCTTCATTCTGTTAATGAGGTGTATTACATTAATTGATTTTCTTATGCTGAACCAATTTTGCATACAAGGGATAAATCCCACTTGATCATGGTATATAATTCTTTCAGTATGCTTTGGGATTCAGTTTGCTAGTATTTTGTTGAAGATTTTTGCATCTATATTCAAAAGAGATATTGGTCTGTAATCTTCTTTTCTTGTGGTATCTTTAGCTTTGGTATGAGGGTGATGTTGGCCTCATAGAATGAATTAGGGAGGTGTTCTAGTTTGCTAATGCTGTGGAATGCAAAACACCAGAGATGGATTGGCTTTTATTAAAAAAAAGGGGGTTTATTTGGCTACACAGTTACAGTCTTAAGGCCATAAAGTGTCCAAGGTAACACATCAGTAATTGGGTACCTTCACTGGAGGATGGCCAATGGCATCCAGAAAACCTCTGTTAGCGGGGAAGGCACGTGGCTGGCGTCTGCTCCAAAGTTCTGGTTTCAAAATGGCTTTCTCCCAGGACGTTCCTCTCCAGCAAGCTTGCTCCTCTTCAAAATGTCACTCACAGCTGCACTGCATTCCTTCTCTTTGAGTCAGCTCATTTATATGGCTCCACTGATCAAGTCCCACCCTGAATGGGTGGGGCCATGCCTCCATGGGAATATCTCATCAGAGTCATCACCCACAGCTGGGTGGGGCACATTCCAAGCAAATCTAATCAGCACCAAAACTTCTGCCCCACAAGACTACATCAAAGATAATGGCATTTGGGGGACACAATACATTCAAACTGGCACAGGAGGGTTACCTGTTCTTCAATTTTCTGGCAGAGTTTGAACAGAATTGGAATTAAGTTTATTTGACAGAATTCCCCTGTGAAGCCACTTGGTCCTGAGCTTTTCTTTGTTGGGAGGTTTTTATGACTGATTTAATCTTTTTAATAGTAATTGGTTTTTAAAGATCTTCTATTTCTTCTTTTTTTGTTTTTGTTTTTTTATTTTGAAATAAATTCAAAGTTACAGGAACAGTTGCAAAAACAATACTAACCCCAAACACAGAATTCCATCATACCCTGACCGCCCTCCCCTGATAGCTCAATCCACCAACTTTAACGTGCTGTCACATCACTATTTCTTTCCCTCCCTCCCTCCCTCCCTCCATATCTATCATCCATCATCTTTTGCTCTGTCTTCTGAACATATGAGAGCTAGCTGCACACATCCTTGAACATACACTATAATTCACGTATACACTTCCCATGAACAAGAACATTCTTTTATGCTTTCCCATTAAGTGCAGCTAAGAAGTACAAGAGATTCAACAATGATATGAAGCTTACATTCTATATTTCCTTTTCCTTATGTCTCAACTGTGTCCCTTTGAGCCACCTGTCCTCTATCCTCCAATCTCATCCAAGTTCATCCTTGGCATTCAATTGTCATCTATTTAGACTGTCTTTTTTTTTTTTTTTTCAATTGTGGAGACATATATACAGCCTAAATCTTCCCATTCCACCCACTCCCTAGCCTTCCATTAGTGGGATTAATCACATTTAGAATGTTGTAATGCTCTTTCCCATCATCCATTACTAGAAATTTCCCTTCACCTCAAACAGCAACCCTACACTCATTTCTTAACTCCCCATTGCCCCTTCCCCCATTTCTCTTAACCCAAACTCTACTTTTCATCTCTATGGTTATATTCTCTGATAATTTCTTTGTGTTTACTGTGGGGCTTAAAATTAACCTCTTAAATCCATTTCAATCTTGTTTTTCTTTGATACCACCTTCACTTCAATAGGACACATAAACTATGTTCCTATACTCCTCCATTCCCCCACATTTATATAGTTGTCTAAAATTACATATTTTATGTTGAGTTCAAAACCACTGATTTGTCATTAGAGTTTGTGTATTTTATATCATGTAGGAAGTAAATAGTGGAGTTACAGTTCAAAAATTATTGACTTCTATTTGTATTCCATTGTGGTCAGAGAATGTGCTTTGAGTATATTCAATTTTTTTTTTTTTTTAATTTCTTGAGGCTTGTTTTATGTCCCAGCTTATGGTCCCTTCTGGAGAAAGATCCGTGATCACTGGAGAAAAATGAGTGCCCTGGTGATTTGGGATGTAAGGTACTATATATGTCTGTTAAAATTCTCTATATCTCTTTCTCCTTTCTTTGTTTCTCTGTTGGTAGGGCTCCCTTTAGAATCTGAAGTAGGGCAGGTCTTTTATTGGCATTTGTTTGTCTGTGAAAAATTTAAGCTCTCCCTCAAATTTGAAGGAGAGTTTTGCTGGATAAAGTATTCTTGGTTGGAAATTTTTCTCTCTCAGAATTTTAAATATGTCATGCCACTGCCTTCTCGCCTCCATGGTAGCCGCTGAGTAGTCACAACTTAGTCTTATGTTGTTTCCTTTGTATGTGGTGAATTGCTTTTCTCTTGCTGCTTTCAGAACTTGCTCCTTCTCTTCAGTACTTGAGAGTCTGATCAGAATATGTCTCGGAGTGGGTTTATTTGGATTTATTCTATTAGGAGTTCTCTGGGCATTTATGCTTTGTGTATTTATATTGTGTATAACGTTGGGGAAGTTTTCCCCAACAATTTCTTTGAATACTCTTTCTAGACCTTTACCCTTCTCTTCCCCTTCTGGGACACCAATGAGTCTTACATTTGGACGTTTTATTTTATCTATTGTATCCCTGAGATCCATTTCTATTTTTTTGATTTTTTTATCCATTCTTTCTTTTGTTCTTTCATTTTCTGTTCTGTGGATTTCTAGGACACTGAGACATTGTTCAGCTTCCTCTAGTCTTGTATTGTGAATATCCAGAGTCTTTTTAATTTGGCCAACAGTTTCTTTTATTTCCATAAGATCTTCTATTTTTTTATTTACTCTTGCAATGTCTTCTTTATGCTCTTCTAGGGTCTTCTTTATGTCACTTATATTCTGGGCCATGGTCTTCTTGATGTCTTTTAAATTCTTTGCCATGTTTTCATTCCTCAATTGTAGTTCTTTGATTAATTGTGCAAGGTATTCTGTCTCTTCTGATATCTTGATTTTTGTGTTGGAGTTGGATTCTCCATATCATCTGTTTTTATCATATGCATTAAGATTTTCTGTTGTTTTTGGCCTCTTGGCATTTGCTTTGCTTGATAGGGTTCTTTCAAGTTGTAAAAAAAAAAAAATACCTATCTAATTTTTCAGAAACAGAGTTTGGTGGCATACACTTTCTCTAACTACCCAGCAGATGGCGTCTATGAGTCACCTTTACCCCTCAAGTCAGTTCTCCACCTTGTCCCTGCGGTGTGTGGGGAAATGATTCTTGTGGGGTTCAGTTGGAGAACTCAGTTTGGGTGTGTTGCTGGAGCCATCTACCCTGAATGTGGGGCATGTGTATGGGTGGCCAGGGGGGAAGAACAGTTTTAATATTCAAATCTCCCAGGTTCCCGGGGATTCAAGGCCACCGCAAGTTTCATTTCAGCCCCAGACCCTCTCTCTCGCTGTCCCACAAACCACCGGACTTGGCGTAGTGTCCCTGGGTCCTCCGAGCAGGTCCCCCCGCCCAGCCACAATCCTCCAGGACCTCTGCTGAGGGAATGCTGTGCTACATCACCAGTGCACGCCATCCCTCAAGGGAAGCCCCGGGCTGCCGGGCCATGCTGGGGCACTTTCAACCTGATACAAAGATGGCCAAATGGGGCATCTCCACACCCTCCTCCTCGCACAGTTCCTCCTTCCCAGCTCTGGGACAACTGGCGGGACTCTGGGCTGTGGGCATGGCCCCGGGCAGGAGTTTATCCAGCCCTCCGGGGAGCCAGCTGCTAGCCATGGGGTTTCTTTCTGCTTCTGGCTCTCCTCTCCATTCCCCTGGCCCCAAGGGTATCTGCAGCAGGCTATCTTCCAGGCCAGATACCAAGAGGCCAGCCCAGGCCCCTCTTACTGTGTTTTACTGCATGGTTCCCACTATTGCAGCTGCAGCCGCTCCTGGGTTTTTCCCTTTTTTTTTGTTTTTTTTTTTAAAGAGCCCGTCGGTCTCCAAATGCCAAACCCTGGCTTTCCCAGACCGCTGCATGGCTGTGGGTCTTCTAGCCAGCTTACTCACTCATTTCAGAGTGCAGACTCCTGGTTTCACCAAGTATACGGCCTCTGTGGAATTAGAAGACCTTGTCCAGCTGGTGCATCACTGTAACTGGTATTCTGGGTCACTTTCTGGTTTTTATGTAGTGTTTTTCATGGAGGTGTATTTTTGCCCTGTCTCACCTAGCCTCCATCTTAGTTTCTTCTATTTCTTCTTGACTCATGTAGATAGTTTGTGTATTTCTAAGAATTTTTTTTTTATTTCATAAAGGTTATCTTATTTATTGCCATACAGGCTTTCATAGTATCCACTTATAGTCCTTTTTATTTCAGCAGGGTCTTCAGTAATGTCACCCTTTTCATTTCTGATATCATTATTTGTATTCTCTCTCTTTTTTTCTTTGTCAGTCTAGCTAAAGATTTGTCAATTTTATTAATCTGTTCAAAGAACCAACTTTTTGTTTTGTTGATGCTCTCTGTTATTTTTTTGTTTACTATTTCATGTATCTCCACCCTCACCTTTATTTCCTTCCTTCTTCTCATTTTGGGTTTAGTTTCCTCTTCTTTTTCTAGTTCTTCCAGTTTTGAGGTTAGTTCTCTGATTTGAAGTCTTTTTCTTTTTTAACATAAGAATTTAGAGGTATAAATTCCCTCTCATTACTGCCTTTGCTGCATCCCATAAATTTTGGTATGTTGTATTTTCATTTTCATTTGCCTCTATATATTTCCAGATTTCACTTCTGATTTCCTCTTTAACCCATTGGTTGTTCAAGACTATGTTGTTTAACTTCCAAATATCTGTGAATCTTCCCTTTATCCCTCTATTATTGATTCCTGGCTTCATTCCATTGTGGTCAGAAAATATACACTGTATGGTTTCAATATTTTTTAATTTAGTGAGACTTGCTTTGTGACCCAACATATGGTCTATCCTGGAGAATGATCCATGTGCACTTGAGAAGAATGTGTATTCTGTTTTTGTTGGGTGCGGTGCTCTATATGTGTCTATATATGGTTTAATGTATCATTCAAGTCCTGCACTTCCTTATTGATCTTCTGACTAGATGTTCTCTCCATTATTGTGAATGGTATGTTAAAGTCTCCTACTATTAATGCAGAACCATCAGTTTCTCCCGTGAAATCTGTCAGTATTTGCTTCATGTATTTTGGGGTTTTGCTGTGAGGTGAATATATAAAATATGATTGTTACATCTTCCTGTTGAATTTTGCCCTTTATTAGTATGTAATGACTATCTTTGTCCCTTGTAACAGTTTTTGACTTAAAGTCTATTTTATCAGATATTAGTATATCCATTCCAGCTCTCTTTTGGTCACTACTTGTGTTCTGGTTTCCTAATGCTGCCATTATGCAAAATACCAGAAATGGATTGGCTTTTATAAAGGGGGTTTATTTGGTTACAAATTTACAGTTCTGAGGTCATAATAGTGTCCAAACTAAGGCATTGACAAGAGGATACCTTCACTGATGAACGGCCAATGGCATCTGGAGCACCTCTGTCACCTGGGAAGACACATGGCTGGCATCTGCTGGTCCTTTACTCCCGGGTTGCATTTCAAAATGGCATTCTCCAAAATGTCCCTGGGTTTCTCTTAGCTTAGCATCTCCAAATGCCCTCCTGTCCACATCTTCCAGAGTCTAAACATCAGCAAACATCTGGGTCTGTGTTGGCTCTTAGCTTCTCTCTTAAATACTCCAGTAAACTAATCAAGACCCACCCTGAATGGGCAAGGCCACATCTCCATGGAAAAAATCTAATCAAAAGTATCAGCCACAGTTGGGTGAGTCACATCTCCATGGAAAAACTCAGTCAAAAGTTTACACCTAATCAAAAGACTAATAAATATGCCCCCACAAGATTGCATTAAAGAATATGTTTTTTTGGGAGACATAATATATCCAAACTGGCACAATTTGCATGGCATATGTTTTTCCATCCTTTCACCTCCAACCTCCTTGTACCTTTGACTGTAAGGTGAGCCTCTTGCAGACAGCATATAGTTGGTTCATGCTTTTTTATCCATTCTGCTAGTCTCTGCCTATTGACTGGAGAGATTAATCCGTTAACATTTAAATTCACTACTGATAATACAAGACTTTCTTCTGCCATTTTGCTACTTATCCTTTGTAAGTCTTAAACTTTTTTGTCCCCCACTTCTGTTAATGCCTGATTTTATATTAATTTGCTTTCTTGTGTTGCGCTATATTGAGTGCCTTCCCATTTCTAACTGGATGTATTTTTCATCTATTTTCTTTGTTGTTAACATGGGTTAAAATATAACATCCTAAATATATAACAATCATATTTGGTTTTATACCAACTTAATTTCAATAGCATGCACATATACTTTTCCTATACCCCTCCATTCCTCCATCATTTTTTTACTTATTACCAGTTATATCTTGGTTCATTGCATGCCCTAGAACCTAGATTTATCATTAT
Source organism: Choloepus didactylus (assembly GCF_015220235.1). Lineage (NCBI taxonomy): Eukaryota > Metazoa > Chordata > Mammalia > Pilosa > Megalonychidae > Choloepus > Choloepus didactylus. The sequence goes on from NC_051309.1 coordinate 45,591,017, forward strand.
TTTTTATGTATTTGCATTTTAGCACCTGTAGGAAGTAAGAAGTGGAGTTACATCCCAAACAATACAGTACAATAATTCTAGCATTTGTAATTACCCAAATAGTTACCTTTACCACAGGTCTTTATTTCTGTTATGCTGCTTTGAACCACTATCTAGCATGCTTTCATTTTGTCTGAAGATCTCCTTTTAGCATTGCTTGTAGGTCCGGGCTACTGATGGTGAACTTCCTCAGCTCTTGTTTATCTGAGAATGTATTAATTTCTCCCTCATTTAAAAAATTTTACTAAAGCAGTTGTAGATTTACAGAAAAAGCATGCAGGAAATATGGACTCCCCATATACCTCCCCTATTAACATCTTGCATTATTCTGGTACATTTATTACACTGTACTATAATCCATAGCTTACTTTAGGGTTCTCTGTGTTGTACAGTTCTACAGATTTAAAATATATATGTGTGTGTGTATATATATATTATTGAGATTGTTCACATACCATACAACTATCCAAAGATCCAAAGTGTAAAATCAATTGCCCATAGTACCATCGTACAGCTGTGCATCCATCAACACAATTAATTTTTTTTCAATTTTCAGAACATTTTCATTACTCCAGAAAAGAAATGAAGACAAAAAAAGGAAAATAAGATCCTCCCATACTTCTAACCATGCCCCTCTCCATTATTGATTCATAGTTTTGGTATAGTACATTTGTTACTGTTGATGAAAGAATGTTAAAATACTACTAACTGTGGTATATAGTTTGCAATATGTATATATTTTTCCTATATGCCCCTCTATTATTAACTTCTAGTTATAGTGTGATACATTTTTTCTAGTTCATGAAAGAGATTTCTAACATTTGTACAGTTAATCACAGACATTGTCCACCACAAGATTCATTGTTTTATACATTCCTGTATTTTAACCTCCAACTTTCCTTCTGATGACATATGTGATCTGAGCTTACCCTTTCCACCACCTTCACACACCTTTCTGCACTGTTAGTTATTCTCACAACATGCTACCATCACCACTGTCCATTTCCAAACATTTAGGTTCACCCTAGTTGAACATTCTGCTCATAATAAGCAACCACTCCCCATTCTTTAGCCTCATTCCATATCCTGATAACTTATATTTCATGTATTTGAACTTACATATTATAATTAGTTCAGATCAGTGAGATCCTGCAATATTTGCCTTTATGTGTCTGTCTTATTTCATTCAATATAGTGCCCTCAAGTTTTCTTCATCAACCTATTTATTTTAAGAGGGTTTTGTTCACACACCATACATTCCATCCTAAGTAAACAATTGTTGGTTCCCTATATAGTCACATATTTATGTATTCAGCACCATTGCCACTATCTATATAAGGACATCTCCATTCCTTCCACAAAGATGGAGGAAGAGTCAAAGAAAGCAGAGAGGCAAAAGAAAAAGGAAAGAGAAAGAGAGAAAACAAACAAACAAAAACACACAAAACTTGATAGCTAGAAAGCAACAAAAGGAAAAATAGTATTAGCCTAAAGTAGAATAGAGTCAGACAACATCACCAATGCCAGGAGTCCCATACCCTTCCTCTATTTGCCACCCACCATATGCATTTAGCTTTGATATATTGCCTTTGTTATATTAAAGGAAGCATAATACAATGTTTCCGTAAATTATGGTTTCTAGTTTGCAATGACTGTATTTTCCCCCCCAATCCCACCCTATTTTTAACACCTTGCAATGTTGACATTCATTTATTCCAACTCATGTAAAAACATATTTGTACCTTTTATTACAATCGTTGAGCCCCCTAGGTTTCCCTGAGTTATACAGTCCCAGTCCTTATCATTTGTCTTTCGTTGTGGTGTCCCACATGGCCCCAGCCTTCCTCTTTCAACCATATTCACAGTCATCTTTGTTCAATGTACTTACATTGCTTTACTACTATCTCCCAAAATTGTTTTCCAAACCTCTCACTTCTGTCTTTTCCTTTCTGTCTGCAGTGCTTCCTTTAGTGTTTCCTATAGAGCAGGTATCTTGTTCACAAGCTCTGTTGTTGTCTGTCAGAGAATATTTTAAGGTCTCCTTCATATTTGAAGGATAGTTTTGCCAGATATAGGATTCTTGGTTGGTGGTTTTTCTCTTTCAGTATCTTAAATATATCACCCCACTTCCTTCTTGCCTCTATGGTTTCTGCTGAGAAATCCACACATAGTCTTATCAAGCTTCCTTTGTATGTGATGGATCACTTTTCTCTTGCTGCTTTCAGGATTCTCTCTTTATCATTGATGTTTGATACTCTGATTATTAAGTGTTGTGGTATAGGCCTATTCAGATCTATTCTGTTTAGGGCACACTGTGCTTCTTGGATCTGTAATTTTACGTCTTTCATGAGAGATGGGAAATTTTCATTGATTATTTCCTCTATTATTGCTTCTGCCCCTTTTCCCTTCTCTTCTCCTTCTGCAACACCAATGACACATACATTCTTGTTTTTTGTTTTGTCCTTATGTTCCTGGAGACATTGCTCATATTTTTCCATTCTTTTCTCTATCTGTTCTTTTGTGTGTAGGCTTTCAGGTGCCTTATTCTCCAGTTCCTGGGTATTTTCTTCTGTTTCTTGAGATCTGCTGTTGTATCTTTCCATTGTGTCTTTCATCTCTTGTGTTGTGCCTTTCATTTCCGTAGATTCTGATGGTTTTTCGAACTTTCAATTGCTACCTTATGTATGCCCAGTGTTTTCATTATATGGTTCAGCTCTTTCACCATATTGTTCCTAGACTTTTTGAATTGACTTATTATTCATTATTTAAATTCCTGTATCTCAGTTGAAGTGTAAGTTTGTTCCTTTGGCTGGGCCATAACTTCATTTTTCTTGGTGTAGGTTGTAGTTTTCCGTTGTCTAGGCTTCATTTCCTTGGTTACCCCATTCAGGTTTTCCCAGACCAGAGCAGGCTCAGGTCCCAGAAGGAAGAAATATTCCATATCTGGTTTCCCTGAGGGTGTGTCTTAGAAAATTGGTACACCCTGTGATGCCTCAGGTCACTGTGCCTTTCTACCCAGCAGGTGGCGCCTGTCAGGCTGTAGCTCCACACTGCTATAAGGAGGTGTGGCCTGTGGCTGTTCTCCCTCAGGCTCTGGGGTCTGATTCCGAATGGAAGGCAGGTAGTAGAGCTAGGCCCTACCCCTTTACTCTTAGAGAAGATAGACTCCCCAGGGAGAGGTCATTAGCATTTCAATTGTCTCTCTCTGCCTGTGCTATCTCCACCCTTGTCTGGGTCAGAGTACTGGGAACTGAAAATGGCTGAGGCTTTCTCCACTGAGCCAAAACAGGGACAGAAATTCCCCTTCAGAGCTAGTCCATGGTGACCCTCCAGTTCACCAAGGTCAGTCGTCACCCAAAACCTCTGTCTGCTTGTTGGGGATTCGTAATGAGCAGTCCACACTCTCTAATTAAAACCCCAGTTGGAGCTCAGCTGAGCTATATTCACTTGCTGGGAGAGAGCTTCTCTCTAGCACTATCAGGCTTTGCAGCTCAGGCTGTGGGGGGAGGGGTCTCCCCTTGTGGATCTGCAGTTTTTACTTACAGATTTTTTGCTGTGATCTCAGGCATTACTCCCAATTCAGGTTGGTGTATGATGAGTGGATGGTCACATTTGTCCCCCCACAGTTATTCCAGATTATTTACTAGTTGTTCCTGGTTTTTCATTAGTTGTTCCAGGGGGACTAACTAGCTTCCACTCCTCTTTATGCCACCATCTTCTTTTCTCTATATAGCTTTTTTTTTTTTAATTCTTTTTATTCTAGTAACATACACAACCTAAAATTTCCCATTTTAACCATGTTCAAAAGTATGATTCAGTGCTATTTATTATGTACAGTGTTGTACTGTCATCACCACCATCCATTACCAAAACTTTTCCACCAACCCAAATGGAAACTCTGCACAATTCAAGCATTAATTCCTTTCCCTACCTCTTTCCCTAGCTTTTTTTTAATTGCATGTCTTTATTTTATTACTCATCTAACCAAACACTGGATAAAGGGGGTGTCAGTCACAAGGTTTTTACAATCACACGGTCACAAGATAAAGGCTATATAGTTATAGAATCATTATCAAAGATCAGGGCTACTAAATTACAGTTCAACCATTTCAGGTTTTTTCTTTTGGCTAATTTAATACACTAGAAGCTAAAAAGAAATATCTCTATAATGAGTCCATAGTCATAATCATTTTTAAAATCCTAGCTTCTCAGTTACAGCTCCCCCCTTTTATTTGAACATTGTTTCACTCTTCAGGGATATCTGGGCAGTGTCCATTCTAGCTTCATGCTGAAAAGGGGTGTAGGCACAACAGGGTAGAGGAATGAAACTGGTTGATATTCTTGGAGAGATTGGTTCATCTGGGTTTAGAGCTTATCTGACATAGGTACAATCTGGAGGCTTTACATTTCTGAAAAAAATAATCTTAAGTAAAATATTTAGAGTCTTATATATAGCCCAGGGTATTCTTCAGGGTTTTCAGGAATACTGTTGTTTGGGGCTTGGCATACTGTTGCAATTTGCAATATCTGGCTGAAGCTTGCATAAGGGTAACCTCCAGAATGACCTCTTAACTCTCTTTGAAATCTCTTAGCCACAGAAACTTTATTTTGTTTCATTTCTTTTTCCCTTTTTGGTCAAGAAAGCATTTTCTATTCCATTTGCCAGTGCCAGGCTCATCCCTGGGAGTCATGTCCCACGATGCCAAAGAGACTTACACTCCTGGAAGTCATCTCCCATGTGGGGGAGAGAGTAGTGAGTTTATTTGCAGAGCTTGGCTTAGAAAGACAAGCCATATCTGACCAACAAAAGAAGTGCTCTAAGAGTAACTCTTAGGCATAATTTTAAGTAGGCTTAGCTTCACCATTACAGAAATAAGTTTTATAAGGGCAAGCCTCAAGATCAAAGACTTGGCTTATTAAATTGGGAGTCCTATTGCTTGAGAGAATATCAGGAATTCTCCAGATGGGGAAGTTTAATAGTTCCATATTTTTTCCCCAGTTCCTCAAGGGACTTTGCAAATACTTTTTCATTTTCTGCCTCAAATGCTCTGGAATGTACAGAATATCAAGACTTCATTTGTATTCTAGATTCTATGTAATTAGGTTGTTTAAATAAACTGACCAGACAAGTTAAATTATTGTGCAGCAGAAAATTTAAATTTTGGACAAAATAAACATCTCTTTCTTTGCTCTCACACAGAAGTTGAAGTTTAAAAATACAGACAATTTCATCCTTTACACTGTATTCTGATTCACTTTAGTTCTCACCAGATGAGCTTCATTCATATCTCTAATTGAAGTCTGATCTCTTTTTCAGCTTCTTTCAACAGTTGCTGTATGGAGTAATGCAGACTTCTAGAGCTGCAGAACTCTTGCTCTGAGTCTCAGGTGTCACACAAAAAAACAAAGTTCCAGGGGACTACCAGGTTATACACAAAAAGCACAACATCTCAATATTTAGAAGTAACAGTTAAAACACAGGAATAGATGTGGCTGATGTAAGAGTTTAAAATCTATGCCTTAATTTTCTTATAGGCATTTTCTAAATGAAGCTATTTTCAGAAATAAAAACATTTGACAGTTGACTTATATTGGGGTCATCAGCCACCAACACTAGCAGAAGTTTTGTCCTGTCTCACCTTCATACATTTACCAGGGTTATGTTAATTACCAGGTAGGACATAATTTATATACTTGCCTTGCTTCTGTCTCTTTTTTTTTCCAAAATGGTTTTATTCACACACCATACAAACCATCCTAAGTGTACAATCAATGGTGTTTGGTATAATCACATAGTTATACATTCACCACTACAGTCATTATGAGAACAGTCTCATTTCTTTCAAAGGAAAAAAATCCCATAACCCATATATCTCCGTTTTTGACATTTAGCTTTGGTGTAGTGCCTTTTTACAATTAATGAAAGAATATTTCAATGTTATAGTTAACTATAGACCTAAGTTTACATTAATTGTGTTTTTTTCCATATTAACATCCTATTATTAACACCATGTGATAGTGACACACATTTGTTCTAGTTCACATGAGAACTCTCTTATATTTATACATTTAAACAACATCATTGTCCACTCTGGGTTTTGCTAATTAATACAGTCCTAGTTTTTATCCTCTAGCTTTCCTTCTGGTGACATAGACAACTCTAGTCTTCCTCTTTCAACTATACTCACACTCCACTTTCTTAATTACACTTAAGGTATTGTGTTACCCTCACAAAGTATTATGCTATTCATTTCTGAACCTTTACAATGAGCCTTATTTAACAGTCTGTACTCCTTAATCATTGACTGCCCAGTCTCTTCCCACTTTCTATTTCCTGATAACCTATGCTCTTGAATTTAATTCTCAGAGTTTGCTCATTATAGTTAGTTTATGTTAGTGAGACCATACCATATTTGTCCTTTTGTTTCTGGTTTATTTCATGCAACATAATGTCTTCAAGGTTCATTCACCTTGTTGCGTGCCTCAGAACTTCATTCCTTTCTACAGCCACACAATATTCCATTGTATGTATATACCACATTTCGCCCTTCCAGTTGTCAGTTGATGGTCCCTTGGGTCACTTCATCCTTTGGCAATCGTGCATAATGCCACCATAAACATCAGTATATAAATGTCTATTTGTGTACCTGCTTTCAGTTCTTCTGGGTATATACCTAGTATGGGATTACAAGATAATATGGAAACCTTACACTTACCTTCCTGTGGATCTGACACACTGCCCTTCAGAGGGACTGCACTATTCTACTTCCCTACCAACACTGAATAGGTATATCTTTCTCCACATCTTCTCCATCACTTATATTTTTTTGTTTGTTTTTAAATAGCTTTTTTCACACACTATACAACTCAACGTAAGTGTACAGTCAATGGTTCCTGGTATAATCATATAGTTATGCATTCACCACCACAATCTTTATGAGAATATTTCTATTTCTCCTGCAATGAAAGAAGAAAATAATAAAAAAGGAAAGAGAAATGAAAAAAAAACAAAAAAAAGAAAAAGAAAAAATCCCATACCCCTCCCTTATACCCTTCTGTTATTGGTGTTTAGCTTGGGTATATTGCCTTTGTTATAGTTAATGAAAGAATTTTACAATGCTACTGTTAACTGTAGACCCTAGTTTAATACATTGTATTTTTTCCATATACCATCTGATTTTTAACACCTTGCAATGGTGACATACATTTGTTCTTGCTTATGTAAAAATTTTTTACATTTGTACAGTTAATCACCATCATTGCCCACTCGAGATTTTGCTAAGTTATACAGTCCCAGTTTTATCCTCTGTCTTTCCTTCTGGTGTCATACATGCCCCTAGCCTTCCTCTTTCAACGACACTCATACTCAGCTCTGTTAATTTGATCTCTACCCTCTTTCTACCTCCTGATAACCTGTGTTCTTAACTTGAACTCTCAAAGTTTGTTCATTATAGTTAGTTCATAATAGTCCTTTGGATTTTATACAACATATCTTATTTTTTTTCTTTCTTTTTTACCCATTTAATTACCCTTACTGATAATCTTCCTTTCTACACGCTCCTTCAAATCTTTCTCTCCTGTCTTTTCCTACCAGCCCCAAACACTCCCTTTAGTATTTCTTGTAGAGCAGGTATCTTATTCACAGATTCACTCAGTGTCTGTTTATCTGTAAATATTTTAAAATCTCCCTCATTTTTGGAGGACAGTTTTGCCAGATTTAGAATTCTTGTTAGGCAGTTTTTCTCTTTCAGTATCTATGGTTTCTGCTGAGAAATCCACACTTAGTCTTATCAAGCTTCCCTTGTATGTGATGGATTGCTTTTCTGTTGCTGCTTTTAGAATTCTCTCCTTTTCTTTGGCATTTGACAATCTGATCAGTAGGTGTCTTGGAGTAGGTGTATTTGGATCTATTCAGTTTGTGGTACGCTGTACTTCTTGGACCTGTAATTTGAAGTCGTTCATAAGAATTGGGAAATTTTCAGTGATTATTTCCTCCATTATTCTTTCTGCACCTTTTCCCTTCTCTTCTCCTTCTGGGACACCCATAACATGTATATATTTGTGTGCTTCATATTGTCATTCAATTCCCTGAGACCTTGCTGATATTTTTCCACTCTTTTCCCTGTCTGTTCTTTTATGTGTAGGATTTCTGATGTCCTAACCTACAGTTCAGTAATCCTTTCTTCTGCCTCTTTAAATCTGCTATTGTATATCTCCATTGTGTTTTTCATCTCTTCTATTGTGCCTTTCATTACCATAAGTTCTATCATTTTTTGTAAGCTTCCTAGCTGTTCTTTATGATTATCCAGTGTCTTCTTTATATCCTTCATCTCTTTTTCCACACTTTCCTTCAACTTGTTTAATTGATTTAGAAGATTTGTTTGAACATCTTTAATTAGTTGTTTTAACTCCTGCATCTCATCTGAAGTTTTAGTTTGCTCCTTTGACTGGGCCATATCTTCATGCTTCCTAGTAGGATTCATGATTTTTTACTGGTGTCTTGACATCCAATTTTCCTGATTAATTTATTCTGGAGATCATTTTTTCTCTTTTGCCTGAAGTTTTCTTATTGGTTGGTCTTGTGCTCTAACTTTTCTTTGACATTTGGTTCAACTTATTCTAGATCTCTAGCATAGCTTCTGTTTAACTGATCAAAATTTTTTATCTCTCATTTTTCTGATTCTTGCTCTGCCTATATGGAAGCTTTTTGAGATTGCCCCTTTTTTTTTGAAGTTGTTTCACACCCAGGAAAAATCCTTCTCTTCCTTCTTCCTCCTCAGGGAATGTTGATCTTCTGTCTGTTTTGTGTTTTTTTTTTTTTTTTTTTTTTTTTTTTTTTGCCTCTATATGTTTTCAACACTCCTTTCATAACCTCTTGCAACTTTTTCCTGGGAGGCTGACTCTGGGAGGAGGGTCCCCCCAGATAGGATCAACCTCAGTCATGTTTTCCCAGACAAGACAGGCCCATGACTCATGAAGGGGGTGTAGATCAGTATCAAGGTTCACTGGGGATGAGACCCAGCAGGGTACCAGTCTTTCCTGTGAAATCTGCTGATTCTGTGCTTTTCCTGCCCTGCCCAGAAGATGGCCCTTGTCAGCCCACTGCTCGCCAGAGGCCTAAAGTGATTTTGTGCCTTTAATTTTTAGCAGACTCAACCCCTGCCAGGGTCAATAATGAGACAGAGGCTGAGGCTGGAGGGCTTAAACTGTTTCTATTTTCCCAGCTCCTGGAGTTTAAATTCTCTAAATAACAGTCACCATCTGTGCTCAGCCTTGCCCCCCTCTTTTTTGAGGGAGAAGCCACTTTTCAGTCCCCTGTATCTACAGGCTGAAAAAGTTACAGGACTCTCAAGCAGCCCCACTTCCACCCCTGTCAGGAGTGTGTTTGAGACAGACTGGGCTCTGCTTTTTGTAGGTTGAAACTTGCTGATATCCCAGCTCCTGGGATCTGAATTCTCTGAATGAGAGCCACCACTTGTGTTGGGCCCTGTCCCCACTTTTATTGGGGAAGATATGCCTTTTAGGGAACTATCTCCTCCATCTGATTAGTTACTTTGTCTCTCAGTCAGTCCTACTTCTACCCTTGCCTGGGGCAGGACTAAAAATGGAGAGTGCCTGCTGCTTACTTTAATGGACTGGAGAAAAAAGCTGTTCTCAGAGCTGGTCCCCAGCCCTCTGTGTTTGCCAATCAAGAGCCAGAGTTGGTACCCTGCTCAATGTGCCCCTTTTGTTGGGGCACAACCCTTTTCCAGTAATCTGAGCTCCAGTAATCTGCTGCTGGGAGAGGGGATGATATAAAACTTCCAATTTCATTCTTGTTTGTGTTGTAGATTTGTCTGTGCTTGGAGCTGGTATTCTGCAGTCCAAATTCATTAATCAAATCCACAATTGGAGTCTGACTGAGCTCCCCCTCCCTTGTTCCTAGTAGAGAGGGCTTCTGTTTCCCCCTGGGGATTGACTCTGAGGCAGCCTGCCATGCCTGTGAGGGAAGGCACCAGACTCCACAGTGTGGAAGAATCTGCTAAGTGCTCTGTGCTGTGATTTACGAGTCTCAGCCCTTCCACCCATTCCTCAGCTGGTGTACAATGTGCATTTGGTCTCCAAAGTTCTCCAGTTTTTCCCTCATTTTTGAAAGAGACTGTCACTGGATATAAAATTCCTGGCTAGCAATTGTTTCCCTTCAGTACTTTAAGTGTTTCAACCAACTGCCTTCTTGCTTCCTTAGTTTCTGATGAGAAATAAACCCTCAATATAATTGGGACCCCCTTTTATGTAACATGTTGCTTTTCTCTTGCAGCTTTCAGAGCTCTCTCTTTGTTTTTGCATTTGATAGTGTAATCAGTATATTATTGGATGTATTTTTCTTTATGTTTATCCTGTTTGGTATTCTCTGAGCTTCTTTTTGGATGTGCACATTCACATCTTTTTCTAAGTTTGGGAAGTTCTCTGTCATTATTTCTTTTACTCTTCCTTCTGCCCCTTTCTCTCTTTTTTCTCCTTCTGGGACTCTCATAATGCAAATATTAGTGCACTCAATGGTGTCCAATAGTTGTCTTAGGCTATTTTTACTCTTAATATTTCTTTTTTCTTTCTGTTTCTCAGCCTGATTCATTTCAAGCGTCTTGTCTTCAAGTTCACTGATTCTATCTTTTGCCAGCTCCAATATGCTCTTGAAACCCTCCTGGGCATTTTTTTTATTTCAGTTACTGTGGTCTTCAACTCCAGTAGCTCTATTTGGTTCCTTTTTAAAATTTCTTTCTCTTTACTTAGACTCTCAAATTGCTCATTCATTGTTTTCCTGATATTCTTTAATCCTTTCTCTGTACTTTCCTTCATCTCCTTGAGAATTTTTAAGATCAGTTTTTAAAGGCTTTATTTGGCTTTATTTGGTATCTCCAATGTCTTCTTCATTGATGTTTTCTGTATTTTTTAGCCTCTTCTTTGGATGGGCCATCATTTCCTGTTCTAAAAGTGCCCTGCTCCAAAAGTGCCCTGTGGAGGGCTTCAGGAAGTTACCAAAAGCTGCTCTGATGTCTCCCTAAAGCAGAGATTTCCTGGCCTTCTTAGCAAATGCAGCCTTTCAGCTAACTGTCCCCTGTAGCCCTGTGGAAGCTCTGCATCTTAAACCTTCAATGCCTCCACCCCTTTCTGGGGAGGGTTGAAACAGTGGCTCCCAACATGTTTGTTGGGGTGAGGTTGAAACAATGGCTACTGTCACCTTTGTCTGGGGTGGGTTGAAACAATAGCAGACTTCAGAGCTGGGACCCAGAGATCCAAATTCACGAATCAAAAGCCATGTTCAGTGATTGGCTGTGCCCACTCCTCTCCTTGGGGAAGAAGATTTTTGTGTGTCTTGCTGTCACCAGCAGCTAGCCGGGGACTGGACCCCATTTCAGCCTGCTGTGAGAGTTGATAAAGGGCACCGGTAGCCACTGCACAGAAAGCAATTTACAGTTCTTTACCGTAATCTATCTGCCTCTTCCTCCTGCTCTTCCCTGGATGCTTTACAGTGTTCTTCTAGCCTCTGGAGTTTCAAAATGGTTGTTTCAGACAGTTCTTATCTGTTTAATAGTTGTTTTGGTGGAAGAACTCAGTCCTGGCACTCCATACTCTGCCACCCCCCCACCCCCCCCAACTAAGATTTTAATCTCTTTCCTGGGTAGTTTGTTCATTTGTCTTGTCTAAGGGCAAGATTTCTATTAGCAAACCTCTGGAGACCTTTTGTAACCCTTTTTATTTTAGAAAACTAGCTCTATCAATGGCTTCTTATTTCAGAAAAGTATGTCTAACAGCAAAGCTGTAAGACCTTCCAGTCACATTTAGGAAATAAGGACAATCCTCTCAAAAAAATAGGACCCCCAGAAACCTGGGGTCCATGAGTGAGGACACTTCTGCTTGTTCTTCAAAAGCGATGACCAAGCAGGGGTCACATGGGGAAGAATGAAGGTGGCAATGAAATCTGCATGGTTGGTTTCTAGGTCAGGATATCTTGCTTTGCAGTTAAGTGGTGTCTCTCTTGCTTCTTTCTGAACCCCTTCCTTCTGAGTCTACCCAAGCTGTCCATAGCTTCACTCACCTTTGGCTTATTTACATCTCTTACTTCACTTCTGTTTGTTGTGATATCCTGGTGCCCACCCTCCGGACTGATCCATCTCTCACCACTGAATTAAGTTCCTGGACTTCATTATTAATTAATTATTAGATTTTTATTGTGGTAAAATATACCTAATATAAACTTTGCCATTTTAATCATTCTTAAATGTACAATTCAGTGGCATTAATGACTTTTACAGTGTTGTGCTACCATAACTATTACTAAAACATTTCTGTCATCCAAAACAGAAAATCTCTTCCCTTTAAATAATAACTCTGCATTTTGCTCACCAACCCCCATCTCCTGGTAACCTGAAATATACTTTCTGTGTCTATGAATTGGCTTTTTCTGGATATTTCATATAAGTGGAATCTTATAATATTTGTCCTTTAAAGTCTGGCTGATTTCACTTAGCATTAGGTTTTCAAAGTTCATCCATGTTGTAGCATGCATCAGTACTTCCTTCCTTTTTATGGCTGAATTGTACTGTATTATATAGATTTACCACATTTTGTTTATGCATTCATCCGTCAGTGGACATTTGGGCTGTTTCCACTTTTTGGTTATCATGAATAATGCTGCTATGAATATGGGTATATAAGTTATCTGTTTGAGTCTCTGCCTTCAATTCTTTGTGGAAATACCTAAGAGTGGCCAGTACTTCACCTGTTAGGGAAGACTCTCTACCTTTTGGCACTTGGCTAATATTATACTCAATCTTCTTTCTATAAGAGAACTCAACCCAGCTTACCATGGAATGTTTCCTCACCTAGGCTTGGACTACCCCTTCCCTTGCATATTAGTGGCCTTTAGCTGTCCCTAAACAAACAGAAAGCAATGAAGATAATTTTCTTTTTCAGAAAAAATGTGCTAGTTGGTTTTTAGAATACTTTAACTCAAATGTTACTTCTTTATGGAAATTTTCCCCAAGCTTCCTTGCTATGATGGTCCCATCATTTTTCAGTCATATTGCTCTGTTTTATTTTCTTTGTTACTATTGAAATTATTTTGTGTATTTGCTTACTTGTTTGCTAATTCTTCACTGCCCCACTACTGCTATCTCTGTAAAGAAACCTTTACCTATCTTGCTCAACATGATGCCTTGATGCAAACAGGGCTTGGCACCATGGTAGGACTCAGTTAATATATATTTTTCGAACAAATGAAAGAATGAATTACTAAAAACATTTCAAAATGAAGAAGGATTGAGGACTCCTACTTGGAACATATGTATGAAAGTTAAAATAACCTTGATCTATGAGATAAATTCCTAGTATGATGATCTTTCCTTGCAAAACCCAACTGGCTGAAAATTATCAAACACCCACTGGGATTAGTTACACTATGCGGCTGATGTAAATTTTCTTGGAATAAGTAGGGCTAGTTTGCCTATGATGGAGATGTTACTTTTATAGATCAGTTTCTGATTCCTGACTGTATACAGCAGTGTGGCTTTTAGTTGTAGAGTTGGGAAGGCATGCAAGGTTAATTTTGAGTTAAGCCTTAGGGTTTAACTCCCCAGGGAGACCTAGAAATGTCTAAGATCTTACATTAATATGTAACCAAAATTTAAACTTATATTTCAGCAACAAAGAATAGTAAATAATGCATTGCTTCATGAAGATTTGCTTAGTTTATTTACTTACATTATTTATAGGTTATTTTGGGAATAGACTTAGCTTGCTCTGCTTTGTTCACAGTAACATTCCATAAATATAACAGCAAGCAATAAAATAGCATTGATTCAGAAGTGAGCTCATAGCTTCGTATAACATCAAACATAAAAGCTGTATTACAATGATAAGTACTAAATCTTTAAAATATCTTTAAAATATCATTGGCTTTTTACTGCCATTACTTATGCAGTGTGTATTGCACATTTTCATATTCAGTACTGTACTTTTAACATGTGAGTTATGTCCTGGAGCTTTCGGTGCAGTCTGTACAAAGTAGGCATTTAGAACTTTGGGATGGGTGGCAGAAGAACTTCATTCTGGTACAAAAGAGCATCATAAATTTTCACCAGGAAAATCTCAGGAAGAGAAAAAAGGGCAATAAAATACATTGGCTGTGGTAGATTGAATCATGTCTCCCACAAAGTTATGTTCAAGTCCTAACTTCTGCTCTTGTGGGTGTGAAGTCATTTGTGAATGGGACCTTCAAAGATTCTCTTAAGATGAGGCCAAACTGAATTAGGGTGGGCCTTGGTCCAATATGCCAGGAGTCCTTAGAAGTGAAGGCAATTTGAACACAGTAGGAGAAACCAGAGGAGGATATGGAAGGAGACAGATCCATGTGATGGAGGCAGAGATTGTCACCCAGCTAACTACAGAATGCTATGGATGTTGAAGAAAGCATGGCTTGCTGATACCTTGATTTTTGGGCTCCTAGCCTCCAAAATTGTGAGCCAGTAAATTCCTATTGTTTAAGCCAACAAGTCAGTGGTATTTATAACAGCAGCCCTGACAAGCCAAGACACTGGCCTCCCCCCACCACCACCCGCCAAGTGAGTGGGAGGGTCAAGCAATCCAGGCAAAATAGTGAGGGTTTGACAGAAAAGTATTTCATTCTTCCTGTGGTAGGCAATGTCCTTGTTTTCCCAGTTGGTGTGTCCTAGAGGTTTGATAAGGGTCTGAGGGCTCTGCATTGCCTCACTGGTCTGGGGTGGTGCAAGATGGTGCCTTGCAGACAATGAGAGACAGATATATATGTTAAGACCTGGACTAAGGAATCAGGTAGCTCTAGGCTCAAATTTTGGCTCTGCTACTAACAACTTGTATGTCCTTGAGCAAGTGACTTACCCTATTTTTTTCCCAGAGGTTTCCAACACATTTTATTGTGCTGACCATTGGTTTATAGTTTTTGAGGACCAACATCTGCATAAATTCCTACAAATGTCTGATCAATTTCAGTTCTCTAGCAGCCCCACCTCCTGAACACTGTGTGTGGCTTCATCTCTAGGAATACCTGTGTAAGGCCTGCTGCCCATTCATTCCAGGAGGCCACAGCTTCTCAGGAGCCTCGTTTGTAATTTGTATCCATTCACAAATTGACCTAAAGTCACTGGATGTGTCAACATGAGATTGTTGTGGTTTACAGTGTTTAACTGAAGTAACGGTAAAGGAATAGTTCTATGTAAAAACAAAATCAGAGAGCTAGTGTGGCCTGGATTAGGAGGTGGTACCAGGTGTGGGGTTCACATTCTGAGCAGCCACTTGTGTGGCCATTTCAATGATCTGGGTCTTGTCTATGATTCTGGCTGTGCGGTTGCCCTTCTCCACAATCCCAATAACCCATTCTTGGTGGCCTTCCCTGTTCTTGGGGGACTTGATCTTTGGCAGCAGTTTCCTTTGGCAAGAAGTCAAATGGTTTAGGTGGCTTCTGTGCCTGGAAGCAGGAAGTGTTAGGAAATTTGCAGAGACATGGTGCTTTTTGTCTCACAAAGACAGACCCTTGAGGATCTAGTGCACTTGTGCTTGATAACGGGGACCCCTAAAATTGTTGAGTAGCCCAAAATATAAGGAAGCCTCTTTTGAGTAACATGGATAAACACCTTTTTAGATCACCAATCTGTTCTAGAACTACAAAATTTAATTCAAGAAAAAATTTAAGTCCTGTGAAAGACTTACAAGTTTTATAAAATTAAAATCTAGTCCCTGCCCCCTCCCCAATAAATTGTACTTTAGGCAAAACCCTCCCAATGCTTCTAAAATAATACTAAAAGGGGCATCTGATTATACAGGATCAATAAAAAATTAAATATTTATTTGAATAACAACTTTAAGCTGCAAAGTTGGCAATGCAGATTTCAATTCAGATCACGAAAAGCATACACAGAAAAAGCATTGGCACAAAGGACAAAATAGTGCTGAGAATTTGGCTAAATAGCTGCTGGTTTTAAGAAAACAAAAGGCCTGAAATCACTATACAAAATATGAAATGTATTAAACACTAGCATCCACAGTCTTTATTATTGATTATATTTAAAAATTATTTGTATAGTTAATTATATATTGAATTGTAAGTGAGTATTATATATGAGCCCCCTTTTGGGAGGGCAATTCCTTGTTGCACTTTAGAAAATCTAATTAAATTGCAAAAGTATCCTTTTTTTTTTTTTTTTTTTTTGCTGTCAGTAAGGAGTTATTGATATTACTGCAAATACCTGGAAGGCTACCAAAACAAAAGGAAATAAAATTTCTTTTTTGTCTTCAAAGTGCTTTCCCATGCAGAGTCAAGCACTTGCCCCATGTAACTGAAAGCACTACTGGCTATTGTCCTGGGTTGGAGATGCTCCTGAATGATAAGACTGGATAGAATGAAGACTTTCAGAAATTGTGCAGCTCTCCTACTACCAGGATACCACCATATCATTGACTGGTTTTGTCTTTCCAGGATACCGTTCAAGAAGCAAAAAACAGCTCAGACTTATAATGATAAATAGACATAATATGAAAAGACACCAACTGACTGCAGTTGACATTACTCTTCATAATGTCTGTGCCATTTGAAAGTACCTTTGAAAGAGCATGTCAGCAAGAGATGTGGCCGAAGATTGAAAATGAATCAACAGTGTTGGATAACAATATAATTCTCAATTTAGAAGCTGCCTCAAAATTAGGTGCATCTTCAGTTAATGTAACAGGAAAAGAAGACAATGGGCTTTATTTTATTAATTGTATCCACTCACAAATTGACCTGGTCACCTGATGTGTCAACATGAGATCGTGTGGTTTAGTCTTTAACTGAAGTAATGGTAAAGGAATAGCTCCATGTAAAAACAAAACCAGAGAACTAGTGCAGCCTGGATTAGGAGGTGGCACCAGGTGTAGGGTTCACATTCTGAGTGACCACCTGTGTGGCCATTTCAATGATCTGGGTCTTGTCTATGATTCTGGCCATGTGGTTGCCCTTCTCCACAATCCCAATAATCCATGCTAGGTGGCCTTCCCTGTTGTTGAGGGACTTGATCTTTGGCACAGAACAGCATACCCTGCTTGCTTGGTAAGCAGATCAGAAGGCCTCCTGAAGTATCCGGGCAGGTCCTGTGCATGAAGCCGAGCATGTTCCGCAGTCCTTACTCATGGTAGCCATCTTGGCCAGGACAGAGAGGTTGTGGATGATGAAAGACACCTTGTTCCTCTACTGCTTGGCCAGGTTCTGTGCATGGCCCAAGATCCTGAAGCCGGTGATATTGGTTGCCTTGTGGGCATTGAACATGTGCATAAGCCCTGCAGCTGTTTTGTTGAGACTTGGCATATTCATCTTTGCTTCTTGGTATGACAACTCTACATCTTCCTGAGTGACCACTAGGTTAATTGTATTCCCTTTTTCAGGGATGTCCAGACACTGGTGCATAGCTATGGCCACCTGTGCGGCCAGCGGTTTGGTCAGAACAAGCACATCTCCCAGCACTGTGTTATCTGGCATGATGAACTCGTTGGGCTGACAGACAGCCATAGCGACTACACCTGAAACAATCCAGGGGTTTAATACTGTTTGACCATCTGTTACTGATGCCCCTGATTCCTCTGCTTCATCTTCAAAACCCTGTATAATTAGGGGCATCACTTTATCCCTTTCCCTGATGGTCATCTTATTGCTGATCCCAAGGAGCACGAGCATATTGTTGCATTGCGTGACCCCCATTGCGTAGAGGTTGCGGAGGACACTGGCACAGGCTATTCATTATATAAAGGTCACCTACAATAGGGTAAATGTAGTCTGTGGTCTGCACCAAGGAGAGGACGCCATGCCTCATCTGGATGACGCACGTGTCCATCCCAATGCCGAGCCTCAGCATAACTACTTCCAAGAACTGCTCACCTTCTTGTAAGTGGTTCTTTTGAAAGGATTTCAGCAATTTCAGTAAGACGTCTTGGGGCACTTTGCAGCCCGTGCCCTTCAGCTCAGTGAATCCGGTCAGCTGGAAGTTCTTGTCCAATTCGTGACTTTCTGGGTTTAAAGGATTCCGGTACCCACATGGTTCTCGGGTGCACACACCTTTCAGCCTTCCCCTCTCTCTCTTCATCTGCTGGTTTCTTTACAGATCAACCAGCTCGCCTTTCCCCCCCTCCTCCTCTTCCCTCCCTCTTCCCTTCCCACCCCCTCCTCCCCTTTTCCGGAGACCGAGACCACGTTCCCACAATGTGCTGGGCAAGCTGGAGGTCGGGGGGTGGGGCCTGGGATCCCCAGCCTGGGCCTCGGCTGCGTTTGGCGCCATGCAGGTCCCGGCTGCCTGCTCCACTGCCAGCGTGCCAAGTGACTTATCCTTTTGAGCCTCAGTGTCTGTCTGTGTGTGTGTGTGTGTGTGTGTGTGTGTTTGTAAAGTAGGGATAATACCATGTACCTAATAATGCTATAGTGAGTTTCCAATGAGATAACGTTTATAAAGCACAGTGCCTGGCACATACTGAGGGTCCATAAGTGTTGCATTAGCTTGTGAATGGGCTGATGAGGGGGTAAAGGTATCGTGGCTGTGTAACTGAAATTAAAATTTGCAAATTAGCTAACCTTTATGATAGTGATGAATTATCTGAAATGGTCATAATGATACACTGAAACCTGACCTTAACATTGTGTGGCATTAGGCATGTCTGTCTTGGATGCTTTTCAAGGAAGTTGAAATAAATAATAAAGGCCTTGTAATAAAGTGACTTTATGCATGTCTGTTTCTATGGCAAAGGGTTTGAATATGTTTTACATTTTAAAATATAAATGTATTTTAAAAACACAATCTGTGAAATAGGTAATCTGAGTGTTTAGATAATTAAAAAAACTATTTTGTGCTGTTATGAAGGCACAGATTTATTTTCAGTGCAGTGGTCAACTGACAGAGGAATGGAGCATACAGAGGGACCCAAGCCCAGGGAGGGACTGACAAATGGTCTCAAAATGGAACCAGTCAAAGCAAGCCTCATTGTATAGGCCACCACTTTCCACACTGCACATTGGGTGAGTCTGCTACCCCTCACCCACCTCCAGGTCTGCTTTCAGCATGCAGATTCAACAGTGGCTCAGATGTTTTCAATCCCCATGTGATGGGACCTAAACTGCAGCCTCTGTATACTATAACCCAGGGGATTTCAGATGTAAAATTATTTTCTATATTATATGGCAGCTTTACTACTAATTTAATCCTCTCTCAAAATTTCAAGAATACATAAGAATTATGGTATCTTGATAGGGAATGGAAAAAATATATGAATTTTTAAATTAAACCTTTTAATTTGGAAAATTTCAGAACTACAGAAAAGTTGCAACAGTGATAAAAGGAACTCCCATATACCTTCATCTACATGGACCCGTTGTAAATATTTTGCCACATGTGCATATCTAGGATATGATATGTGATACAGGATTTTGATATATATTCTATATTTTTTAATTCCTTTTTTAGAAATATTTGAGTAAATTGCAGCAGTCTTGACATTAACAGCAAGTATTTCTTAAGAACATTAAGTGTATCAATATCATAAACTTATCAAATCCAGGAAATTTCACTTTGTTACAGGCTATTATCTAACATACAGTCCACATTAAAATTTTGCCAATCATCCCAATAATGTCCTTTCTAGTAACTTTTTTTCCCCACTCCAGGACCTTGTATTATTTTAGATGTAATGTTTCTTTTGTCTCCTTTAATCTGGAACCATTCCTCAGTCTGTCTGTGTTTTCATGACACTGACATTTGTAAGTATTTGTAAGATGCCCCCCATTTTTGGTTTGTTTGATTATAGCTCCTTATCATTTGCTTCAAGTTCTGCATTTTTGTCGGGAAGACCGTTGGAATAATGTGGTGTCTTTCTCAGTGCTTCTTGGCAAGGAATACACAATATCAGTATGAAAATTTTCATGGTCATTAAAATATATCTTGAATAGTTTTACTTCTTATTTGTTAAAATGATGACTATGGAGTACTTCTTAGTTGGAAAAGTCTCTTTGAAAATCTTATTACACAAAACATTAACGCCAGAGGCCTGCTACAATTTCTTGGAAAAATGGGTTGTAGATTCATCTTTCTAGTCTTTATCACTAGAGAGAATGGTGCTGATGTGTTTAAATATATAAATATCTTAGGCATTGTTATGGGTTGGATTGTGGCCCCCAAAAGATGTATTAGTATCCTAACTCCTAGCCCCTTGAATATAACCTTGTTTGGAAATAGGGTCTTTCCAGATATGATGAGTTAAGATGAGGCCAAAGTGGATTAGGATGAGCCCTAATCCATTATGTATGGGTCCTTACAAGATGACAGAAATTTGGACAGACAGACAGAGGAAGATGCCATGTGAAAATGAAGGCAGAGGTTGGAGTGATGCACCTACAAGCCAAAGAAAGCTGGCAAACATCGGAAGCTAGGAAGAGTCAATGAAGGATTCTCCCCTACAGGTTTCAGAGAGAGCATGGCCCTTCTGACATCTTGATTCTTGACTTCTGCTTCTAGACCTGTGAGACAGTACATTTTTGTTCTTTTAAGCCACCTAGTTTCTGATACTTTGTTATGGTAGCCCTAGGAAACTAATACAGGCACTACTCTAGGTTGCCTTGTTATAAGGAGAATTGAAGTGTATTGGAAGTTTGAGGGTGCTAATTAACCACATTTCTTCTACAATTTCTTAACCAGTTGAGAATATGATGAGCAAAATGTTGATCAGCTTTATTACTAGTAAAACTGGAAGGCCTTCCATTCCTTCTTCAAAGCAGAATCTTAGTTATTCTCCCACTCCTGACCTAACCATTGAGTTGCAGGCTGAGAAGCTGATATTGGAAAGGTTGAGAGCTTGCTAGGCCTGCCAGAGGTGAGCTCTATTTGTTTACTAGTTGGGAAAGGAAACACAGCTCTCCATCTTGTTGTGTACATACAGCTCAGAGAGGCTGAAAGCAAATGAGAAGGGGCAGATGAATGCTGATCACCATTCTCTGGAGTGACTCTACCCCTTGCATATGTGGCCCATGACTGTCCAGTTCTTCCCAGTCTCATCCTTTTCCATGGGGAGGAGGCAGTGTCAGAGGTGAGAGAGAGACTGCAGGTATTCTCCTTAACACTTCACCCTTGAGGACAGGAAATGAAATCTTATCTATGATTTAGGGTGGGAACACAGGGATAGGAGGAAACTCACTCTTCCTATAACATTGTCCACATTTATTTCTTGGATTGCACCAAAGGGGAAGGAAAATGTGAAGTTCCCTAGAAAGTGCAATCACATCTTTCTAATTAATGCTGCAGATTGCTTTTTCAACTTTGCAAAGCTCATTGAAGAGAGAAATATTTTTCAGCTTTGCCAACCTAGTTAGACACAGTTATTATGACAGCCCCTCCTGCACCATTTTTCTTTTTTAAACAGATAATACATTCACATGGCTAAAAACTTTAAAGTTACAACATTGGCAATGATCTCTTTTTCACCTTTGTCCTCTACTGCCCAGTTCACCTTCCCTGAGGCCACTAGGGCTATCTGTTTTTTGCCCTGTGCTGTTTTAAAAATCTATTCTCACATGTCTGTGGTGCAAACATTCATCTTTCAGACAAGTCATAATGACCTGAAGCCTCCCCACCCCTCCATTCCTTTTACCCATCTTGGTCCCCAATCTTGTAGTATTAAAGCCAAGTCTAATTTTAAAATGGGCAAAAGAATTGAATAAATATTTCTCCAAAGAAGATATACAAATGGCCAGCAAGCACATGAAAAGATGCTCAACATCATTAGCAACTAGGGCAATACAAATCAAAACCACATATCTCATTGTGGTATCTCATGAAATGGCTACTATTAAAAAAAAAGGGAAAATAACAAGTGTTGGAGAGGATGCAGAGAAATAGGAACACTTACACATTGTTGGTGGGAATGTAAAATGGTGCAGCTGCTGTGGAAAACAATTTGTTGGTTCCTCAGAAAGTACAGAATTACCAAATGATCCAGCAATCCCAGTTATAAGTACATACCCCAAAGAATTGAAAGCAGGGACTGAAACAGATATTTGTACACCGATGTTTACAGTGGCATTGTTCACAACTGCCAGAAGATAGGAGCCACCTCAACTCCATCAACTGATGAATGGATAAATGAAATGTGGAAATACATACAATGGGATATTATTCTGCCATAAAAAGGAATAAATTTCTGAAACGTGACAACATGGATGAACCTTCAAGACATCATGTTGACTGAAATAAGCCATATGCTAAAGGACAAATATTATATGATCTCACTGATATGAAATAATTAGAATAAGCAAATTCATACAGTCAGAAACTAAAATACAGGTTACTAGGTGCTAGGGTGGGTATAGGAAATGGAAAGTTAATGTGTGATGGAAAAGCTTTGGCAGTGGATGGTGGTGATGGTAGCACAATACTGCAAATGTAATTAACACCACTTAATTGTATGTTTGAAAGTGATTAAAATGGGAAATTTTAGGTTGTATATGTCACCAAAATAAAAATTTAGAATAACCATTGAACTGTACAACACAAACAGTAAACCCTAATCTAAACTATGGACCATAATTCATAGCTCAATTATAATAATATTGGTTCATCAATTGTGGCAAAAGTACCTCACTAATGCAAAGTGTTAATAATAGGGAAAATTTTGTGTGTGAAGGGGGGTATATGGGAACTCTGTACTTTCTGCACAATATTTCCATAAACCTATAACTTCTCTAATAAGACAAAAAGACTATACAAAACACACTATTAAAAAAAAAAACAGGCCTCTTCTGCTTTGGGTGATGACAAGGTTTTAATAATGAAAGTGGTGATGGTAGCACAGCATCATAAAAGTAATTAATTCCACTGAAAAATGGTTCAAGTGGCACATTTTACATTATATATACATTACCACAACAAAAAAATTGTTAAGACTGAAAAAGAAAAAAGTACTTGGAGTGGGTAAGGATGTCTTACACAAATCACAAAAGGTGGGAACTTTTAGAGAAATGATTGATATAATTGATCATATTAAAATAAAAAATTTCCTTTTGGCAAAGAATCTAAAGAAAAGATAAGCCTCAAAGGCAGAAGATATTTACAACACATATAGCCCAAAAGAGTTATCATTAAGAAAATATTTAAAAAGTATTAAAAAAAGAAAAAAGAGTAAAAGAAAAAAAAAAAGCCAGGCCTGGAGAGTGTCAGCACTAGATTGGGGAAAATTCTAGACATGTATGTATGTATATTTATATGCCTTTCAAAGTCAATAACCATATAAATGGTTTAGGAATTACTCTTTGAGTCAGCTAGTAAATCAATCTGCACATATTTATTATTCACTTGTTATGTGCTGTGGATGATACAAATAAGTACAAGTAATGGTCTCCTGAATCCAGAAAGCTTTAGCATTCATTTGAAGAGGCAAACTTAATCAAGCTATTTTAAAACAACTAAATTCTAAATTGTGTGGCCTAGATTGTGGGTGCAGAGGTAGTCCAGAGGGAATGGTGAATGTGAACTGGAGTATTTGGGGAGGGTTGGTGGAGAAGTTAGGATATGAGCTGGACTTTGAAGGCTGAGTGGTGTTCAGTGGGTGCTGAGGAGGGAGAGGTAACTGCTGAAGTCACACAGCTTCCTTGCTGTTCCTCCACCATGCCAGGCTCCTTCCTGACTTAGGTCCTTGCTCTGGTGTTCTCTTAGCTGGAACATTCTCCCTTTCCCCATATTTGCTTAGTGGCTTCTCTAATGTCACCTGCTCCATGAGACCTACCGTGACCACCCTGTTGAAAAGCAGAATCCACCTCCAGGCTCCCAAAGCCCCTTCTACTGCTCTAGCTTTCCCAAAGCTCTTATCAGTTTCTAAGACACTGTATCATGCATGTTATAAAATTATTTTCTGTCTCCTCTCACTAGAAGGTAAGTTCTGTAAGGGCTGAGATTTTTGTATGCTTTGTTTCCTATTGTAATCCCAGCCCCTAGCAACTGGCTTACGGTAGGAAATCAGTAAATGTCTGTTGGATACATGGATGAATAAAGCCATCCTTTCTTTTCCCCAGACAGAAATTGAGGAAAGAGATGGTCCATAGGTAAAAAAAAAAAAGAATCAATCACACCTATGGACTCCAGGCTTCTCTTTGCATTTCTAAAGGAATAACTATTAAAATGTATATGGCTCAGAGCTTGGCCTCTTTCTTACTTTCTGTAGGCCTGAAGATGTCCAGTGTGGAAGTAGAGAATGAAGGAGAGAAACTAAACATTGTTCTGCAAATTAATGAGGCACACAGACTCTATTGAGAGATGCATCTTGAAAATTAAGAACAATTAGGCAACAATTTTTCTTCATCTTTCTGGGATTATATGGCACTGATGAACTATGTTCCCTCCCCGGGTAAGCTTGGCATTAAAACCCCTCTACATGCTGAGGTTGCCCAAATTTATTTCTGCTATTCTGATATCTCTACTTGGATGTCTTTTAGACACTTCAGACTTAAATTTCCCAAATTGCCCTCCTCTCCGCCATTGTCGAAACCACCCCCCCAAATACCCTCAATCTTCCCCATCTCTGTAAATGGGGCTATCACATACATAGCTGCTAAAAGTCACAAACCTTCCAGTCATCTTTGATTCTTCTTTTTTCTCCACTTCTCACATCTCATTCACTAGCAAGTCCTGTATGCACTTCCTCCAAAATACACTACAGCCCAACACTGTTCACTGTCCATCTCTACCACTAACACCCTAGTGCAAGCCACTGCCATCTCCCCTCTGGACTGGATCAAAAGACTCCAATTGATCTTCCAGCTTCCTTCCTTGTCCCCAAGAATCTATTCTCCACAGATCAGCCTGAAGGAGATCTTGCAAAAATGTAAATCCGATCATGCCACCTTCCTGCTTAAAACCCTGTAATGTTTTCCCATTGCACTTACAATTGAATCTAAACTCCTTACCATATCTGGACTTGCTACCTGGTCTGGCTCTGCCTGCCCCTCCACCTCGTCGCTCATTGGCTTCCTTTTCTTTCTTTGAATATATTGAGCTCATTTCTATTTCAGATCTTTGGCACTTGCATTTTCCTCTACTTGGAATGTGCTGCCCTCTGTCCATTATTCAGGTGATCTAGTCACAGAGTCTTTCCTGATCACCCTGTATAATACCTTCCCACCCCCAGTCCTACTCTTTTCACAATAACCTTGGTTTTATAAGCAGTATCAGGAATCATCTTGATTTTATGTCTTTCTCTCTATATCAGTCAGAACACAGCAAAAGACAGCCCATTCAAATGGGGTAATTAAGGAGAGCTAAATGAAGGGACAGGGACATAGGCAGGGTAAAGGAAAAGCAAAAAGGAATGGTGGAGCACCCCCTTCCATGACTGAAGGGGTAGGGGTGGGAAGCAGTTACTTGAACCTGGAGAAAATGGCTTTAGTTATAGGAGACACCATCTGCCAAGAATTGTGACCCAGTAGAGAGGGATTTGGGGGAACAAACACTTAGAGCTCATTCTCCTCCTTCCTCCTATCTTCTGCTAGTGCCTCTCACTGGCCTAACCCAACAAGAAGTCAAAAAGCAAGGTTGCCAATTGATGCAGTCCATAAAGGTCAGTCTCCCAAGACAGAGTAGGTTTGAAAAGAGTGAAGAGAGGATCTGGAGGGACAAACAGAAATATCCAGCACATGCCTCTACTACAAAGTAAGCTTCAAGAGAGGAGCAATTGTCCCCTAAGTTAAGAAGAGTTTCTGCCACATAAGGTGACTTAGTTTTCCAGAGCTGCTATGACAAATACCATAGAATAGATTAACTTAAACAACAAAAATGTATTGGCTTACAATTTTAGAGGCCAGAAGTCCCAAATCAAGGTATCAGCAGAGCCATGCTTTCTCTTGGAGTTCGTAGTGTTCTGGTTTTGGTTTGCTGCAATCTTTGGGGTTCTTTGACTTGCATCTCTGCATCAAGCACATGGCAATGTCTTTGGTCTCCTCCTGCAGCTTTATCTGACTTCTGGCTTTTATGTCTTCTGGCTTCTCCTGGTTTCTAGCTTCTTTTGGTTTCTGGCTTCTGACTGTGTCTGAATTTCCTCCCTTTATAAGCTCTCCAGTAATGCTGATCAATTTGGGGACACCTTAACTAATAATATCCTCAAAAGGTCCTGTTCACACCCACAGGGACACAGCTTAAGAGTTGAACATGTCTTTTGTGGGTACACGATTCAATCCCCAACACGTACCCAAGAAATATTTGTACAATGAATTAATGAATAAATGAGAATCCTCTGATTTTGAGAGATGTGTGTGTTTGGCTCAACAGTTATTAATTATAAAATTGTGAGAATAAATAGGTGTGTCTCCAGTTTATACCAACGAGGGTGAGGGTGGGGGTCTTGAGTGGACTCACTTTGGAAGGCCTGTGCCATCCCTGTACTGTGCAGCTGGAAGCCTTCCCTTTTGAACCCCCAGCTGAAGCACTGGTCATGGGGTTACTATCTGCCTTCCTCAGAATTGGAGAAACATCCCTTGGATTGGGGTATAGGAGGCGATTGATTTGGGGTTAAGGCCAATCCCTGAGAGGAAAGTTCAGGATTTCCCAAAATATGGGTTGAAATTCACAGGGAGAAAGCACAAAGGAAGTACTTTAAATTGTGCAAATCTGAGGGTAGGGGTTTACATGGGAAGGATTGAACTTGTCATGTTATCTTCTGGATATGGCATCTGAAACACCTTAGCTACCTGCTATGTAAGAATTTCCCCTTCCAATTGGGAGAGACAGTACTAATATTAAAACCATTTTTTTCTCAAGGAGGATATGCCAAGTGTGACTGCATGCATGCTCGCATTAAGGGAGAATGAATAATAAATGCAGATTTGTTATTAGGAATTCTCCTCTCTTGAAGCTTCTTAATATATTTAGAGACTTTGTCCCTCTCTGTAAGGTCTAATGGAATTTCACCGATGCAATGTTTAATGGAATTTTGTCAAGGGTAGAAGCCTAAAGGGATTGGGGCTTGAGGAAAGAAAGGTTCATTGTGATTGTGGGTCTTGTAATCTATGTCCAGGAAAAGTTATGAGAAAGGGGGAAGAGAAGGGAGAGAAAGAGAAAGAGGTAGAGGGAGAGGTAAAGGGGGAGAGAGAGAGAGAGAGAGAGAGAGAGGAAGAGAGAGAGAGAGAGAGAGAGGAAGAGAGAGAGAGAGAGAGAGAGAGAGAGAGAGAGAGAGAGAGAGAGAGAGAGAGAGAGAGAGAGAGAGAGAGAGAGAGAGAGAGAGAGAGAGAACCACCTTTCCAGGAAGAGAAGGGGAGAAGGGGAGGTAAATTTTTATTAAGTACCTTCTTTGTTTTAGGCTGAGGGCTGGACACTTCACATATATCATTTCATTTATTGCTCCCGACAATCTTAAATGATGTATTATTGTTTCCTTTCTACAGATTGGCAAACTGAGTTGCCCAAAGTCACATAGCTAGGAACTAATGGAAACAGCCTCCTGCCTTTAGTCCTGCATCTCTCCAATCCATTCTTCTCACTGCCAGAGAGAATTACCATGAAAGGTTGCAGGGAACTTAATTGTGACACCTAGGGGTTTTCTTTTCTTCCCCTTCCCCTTCGCCTTGGCTTTTTCCACAGTAGGCTCTGTCCTGAACTGGCTTCCCAGTTATGAATGCAGGTTTTCGATGGGTCCACAGAGCCTGGAAGAGGTGGGGGCAAGCGAGAGACTACTGTCTGTGAGTAGAGAAGGGAATTGGTTCATGTGTGCTTCATCCTGTCTTATTTGAAGAACACCACATCTGTTTCAGTTTAAGCAAAGGCTTTTCTTTTAAAGAAGAGATAGTGAGTTTGTGTGAACAATATTTTCCTAACCCGATTATGTCAATGATGATTAGGGAGCAATATGGATAATGCACTGGTGGGTAATCAGGAGTGAACACTGCATAAATTGTTGTAATGATCATCACTTCTTGAATTTCAAAAAGGAGACCAGACCAAGCTTTCTTAGAGGAAATGGAAATATTGGCCCAGAGAAGCCCCCCCATTGCATGACATTTTTGCACTCAGAGAACACCTTTTGTGAAAAGGAAATTTAGGGATGGGAGCGAAAGGAATATGCTGGTTTAAGTTCTTTATTTTTGGATAAAAATAAGGAAGAAAGCAAGGTGTGAATAACTGCTGGGAGAAAGGTTTGTGCAGGAGGGGACATAAAGCTACCCCTGGTTACAGCTGGGCTATGTCATGTTGAGTGTGTATTTACCTTTGGACTGGCCAGCTCCACTGAGCATGAGGAAAGGCAAGGCAACCCACGTGTCATAACACTCCCGTCCATGCTCAATCACACTGAAGTCTGTGAGGTTTAGAGGAGATTCCATTGCCATGGCACCAAACTAAATCTGCACTATGTCCTTTATAGTTGTGGTAGACATTGCTAATACTCATCGATATTTCCAGTTCTCCTTCCCTTCTTGAACATAAGGAAGATTATATCTTCCTGCTCCTCCATTAGTTGCATGGAACTAGTTTCAGTCAAGAGCTTAGGAATAAAAATTACACATATTACTTCCAGGAAAAGTATTTAAAAGCCTGTGCATAATTTTTCTATCTTTTTTCTCCTACTGTGGTGAACCTTGAAGTATCATGTTGAGACTTAAGTGCCCAAAGATTGAAACCTGGAATGGTGAGTGGAAAAGTAAACTTCTTTTGTGTTGAGGCCCTGAGATTTTTAGTGATGTTTTATTACTACAGCCTAACCTGGCCTATCCTGACTAACATACTAGTGGGTGGATACACATGTTCACATACACACACACAGATTAAGTCAAGAAGAATATACAAATTAGGCCATTTGTCCTGGTTCTGATTATATCTTCCAATTCAGACAAAGCACGTGGAGAATGCAGGTTAGGGATGACTCCTCTCTTCTATGCAGCCTGACTCCCTCTACCAGCTACTCAACCAGGGCATCTGTAATCTTGGTTCTTAGGGACACCCCATGTGGTTGCTTCTCAGGTGATTGTTGTTCACACCAAAACTCTCTCCTCTTTGTTTTAACTCCCCTTGCCCAAAGTCTAGCAACATCTGCTTCCCAGCCTCTGCGGTGCACTGCCAGTCATTCTGTTTTGTTTTGAGGGCAGGGATGAAGGTGATGAAGATTCCTGTGTGAGAATCATCAAAAGGAAAATTGGACTTTCCTCCTGCCAAGATGGTCTCCATTTACCAGAGATCCTAAGAGTTATGAGGCTGAAAAAACTCAGTATTCTTCTTTGCTTATCCTCACTTTGATATGTACCTTGTGTCTGAAAGAGGTGTTTAATGACAAGAGGTAGCAAGAAAAGGGAAACAGATCACTTTTCCTCCCACAGAAAGAGACAAAAAAATGAAACTCATCTCTGCCAGGACTCTGTGGATGCCCAGTAAATGTCAATAATGATGATGCCTGACTTTTCATTTATATGGTCTTTTTTTAGTTTCTGCCCTAACCTGAACATGGTGTCAAGGGAACTATTAATGGCTGCTATTCAGGGACATGTGACTCGGTATTTTTATATTGCCTGCCCACTTCATAAAGTGCTAATGAATGTTTGCAAAGCTCTTTGAAATCCTCTGGTGAAAGGTGCAACATTAAGTGAAAAATATTATTATTAGAAGGTAATGGACAGCTTTGAATGATTGGCCATAAGAATAATTGACATAGCATTAAAAGATGCGCCAGAAATCATCCTGACACGTTCAGCTCCTCCAGCCCCATCAGCCTCCACGTTACGTATATTACACTGTTTCCCTGACACCCATTCTAATAACCATATAATTCATACATTAAATCACCATTTCCAGGGAAAGGCTGAGCTTCACTCATAGCTCTATTGACAGTGACACTGAGAGGGTATTAGGTGTGGGACGTGCTCTTACCTGGAAAGGCCAGATCCAGCCACTGAATGGCCACAATGTTTAAAGGTTGAAAGAAGAATGAGTCAGAAATACCTTGAAACCCAAGAAGGAACTTTAAACTAGATGTGAGATTGGAAATCCATGAAAACATTAAAAATCTAAAGTGAGATGTGTCAATACATAGCAGTATTCTTCATTTTATTGTGTAAGCTCTCTGGCTTGAAAAATAGTGGCAGTACAAACTAATGGTTTTCTAACTCCTTTAACTTTGTGTTGTTTAGTATTTCTCTGTCTTCTTCCACCTAAAATTCAATTTCATCAGGGTTGGGAAATGGGGTACAACTTAATTGCCAACACTGGTTGTATAGCAGTAGCCATCAGAAGTACACTGTTAAGAATTGGGGGGGGGGGGGGGGAATAGGAAAGGGTGTTCGATCCACTAGCAATGTCTGCCATGGGAGAGCAAGGCGAAGGGGTGGCACGTATGTGGGGTAGGCCTGACCTTGGAGTTGAGTCCAGGTGTGAGGACAGCTGAAAAGGACACCTTGGACTTAGTTCAAGGTTGTTCTACCTTTGATTTACAACCAAAGCTGCTAGTTTCCCAGGGCTGCTATGTCAAATACCACACATATGTTGGCTTAAATAACAGGAATTTATTGGCTACATTTTGAAGGCTGGAAGTCCAAAATCAAGGTATCGGCAGGCCATGTCTTCTTTGTAGTCCCCAGCATTCAGGTGGTGGCTTGCTGGCGATCAATGTCTGCCCCTGCCGTATGGTGATCTATCTCCTTCTGTCTCCTCCTGGTTCCTACTACCATGTTCAAATTTCTTTTGCTTATAGGGACCCAGTCACACCCGATTAAGGTCCATCCTGATTCAATTTGGCCTCATCCAGTTAGGATATTTGAAGCTTTTATTTACTGAGTACACACTCACAGGACCAGGGGTTAGGACTTGAATAGTCTTCATGAGGGACATGTTTCGATCCCCAAGAATGGGTCTAAAGGATTTACTTGTGAGAAGGGCATAAGCAGAAGGAAACAGCTTCTCTCTTGTTTTCTTACAGGGAACCTCAGTTTGGTGGCCCTGGCAGCCTGCGCAGTGGAGAGTCTCCGGCGTGCCGGAACTTCCGGCCCTTGCAACCGCCCTAGGGTGTGGTGTGGCTGTGCGGGATTCTTGGGGCCACCTCCTGGCCCTTGTGGGGGCAACAGGGCAAGACAGTGCTTCAGCCCTTGGGGGGGGTCCACTACTCCGGGCTCGGCTGCTCAGACTCAGCCCCTACACCCTCAATGTGGTCACCTCCTGAACCCGCGCGCCATCTGTTACGGTTCCTACATCCACAGCTGTTTTGTTTTTGCGACCAGGAAGCTTCATCTTCCGGATCACCTGGGAAACGGACTGGATGGTTGGTTGGTGCGGTTCATGAACAACCCCTTGAGCATGACTTGGTTGAAGGTAGAGTTGGTTCTCCCGGCCAGAAACCTGTCCAGCTTGAACAGCAGCCGTAGGTAGATGTCCCGTCTGGGATCCTTGCGCTGAACCTTTCCGTCCTTGTTGTCAAGGATGTTGACTCCCAAGATGGCAACTTCCGCTCAGTCAGATCTGCAAGGAAGCTGGAGCTGTTATGTTTTATGTCCCGAGCTACATCCGCACCCAGAAACAACTTATACTATCTGCTCAGGAGGTAATTCTGGCACTCTGAGGGCCACATCTCTGAAGCCTGATGTCTGGGGCCTCCGCTGCGGGGTCCGGGAGTTTTCCATTTATGTCCACTTAGGGGCTACCCGTGGGTGGACCTGGCCATGGATCATCATGATGGGCCACAGTATCGTGAGTGGTTCTGAGTGGCGTCCTGTGACCTGCAAGCTTCTTTGGATGTTAAGCTGCTTCTTGAAGTCTTACTGTTTATTATGAAGGTGATCCTATTTCTTACTTTTTTTTTTTTCCATTTGATTTTAAAAAACACATTTACAGAGTTTCTGTTTGCGGTAATGGAAAGGTTTTGGTAATGGATGGTTGTGATGGTTGCACAAAATTGTAAATGTAATTAATACCACTGAATTATATTCTTAAAAATGGTTAAAATTTCAAATTTTATGTTAAATACATGTTACCATAACTTTTTTTAAGTAAAAATAGAAAACTTTATTTGGTCTATTCAACAGAGAAAATCACATACATCTTGCCAAATTTGTTTTAATACAAATCTAAGTAAGGGTTTCGAATGTAGGTAAATATGTCTTCATTTGCAAAATCTCAGATACAGGCTGCCATAACTTTTTAAAAAGTATGATTGCCCTAAAATTATTTTATCAGTAGAGATGGTTTAGGGGGCAAGGGATCCTTGCTCAATAAATTATCATCATCATCGTCATCCTTAAGATCGCTAACATTTACTGAGCATTTACTATGCATGAAGTATGGTTCTAACTATTTGCTTTCATTTCCTCATTTAATACTTTAAAATCCAAATGATTGTTGTCCAGTGTACAGTTAAGGACATTGAGACTTTGAGAGATTACTTTTTCAAGGCCACACAAGTGGAACATTAGGAGTTGGATTTGAACCCAAGCCAGTTGACCTGCAGGCTTGCACTCTTACCCACTTCACAGCTCTTCTTTCCAATGTTGTGCTGACTTGGATAATTGTTACAGCAGACAGGGTGAACTGTTTCTGGTCACTCCTGTTGGTTTGTTAAACAGTCTTCATAGAGAGCTAAATTAAAATATTTTGGTAGTCTGTTCTCTCCATTTTAAAACTTCAATCTCAAATGTGACCTTCAGATAATGTGATTGCATATGTCACATTTATAGCTCATCAAAAGGACTTTGGTTTAAAAAAGAGGATAACATTTCCCTCTATTTTTCATTATTTGGTTTATAAAAAAATCATAAAAAAAGTAAAAGTATAAATTGATAATATCTAACACCAAAAACTTTGATTTGTTGCTAGGTATTTCTTTGATTTAAGTTATTAAATTAGAAGCAATATAGATGTTAAGCCACTTCCTCCTCTAGGTGACATATTGCCATTTAAACCAGCATATAGTTCAATGTGCATTCAATTGGCATCTTGGATTGTTGTCAACCAACTTTACTGCAATGGGAAGGCTCTTATGTTACTATGTTCTTGGGGTTTACAGCTAGAAAACTGAGTAGTTTTACAGCTTTACTATGCATTCTCTTCAAGGCAGAACTATTTTGTCTATATTGATATAACCTGAATATGGGACATACCATAAAAATCAATTTGTCACTGTGGAACCTGAATCTGAGAACAGAATTGCTAATTTCACAAGATTCTCTTGAGGTTCATAGATTTACCTTTGGTGATTTCAAATTTGGGCTATGGATGCTTTTTGGCTGTGGGAAGTTAAAATGGTTGAAATTTGGTAGTGACGAAATCACTGGTTTACTGAAAATGGGCCTTTACTAGGATTCACTCAGGTTCCCTTGAGTCAATTACTTTAGAAAATCATTAGCATATTTACATAAATAATTGCAAACTTCTAATGTGGAGATACTATTTTTTTTAAGTGGAACTTAAAATGTCTGTCTACATAATTTCTTCTCTCCTTTTCTTCCATCCTCAATCCCTGACCTATTTTTGTCAATGCCAGGCAGAGTGAGAAGAGAAATGAAACCAGAGAGGGAAAAATGGAGCCACGGTTGCTCTTGAAAATCTTGTCCATCCACAAAGAAACTGTGGTGGAGATATTCCTGGCCTTGATCCACGTTCTGGTGGGTGTGGACCCAGTGCAAATAAGAGTTCTTCAAGATGTTACTTCAGTTCAGGTGTGGTCCAACTGAATCAAGTGGGGCTTTAATGCAGGTTACTGGAGTCCTTTATAAGCAGTGTGGAAGTCAGACAAAGTGAGAAGCTCCACGAGTCACCAGAAGCTTGTAGTCAGTGGAACCTGGGAGAGAAAAGAAAAGATGCCATGTACATTGCCACTGATGGAAAAGCCAGGGACCAAGAATTGTCAGGAGCCAGACCCAAAAAGCCACAGTCTTCAGGGAGAAAGCATGGCCTTTCTAACATCTTGATTTTGGACTTCTCCTAGAGTCAAAACCATGAGCCCATAAATTCCCATTGTTTAAGCTAATCCATTGTATAGTATTTGTTTTAGCAGCTGGGAAATTAAAACAGAAGCTGTAATTTATAATGCAGAAAATATAGTTGGAAAAGCTTTTTGATTTAATTGTTACTGAAATCTGTGTGGCATCAAATAAGTTAGAGCAGGAAGTGATCTTAGAATTCTAGACGGATTCAAAGTGATTAGACAGTTGGAGAGTGAGGACTGGACCACTCGCTTAGGCATGATTTGGGCATAAACCCTCAGCCAAGAGCTGTAACAGTGTCCGTTAGGCTCCTTGAAGATAGCAACCGGGTTCTAATGCTTTCTGCATCTACAGTGTATTGTATAGTACACATAGTAGGTACTTCATAAATATCTGTTGAATTATTGAACTCTTGGCTCCTAATATGACAGAAGGGTGGGCCTCTCTGTTCCCACATAACTGTTGTGTCCATTGAATACACTGTTTGGTTCCTTTCAGTTCTTTCAAAACCTGGTTTTTATTGAGTGCTCAATACTATATATTTGGAACCCCCCTTTTTTTTTTCCTGCTGGCCAGTGTCTCCCATAGAATCTCTTGCCCACATTCAGAACTTTGAATGAAGAGAATAGTTCTTATTCTGTTCTTCAATAGGCTTCTTCCTTTTAAAAATTCAATCTTGCTTGTGATTCAGAGTTTGTCTCTTCTCCCACATCCAGCACAGGCTGGAGCTGTGGATCTAGTGATTTGGAGTGTAAGTGCATGTGTGTTCATGGAGGGGAAGGTGGTCTGGCTCTCAGATATCTCTTACCTCTTCTAAGAACTAACTTCTCCAAGATTGGAGCTGGGGGAGGGAGAAGAAAAAGGAAAACACGTCTCTGCCATCCTGGGCAAGTTTGCATCCTCCCCTTGGATGGCTGTGCGTGCTCTTCTCACTCAGTGTCCATCCAGGAGTGGTGGACGGTGGTCACTTGCCCTTGTCCACTGAGAAGGGGCTTACACACAAGCAGCTCCCTAAGCCTTGGCAGGCCTTTCAAGACACAACTGCATCTCACAGTGGACCCCTGACTGGTGGCAATCCGCTGTATTCCTCTGATGAATGTGCCTCTTTGGCCTTCACGCTCCAACAGCCCACATTCTCTGCTACCAGCTGTAGCCAGCTCTTCAGCAGTGCAATCTTTCAACTACCTTCCTGCCCCAGGAACTCAAGTGAGTAGTCCTGATCCTACCTCTATCCCCCCAAACCCCTGGCAGTGTTGCACCCTGTTTCGCCTGCCCTGCCAGGTCACATCTCCATAATTCTCTTTTACATTGTTGTAAGCACTGGAGACAGATCGCAAAGTCTCCTAGCCAAGCAGTCATTTAACTGGGCAAGGAAAGGCTGGGCTCCTTTTCCTTCAGGCAGCCCTCTCCTGTCCAGTGAGTCTGTGTTAGGATGAGTGGAGGGAATAGTCTCAAGTGCTTCACTCTTCCAAATGCCACCTTCTTACTCTCAATTCCCTCCTTACATTGACTGGAGAGATTCAGAGGGAGGCATTTATAATAATATATAATATATCCAAAGATATGAGTTGGCACTTATTGTAAGTCCTGCAGGGAGGTGACCAGCTCCAATTAATGGCACACTTAGAATGTGATGTATTAAGCACCTTTGGCCCCAAGCATTGGGCTTTGCAATTCTAGAGCAATAAGAAAAGTTCTGGTATATTTCTGCATAGACTTCAGATGTGCATTTTAACTCTTTATTTACAGCCAAACCACTCTTACCTTTAAACTAAACAAAGAGCACAAGATAAGACCTAAATTAAGAGGCAAAAGGTAAATAAACAAACGATAAAATGAAGCAAATACAAAATACAAGGCAAAATATATTATTTAGTACAAATATCACAAACTTCGTTCCCCTTCAAAAAAATAATAGCTTGCTATTTAACAGGCACGGTTCTAAGTGCTTTAAATGTATTATCTCATTTAATCCATACAAAAATGCTATAAGAAAAGTCCTATTATTAGCATTTATAGATGAGAAAATGGAAGCACATAGAGGTAAACTGTAATTGGGCATATAAGCATGCATCAGCAGCAAATACATAAAAAGCACGTTGAGCTGATTTTCATGATCAGCATTCTATGTGTGTCAATTATAAAAATAGCCTTTAGGCCATTGTGGCACAGTCTAGAAATTTAAGGTATTTGGCATCAAATTCTCCCAAAAGACAGTGCAAGTATAGTGCTTAAGAGTATAGACTCTAGAACCAGACTATATGAGATCAAATCTTAGTTCTTTTATTTTCTGGGTGGCTATTTATAACCGGGGTGCCTGTGCCTCAGTTTCCTCATGTGAGTGGTATTTAGCTTAAAGAATTGGTGGCAGAATTAAAAGAGTTGATAAGTATAGAGCCACACTATCAAATAGAAGTAATATGTGAGTGACATATGTTATTTAAAAATTTCTAGTTGTCACATTTAAAAAGAAACAGGTGAAATAAATTTTAATAATATATTTTACTTAACCCAATATATTAAAAATATTATCATTTCAACATGTAAGTAACATAAAATTATTAATGAGATATTTAATACTATTTTTCTTGTTCTGAGTCTTTGAAACTGAGTGTATATTTTACACTTAAAACCCATCTCAATTTGGACTAGCCCCATTTCATGTTCCCAATAGCCGTGTGTGACCAGTGGCTGCCATATTGGATAGTGTAGCTCTAGAACACTTAAAACAGTGCCAGGCACATGGTAAGTGCTGTATGAGGGTTATCTATTATTTTATCTCCAAATATTTTTTCCAACCAATTGCTTCTCTTCTTTTTCACTGCCATTGCCCTTTGACCAATTTATTATCATCTTTGCCTGGAGAAATACATTAACCTCCTAACTTGGCCTCTCTATTCACTGGTCACCACCACCTGCCATCTGTTCTTTACACTGAAGTCCAAGAAATCCTTTCAAGGTACAAATCTGATCATAGCCCACCCCATTACCCCTGAGCCTCCCTTTGTACTACTCCCCTGCATCTCTAGGCTTCAGCCACTTAATCTTTGTTCAGTTCCATACTCTTACCTGCTGCTGATCCTGTGGACATGCTTCCCTTTCTCTATCACCCCCCATTCTTAATTTCACCCTCCTTTGTATCTTCCTTAGGAAAGCCTTTCCTGGAGTCTTCCAGTCTCTGTCAGATTGCTTTGTGAAAATGTCATAGAATCATCTTATTCCAGAGCACTTGTCTCCTCTAGTAATTTTGCTTTCATTAGTGGGACAAATTAATTATCCTATCTACTGCCCTTATTAGATTGGAAATTCCTTCAGGACAGGGACTATATTTGTTTTTGTTCACCATTTTGTCCCCAATACCTGGCACATTGGCGGCCCTTATGAAATATTTTTGAATAAATGATTGAAATAAATAAACAAATAATCATTCCTCTACAAGACCCTACAGAAGCTGAATGAAGGGAATTTTAATCAAGGAGGAAAATGCCACAATGTCAGCTTTTAGTTTGATTTGAATTCTTAAAGGATAAGAACAGAGGGATTCTAGAATAGAATAATATACCATGTAATAAGATTCAGAAAACTTCAAAAACATGAAAGTTCCAACATTTAGACTGACATAAGACAAAAGGATGAGCTGATTGTGCCTGGAACCACTGGGAAAACAGAAAGGGATATTGTGAGCCATGTTCTTCTGTTGCTCCTGAGAAATTATGAGATGGACATGGTGAAGTATTTGTGGTAACGAAAGCATGGTGACTATATGACCCAGATTTTATGTGATAGTCCTTTCAAATATTCTGTACTGTTTTCTCTGTAAATAGCTGAACTATGATGAAAATTCCAATATCTCAAAAAATAGTAATTTATAAAAGTTGGTCAATGAGTCAACAAATATTTGTTTCCTATGTGCTATGTGCTGAGTATACAATGGAAAATGAGATAGCTGGGTTTATGGATACCCATTCATCTCTCACTTCCTTCCCTCTCAGTTCTATATCAGTTGAGTTCAGACACAAAGAACTAGATGGGAATTAAAAGTACAGTGTCAGGATGTATGAAACAAGGGTGGTTCAATGAATCCCACTAATAAGGTAATTCATTCATTCTTCCCTACTAGAGTGGTGATGATGGAAATAATCTGAGTAGGAGTCCTCAGTATTGCTCCTTCCTGAACATAGAGTGGATGACTTCTTCTCTCTAAGAAAATATGAAAAATGAATGACAATATCCACTCTTTGATA
Source organism: Choloepus didactylus (assembly GCF_015220235.1). Taxonomy (NCBI): domain Eukaryota; kingdom Metazoa; phylum Chordata; class Mammalia; order Pilosa; family Megalonychidae; genus Choloepus; species Choloepus didactylus. The sequence goes on from NC_051309.1 coordinate 45,629,255, forward strand.
ACACTAAGTTCTGGCTTCATCAGTTGAGTGGGGGAGAGAACACTAGAAAGAGGAGCCAGTTGGAAACAGAAGCAGGCAGAGAGAGGCTGAATTCAATGCTGGATGAGCTAAATAATGCTGCTGTAACAAATTAATCACAAAATCTCAGGGATTTAATTCAGGAAAGATTTGTTCCTTGCTCACACAATGCCTGTTGTGAGTCAGTCAGCTCTCTAGGTCAGCTCCTTTCCTAGCAGTGAAAGGAAACCAGTTGCTTTCATCTTGTGGCTCTGTCCTCTCACCATGACTTGCAGACTTCCAGGTGAATTCCAGGTTGCCAGGGCAGGGAAGAGAAAGCCATCATTCACTGTCTCAGCCTGGAAGGCACATAAGTCACTTCTGTTCATGGTCCCTGGTGCAGAACTAGTCACATAGCCTTGCCTAGTTGCAGGAAAGCTTAGAAGTATTGTCCTCTGTGTGCCCAGGAAGGAGGGCTACTAGACATTAGTAAACACTAAGAATTTCCATCACATCGATGATGCATTTATGGTACCTGTAAAAAATCCAAGTGGAAAGATCCTACAGGCACTTTTATTGAGGGGCTACAACTGTGGGTCTCAAACTTTACTGTGCATAAAAATCATCTGGCAATTGTTAGAAATTCAGATTCCTGGGTCCCACTCTCAGAGTTTCTAATTCAGTAGGTCTGGAGTTAGGCTCTGTGTTCTGAATGTCTAGGCAATACAGAGATCATAATTTGATAAACGCTAGACCAGAACATTAGAAGATTCGGTAGCAAATGGATGGTACTGTGGTAGGGTACAGTCCTAGCACAGCTTGCCACCTCTCCCTGGGACCTACAAATAGATCCTGTGTTCAGGATGAGGTGAGTCAGCCAGGTGGGATAAAACACAATCCCCTGGTCCATTCCTTCTATTGCCATGAACGTACGCAAATATTCACTAGAGACAATCTGATTTGGGTGGACCTGTTTCATGGCATCTGGCTCACACCCAGCAGTTTATCTGTCCATGGTGAGGAGAAAGTGGGGTTCCTCCACTCTAGCACACAGGCAATAAAGGGGTGCTGCATTTAGAATATCTCCCTGCATCAGCCACATATGGAGACCCGCTGGCTATGGAGAACCAACGCCCACTAGTGAAGCTGACTTTGCTGTGTCTCTTCTCTATGTGAGTAAAATATTGTTCCATCCAGGGCTGTGTGGGTGGGTCATGCTTCTGTTGGTGACCCTGCCACCTGTATTGGAGTGGGTTGATATCTCCTTAGGTGTCTCTCCTTCTGAGGGACAGTACTCATGGCCCTGGGGGGGAATGCGATCACCTAGACAGAGAGTAGAGGAAGACAGGGTAAGAAAAAGAGAAGCAGCTCCAGGCTAGAGCCCTGAAGAATGTCCAGGGGAGACTGTTTCCAGAAGGTAGGAGAGGAGTACTAGTTTATGTTAAATGCTGCTGAGGGATGGTGTCGGATGAGGACTGAAAATGGTTTATTGTATATAGTGAAAGGGAAGTTATCGATAATCTTAGCAAGAGCTGGAGGCCAACACCAAATCGGAGTTTGTTGAAGAGCGGTTGGGAATAGACAAGTGTAAACACTTAGGAGAAGTTTATCTGTAAATAAGAGAAGTGAGATAGGGTGTTGGTGGAAGGGAGAGGTGGGATCAGGCGGATTGTGAAAATATAGGTGAGACTTGAGCATGATTAAATGGTAATTTGAAGGAGCCGATTGTGAGGGAGGAGCTGAAGATAGAGGAGCCGAGAGATGATCAACAGAATTCCTGAGAGTGTGGGAGAGGATGGGATAGTCACAGGAAGGATTTCCTCTAGCTTGGCAGGGGGGACACTCCTTTATTTTATCAGGAGGGAAAGAGAAAAAAGCAGGTATAGACAAGTTGTCAACTTTGGGAGCTCACTGGAATCAACTAGGAGGCTTTAAAAAATTCCAATGCTAGGTTCCAGCCCAAAGATTCGCTAATTGGTCTGCAATGGTAGCCTGGGTGTTAAGATTTTGAACAAGCCCTCCTAGATGATTCTAGCGTGCAGCCAAGGTTACAACATTAACACTGGCTAGAACAGGCATACTTAGGGTTCTCACATGTTCTTCATGTCATAGCTTAGACAGCACTTCCTCAGGAAGCCCCACAGGAAACGCCATTAAGTTAGGTCCCTGGGGTATATTCCTATAGCACCGCCTTTATCCTCCTCCATGAGAAACTGCTCACTTCTTTCACTTCTAATTTTTTATTTAATGTTTTATACACCATCATGGCGATGGCTATGTCTGTGCCATTTACTTCTTAATCCCCACCTGGCAGAAAATAGACATTCCATAATATTTTCTGGATAAAGGCACCAATCGAAACCATGATGTGGGAGGAGAGGGCCCAGGTTGAAGGGACACTGTGGTTACTCAGAACATGGCCATGCTGCTAGGATCTTGTCTGTCCATGACTATGTAGGTGGTGCATACGGGCTCAGCGTCTCTAGATGCAGAGCTCACCCTAACAGCATGAATGTAGAAACCCATGTAATTGTACCTGTGAGGCAGAGCTGATTGCCATATAAGGTGTTAACAATATTGAGCATCTCTTGTATCATCAAGCATAGTTATTTTGTCTGTAGTTTAAAGTTGTTTGAAGTTCAAAATTACTTAATTATAAAGTTGTGGTTTGTTTCCAAATGACTGCAAGGACTAGAAAAGAAAGGAGCCTTTTCATGAGATGATTCAAAGGAGTTTATCCCCTTAAGGAAACATCACGATCCACATGTAACTTTGTACATGGAAAGCAGTAGGATAAATGATGCTTATAGCAAGATTTCTGTAATTTCTTCATCAGATTGTGTGGACTACAGACAGGTCCTTGTTACATAGTTGTGGTGTGGTTGGGTATGTGTGATGTTGGGTCATAATTATATAACCCAGGGGTTGGAAAAGTTTTTCTGTAAATATTTAAGCTTGTTTGGGTCCTACAGTCTCTGCTGCAACCACTCTACTCCACCACTGTAGCCCAAGTAGCCATAGACAAATACTTAAATGAACATGGCTGCTGTATTCATTTTCTGCTGCTGCATAAAAAATTGCAACAATGTATATTTATGATCTTATAGTTCCATGGGTCAGGAGTCAGCTTAGCTGGTCCTTTGCTTAGGATCTCACTAGGCTACAATCAAGGCATCAGGTATGGTTCCTATCTCACCTGAAGTTTGAGATCCTCTTCCAAGTTCATGGGCTTGATGGCACAATTCATTGCCTTGCAGTTGTTTTAATACATGATAGCTTGTTTCTTCAAGGCTAACAGGAGAGAGCATCTCTCTGAGCTAAGGGAGGGTCTGAGCCATTGTTTAAGTGCTCACCTGATTAGGTCAGGCTCACCCAGGATAATCTTCCTTTGGTTAACTCAAATCAACTGATTAGGGACCTTAATTACATCTGCAAAATCCCTTCACCTTTGCTAAATAAGGTAACATAATCACAGGAGTGTTACCCCATCATATTCACAGGTCCTATTCCCGCTCATGGGAAAGGGATTATACAGTGTGTGTACTCCAGGGGAAATTTTGTGGGTTCATTTTAGAATTCTGCCTACCGCATGTGTTCCAGTAAATTTTAGTTATGGACGCTGAAGTTTGAATATTTGAATATCATATAATTTTCACATGTCACAACAATATTATTCTTTTTTTTGACCATTTAAAAATGTAAAAACCATTGTTGGCTTGGAGGCTGTAAAAAAAAGCAGTGGTCTGGATTTGGCCTGTAGGCTGTAGTCTGCCATCTCCTGATGTAATCTGTGAAAAACATCATGAGATAGCCCTGGCAGTCTAGTAAGAAATGGTACTGAGAACCGGATGTGAGATCCAGGGGATCTGGCTTGCTAGAGACAGTGTTTGTGATATGTGGGAGCTATGCTGGACTTTAAGGGTGATCTGTCTGGGGTGTAAGAGACAAGATCCTCTCTCAGAGCTTCCCTGTGGCTTGGCAGGATCTAACCCAGGATGAACAGAATAGCAAGGCCACTGACCTAAACTCATCTCCCATATGAAAACATCGGGAAATCTGATATGCTGTCCTCACCTAATACCCCTAGTCTGATCACTCCCAGTTTGCTTGGTGAGGTTGTCCTCTTTGAGTTTGTTATGCAAACAGTAGCTTTTTGGAACTTATGTGTTCAAGTGTTTATTTCCTCAAGCCTCCATCTGAATCCTCCATGGGGCTACTGCAACTTCATGTAGTCAAATATCAGCATGCATTTTAGCTTTCACTGAAAATATAATCTTGCTAAATGGGACTTACAGCAAAGAAAACAATCATTTTTTTTTGTACTGTGAGGCACAATCATAGTTTCAGATATTTGGATGTACGTTGAGGCTAATTTCCATATTGTTTAAATCCAAATTTTCAACAGCACAAACAAAAGGAATAACAACTATGAAAAACATCCTTGTTCCAGAAGCTCAAGAAAATCGTAATAGTTATTGTGTGAAACATCATCAAATCTTAGATTTATGATATACCCCACTAGCCACAAATGTACTTAACAAATGTTTATATGTGGTGTTTACTATGTGCCAGGCACCATTCTAAGCACTATAAAATATTAATTTATTTAATCCTTATAACAGCCCTTTGAAGAAAGTGCTGTTATATCATCCTTGTTTCATAAAAGAGGAAATGGAGGCAGGGAGTCCAGTGTCTCTTTGCTGGTAAGGGGCTGAGCTGGGATTTGAATCCCAGCCATCTCACTCCAGACTCTGGGCTCTCAACCACTGTCATGTGCTCCTTCTCAAGCAAAATAATATATATATTTTATATGTATATATATGATTTCCTGAATATGCTGAAGTAATTCATGCCATACAAATAATCAATATGATACTTTAATGAAAAAAACTAAAATTAGTGTGAAAGTTCTGGAAGGTGACATCCTGCTAGGTGACTGAAGTAGCCAATTAAATGATGTTTCCTCCAGTCTGAGCCCCAGCAGGCTTGTTGATTAGCTTGTCAACGTGTCATCTGATATTTCTAATGCCAGCTTTGAGATTCTTTTCCAATAACAGCCATATGAGAATCTTGGTAGGGATCAGTTGCATGGTATACTTTTGCAACTAATATATTAATAATGCATCATATTTTTTTCAATTAATGCAGTTACTATTGTAAAATTATTCAAAATTTGTTACATTTCTATAATATGAGAGAAGACACCGAAGTAATTGTGTAATTTTATCAGACAAATTTGGTCCTATTCAAACATAAGATTTCTGATACAGATGCTTGTTCTTGAAAGAATACTAATAATGTTTCAACCATCACATGCTTAGTTTTTATGAGCTGAAAAAGTTCCATTGTCAAGACATTTTCCAAAGACCCTAAATCAAAACAATGCCATTGCAATTTTCCATGACATTTTTTTCCAAAATTGGAGGGGCAGAAAATTTCTCTCTGTGAATCTTTGCATTTTAATGAGAATTGAAGAGGAAGATAAAAATGTGAATGGCTTCATTCTAAAAATAAAAGAATTTCAGAAGAAAATTGCTAATGATGTTAAGTATTTATTGCATTGTGGATTTTGTGAAAGTGGTAAGGGAATGGGAGCTGAATCACTTACTTTAGGAGATGTGTATCGAAAAATATTTAACAATTTTGTTTAATATATTTGGAAAAAATAACAAACAAAAAAAACTTGTTAAAAGAGAATTTTTTTCTATTACTATGAATACTTGTTGATCAGAAGCAGGAGAAACAAAATGCATCAGAAAATTTTCTTGGAAAAACGTATTACTTATTCCCATGTTTCATACCACCTGATATGACTGATTTATCAGATAATTTTGCTAACAATTTGGGGGATTAGAAAAGTAATTGATATAAAACCTTAAATCCAAATGAATTACTGAAACTTTCTAAGAGATGTTTGAAAAAATAAAAAAACAGATTCTAATGGGCCAAGCTGAATTCTACAAATGAGCACAAATGGAAAACTGCCATCAGCTTCAATAAGAGATGATGAAAATGACAAGACAAAAATTGTATTAGCTCATTGGTAATGTTGCAGAGTTTTGCATTCATTTGCACATACATTTTACTCTTCAATAAAAGGTGATTTACTAAATGGATAACTCATGAGATTTAATTTTTCTAATTTTTGAGGCTTTCTAAATATAAATTCACAAATTAAAAAAAAGTCATTAGTCAGGACATGAATTCAAATTTGGGGATCTAGAAATACGGTCACCATAGATTTTTGTGTTTATTCTGGATTCAGAGAGCCAGAAAGAGTGAAGCAAAACAGGGTCACAGTGCATATAAATGAAAGAAAAATGAAGTGTACGTGGTTTGAGGATTAATGGAGACTTTTTTTGTCCAAGAAGAGAAACATTACAGTCATAAACTGATTCTTGATAAGGTAATAATTGCTTACTATAGTCAAACTCAAAGTACTTCTGGCAGAAACTACTAAGCACCAGGAAAGAGCTTTTAGGCATTGTTAAAGCAATTGATCACTTCTATCATTATTTGTATGGCTGGAATTTCACAATCAGAATTTATCATATTTCTTTAGGAAGCCTTCTGAAATTCTGTGAATTCAGAGGGACAAATTGGCTGGATGATTACAAAACTGTAAGCCTATCATTTTCAAATTGAACATCGACAGAGAGTCAAAAAAAACCTATCACAATGCAGATACATTATCTAGGCACCCTGTGTTGGAATAATGCTTATAAACTGATATTAGGCATGAAGAAAAGAAACAAATAGTCTAACAGATCTGGTAGTTAGTATTTTAGAATAACCAAAGGTTTCTGACTGCGAGGATGAAAAAACACTCCTATTTCCTGAATAGAAAGTTATGAAATGGTTCATTCATTCTTCCAACGAATATTTATTAAGGGGGTACTTTGTGCCAGGCACCATTTCAGGCATCAGGGATACACTAGAGAGCAAGAAAAATCATGGAACTAAGGTCCAGCAAAGCCACAGAGAGAAAAAAATATTATTTTGTAAAACCTGGATTGACTCTATACAAAAAAGAAATATAACTTTTAGGAAGAAGAGGTATCTATATTACCACTCTTAAATACTTTAGACATTGTGTAAATACAATCAAATTTTTATTAAAAATTCTTTTGTATGGAAGTGATATTTGTCTGATTAATAAAGGACATGTCAGGGAACTGTATCTGTTTCTTTTTTAAAAATGTAATATTGAACTTTTACACAATCTTAGAATCCACTCATTTAGTTTCTTAGAAAATTTAGGCCATTATGCATGATCAACAAAATTAAAGCACATTTACAAAAAAGTGGATTTAACATATACAATCTAGAAAAATCTAACTTTGAGGAAAATACAATGAAACTCAATGTAGTTCCACTTTATACATTCTTATAAATTAAAAGTGTTTTCAAGGAATCCACCAAGTTTTTTATGTTTCTAATGTACTGAATTCTAGATGTTTGCATTATTTCTCAGATGTTTTCTATAAAGGACTAGTACTGAAAAGCAAATAGAAGTTTCTAAGCACTTCACACAATGCTTGGCACATAATATGTGCTCATTAAATATTTGTAGACTGAACAAGCAAATTGCTTATTACAATTTAGTTTCATAATAATTAGGTGACGGGGCAGATCCAGTTTTGTGGGATCTGCAGCTTATACAAGTTGGGGAACCCTCTTAAGAAAGAATACAAAGCCATGTAAAATTAAGCATGGAAATGAATATTTAGAATGATTAATCACTACAAATTATAATATTAAAAGGACAGAAAATTACAACAAACATTTTCTTTCATTTTGTCATATTTAATCAATCTGAAAAAATATACACAATCTGAAATTAAGGCATATAAAAGAGCAATGCAAATGCATTTTTAAAAGGCTGCTATGTTGTATTGAGCTCAATTACTCTTATGTTACAATGACTTATGAATTTTGTCATTAGAATATTTGTTTTTCAGGTCATTTTGCTGTGTTGGTGGCAAATTTGCATGCTATTTCATCTGGAGCTGCCAGACCCCATTGGGACATGTATCAGATATATTAAGATGTGACCGAATATATATGGGATGTATAAAACATGGGACTTTGCACACAAATGTACTCACTGCTTATTGTACTGCTATAGGTTTCTACTAGGCAAACACAGGAATTCCATAAACTCTGTTTCATGAGATTCCTGTCAAAAAATAAAAATAACATATGGTGTATTTATAACTGTATATGCTGCATTATTGAGTTTATGCCTAACAGAAAGAACTTCTGTTTTTACTGGCTATTACTGAGAACTGAATCCTCCACTTATATATTTACATGTCTGATATTGGAAGAAGTTTCCACAGACTAGCTTCTGGCTCTCTATATTTTAAATCTTGTTTTCCCTGCACTAGCCACATTCTACCAGTGCTGAGTGACATAAGATATGTTCATGTTGGAATTCTGCTGGCCCTGGACTTCAGTGTCTTGACACTAGATGAGTCAGCATGGTGGAGGTGGGAGTGCAAAGGAGTCAGGTAGCCTTGTAATTGTAGGTGGACTGGCTTATTCATATGTTCCTAGACTTAGAATTAAGTATAAATGTTTGGGTTTTGCAGCACTGGTATAGCTGCCTGTTTGTGCTAACTGCTATGAGACAATCTCCCTTTCCTGGACCTCTCTCTGGCCAAGATAATTTTATCAGTGGGTTGGCACCTAATATTGACAATGATTTGCACAAATAATACAATAAAAGCCACCCTCAAAGTCCTTCTTGCCTGTGTCTTATAATAAAGAGTAGTTGGAATTGTGTGGGCAATTTGGGAGATGGAAGCAGGGATTGGCTTTGTGACCTTAGACATAGACTCACATGAGAGAAGGAGGCTGCCAGAAGGGCAATCATCCTAACATATGATCCCACTGGCACTGCCACACCCTCAACACTCTTGCTCCGACTTGCCAGTTCTCTTGCTTACGGGGTCTGGATCCTACGACCCATTCCTCCAGCCCCTAATTGGGGTCTGTTCCATCTCAAATGCTCGGCTTGGACTGTGGAATGCCCCCTTCTGCCCAGAGACTCTGTTAGCTCAACCCAACCTCCAGATCCATCCAGGACAGATGGAGCCTGAGTTCTCTGCCTTCTTGCACACTGAGATCGAACAGTGCCTTTTATTTTCCCCCATCGAAAACAAATCTACAGCCGTGTTTGCCTCCCAAGCCTGGATGGGCACTGCCCCCCTATTCCTAACTGGGCACAATTGAGGTTGCAGGATCCCTGGTAGTCAAGATTGGAGGGCTTGTTTTGGGCTTCCCACAAATGCTGTCCTCATGCCGATCCTGGTGACTGGGGTCGCTGTGAAGGAAGACACAAGAACACCTGGATGCCAGCTTTACCTTCCTGAGACCCATCTTGAATCTCTCTGGCTTCAGGTGCCCTCAGATCTAAACCTATTGTTCTTCTCTTTCTGGATTGTCCTTGATGCCTTGTTCAGTCTTAGTTGTTCACTCTTAATTTCCCAGCTCTATACTTTTTCTTTTAGCAATATTGATGCGAAGACTCTGAGGTGATGATCCCAGTAGCTGCATCTGGGCCTCAGGTTTGAAGTTCTGTGCCACACACTCAACCTAGTCCCTCAGGAGGCTGCCATCAGGGCATCACTGCTCATCCTCCCTAAAGGGGAGAGTCCCCAAGGCAAATGATCAGGCCATGGATGCCTCTAGGGTATCATTTATCAAATGTTTGGTGATGACCGTATGGAAACACAATTTACGTGGCAATTCAGTACACACATACACACACATGTAAACATCACAACACAGTGCACATACACATGCACACACATGCAACTGTAACAAAAATATCTGTTGTGATGTACACAATTCTCGCTAGGTATCTGGGGGATTCAATCCGAAATTTTCTTTTCTGTACTATTTTTATAAAATTGTTTTCAAAACTCACTAATGGATAATGCTTTAATGGGAACACTGAAAAGGATCTTCCTTCTTGTTGGAAGGGTCCTAATCCTGACCCTCTGGAGGATTCCACCCTGGTCACCCAGCAGCTCTGGACAGTAGCTGTCCAGACCTATTTTATTTTGTGGACAATTAGTACTTCACAGTGATGACCACATCTCTTGGGCCTGATGAACTCCTCACTTGCTTCTGGTGTATGAGTTCCTATAACTTACCTTCCCAGTCCTTGAAAAAGCTAATTATCCTGGAAAGGACAGAATAGATCTAGGAAGACTGCTGCTAGGCAGATGGCTCTCCTGAAAACACAGACGTCTTATTTCCTTGGCCTTTTTCTCATTCCCCTTTCCTAACTCTTCTCATTGTTCTTTCCAGGGCAAAAAGGTTATCATCACAGACATCATGAAATGCATCATGGTCCTCTCTCATATGTCTTTGCTTCTCTGCCCGGAGTACACTGTCTCCCCTTTCTCTTCTGTCTCATTTTTCTTCCTTCAATACTCTCCTCATACATCGCCTCTTCAAGGAAAGAGGTATCTCCAAAGTCTGGATGAAGTCCCACTCTTACTTCTACCATGACACTTACCTACTACTTGGAAACTGGCTGTTGACTTATCTGAGTTCCTAATAACTCTTCAGCTCCCCTAAGTGAGAAATACATCTTTTATCTTTATATTTCACTGCCTAGTGCCCAGTAAATATGCAAGACATGCTTGTTGAATGAATGATTGTGATTTATTGACTTCTGTTGACATCAAACTATTCCAGACAATAGTGATCTCAAATCCATCATCATATTCTGCACAAACTGATTGATATCAATCCCTTACCATTGCTTCATGTTAAAAAAAGCTTTTGGAAATATGATGCATAGCTATAAAACAACAAGAATGATTCTACAAACCACACATAAATATCAGTCTCATTACTTTATAATTATCCTTCACAAGTGACTAAGAAAATTAAATGGCCTAAATTGCAGTCAGAATTGAACATGTGCTTTAGGAATCATAATTTAGTTTGCTGGTTTAAAACTAATAACTTCAATTTAAAATTTTGTAAAGAAACAGGAGAGCCTGGAGAAGATTTGCAAATAATATTTCATTTCATTTCCACCAAAAACTTTGCCTGATTTGTTCCAATGTCTTAATCTTCAAATTCTGTTTTTCAGTGAAATCTCTACCTGTCTCCTCTGGGACACTCATTATTGACATAAATCTGCTGTTCACCTAGATCTCAATACACTTTATTCAATTCCACAAAAATTGGTTGAATACTTACTACTAGCATTGTGCCAGAAAAGAGTCAGGATATTGTATACAATTTTTTTTGTTTGTTTTCTATTCATTCATTTCTTTATTCAACAAATATTGTAAAGTTTTCACTTAACTTCATAAGTTGCTACTCTAAATGCCATAAGAGAAAGAAGATCAAAGAGTTCCTGATTTCAGAGAAAGTATAGTTTAGTTAGGAAGATGACGCACACAGGCATAACATGTTTAATGTCAACGCTGAAGTTTAATAACCACATGAGCAATAATAAGGGAAGTATCTTATGATTTAACCACATCCTCCCTGGCTCTCCCTGGATTTCTGAGTTCTCCCCCACAGGAAGCCATGGTAAAGCTAGAAAGAGATTTCAGGCAAGACATTTGTGTTTGAGAACAGGTTCTGCCACTTTTTGGCTGTTTTCTTCTGGCCTCAGTTGCTTCATCTGTATCCACTCAAAGAATAACTGGGAAGACTAAACATGAAAAAGTGTATATAACTGGAAGTATAAAACTCTAAAGTCCCATTCCCTTTCTTCTGATTTTCCTCAAGCTGTGTAGAGGAAGAAAGATATCCTGTGTGCCTCATTTCTCCCTTCTGTAGGACATATCCTCAGTGGGAGAAGAGGTTAGGGATAACAGTGCCACCAGCAAGTGGAGAGACTCTGACAGTCCCTTATCAGCTTTTCAGAGTAGACAGAGAAGCAGCCTAGGCCACTGATGGAGGAGTTCTAGTGAGGCTTTTTCTTGGGCCTCATATTTGTGGCTGAGAGCTAAGACAAGAGGAGCTAAGAACATCTTATGCTAATGAAAACTTACAACAATTCGGTTGGCAGTCACCTCCTGCCCACCCCTCTGGTTATCTTGTGGCCACAATACCAGTCCCATCACTGTCAACCACCAACCACCCTTCCCACGAAGAGAGCACTGGGGAGGTAAGAAAAGGAGTTGCCCAATCCCCAGTCTTGTAAGAGAGCGTGGTGAGGTGATGAGACGATTTCCACTCTTCTCTGTGGCAGAGGAAAGGCTGGTGTATTCTCCACTTATCCACTGGGGAGAGGCTTTAAGAGTCTCTTATAGAGACTGGAGGTGCCTTCAGTAAGAGGAAAAGGGCAACCCACTGCCCAGCTGGAACCTGCTGAACTTTAAAATTTGTGTTTCCACCCTGGTGTGGCTATTGGAGCAGAATGGGAGTGCGCTGAAGGAGTATTTGCGGGGAGCCTAAAGATGAGGGTTATACTCAACCATAAAAATTAATGCCACTTCTCTTTAAGAAGTGAGAAGAAGAGGAAGAGTAAACCTTGGAAAGGATGAAGGCAAACCCACCTGCATTTCCAGAGCCCCTGGAGGATATGGAGGAAATGGAGGGGAATGCCAGGGTTTCCCATGGTTCCCACGAAGGAGCAGGAAGTTAGAGGAGGGGACAGGGGTATAGAGTGACCCTGTGGATGCTAGCAATGCCCTATTCAGAGAAGTGGCTGAAAACATGGATTCCTGGTGGAGCCAGGAGACATGACTGCCCTGCTTTGAGATGGTCTGTTCTAGTTTGCTAATGCTGCGGAATGCAAAACACCAGAGATGGATTGGCTTTTATAAAAAGGGGGGTTTATTTGGCTATACAGTTACAGTCTTAAGGCCATAAAGTGTCCAAGGTAACAAATCAGTAATCAGGTACCTTCACTGGAGGATGGCAGATGGCGTCCGGAAAACCTCTGTTAGCTGGGAAGGCACGTGGCTGGCGTCTGCTCCAAAGTTCTGGTTTCAAAATGGCTTTCTCCCAGGACATTCCTCTCTAGCAAGCTTGCTCCTCTTCAAAACGTCACTCACAGCTGCACTCTGTTCAGTCTCTTTGAGTCAGCATGTTTTATATGGCTCCACTGATCAAGGCCCACCCTGAATGGGTGGGGTCACACCTCCATGGGAGTATCCCACCAAAGTCACCACCCACAGCTGGGTGGGGCACATTCCAAGCAAATCTAACCAGCACCAAAACCTCTGTCCCACAAGACCACAAAGATAATGGCATTTGGGGGACACAATACATTCAAACCGGCACATGGTCCTTAGAGAAAAAGGAGCTGGGGTGAAGCAGATCACCCCAAGAAAACTATTCCCACCATCTACACCTGAAACCATCACACAAATCCCGACCAAATCAGAATGAGGTCTGAGACACCTCCAGTGCCCCTCTCCCACCACAGAAGGCAGCTTTGAAGGAGGTGTTCCAACTCACATTAGCCTGACCAAAGAACACGCCTGGCATGGAGTTATCCATGAGTTTAATTAGGGACTTGCAAAGCAGGAGGATGATTCTTCCCAGTGGTGGCAGGTCAGGAAAGTGAAGTCAGCGATCTGTGCAGAGAAGAGACAGGGGATAAAGATTTGTGATGATGGAGTTTCTTGAGAGATTTGGTTACAACAGGATCTTGCAAGATTTTGTTACCACAAGGTCTCATGAGATTTGGTTACTAACAGTGATTAGGGGAGGGAAGTTTGAATGCCCCCTCCAGGGAGGAAGGAGCCTGTTGACTTTTAATGTCTTTCCTGGTCATATAGGTGGCTGTATGCAGCTGAGGGGGAGGGGCCCTGGGTCCTGGGTCCTCACAAGGAGCTGGAGATGTTTCAGAATCACCCCAAGCCAGCAAGCACCCCAAGCCAGTACCCCAATGCCCTCTCCCTACCCAAGCAGCCAGGATCACAGCTTGAGTCTGCAGTGGCAGGAAAGAGATGAGATGAGATTTAAAGCACATTTAAGACTAACTTGAAACTGGACCAGACTTTTAATAATCACAAATGACTAGAAGTTATGAAATCTGCCCAGGACATCATTGAGGAGCAGGGAAAGGGATATGACACAGCATAGTTGGAACTAGTGATGGGAAAACATGAAATATGTTCCTATATTTATCCTGTTGCTGCCTTGAGAGTCCTCAACAAACTCCAGATCTCATCCTTGAGATTCAGGAGCAAAGCTGATTGGGGTTGAACAGTGTGAACCATTGTTTTCTCTGAATAGAAGTTCCAGGATCTCCACAGCTCTGGGCAAGAATAAGAACCTCCAGTTTAGGAGGAGGAAGGCTTAGATCAAATTAAATTAAGTTGAATTTGGAAGGCTTGCCTACTGCCATAGTTAAGAGCATAGCATCTTGCTCACAGACATAGGGGACTGGTGGTTTGATGGGCTGAGCCCTCTACCACGGGACTTGCCCTTGGCAAGACTGTTGCTGCAAAGAAGAGGCTAGGCCTGCCTATAACTGTGTCTAAAAGCCTCCTCCTAAATGCCTCTTTGTTGCTTAGCTGTGGCCCTCTCTCTCTAGCTAAGCCAACTTGGAAGGTGAAATAACTGCCCTCCCCGCTATGTGGGATCTGACACCCAGGGGAGTGAATCCCCCTAGCAACGTGGAATATGACTCCTGGGGAGGAATCAAGACCCAGCATCATGGGATGGAGAACATCTTCTTGACCAAAAAGGGGATGTGAAAGGAAATGAAATAAGCTTCAGTGGCAGAGAGATTCCAAAAGGAGCTAAGAGGTTACTCTGGTGGAACTCTTACACACAATATAGGCAATCCTTTTTAGGTTCTAATGAATTGGAATAGCTAGCAGTAAATACCTGAAGCTATCAAACTACATCCCAGAACCCATCTATCTTGAAGATGATTGTATAAAAATGTAGCTTATGAGGGGTGACAACGTGATGGGGAAAGCCATATGGACCACACTCCCCTTTGTCCAGTGTATGGATGGATGAGTAGAAAAATGGGGGCAAAAAAAAGGCACCCAGTATTCTTTTTTACTTTAATTGTTCTTTTTCACTGTATTTTTTATTATTATTTTTGTGTGTGTGGTAATGACAATGCTCAAAAATTAATTTTAGTGATGAACGCACAACTACATAATGGTACTGTGAACAACTGAATGTACACTTTGTATGACTGCATGGTATGTGAATATATCTCAATAAAAATGAATTAAAAAAAAAAAAGAGCATAGCATCTAGAGACGGAGACCTGTGTTTTCTTGGTCAATTGATTCACCCTAAGCTTCTTCATCAATAAAATAGGGATGATAAAAGAATTTACCCTGTAGGGTTGTTTTGGAAAAAAAATGAGTTTATGTTTTTGAAGCATTTAAAACAGTGCCTTGAATATTGGAAGCACTAAGTATATATATTTTAGGTATAAATGTAAATATAAAGTAATGGGATGATTCTTGCCTGTCCAAATTTGTAAAAGTAAAAATCAGGCCTGCTATGATTTCTTCAGGCTAGATGCCTGCAAGTGGGTTTGCTAGTACAAAAAAGCAGGCAGTTTAAAAAGATTTCTGGTACATGTCACAAATTGCCTTTCAGTAAAGGGCACAGGTCCGTAATTATATATAATTTCACTTCAAAACATTGATACAGGTCTATGAAAGTGGAACCCATGCATCTCAGCTGCAATCAAGGCAGCTTTTGGTTTTCACAAAGAAGGAGGAAAAACAGTGGAAGGGAAAGCAAGCTACATGACAAGCCCGACTTGCATTATGAAGTAATTAACAAATACCTTTCAGCAATGCTGGCCTCAGGAGATTTTGAAGTGAAGGAGCGTGCCTGTGGTGCCCTCAATCTCCTCCTCCAGGCCTTCCCTCCTGGGTCCTCCCAGTGCCTGGTGCCCTTCCTTTCCATCTCTTTCCTTCTTTCCCAGCTGTTCCCCCAGGTACTGGAACGTCATTCAGGTATTTGTTTATAGTGGTTCATGATGATTTGCACATTACCTCCAAGAAATATTTTAATTTTCAGAGGACTTTTGAAAATTCAGAAGTACATATTGGGAATTTGGGAATTCCTATAGTTGGCGATTTGGGGAGAGTAGAGATTCCCAGCCCTCCCCTTAACCCTTCATGTTGTACCATATAGGTGGTCCCTTATTTGTCTCCCAAGGTCAGGCTTTTGTGGGGTGCTACCTGGTTAGGATGGTGGACCTCAGTGTTTCTCAGTGAGGCATTTCTTTTGGCCTCTTCTTAAGCAGCATGATATTATGAGGGCCCAGATCCCAGGGACTCACCCCTTCCTCCATTACTGAGAAATGCGCTGATGCCTACAAGACCAGGCAACAGGCCCCTTCCCCACCAGGGGGGAAAGCATTAAACCAGATCTTGGGAGACCTTGTAACCAAATCTCATGAGATCCTGTTGTAACAAAATCTCGCAAGAAACTCCATTGTCACGAACCTTTATAAGCCCCCCACCTTGGCACTCCACTTTCTCTCTCTCTTTGAATGGTAGAATATTGACTTCACCCTCCAGACCCACTTTGCCATTGGGAAAAATCATTTCCTGTTTTGTAAGCCCCTATTTAAACTCATGAGTAACTCCGTGCCAGGCATGTTCTTTGGTCTTGGGGCTAATCTGGGTTGGAACAGATATTCAGCCCTTTTTCTCAAAATGTGGTCCCTAGACCACCTGCACA
The DNA here is from genome assembly GCF_015220235.1 of Choloepus didactylus. Taxonomy (NCBI): domain Eukaryota; kingdom Metazoa; phylum Chordata; class Mammalia; order Pilosa; family Megalonychidae; genus Choloepus; species Choloepus didactylus. The sequence continues at coordinate 45,645,914 of NC_051309.1, forward strand.
GAATCATCCTAGAAGTACGTGTGTTCAAAATGCAGATTCCTTTGTCCAACCCTAGACTTGCGTTGTAACAGAGTCCTCAGATAATTCATATGCATAATAAAGTTTAAGATCCAAAGCAGTAGCTCTCAGCCCTTACTGCCGTCAGTATCACCTGGGGAAATTTTACATTTTTCTAATTCCCAGGTCCACTCCCAGGGACTCTGGTTTTCGTGGTCTGCAGTAGGTGCCAGTCATCAGTGTATTTTAAAGCTTCTCAAGCTATTCTGATGTGTAGATGAGAACCCAAATCTATCCACCCAGACACTAAGTTTGGACACTAAGAACTGATACTGCCTTACCCCCTACACACCTTACTCTCTACACTAGCATGACTTTGCCCTATTACTGTCTTCGTTAGCATGAGTTTACATTTCAGAGAGTTTCCTGCCCAGGCCAATGGCTTGTCTTTTGCAGCAACTTTTGAAAAGACCCCAAAACTCTACAATAAAATGCATCAGAAGACAGTTTGTGCCCTAAGATTCTTTGAAGCCCTCACCTCAAAATCCTCACCTTGCTGTTTCCATCAACCCTTGACTGTTGGCTAGTGATCTTTACCTGATCCGAATTCCCACTTTGAAAGGCCCAACTTAAACCAAACTTAATTCTCAACAAATTTTAACTTTGTCTACCCTCCTCCCAGACACTGCCAAAGCACTGATGAGATGGTGTCCTCCTTTAGAGCAGGAAGCAATAAACTCAGCTTTGCCTTATCAGCTGGTTGTACTGGTGACATTTGGGAGCCAGAATTTGATATAGTTAAGGTTGAGAACTACTGCTACAGCAGAAAGAATGCTTAAGTTGACATCAGGAGGCCTATTTTCTGGTCCTAGCTTTTGCTCATGAATTAGGTGACCCTTATTAAGTCACTTAACCTCTCTGAGCCTTAGTATCTTTTGTAAAAACAAGAGATCTTATATCTCAGGATCACTGTAAAGCCCAAGGAAAATGAAGTATGTCAAAGTGATCCACAGCCTGGACAATTCTTCCTAAATATAAAGTAATATACAGTATAAATAGTAGCTTCCATTTATTGAGCACTTACTACAGGGTCAGAAAATACATGGCTTTTGGATCATAATCCCCTTTCTATTGCACAGATCAGACATAGTTTATCAATTGCCATGGCCATTCCTGCAGCAAGCTTGAAAACCTCAGGATCCTTCTTGACACAGCACTTTAATCAACTACCAACAATTGATCCAGGTCGGCACTCTTGCTAAAACATATTTGTCATCCTGGAAAACTGCCTGCCAGGCACCTTGCTAGGTGCTTTATTAAGCTTCCTTTATTTAGTCTTCATAATAACCTAGCATGGTAGGTTTTATTGTCTCCATTTTTCCAGACAAGGGAACTGAAGATCAGAGAAACTAAGTAACATGCAATTAGTAAGTAGCAGAGGCTTCATTTTGAACCTTTCCACTTAGCATGTTTTATTCATGCAATGAACATTTATTGATTATGTACATAAGGGCTACGCCCTTTGATACAAAATAGGTTAAGATGGTTATACTTTTACCTTAACTGTGTGGTTGGTGACCTTGATGTCTAACTGGAGAAACCCTGGAGGGACTGTGTCTGAAAGACAAATTCCCTGAACAGAAAGAAAAGCAGGTGGAGATACTGGCCACACACTTCCACCCCTCTTACTGCTGAAGTCTGCTCGAGTCCCAGGGCTGCAAATATACAAGCTAATGTCCTTGTACTGAGAATGGCTTCTTCTTCCTCTTGTCTCACCTAATCTAAAGGGGAAAATGAGCTTCTGCCCTAAGAAGCCAATATAACCTTGAAGAGACTAAATGAACATGCATATTGATGGAGCAATTTGAGTACGTATTGATCCTGGTAACCACTGTCTGAATTCTTAGCTCATATAACTGTGGTGGGGTTAGTTATAAAAAAGGTTACAAAATACACTTTTTTTTTTTGCTCAACAAACCCTTTGGAGATCTTAATTTGTGTTTATAAATACTCAATTGATGGAGGAGGCAGCATGGCTTGTGGAGGTGCTTGGTAGTTACTGATTTACAGACCATAATAAACAGGGCTCAAAACCTAGAGGTGGCTACTGAGACAGCCCTGAACAGAAAGCAAACATGATTCTCTATTGGGAAATTGATAATGTAAAGAGGAATTCTCCTAAGGTGGGGGGGGGGGGTGCCTCTTGGAAAGGAACCATGTTGATTTTCTTCTGGAATGAGGGAGATGCAGCTCTGGAAAAGCCAGGAGTAAGAGTGAATGTGATGGACCATGGAATTCTACTTCTATTTGTGTTTAATAGTTCAGGAGTTAAATGACTTGCATTTATTTCAGGTCTCCTGCTCTTAAAATAGTGTTCCAGGGTTTTCTTTCCTTTCTTCCAACCCTATCAGGTCACAATGGGGACAGAAAAGTCATTGTCTTGGATATGCATGAGAACAGAAGGAGGCTGAGAGTTCTTTGGTAGATTCCTGGGGAATGGACACCTAGTAATATTGTAGGTGGAACATCCATTCATCCATCCACTCACTATACTTTCACTGAGCACTGGACACTGTGTTTATGTTTGGAGATAAAAAGATAAACAAAACACAAGTCCCTGCCTCAGGAACTCACAGTCTTGTAGGGGAGAAGGGAAGACAGCTATGCAAATAAATATAGGCATCTTCTTTTTAAAAATGTATTAGATAGCATATTTTCAGATGGGGGCCCTAAAACAATGTGTTATGGTTTTAAATTGGAGTAATAGTAATGTGTCCCTTTCCCATCCAAAAATACCAACCAATTTCTCCAGGAATCTCTCAAAAACTGTGAATGCCTTTGACAATTACCCACCAAAGATTTCTGGTTAATATACAACATTTTAAACACCAATCATCTAATTTTTTAACACTTAATGACCTCCTATGGTTTTGTGCAGTATGAAATGATACTGAAGACTACTGGCCATGAATTATGTTTTTGTCTACTGCAAAGAACATGCCACAGTGCATCCCACCTGGACTGCAGCCACCCATCCACTGTTCATGGTATTTCACCAGATTTAAAAAACAAAATGCCATGTCCAGTGAAGCTTTCCAGAACCAACACTTCCATAATTTGCATTTTCTCATGCATACAGAAGACAGTATGCACAGCAGATGGGGATACACGCATGGCCAAGCTTGTGTCCTTTGTGAGCTTACCTGTCAATACATTTCTTCACTCTAAAGCAAGGGCTTTTACAGGTGATTCACATTCACCTGCTGTCTCTATAGGCTTTGATACTTTAGGGGAAGACATTTTCACTTAATGTTGTGGGATATTTGAGAGCAATAATGCACAGTACTCTTAAACAAAGGAAGCTGGAGATAAAGTCCTTTTGGGAGAAGAGCAGGGTTTTTCATGATGGCTTTTTCATTTGGATAGAGACTGTTGAGTGCAAATATTTGCAAGTCAATATAGTGAATATTCATAAAGTGAAACCCACGGAGAATAACAGATACCTGTAATTTCAAGAGGGGTGGTAATAAGTTAATGTGATCATGTAGAGGAAAGTGATGAACGCTCCCCAAGGAAGTCAGAAAGACTAACCTGAAGGGAAAAGAACAAAGAAGATCTGTAGGAGGTTGTTCACCCAGCAAGTCAAATGGAGAAGTGGGGTGGAGGGCATTTTAGACAAAGAGAAAACATGTGCAAATTCGGAGATGCAAAAAACAAAAACAGAAACAAAAAACCCATCCTATCATGTTCAGGGAACTGAAAATATTTCCAGATTGCTGAAGTGTAAGGGTCAAGGAAGAGTGAGGTGGGGATGAGTTTTGAGAAAGATGCATCAGCCTGGTTGCGAAGGGCCTTGTTTGGATTTTATTCTGGAGGACATGGAACAAGAGAGTGATAGCTACTGATTTGAAGTTTGGAAAACTACTCTAGAAAAAAACAGAAACGGGATCTAAGGACAGACACCACTTGCCAGGAGACGAGACCATTGGAGGCTATTGTGGGAGTCCTGGTGAGAGGTGACGTGGACCTGCGCAAGGGCAACTGCAGTGATGATAAAGAGGAGGGGAGGGATTAAAGACGGTGCTGAGAGGTGATACAATTTAGTGATTTCTGTGAAAGAGAGGGTAGCTCTTTTTATCCCAGTCACATGGATTAGGAAATTGAGATCAGGGGTTATGTCTTTTTCATTTAGTTTTTCCCAAATTTAACACAGTTTCTGGAAGACATCCAGTAAATAGCAAATGGATAAATTCCATTGTTTAGCCAAACACATCTTCATTGAAATGCTGAGTGAATGAGCCAAAAAATGAATCAATGAATGAATTAATAAATTAAATGACTACTTACCTTGTAGGGTCTGATGATCCCCCAAAACATTTTGGCTTTTCTTTTAAATTTCCACCATTGTCCCAATCACTTGGAGTTACAAGTTGCATTGTGTGCCCCAAAAGATATAACCCCTATTTCCATGCATGACTTTTTTCGAAAATAGGGTCTTTGAACATGTGATTAGTTAAAATGAGGCCAAACTGGATTAGGAGAAGCCCTATTCCCATAACACTAGTGTCCTTATAAGAAAAGAAAATTTGAGCACACAGACAGATACTGGGGAGGCCATTGAAGATGGAGGAGGCAGAGATTGCAGTGATGTATCTACAAGTCAAGGAACGCCAAGGATTGCCAGCAAGCACCAGAAGCTACAAGAGGCAAAGAAGGATCCTCCCCTACAGATTTCAGAGAGAACATGATCATGCTGACACATGATTTTGAATGTTTAGCCTCTGTAACTGTGAAATGATAAATTTCTATTGTTTTTAAGCCATTCAGTTTGTGGCACTTTGTTACAGCAGCCCTAGGAAACTGACATGTGGGGACCAGAAGTCTCACTTGGGATACTGCTATATCCTCCTAACAGATCTTGTGGCCTCTAGTCTCTTGTCTAAAGCTCCAAAGCTAGAAAGGGCTTGAAGTCAGGTCTCCTGACTCTCAGTGCAGGGTTGTCTTGACCTCTGCTGGGCCTCAGTCACTCAACTTTTCCCATCATCACTTTCTCCCTGATAGAAATAATGATCCTTATTCATTCACCTCACACAGATGCTGGACAGATTGATTAGTTAATGTTCAGAAATTGCTTGGAGGATGAAAAGTGACGATTATTATTATTATGTTGTCTAAGGGAAATTCCCTACCTTTTAAAGGGAGCCACAGAATGGTCACTGGCATTTGATTTAAATGCTCTGCACCTCACAGGTGGAATATTTATTTACCAATAAAGAAAAATATCTCCATATAGGATAGGTTCTTGAAACTTGTTCATTTGTTTTTAAAAGATACGACCAAATTACTCAAAGAATGTACCTGGGGCAACAGGGTTAAGGTCAAAATTAAGGCATCTGGGACTTATGTTTGCAAGGGCTTTGTCCTCATATTTAGAGGCACTGATGATAAACGTAGCTTTGCCTCTTGTCAGAAAAATGCCACCTCAAATAATGCTACTGACATCAAGCTAAATCATATACAGGGTGTTGGATATATACATATATATATATATATATATATATATATATATATATATATGTATATGTGTATATATATAGTTTTCTTTTTCTTCCAGAGTGCTTTGAACTTATAACCTTTCACCTTGGCCGGGAATGAATAATGATTTCTCTGAGTCATTTTGTTTCATTTTGTTTTTCTGTACGGAGATGATTTTTATGAATACAGCTCAGAAAGTTCAATATTGAACAGCAATAATAACAAAAACAACAACAAAAACTGAACAGGTGAACATTTTGCATTTTCTTTTTCTTTCTTTCTTTTCTTTTTCTTTTTTTTTTTTTTTTAAGTTTGGGACTTGATATAAAGTCAGGGAAAGTCATAAGAAAACTTTAAATTACATTTAAATAACAGGGAGAAAAAACACCTTAATTTGAAGTGTGCAACTGTAGAATTGATGCTAGCAGCTTGATATTCCAAGCTTGATTTGCTGCTAGTTTTCTTCAGCAACTTGGGCTTTTAGTGTGATTTATGCTTAAACTTTCAGAGTGAAATTTATGAACTGCATTAAGTGCTAAGGAAGAAGCATAAAAATCAGTAATTTGAGAGTCTGGAGCAGTGGAGTGCTGTGTACAAATAGGCTAAATGGAAATAATAGGCTAATAGCTGCGTTGGAGAAAAGCAAATGGCTTTCTGACGTCAAGGAACCAGAGCTTTGGAAAATTCTTTAATTATCATCTAATCGGCTGGATGAGATAATGTTGCTAAAGATATATGAAATCCAAGAGTATCATTTTTGAAATGAAACAGTTTGGTTAAGGATATGGTGAAATACACAGCGGGGTTTCATGAAGGTGGTCAATTAGACCAGAATAGAAAATCAGTAGGAGTTGTCCCATATCTGGACTTTGCCTGGCAGGTGGCAGAAGCCAGATTTCAAGTCCAAGTGTGCCGGGCTCCTGAACCCGCACTGCCTCTTTGGCTGCTGCTGCATTACCTGGGTAATGAGTCTAGCTGAGGAAGTCCTTGCCTCTGGAGCCATCTTCCTGAGAGGGATGAATGTTTCTGTGTGGCTAGAATTGCCCTCGGTGAGCCTGGTCACTCTGAGCCTTTGTTCTTGGGCTACTGTGGACCAGAGTCTTCTTTCTCCCATGGCTCCGCTTCCCAAGATTCCTCTGCCAGCCAGGTTGTTCCCGGGGCATGTCCATGGACTTCTCCTGATTTTTCTCTTTATTGAAGAGCAGTTCCTCTGTCATGCTCCAACTTCTACTCTCTGAGCTGGCCATTGATCATAACTTCAGTGCTGCTACTGCCATCTGGATTTAATTATGAGAGACTTTGTCCAAAAGTGCTAACAATATGCAGGGGATGGGAGTAGGGGAAGGTTAGCCTGTAAGTCGTTGATTTAGGAGTTTAATGTTTAACCATTTCCACAACATTATGGGTAGAGATCATTTTCCCTTTTGATGAATGAAGAAATGGAGGCTCAGAGAGAGTACAGAGCTCGTCTTGTCCACTGAAAGTTTTGCAGTAGTAACTACCCTTTTTCCCCTCAATATTTCCTATTACTCTTGACTCTGCCACCAATTCCTGTGACATTTAGATTCACCAGCGCCATGTGGATCCATGACTTCAGGAAAGGGTTGTTGCAGCAGAGCTGTAATGGAGTCTCAGAGAGAGGAAAAATTTGATGACTCGGGGCAAGGCAAACACCCCCATTCCTGTCCTCCCAGACCGGGTTGGGTTGGAGAGAGTTGAAGGGCAAGCGGGAGTGAGGAGACCAGTGTGTCCCTGAGACTGGGAGGAGCTGATGTCATGCCCTCCAGGTGGACTGAGGGCAGGATGGGTGGGGGCGCTGGGGAAATAACAGAAAGCCCAGCTAGGTGTGCAGGGTTGGTGTCCAAGTGTAGAGTGACCCTGTGATCTCCTTTCTAAGTGCAGGTGAGACCCTGAGGGTCATGGCTGTGCTTTGACTTGGGACCTGAGCCTCACAGAATTCCCAGCCACAGGGTGGCCTTTTGTGCTCAGGAAAGACAAGGGAGTCCACAGAGGAGGACCAAAGTAGAAGGTGACTTGGGGTCGGAACGCATAAGGATGGGCTGTGACTGTGTAGAGGGATGCAACTGAAGACCAGATGGGAAGGGGAAGGGCTAAGTGGATGCCTCAAACTGCAGAGGTAGTGATCAGGACCAGATGCCAGCCTGCCATGCTGTAACCCCACATAATCCCCCCTGCATTCTGTTAGATAACAACAGTGAGACACAAGGAAGAACCATAATTGGCTCTGACCATGTTTCTGCTCCCTGGTGGAATGGGGGCTTTTAATGGTTACATTTATGTGTCAACTTGGCCAGGTTATGGTGTCCAGTTGTTTTGTCAATCAAGCACTGACCTAATTGTCATTGTGAGGATATTTCATAGATATAAATCATCAATAAGTTGATTGTATCTATGGCTGATTACATCTAAAACCAACTGAGGAGATTGCCTTCAACAATGAGAGAAATCTCATCCTTTAAAAGAAGTGATGATTTAAGCAGTTAGAAGAGGGAATTTCCTTCTCATCTTCAGCCAGTCAGCTTCTCCCAGGGAATTCATTGAAAACCTTCATTGTAGTTCCCGGCTTGCAGTCTACCCTACGGAATTTAACTTACCCATCCCCACAGTCATGTGAGACCATTCTTATAAAAATCTCAATATTTTTCTTTCTTTCTGTCTATCTATCTATCTATCTATTTATCTATCTATCTATCCATCTAATCTGCTGTCAGTTCTTTTCCCTACAGAACACTGACTAATACAGGGCTTATAATAGATATTAAATTAAATGAAGGAAATTTTCAAGAGTTATGTTTCACGTCCATCAGCGTTTTTGGACTAGGGTCTGAATCCAAGAAGCATTGAACCTGGTATTTCTGGCTTCCAAAACTCTTCATTTCGCTTCGCTAGGAGGAAGCAGCATTTTCAGATCCAGGATTTGACATAAATTGAAGCAACCGTTATCTCTTAACTATCTAGATGCCTAACATTATTATTTTTAAAAGAAATATTGCACAATCTAAACCAAGTTAATTCAAGGTTCATTTTCTGCACATCATTTCCATTCAATTTAATGGGGTTTTACTCAGTATTTTATTAAGGTGAATCACTAGGGATCTCTCTTCCAGTATTTTCAATATGTTATACAAAAAAGCACTCTCTATATGTAAATAATATTTTTTTCATGAAGCTGTGCATGACTTCAAGATAATACATACTTCCCAGACACACACATAGAACCTCTCAGATAAGAATTATTCATCTATTTGAAGTGAATTTTCACATTTTGAGGTAAGCCAAATATCCTCAATCTTCAGTAAAATAATCACAAAGAAGAAAAAATTCAAAAGGCATTTGCATCAGAATTTTACTGGTTTATGCCCCCCTTGCCTCACAAACTGGTGCTGCAAAATTTCTAGGGCTTTCTTGGCCTTCATTTTAAGAAGAAAGCGCATGACTTTCCCAAGGTCACCAGGTTTGCTGGTAGTCCAAGTGGTTTTTATTGGCCCTGTGCTGTGATTTATGCAACCTCGTGGTAGACAATTTAGAAAGGGAGTGAGGGTTGCTCTAGTGGGGGTTGACTAGCATGGAACTGAGGACAGTCCACACCGTGGGTTTGTGAGGCCTATTCCTGATTGAATTCCTTCACGAAGGCTGTGTTTTCCTCCACTTTGGGTTGCACCCAGCAAAAGGAGCAACTTCTCAATGGTTAATAATGTTTTTTAATATCAACCTGCCCAGCCGTCACTCTGATTAACAACACTGCCTTTGGCTCTGAATTACCAAACATATGCATGAAGGGAAGCAGAAAATAGGCCTAAACTTTGCATACATATCCTGGAGAAAATGAAATTCACCAGAATTCAGCTCAGACAAGAGCTGCTCTAATATGCCTATTTCACCATGTAGATGGCAGTAGAGACAAAATTCCACTAGAGGGCACTCTCAGATTCTCCATGAATCGAGAGCTTGTGAAAACAGTTATACGGTAATGGCACAGACTCTGCATGGGAGCCTAATGGGGTTTATATAAATAAATGAATGTGGATATGCAGACTTTTTCATCAGCAAATAATACCTCTTTGTTTTTCAGGTCGGCATCAGTGAAAGTCACGCACATGTGGAAAAGTAAAATATGCAGAATTTCTTTTTGTTTCCTTTGTGAATGAATAGTGAGTGAACCCTCACCTCTAGGGGAGTTTGCTGTAGTTCACTGCTGTGTCATATTTATAATTATCAGGAGAGGTAGCAAAATGAAAAGATTCAACTGCTTAACTCCTCAGCAGTTGAGCTGTTGGCCCTGGGGACATGCTGGGAACTTCATGTTCTGGCGGAGCTCTGTGGAAATCCTCAGGGATGGCCATTTGACCCTTCACTCAGCCACCTGAGGAAATCAGCTTTGGTTAGATTAGATCAACCATAATTGACTTTTGAGTTGTTAGAACACATTCTGTGTACACATTTCTCCCTGTTTTGAGAAGCGTGTGTTTTACTTGGATCCATTCAGTGGAAAGAGGATTCAAACACTACTTGGGTGGGTGGTTGGACCAGAATGCTGTTTCCCAAGATCTGCTCTACCTCTCACTTCCCCCACTTCCCTCAAGTCCTTTCCTCAGTGACAGGGTGCCTGCTAAGCCCCCCACTCCACTCCTCCCCTCCACACCTGGGGACAGGAGAAGCTTAAGTCCATTTTGGTCTGCAGTATAATTTGCAAAGGAAATACTGGTCTGGATGATTTTAAGGGTTCATTTCAATCCTTAGAGTCTCTGAATCCACAAATTCACAGATTTCGAAGTAAGTGGAACATAAATATGACTTCCAAAGCCACTTGTAAATGGTACACCTATTTTCCCTACCTCTAGTCATGCCCTTCCCCAAACCCTTCTCTGGTGACCAGAATGATCTTCTAGAAGTATACATCAGATCATGTTTTTCTTTCCTGTTGAACACTCTTCAGTGGTTCCACATTGCTTTTATGGAAAAGTCCAAACTCCTTAGTACACATGACTTAGCAAGACCCACCATGATCCGTCCTACAAACTCAGTCCCCCATGTCAACTAACACACTCCATTGCATTGTTAGTGTTTTTCATCCTTTAGGTCTTGGTTTAGGTGCTTCTTCTGAGAAAGCTTCCCAGGCTCTCAAAGACTGGTTTAGGTGTCCCATCTTACGTTATCTTAGCATTGTGTTCTCTCTTTAGCCTTGAAGAGATAGGTTTTGCATTCAGAAACTGAAAGGACTTCCATGCAGAAGCCTGGTTGGGCTATCTAAATATTCAAGCCCGTCTAAGACAAAGTTCATAAAGTTTCCTTATCTACCAAAAGCTTCTACCCCACACTCAGCCTGGACACTGGGAACTGAAACCATACCTTCCTGTCTTGACATGACTTTCTACTATTCTTTTGTCTTCATTAGCATGACTTAATTTTTCTAGGAGTCTAATGATCAGGCAAGTGGATTGATTGTCCCATACAGGAACTTCTCAAAGGACTCCTCCCAACTCTTTAATGAAAATCATCAACAGACAGTTTGCACCCTAAGATTCTGTGCATCCTTGCCTCAAAATTCTGCCTTACTGTTTCTATCAATCCTGGGCTATTGCATCATGATGTTCTCTCAATCCCAACGAGTTCCTTGCTTTAAAAGACCTGCCTTAAATCAAACTTCCAATGCTCAGTAAATTCTGACCTTACCATCCTCTCCTTTGAGACAATGCCAAATTTTTGCAAGGTAGTTTTCTCCCTTAACTCCATACACAATAAACTCAGCTTTGTATTACCAACAGATTGTGCTGGTAAGTTTTGAGGAGCCAGCTTTCAACATATCTCTGTAGTCAGGAGGACTGGGTGCTTACCCCTTAAGACTCATAGTGAGCTCCATCAAGCTTCCGAAAAGGTGTTTGCCTGGATTTGGGTGTTTGAATTCTGAACCTAGAGCTCCCAAGGGATGACTCAGGAAATAATGATATGGTAAAGCAAAGGGCTCTGTGGTCTCTGTAATCTTCAGAAGCTTTTTCTCTACTGACTCACTCACTCACTCACCAGACCTATATTGTTTCCCAGTGTACCTGTTAGAGATCGTTAATTAGCAAGGGAATTCTTCAACCCCTCCTTTACTGAAAATATACAGGAGACTTTCATGGAATCCAAAGATAAGAAGTGCAAGGGACCTGGAAAGTGACCAGGGCATATCTTATTCCCTAGGACCATGCCATCATTGAGCTTTGCTTCTCTTTGTGCATCTCTTCCATTCTTCCTCCTTATACTTTTGCTTCCATAGTTCCCCATCTCCCACCAACCAAATGCCTTATATGTAAAAGGGGCTTTCAGAATTCAGAAATCCCTTTTTTTTTCTTACCAGTTACCAGGATGCTGACTTTGGCCCTGACTCTACATGACTTCATGGGACCAGAGTCTTCACCAGCCTGGATCTAGTCCCCATGTCTTTGGTTCACATTCATGAGGATTAGTCACTGACCAGCCAGAAGAGGCTGGCCAGAAAAGAAATTGATCCAATCAGCAATGGATAGGGGTTCAGGGTCATCTAACCTTATGCTCTCTCAGCAAGGATTGCAGAAGTGGGTAGATTTCTTGTGATGGCCTATGGTTAGGATGGTCAAATTTGCCAGTGTAACAGAGAGTCTACTTATTGAAATATATGAAATGTACACGCTTCCTTTGCACTTCCTTGAACAGGGGCTTCCCCCATATTCTGCCAGAAGCATCCCAGCAGGAATCCAAAAAGAAAGAATCAGTGTTCAGCTTAGACTTCAAAACAGGGTCTCGAATTCCATAATGAAACAATAGTCTTGGAAGCCTGGCTTTGTTGAGAGGAGAAAAAAGGATTTCTAAATCGCAAAAGCTCCTTTTATATATCCAGAGCAGAAGGGGAATGCATTGGAATTGAGAGTTTTGTTACAAACCAAAGATAGAGACAACTCAAGATATGGTATAGGGAAAGTTCCTACCAGCCTTCATGGGGCAGAGAGAAGACAAGGGGTATGAGAAGAGACAGAGAGAGCAAGAGAGGCTAGAGATTCCACATGAGAGTCCTGGAGCCCCTCGTAAGTCTGGCTCCCTTTTGTAAGTCATAAAGCCCAGGAGGGTGTTGGGCTCTTACTGTAGTACAGCTTATTGCTTGCTTCTCAGGGATAACCTGGAAAACTGTTAGCCCCTCAGATAAGCCCTGTGTTTGCCATGGAGCTGGAGCTCCATGGAGCCACCCAGGTGGTTAGTTTGAAAACGGCTGAGTAAGCCAGGATATGTGCAGAGTATCTGTGAGTCCCTGGAATCAAAAAGAGTCTGGGATCAGAATAAATCTGCAGCTTTAGGGCCACACAATTCTAAAAATAACCAGGTGGGACCAGCTCTGCCTTCACTGAGCACCCACAGGACAAGGCTAGACCAGCCTCACCATGGCAGGGACCTGTAGAAGCCCCGGGGACAGCACGGGTCTATCATAACCGTATGTGACCTTCCCCTCGCACCCAAGGAAGTCCTTTTGAGAGGAGAGAAATAATCCTGAGAGGAAATTTGATCGTTGAATTGACTGAATATACACGCAGAGGAGACTGAGTTAGACCAAAAAAATCTCTTTTGAATGAGAAGAGATTGAGTTAAGTTTGCAAGTTTAACTTTCTTTCCCCCAATCAACAGGAATGGGAGTTATGTTATCAAGTAGCATTTTTTTGCAAAGCTGATTTGTAGTGTGTAAACTTTGATCTTATCAGTGTTGTGTCTACGAAACCTGGATCCTTCCATCCATCAGTTAAAGTGTACACTTTATCTTATTTGTTCAATGACTATTCATTGAACAGGTACTGTGTGCTGGCTCTAGGAGAGTAGTCCTGAACAAGACATACATGGTCCCTGCCCCAAGCAACTGGTTAATCTTAGGAACAGAGGAAGGCAAGTTACTTTTTCTGTCCAGCTAAAGGTTTGTCATGGTTGTTCATTGCATTCTTTGGCCACTTGGAGGTATTTTCTGCCCATGCTATAGAAAAAGTTAGTATAATTTATGTATTGGGTAAAGTGGGAAGGTGCTGAGTTAAAACTACTTCTAATTTGAATTTATTTCCCTTCTTCAAAGTTTCCCAATGCCTACTGCTTTCCTGAGCATGTATCCACTCATTCATCATCATTCACCCAGTGAATGTTTATTTTGCTGCAGTTTATAGGCACTCTACTAGATGTCAGAGATTTAAAGATAGATTAGTCCCTTTCTACCTTCAAATTGTTGACTGTCTAGTGGGAGATACAAATAAATCAATAAACACAGAGGAAGAAATGAGGCTAACTCTACCTGAGTTTGTGTGTCATGGGAGAAGGCAAGTCTACTATTTATGTTGTGCAGGATGTGCACTGCACAAGGGTGGAGGTAGAGGCAGGGCAGAAATCCAGCCCACAAGCCCTGGTATACCTAGGGGAAGGTTGCATTTTTTTCTTCCCACAAAGATGCCATTTGCTCAAAAGTATTGTGTCCTTCCATTCACTAGAGAGTGACTACCCAGAGGAGACACATTTTTCTAGTTTGCACAAGGGTAATTTGCTATAAAATGTAACAGGTAGTCATGAGACAAGAGGGGTTGTTTGAGCAGAGTTTAAAAGACTGGGTAGAAATTTCTCAAAAGACAGAAGTGGTGGAGAGAGTTCCAGGCAGAGGGAACATCATGTACAGACATGCTGAGGAAGAGAGGATAATGTAATTGAAGGACAACAAACAGTTTGTAAAAGGGACTGTCCAGGAGAAGCCTGGGAGATTTGATTGCAAGGGCAGCCAGGCCTGAAGGGGTGGGCATGCCAAGCTGAGAAGCTTGCCATTTGTCCTGTAGCTTTGGGGAGCCCCTGCAGGGTGTGCTGGTTTGGATGTATTATGACCCCAAAATGCCATGTTCTTTAATGAAATCTTGTGGGGGCAGACATATTAGTGTTGATTAGGTTGGAATCTTTGGATTAAATTGTTTCCATGGAGATGTGACCCACCCAACTGTGGGTAATACCTTTGATTAGATTATTTCCATGGAGGTGTGGCCCTGCCCATTCAGCATAGATCTTGATTAGTTTACCGGAGCCCTATAAGAATAATTCAGACAGAAGAAGCTCGCAGCTGCAGCTTAGAGAGAGATTTTGAAGATGGCTGTTGAAACTGATGCTGACATTTTGGAGAATACTGTTTTGAAATGCAACCTGGGAGCAAGCAGATGCTAGCCATGTGCCTTCCCAGCTAACAGGTTTTCCAGACACCAACGGCCTTTCTCCAGTGAAGGTACACTCATGATTATGCCTTGGTTTGGGCACTTTTAGGGCCTTAGGTCTGTAACTTTGTAACCAAATAAAACCCCTTCTATAGAAGCCAATCCATTCCTGGTGTTTTGCAAAATGGCAGCATTAGCAAACCGGAACAGAGGTTTACTATCACCCCCAAATCTATATATTCGATCTAGATGACTCTTTCCTCACCAGTGAACCCTTCTCTCTCCCACCTGCTTCTCTGCTTCTGTGACCTCTCATTTTCTTCCTGCACTGGCCACACACCTTGGGATTTAATTATACTCTGTCTTGTTCTCCATCTATCTATTTCCTGTGAAATCTTTCTTTCCCTTTATTTCTCACTGGATATAAAGCTTTGTGACAGTAACAGCATTTCTCAAAGTATGTTGCATTTGTGGTGAGGTGATTTTAAGTAGCCCACTGACAAATATTTTTCTTTTAATATATTTATTTTCACATGTATTAAGAAAAAATACTATTGGCGCACCAAATCCGTGATTACACTAATGTGACTGTTTAGGATGAGACTAAACTAAAATAGGGCTTAAGTGAAACAATCAATGATTGTTAAAAAAGAAACAATGGCAGTTCATAGATGTAGCAAAAATTGCAAAGGTGATGTGTAAATGACTGAAATTTGAGACCTAGAGCGGAGTTATTAATGTCAGTAAGTGCTTTACAAATAGCCATTGGAAAATTGACTTTAAGTTAAATCTAGATATTTGAGATAGTTTGCCTAAAATTTAGTATGAGTTATAAGAACTTGTAAGGAAGGAAGAGAAGGAGGGAGGAAGAGAGGGAAGGAAGAAGGAAGAAAGAAAAGGGAGGGAGCGAGTACCTAGTATGGGACTTACAGCCTGAAGAAGTTTCCAATTTTCCATGGTGAGACAGCTGTTGCTGGGGGCATAATGAGGTGGGCTCCGAGTCCTGGGATTCAAGGGGTTCACCAGGTGGCCAGGATGAGGCTGGAGTTTTATCCCTCACAGGTGAGAAGTGTACCCTGGTCTGGAGACAGAACTGTATCATTGTCATATCATCATCTGGCCTTCCAGGTGTCCAGCTCTGTTTGGATTTCTCTTCTCATCCTCAGTGGTGATTCCTCGGCTTCCTCACCCCCACCTGACACACACACACACACGCGTGTGCACACATGTGTGCGTACACACACACTTCTTTCCTACAGTCTTGCTCATTTGGGGCAGAAAAGCGCTGATCCTGACATTCCTCAACCGAAAACAAAACATGTTCACTTCAGTAGGTTACCTCTGGAAAGAGTTCATATTTTTAAGTTTTTAATATCTGATTACCCAATAAAACACTCTGTCTTTCATTAAAGGAATTTTTGTTAAAGCTCAGAGGTGGAGAGATTGGGGGCTTGGAGAGGCACAGGACCTTCCCTTGGCTTTGAAATCAGTCAGTACGGTGGCCTGGAGGGTTAACAAGGATGCTCAACAATGTCAGCCCCAGCACCTTGGTTCTCTCCATTGGTTCCCATGTCCACAAATACAGGTGGTCCTACATTTTCACATGACCTCTTGTATCAGCCAGGATCACACAAGGAACTCATGGAGAATTCAGTGTTTGAAGAACATTTAATGAAGGGGCTATTTGTTGAGATGGGACAGGATTAAGGGAACCAACAAGGGGTGAAGTTCCCTGGGGTTAGCAAAAGTAGGAAGCTGTTACTGCCCCCAGGCCATGGGGTAGGGTAGGGGACCAAGGTGACTTTTCTGAACTGGATGAGGCAGAAACAATGGCCATAGTTGAATGCTGCTATTGCCAAAAAATGTGACTGGGCAGGGAAGAAATGGGGGGATAAATACACCAATTTGTTTTTCTTCCCATCCTTTGATTTCCCATCCAGTGCCTTCCATTGGTCAAACTCAACCAGAAATCAGAGAGCAGGGAGACTGGGTGATGATTCTATACAGGTCCACCTCCTGGGGCACAGAGCGGGCCAGAGGCAGAGAAGGATTGGAAATGGATCAGAAAGTCAAGGAGAATAACTAGTATCCCCCTCTCTGTCCAGTTCCTAGAGACTTCCCATCCCCAGCCAGAGCTTGAAAATCCCCATGCTCCACAGATCAGATATACAGGATTAGGAAAGCAAGAAATAAAATAAAGGACACCTTTATAATTTATGCTTTATAGATGTCAATGTGATATTTTGCATCTTTTGTTTACCTCACAACTTTGCAAAATAGGTACTACAGAAGGTAAGTGGGTAAACGTGTGTGTAGTTTCCTAGCTGCTAAAACAAATACCATACAGTGGGTTGGCTTAACAACAGGAGTCTACTGGCTCACAGTCTCGGGCACTAGCTTCATCCCGGGATTGGTACGTTCATCCTGGGATTGGTACCTTCTGGCTGGCTGATAATCTTTGGGATTCCTTGGCTTTTCTGTCACACAGGAATGCATATGGTGGCATCTTCTTTTTCTTCTGGGTTTCATTGAATTCCAGCTTCTGGCTGCTCCCATGGCTTCTATCTCGCTGTCCAATTTTCTTTGCTCATAAGAACTTCAGCCATATTGGATTAACGCCCATCCTCATTCAGTTTGGACACATCTTAACTAATAACATCTTCAAAGGTCCTATTTACAAATGGGGTTCACACCCCCAGGGTTGGGGGCTGGGACCTGAACATGCCTTTTGTGGGGGACATGATTCAATTCCCAATAGTTTATCTTGCGCAAGTCACACTTATTGGAATCAGGCCTTGGCTTGACCCCTGTGTCTCTCAGCTTTTCTATTTCCTTTGGACCAGTCTGTGCATCTCAAAGCATTGGGGAACTTATACTATTTCAGTGGATTGTGATCAGCCTTTGAAAAATGACAAAATAGGATTCAAGAGAGTAGATTAGAAGAGAAGATATCAGAATGTATTACCCAGAATGAGGGTAAATATTGTTTCTTGGAACTTTCAGTTGCATGCACACAGACAGGCAGGCAGATGCACACACCTATACGCTTATGTTCACTGTGTTGTAATGTAAAATCTATTTCTTTCTGAGGTGTGTGTTTAAAAATTTCTGAAAACCCTGCACTAAACCATTACTCTACTCTAATTTTATTCATTTAATTCATTCATTTATCTCCATTTATTGAGAATCTTTTATGTGCCAGATCCTGAACTCAAACATCCCAGCTCCAAAATCACCATCTGGGCCGTCTCTTACTGATGTCCTCTTTCAGTGCAAATTCTTTCTCCCCTTTCTCCTTCCACTCCCTACCTCACTACTTTCACTTCCCTGTACAATCTATGCTTTTTTTCATCTTAGGGGCCTTTGCAAAACTTTAGTACTTCTCTACCCTTTCTTTGAGCTAATCACTGTTCAACCCCCAGCTGAAGAATCTCTGCCCTATCCTCAAACACCAGTTTTGTTTCTTGAGGCAGTTTGAAAATAAGGTCAAAAATTCTTTGATACTCTTACAGAGAGGCGGGGGCTAGGTGAACTTCCCTTGAATCTGGGGTACATTTGTTACTGCTTTGATCAACAGAGAATGAGGAAGCAAAACCAGGTGATTGTTAAAGCTGGGTCACAAAAGGCCATGCAGCTTCTGCCTTGCTTGTTGGAACACTTGCTTTTGGAACCCTGAACTGCCATATTCTGGAGGCTGCCATGCTGGAGAGGCCATAGGTAGGTTCCAGCGGACAGTCCCCATCAGTCCCAGCCTTCCAGCCATGCCTACCAAGGAGCCAAACATGTGATTGAGCTTTCCTGTATCCTCCAGACCAACCCATCTGTCAGACTTATGCCACTGGGTGGCCTCCATTAGATACCGTGGGTAATAGAAGAATCACCCAGTCAAGCCCTGCCTGATATTGTGACCCACAAAATCATGAGCTGTAACAAAATAGTTGTTGTTTTAAGCCACTGACTTTTGGGCTGGTTTGTTATGTAGAAATAGATAACTGAAACAGTTTTCTCTACATATGCTTTCACAGCATTCTAGTTTGTCCCCACTGTGGAGCTTATCAGATTGTAGCTTAATTTCCTAATATCTACTTGTCTGTCTTTCCTAGTAGGCAGTATATGAGCTCAGGAATGATGTTTTGCTGACTATTATATTATATTCCTAACATAAAGCATCGGTTCTGTGCAAATTACAGGCTTAATAATTATTTTTAAAATTTTGTATGGGATGGAATTAAATTGACTGGAACAGAGCTGATTCCAGGTAGGGTGTCTATATCAATGTTTGCCTGGGACCTATTGACCTGATGCAATTATTAGTAGAGGCTTCCTTCATTCTTAATATTTAAAGAATAAATTAAAAGGGCACCCTAATTAGAGGTGCCCTTCTAGGACAGGGGAAGGATCCTTAGTGGCACCCACATGTTTTATTAGAGTTTAGATTTGGCTCTGGCTGGATAACTATGTTGGAATTTTGGATGAGCGACTTTGAAGAGTGATTGTTATTACCCCTGTTGCCATTATTTTTTGATTATGTGCTCTATAATTAGATGTTGAAAATGCTAATGCATATTAATACTTGATTGATTTGATTACCCATTCTAATTACACTTTGATCACTTTTGATAAATATATTGATTCATATTTTATTTACTTCACCATGTTCTTTGTAAAACTATGCTTTGATAATTTCTGATTACATCTTAATATTTGATTGCTTTGAGTAGCTCTTGTTTTAACCATTAGGAAGTTGGATCATATTAACTATGATGTGCCTGCTAGTGCTTATGAACATAGATTTTGCAATAAAACACACCTGGGTTTGATATCTCCTCCTACATATTACGTGAGATATTGGGTAAGTCACTTAACTCTCTGGCCTTTCATTTCCTCATCTATAAAATGGAAATAATGATAAAAGCTACTCAGAAGGGTGCCAGCTGGATTAAAGGAGATAATACCTATTGTAGGGTATCCTGGCTGGGTCCTAACTGACATTCTAGGTAATTCTAATGTGTAGCTCACAATCTCTACTCCCACCCAAATATCTATGTGGATGAGCTGATACGCATTATGGCTTTTGGTTTTTATTGTTTCGGGATTGGGCTCAGGGAGAAGAGAGAAGTTGTTAGGGGTAGAGTGCTGATGAAGGTAATAAAGGAGAAGAGAAGAATGCAGGGGTGGGGTGGCATTCTTCTCTTCTCCTTTATCTATCATTCAGATCATCAGGAACAGATGCTCACTGCAAAAGAGGGCCTGGTCAAAGGGGCAAGTGGAGGCAAAAATCCGTGCCTAACCAGGACTGCATTTGCTTGTGTATGGGGGAGTTGTCTTTTCTGATTAAGACAGAGGGGCTACGAGAGATATTCAGAGGTGCTGTATGTCCACTGGTTTGAGATCCAGTAGAAAGAGAGCTAGAGCTAGAAGAAGAGGGAAAGAAAGAGAGAAAGAGAGAACAGCTAAAGGGCCTGTATTGTGAAACATTTTATGAAACTCAATAACAAGAACAGTTGTTTGGGGACCTAGGAAGACATTTCCCCCCTTACTGCTGTAGGCTACCCTGGATCCCAGACAGCCCAGAGGAAAATGGCTGTGCTTAGCTAACCAGCATCCTCATAAATTTCAGTGACATGTGCGTGTGTGTATGCATATGCACAGCCCTTAATTACTGCAATAGCCAGGAATTATAGAGCACTTAGCTCTGGACATTCTGCTGAGCAGTTTATATGCATCATCACTTTTAAAGGTCATGACAACCCTGTGAAGTTGGGACTTTTTTATCCCATTGTACAGATTGAAAACAGAGGCAAAGAGGGATTAAATAGTTACTCCAATTAAGTTCCTGCAATGATACAGAGAGTTTAGTGACACAGCCAGGGTTGAATCTAGGTGGTCAGATGGCAGAACCACTACACTTAGCCATTACCCCATACTGTCTCTTCATCAGGGAGGCTGGAACCCTTCCTGAGTACAAGTGAGCCCTAACCACGCCCACCTGGGGGAAACCTGGAATGGGGAGACACTGAATTCCTTCAGGAGCAGGTGATCCTAAAAATCACTGAAATCTGGGCTTCCATGTTAATGAGACCTCATCTCTTCCCTCAGCCTGGGAATATGCTTAGGGCTCAGTAAAGAGGCTCATTTGTATTATAGATGATTGGCTTAGCAGCTCCTTTCTTCAGCTGTGCTATTAGAAATGAGAACATGGAAATCATCTTAAACAAACCAGTGCACTCCTTGGCCTCCCATGGAGTCCCAGACCCAGCCTGTGGATGACAGAGCAATGGAATTATCTGCCTTGTCTCGGGCTGAGGAGAGACTGGGAGTGGGAAATTGTCCCTGGCATCCGGCCATGGGGCCAGCTGTCCATCCCTCGGCATCACTGGCTGCTCCCCAGAAGATCCCAGAGCCCTGGGAATATGCAGCGCAACGACCAGACACAGCCCATGTGCTCACACAGCACGAGAGTGACCACCCTGATGGTGAAAGGGCACTTGTACAGAATCCCACAGGAATAACCACAAATTAGCGAGCATCTTCTTTTCCTTCCTTCACCGAAAACCAATTTGCTCATGCTCCTGATATTGCAAGATGTTATCTTTTTCTTTTCTGTCATTCTATTTTATAACTTTTTGAGTATTATTTTTAATGTTTGGGATTTTCAAAATTACAAAGTTACTTTTTTACTTTATATATGATGTTAAACTCTTTTTTTTTTTGTCATGCATGGACTGAAAAAAAAAACCCTTGGAGACAATACAAAAATATGAACTAGTCTGTGGGTGTTGCGATTATAAGTTATTTAAATTTTCTTCTTTATACTTTTGAGTAAACATGTGCTACTTTTATAATATGAAACCAAGTAGATTTTGTATGTTTGTTTCTTTCTGTGTATTTGTTTTTTGAGATTAGTCGACTCTTCAATACAGTTTTATTCTATAGTGGAAACAACTTTTAGTTTGAGTAGACATGCTATGTTTTGCTTTCACTTCATTTTATTCCCTGAAATTCCTCCATGACAGATCTGTTCTGCTGAGAAGGAGCTGGATTAGAGACCAAAAGTACCAATCCAGCCAACTTCTCATCTGCAGGTTTAATGGAATACTCTCTGAATTGGGTCAGAAAGGTAAGTTCTAGTTAAGGCTTCACCAAACATCAAGTACCCCAGTGTCCTAAATGGCAAAACCAGAGTTTAGATACACCTTTTGGCTCTATGACCCCTTTCAGACCTAAGGTTCAGTGAATCTTTGGCATCTTACTGAAGTCAATGGGGAATAGGGCAACAATTAGCCTACAGCTGACTTTTTTGGAATACAATGATTTAATTACCTGAAGACCTGGTAGTTCACATTAAGTATGAGGATAGCTTTTCCTACTGCTGAGTGAAGGAAGAAAATTCAGGGGGCAACACTCTAGCAGAATTTCCTGGGATTGGAGCAATCTTTTTAAAGTCATAAAGGGCATCGATATGGAGGAAAGAGGACAGTCTGGGACTTATGGGCAAAGGAATGGAGGTGGAAACCAGCTCTTTACACATGGACGATGCATGGGACACAAAGAGGCAGAAACACAAAGAGGAAGTTTGAAATGGCCCCCGGCTGATGGGAAGTACAAAGTCTCGTGTGTCTGTCTTCTCATTCACGATAGCCTGCAGTAGCAACCCAACAGCAGCCTCTACATACTCTGTGACAGTTAACTAATATATTTTGTTTTTCTTTCATTTTGCTGTAAGTTTAATGTAAATATTGATATTTTCTAAGATATAAAACCAGTCACTCATTACAGTGCATTTCAACAAAGCTAAACAGTTTGGTGTCCTAGACCCACGAAGGTTTCTCCTAATTAGATAAAAAGATGAAGTCTGTGCTTTTTCATTTGCCTGATTAATTACTGCTCTGAAGTACTTGAAAACAGACATGGTCTGTAAGTGGTATCTGTTGTTTAATCTGGGACAGATGTTTTGGAATCATCTGAGAGAATTACTGACTTTAGTGAAGTGAACCACTGAACTGTATGTTTTAAAAGTGACTGTAACATTCCAACAAAAATAATTTTTCACTAGTGTTCACCTTAGGGTCACTATAATTGTGGCTTATCCTAAACTTCCAGCATCAGGAAGCTGCACCAAGACATGGTAAATGGTATCTCCAGCCACCCAGGGGTCTAGGCAAAAAACCTGGCAGTCACCCATGATTTGTCCTAACTGCACTTCCCTCCCTGGTCCCTGCTGTGCCCTAGCCTAAGTATCTCTCCAGCTGTTTCCTTTGGTTGATTCCTACCACCACGGCCTAAGTTAAGGCAATTGTATCAATTAGGACTGGTGGGAAATTAAATTCATCCCAGATGGTTCAAATATGAAGACTTTCACAAAGAGACCACTTTGGAGATGTGGTCAGAGTTTATGGACAAACGAGGGACAGCAGGGCACCCAGAGAACAGGAATAGTGAGAAGCCAGTACCACTCCTAGGGCTGAGGGGCAAGGGAAGGACATTATGTTCCCAAAGCCCAGTGAGAGCCAGAGAAAGAGGCTACTATAGGACAGTGGCTGCCTGGAGGTCTCTGTAGTCAAGGAAGGGATATAGAAGACAGTTGTGGCACCAAAGCTGGGGACGGGGAATAAATACCCCCAAACTCTCTTTCCTTCTGCCCTCCAGTCTCCTGCTGGTGCCCCCTATTGGCCAAAGCCAACTGAAACCTAGTGGTGAGGGAGTCCAGGAGATGCTGTCCTCAGCGATCAGCTTCCTCATGCCCAAAGCAGAGTACAGAATGGCAGAGAGTGGATCTGGGGGCTCAAATGAAGAATAATTAGCCTGGCAACCACTATCCCACACTTGAACTACTGCAACAGCTTGTTAAAAGCCTCCCTGCTTCCAGGCTTCTCTCCCTTCCTGGTTATTCTCCATAGTGTGTCAAGAATGCTCTTTCTAAACCAAAAATCATCAACTAGCTCCCTTGCTCACAACCTTTCAATGACTCCCCTTGACTCTCAGGATAAAATTGAAACTCCTCGATATGGTGTACATTGTCTTGTGAGCCTCATTTCTATCTACTTCCCTAATCCCTTGAACTCTGTGCGGTTCTAAATATATGAAATGCTCTTTCTCATCACCCAGACTCAACCCATATAGCCCTCTGCCTGTAATACCATTTGATTCCATTGTGTCCTACTCTTCACTTGGCTAAGTTCTGCTCCAGCTTTAACTATCAGCTTAGATGTCACTTCCTGCAGGAAGCCTACTCTCCCGCTTATACTGCATAGTCTCCCCCTTATATTGCATTGGAGTAAAAAACCACTCCAAATCTTGGTGGCGTAAATCAACAATCACGCATCTGTGGGTTATTGGGGTTCCCACATGATTTCTGGTGGATTGGGCTGGGAGCTTTGCTTTAGACTACAGTGGCTAGGGCTGCTCTGCTTCTCTGCAGGCCTGTGGGTCTGCTGGGATGGTTCTCCTCCTCATGCCTTATGCTTTCTTGGGATGAGTCTTATAGACTGGGTATGTTCTCAGGGCAAAGGCAGAGGCACAAGAGGGTGTGTAGAAACATGATATTTTTAAAGCCTAGGCTTATTGGTACACACTTTCAATTAGCTAAAGTAAGTCAAATGGCCAAGTCTAAAGTCAAGGGACATGATGAGGCTCTAGCAAGGGTATGGATGGATGGGGGACAGGGTGAAGAATTGGGACCAACAAGGCAATCTACTGTCTGTCCCTTTGGTTACAGTTATCCACTTCCTTCCAATATGTGAAATATTCTTACCTTTATCCCAGGGCCCCAAAGAGTATCATCCAGTCATGGCATTAGCCTCAAGACCAGGCTATTATGATCTATATCTGGTCTGAACATGGCTTCTCTTGATCCAGAGACTTAAGATTAAAATGACAAGTTATATGTCCCATATATACCCAACACACAGAGGTGGAACAGGAAGAGAATAACCAGATAAATATTCCCATTTGAAACATTCCCGTTTTTGCCCACATGTCCTAGTCCATAGCAAGTCACATGATCAAGCCCAAACTCAAGGGGCACTCATGATGAGGCCATGACAAGGTAGGGGTGTAGAACTGAGGACAATATTTTGCTTCATTGGAAATGGAAAGATGGTTTTTCCTTCGATTCCCATCATCTGCCTTGGTCACTTCAAAAAAGGGTTTGAAAAATATGCCCTGTTTGGAATCAACCAAATTTCTCAGACCGTTTGCTGCCTGGAGCAAGTTGGGAGCTCAGAGGTCTTTTTACATTTCAAACAGTTGTAGTCCTTTTTAGTCAAGGCTGGGAGTGCTTTCTCGAATAATTCTCTCTCAAAGACTTTGTGGGGGTTTTGCGTATTTATTCTAGTCCCTGCCATGTGCCAAAATTCTTTTTGGGGCGTGCCTCTCTCTCTCTAAATCTAGTTGCTGCTAATTGGTGGATATCAGGCTTTGGTGAGATCATGCCCTTAAGTTTTCTAGGAACCTGGTTAACCAGCTGAAAGGGTCTGTTACTCAAAAATGAAGCATCTGCATCATCTTGGATCCTGTCCAAAATGCAGGCTTATCCCAAGATTTATAGAATCAGAATCTCTGGGGGATGGGGCGCAGGTATCTCTGTGTCAACAAGTATGCGAGGTGATTCTGAAGCACGCTTAAGTTTGAGAATACTCTACTGGAAGCCACTTTATTTTCTTTAGAGTTTTGTCTATACCCTGAGGACTCGGCTTAACTAGCAGAGCCCTGGCTGGTATTTGTTTCCAAGTTGTATTTTGATGCTCATGCCCTTGATTTGATCTTTGTCCCAGGCTGTATTATTTTATTTTATTTTATTTTATTTTTTTTAGCATCCTTCACTGGCTGGAGTGGCTGTAGGTGGAAAAGAGTTTTATTTTCCAGCCCAGCAGGTTCTGGGCTCTTTATATTCCCTCGAAATTCTGCTTGCAATCTAATCAGTTCTTCTCTGAGCTGTACCTTATCAAGCAACAAGCTCCCAATAGTAACATTCTGCCAGGCGATATTCTTGCCCAAGTACACAGGTTCATTAATACGTTTTCTGAACTCCAGATTGCCTCAGGTAACAGTTTTACCAAGTATTTTATCACTACATACGTAGGTCACAATTTTCCAGCCACCTGTAACAAATTCCTTGCTATTTTTTAAGACTTTATCTGCCTCCTGGGCCCAAAGCCAAAACTACATATTTATTTTATTACCAATTTCTTCAGTGGTTTGCTATTGCTGCATAACTAACCACTTCAAAAACTTAATGGCTTAAAACAATATTTCTTATTGCTCACAAGTCCATGGGTCAATTCTGGTTTGGCTGATAGGTTGGGTTGGCTGGGTGGTTCTGCTTCAGGCTGTGGTGGCAGGGGTATCTCCACTTCTCTCTGCAGGCCTGTGGGTCTGCTAGGGGAGCTCTGCTCTGCACATCTCACTTCTTCCTTGGACTAGTAGGTGAGCCAGGCATATTCTTCTCATCACAATAGTAGAGGCACAAGAAGTCAAGTGGAAATGTGGATGCTTCTTATGTTCTAGGCTCAGAACTGGCATATTTTGACTTTTGCCCACATGCCACTGGCCAAACCAAGTCCTATGGTCAAATACAAGGCCAAGGGACACCCATGAGGAGGCGATGACAGGGGACAGATAAAGAATTGGGGACAATACTTCAAACTGCCATCTTTCCCTGCATAATAATATGAATCTTTCCTATGTACTGCTATAGTCTGAATTCCTCCCATCAGAGCCTTTTTGTCATTGTCTATTTGTTTATTTGTATTACCAATTAGACTGTAAGTTCCAGAAGAACAGGGCCATATCACCACTGTTCCTCCAGAGCCCAGACAATGCCTGGCACATAGTAGGTGCTTAATAAATACTTGTTGAACAATTAAATGAATAGATAAACAAATAAATGAATGAATGATTTCCTATTGGATAGTTCTCAAAGTTAGGTCTGTACAGACCAGGAATTAAGTGCTGATCTGGAAACTTGTCAGAATATTTAATTTGAATGCTCAGGATTTTCATCAGTATGTCCTAGGAAAATAAAAGCTTGCCTTTGTGTTTGAACTTCATAGGAGCAAAATGATGCTTAGTATTTGGAAGACACCAGAAACCAAAAAAGAGTAATAAAAGAAAAAGAATGCAACAAAAGGGAAATTGCTGAGAGGGAAGAGCTGATGAAACACTTGTGTGGGTTTTCATGCTACTTTCTTTTTCTTTAACTCTTTCTATAAAAATGATGAGCAAGGAGTTCAAATAGCTGTCCCAGGGGCACTCAGACTGTCACCATTTGTGGCTACTGGTCTGTTTTTTAACCAGATCCAAGAATAAATGGGGGAGGTTAGCAAATAACAGCGGCAATATTTCTCTTTCATAAACCCCTCTTCTCCATTCTACTCTTTCAGAATTTTAGTTTTATGGCATATTGTCCTGCTTGGAACTGAAAGGAGAGAGGAAAGTTTAACTTCCCTGTGACTTTAAGATCCTTGAAAATCAGATGCATTCCCTGTTTATTTATACAGATGCTTAATTTGGTTAAGCTTCAGGGCTTTGCTTATGCTGTTCCTCTCTCAGCCTTGCCTTTTCTTCCCACATTCAACAGACCATGCCTGTTCCGGTTTGCTAATGCTGCCATTTTGCAAAACACTCGAAATGGATTGGCTTTTATAAAGGAGGTTTATTTGGTTACAAAGTTACAGTCTTAGGGCCATAAAATGTGCAAGGTAAGGCATCAACAATAGAGGACCTTCACTGGAGAGAAGCCACTGGCATCCAGAAAACCTCTGTTAGCTGGGAAGGCATGTGGCTGGCATCTGCTTACTCATGGGTTGTGTTTCAAAATGGCATTCTCCATAATGTCAGTGTCAGCTTTCAACAGCCGTCTTCAAAATGTCTCTCTTGGCTGTACCTCACTGAGCTCTTTCTGTCTGAACTTTTATAGGGCTCTGGTAAAACTAATCAAGACCCATGCTGAATGGACAGGGCCACACCTCCATGGAAATAATCTAATCAAAGGTGTTACCCACAGTTGGGTGGGTCACATCTCCATGGAAACAACCTAATCCAAAGATTC
Organism: Choloepus didactylus; assembly: GCF_015220235.1. NCBI lineage: Eukaryota > Metazoa > Chordata > Mammalia > Pilosa > Megalonychidae > Choloepus > Choloepus didactylus. The sequence goes on from NC_051309.1 coordinate 45,673,691, forward strand.
CAACCTAATCAACACTAATATGTCTGCCCCCACAAGATTCCATTAAAGAACATGGCATTTTGAGCACATTCCACCCCGTGGACCCCAAAATGACATGAACTTTCCATATACAAAATACATTCATCCCACCACAGTATTACAAAGACTTAATCATTTCAGTAACAACAGGTAAGTACAAAATCCCATCAAAATCAGTTACAGGCATGGTCTGTCCTAAGGCAAAATTCCCCTCTATCTGTGGACCTGTGAAACTTAGAACAAGTTATGTGCTGCCAACATACAAAGGAGGGACAGTCATAGGATGTACATTCCCATTGCCATAAGGAGAAATTGAAAGGAAAAAAGGGTTCATGGGAGCAAAACAATTCCTAAAACCTGCAGTGCAATCATTTACTGAATGACATTTTATCCTTGGGGCTTGAGAGAACAGGAGTCCAACCCTTTCCAAAGGCTTATGCAACAGCTTTTTTCTCTCCAAATGCTGGGGTCAGTGCTCCAATACATCCACACATTGGTGAGACCACCTTCTTCTCAGCATCCCCCCATCCTCAAACATTGGGGTGACACCTGGACTCTGCCTTTCTGGAGCAAAGGCTCTCCTCTCTCCAAACATTGGGGTGGTGGCCATGTTCTCCCCAACCCCCAGGGAATGTGCTCCACCCTCTCTGAGGCCTGGAGTAGCAGCACTCTTCCTGAGCAGTGAGGTGGAAGTCCTGCCCTCTGCCTCTGGGGCAAACTCAGCTTTTCCACATGTGTGGGCCACTCTGCTCTCCCTGCCCGAGACCTCTTGATTCCAGACCTCAATCTCCATGGCTCTGTCTTTGAGGAAATTTTTCCTTCCATTTGCTCCTTCTCCATCCCCTTCAGTCCAGACCGGCAGTGGCTCTGTGTATACAGATCTCGCAAAAATCTTGTTAGCTTGGCATGAAGTTTACAGGGGTCAAAACCTTCAGGCAATAGGAGTTTCCACAAATCCTTTATGGATAACTCCATCTCCAATCCTGGCTTGTACTGAAATGGTGGTCAGGTTCCATGTTTGGTTAAATTCTCACATGGGGCTGTAACTTCTAGGGTCTCACTTTCTAGAGGCCCAGAATTTTCCAAACTATCAGTTTCTGGTTTCTTTTAACCCAAGGGTTCATTTCTTAGCTTATCCCTTTGTCTCACATTTTACGATAACCTGCAAGAAGTCAGGCTACGTCTTCAACTTTTAGTTTCAAAATCTCCTCAGCTAAGTATTCCAGCTCACCACTTTCAAATTCTGCCTTCCATCTGACACCAGGACTCAATTTGAACAAATTATCTTCCACTTTAAAACAAGGATCTCCTTTCTTCCAGTTTGCAATGACACATTCAACATTTGCTGAAGGCCTCATCAGAAGTATCTTTAGAGTCCATATTTCTACCAATAGTCTCTTCAAAGCAGTATAGGTCTTTTCTGTCAAGCTCCTCACAATTTTTCCAGAATCTTCCCCGTATCCATTTAAAAAGCTATTCCAACATGTTTGGTATTTGAAAACCCAGCAGCAGCAGCACCCCACTCCTGGTACCAAATCTGTTCTTGTTTGCTAATGTTGCTGTTATGCAAAATACCAGAAATGGATTGGTTTTTATAGAGGGGGTTTATTTGGTTACAAATTTACAGTCTGAAGGCCATGAAAATGTCCAAATTAAGGCATCAACACAAGCATACTTTCACTGAAGGAAGGCCAATGGCATCCAGAAAACTGAAGGAAAAACACGGCTGTTGTCTGCTTGCTCCTGGGTTGCATTTCAAAATGGCATTCTCCAAAATGTTGGTGTCAGCTTTCAACAGCCATCTTAAAAATGTCTCTGCAAGCTGCTCTGAGGTCCTTCTGTTTGTGAGCTTTTATAGGGCTCCAGTAAACTAATCAAGGCCAATGCTGAATGGGTGGGGCCACACCTCCACGGAAATAATCAAAGGTATTACCCACAGTTGGGTGGGTCACATCTCCATGGAAACAACCTAATCCAAAGATTCCAACCTAATCAACACTAATATGTCTGCCCCCACAAGATTTCATTAAGGAACATGGCATTTGGGGGTACATAATACATCCAAACCAGCACAATGCCCCATCTGGCCTTCATTAAGGGAGGTATCATAGAGAGTGCATGCAGGAGTGATCCTGATGTGAATTAAGATTCCTAGTTCTGCTACTTCCTAGCTGTGTTACTTTGGGGGAATTACTCACTCTCTTGGAGCTCAGTTTCCTCATCTGTAAAGTAGGAAGAGCAGAATATTGTGAGGGAGTTAGATACTGCAAATAAAACATAGAAATTTTTCAATGTATAACTTTTTTAAAAAGAGAATATTTTAGTGTCCTATCTTCTCCCTTAAACTTCTTAGACAGGGTTCTCCACCTTGCATGGTCTTCCATTATTCCATGGTTTTATTTTAACTGTCCACCAAATTAAACTTCTCCATGAGTAGAAACCACTGATGATATTTCTTTTATATCCCTCATCATACATGGCATATGGTAGATGTTGAGTGTTATATAATGCAACAAGTTTAAATCTTTTTTAAAAATCTTTTAAATAATTTTTGGTATAAATGTATAAATGTACCAAATGTACAAAATGTTCTCTTTTGTGTAAAGAAACCAGGTGTTTGAGGATATAGGATAACATTTTGAAGATCTCTTTCAGGATGCTATACATTGACGTGACTTCAGGGTTAAGGCAAAAACATTTAAGGAGACTTGGATTCTGACACTTAGAGTTTCTTTATTCAACACATTTCAATTTAGTGTTTGGCGTGTACCAGACTGGCTGTGCCAGGTTCTGAAACCTGATGAATTTAGACAGAAAAAAGAAAAATCAGACAAACAAGTAAAGATTTACTTTGCCCTCATGGAGCTTACATTCTAGTCTATATGGTATTGGAAGCTAGCATTACATTTCTTGGCTTTTGTTAAGAAGGGAGCACAGAAAGATTAAGTGAATTTCCTGAAGAAACAAACTTCAAACCTAGATGTATTTGATCAAAAAGGCTTTGCTCTTTGCACTCTATCACACTGCCTCTCCAAGGGCTGTAATGGAGAAGTTGGTTTTGGGGGTAGTGAAAATAGAGGAGGGAAAGAAGAAAGAAGGGCACAGAAGGGGAAGGAGGGAGGAGGTGTTAGTAGACCCTGAAAACATTCTGGGAGATGTCTTCTTCAGACCTGGGTATTATGGGAGTCAGTGTTTGCCCTTTTCTGTTATCTGTACAAGGGCTGCTCAGTAAGAGCTCACAATCAAATTGTGAGTCATGCCTGGGAAGATTCAATTTGGGCCCTGGTAGCTGGTATCAAACTGAGTTTGAAAGAAAAAAAAAAAAATCTTTGCCTCAAAACCAGTGCCTGTTTACATGAATGGCAAGTTCACATTCCCCTTCTGGTTTTCAGTACAATTGGAACCAACTCAAGACTCATAGAATTCTAGGGCACAGCAGTCTTCAGAATTGGTGATGTGGGAAGGGTAATGAGAAGTTGTTAATCTAAGACGGTGACCTTTTCCCTGTAAAAGGGTAGAAATGCTCATTTGCTGTCCAAGAACTCTGTCCAAGATCACCTCTCCAGGTTGTCATGACCCTGCTTGGGATAAGGCCTGTCAGCAGGAAAATGAGCAGATGAGCTGAGGGAGGTGGCAGGGCTCTGTGAAAGGCCATGCCCTCAGCTTCCCAGAAGTCCCAGGGTTTGAGTCTCTTCAGTTAGACCCCAAGATAAGATGGGCTTTATGGTGCTTAGAATGAAGAGGGTGTTTGGGGTGGAGCACCCCCTGGATTGTACCACCAGGGCTGAGATTTGGGTTGACTGCTTGGCCCAGAGGAAAGGTGGGCTTTGTCTGCATTTCAGGACCCCTGAAAAAGTCAGGGTGGGCTCTGCCTTAGTAGTTGTTGAGTTCCAGATTTTGCCCTACGCGGCTATAAGAAAGTTCTTGATAACAGATTAACACTCTCTGAGGGTAAAAGATCTTCTCACAACTTGTCACCCGGTGTATGCATATTTTGTTTAACCAACACATATCTAGCACTCACTATATGCCAGACTTTTCTAAATGCTTTACAAATTTTAACTTCTATAATCCTAACAACCTCATAAGGTATCTGTCCCATGATACAGAGAAGCTGAAGCACAGAGAGGTTAAGCAACTTGTCCAAAGTGACCTAGCTTGTAAGAGGTGGAATTTATTTCTCCTAAGTAATCTGTTGTCAAGTCTGTTTTTCTAACCACAGCACTCTACTGACCCTCCACGTGTATTAAAAGACAGAGTTTGGAGAAAAGATTTGGAAAGTCCTGCAAAAATCCTTCTCTAGGCTCCCTCTTTAAGAGCTGCAAATTTTGTTCCCATCTCACATGTTCACTGAACATTACAAAAGCAGCCACACTGTGAGAATTGAAGGTTCATTTTTCTCCTGGGAAAGAGGGTACCAGCCACAACCTTATTTGATCACACTTCGGAGGAGCAAACACCTGAGCATCTTGGAGTTGGGGGTACATTGTATCTGCAGGGATGCCTAGCATGAGCACTGGCACAAACCCAAGACCCTAACCCCATATGGCAAATCTATGATTAGTGCTCATGGCGGGACTGATGACCTCCTCAATTTCTTACAGAATCCGAGTGATATGATGGAAAGAGTGCAAGTTTGGGAGACAAAAATCCAGCTATGTGACTTTGAGCAAGTCATTCCGTCTCTCTAAGCCTTGTTTCCTTGTTGGCAGAATGCAGCCAATAATACCTTCCTCATAGGTATTACCTCCATAGGTAGACTGAAAAGTCTGCATGGGACAGTCAACCAGGAGTGGTGACATTCCCAGAGGACATGTAATATGAAGGCTGGGAATCAGGAGGTGGGCTCTGGAATGGTGTCTTAGTTTCCTTTGGCTGTTGTAACAAAGTACTATAAACTGGGTGACATAAAACAAAAGACATTAATTCTCTCATAATCCTGGAGTCCAGAAATCCACAGTCAAGGTGTTGACAGGGCTGTGCTGTCAAGACACCTTCCTTGCCTCTTCCTAGCTTCTGGTGCTTTGGGCAGTCCTTGGTATCCCTTGGCTTGTAGCTGCATCGCTCTGGTCTCTGCCTCCATCATCACATGGCCGCCTTTTCTCTGTGTCTGTGTCTCTATGTCTCCTTGAATGAGAACAGCTGTTATTGGATGTAGGGCCCACCCAAATCCAGTATGACCTCATCTTAACAACTTACTTCTGCAAAGACCCTGTTTCCAAATAAGGTCAACTTCTGGGCTTCCGGTAGACATGAATTTGGGGGAGCACTATTCCACCCAGTATAGAAGGTGACATTCTGATTAGAACAGAAGATGAGTTCCCTAGCTGTGTGGTGTAGCTGAAAGAGCAGGGATTTAGGGGCCATTCAGTTCTGGTTTCAACTCCTAGGTCTGTCGTTTGCTAGCTGTGTGACCTTGGAAAATCACCTAAACTTTTAAAATCCAATTTCCTCATCAATAAAATTGGTGTATTAATACACACCTCTTAGGGTTGTCAAAATTTTATGAAATAATGAAAGTAGAGAGCAAATGTTTTAAAAAGCCAGTTTTCCCCAATCCTATAGCTTAATAGCTTTAACTATAAAGTAGCAGTAACAATACCCACATCCAAAGGTTTTGTAGCAAAACACCTATCACAATGTCCATTGTACCTATCACTGCTATTATTTTATAGCCATAAGCCATGTTGAATCACTTATATTTGCAGAAGGAGGGAAGGGAACTGGACCCCATCAGACATTTACACAAGTAGCCTAACAGTGGGGAAGTTTTTCCAGTTTTCCTTTTGTGAAAGTCATTCCCAGATGTCACTGGCATGTGCTTAACCTTTGTAACGTGACTTGGGGACCTGGATTTTGAGGAGGTTAGAGTTTTATCCAGAGAAGTCTTTCTTTCCTTCTCTCCCATCTTTCGCTCTGTAGAATCACTTTTTGACAACGTCCTCCAGTTTTGACCCAATAGTGGGGCACTTACTTTCCCTATAATCCAGGGAGCCCTAATGGGCTCATCAATGGGCTTAAAATGGTAGGAATCCTTGAAACTGTCTTACATTTCTCCAGTTAGAGGGTCCATAGCATTCATGTGGCTCAGTGACTACTCCCTCCCCTCCAAAGATTAAGAAACACGGTTCTGGAAGAAGATGGCTGCAGAAATGCCACTACATTTGGGGCCTAATGCAATTTATTTCTGCAAAAGGATGGGAGGCAGATTTCACTGGAACTTTTCCCACTTTCTTTAATACAGAAGTTATAGCAGTAAAAAGAAAGATCTAAATCTTTTGTACAGTTTATTTCCCCCAAGTATTTATTTTTGCTCTCAGCGGAAGAAGTCCTGTGTTTTTGACTCAGGGAACCCCCAACACTGGACCTGCCCACAGAGCAGGTAAACTTGCCTTTTCTGGAAAATCTTTGTCCCTGAAACCCTTAACTCAGTGATGGATGTTGTCATTAAAAGCCCTCAGCTGAGCAGAAGCCCTGCTGGACTCTGAGTTATTGAGTCGCCTGCCCTGGGAGATGGTTACTAGTTAGATGACTCTGGGTGACCCTTTGAACTTCCCTTATTACTGCAGACCGCCTTGCCCAACACTCAAACTCCAGGTGCCAGAAATCTAGTTATAGCATTTAAAATGGATTTCTTCCTCTTTTTTTTTTTTGTTATTATTTTAATTTTTTATTAGAGCAGTTACAGGTTTATAAAAAAAATCATGCAGAAAGTACTGAGTTCCCAAATACCACCCACCTCACCTCCAGCCCCAGCCAGTCACACACACAGTTTTCTCCCTTATTAACATTTTGTATTAATGTGGTACCTTTGTTTCAGTTGATGAAACAATATTAAAATTATATTATTAACTACAGTCCATAGTTTACATTAGGGTTCACTCTTTCTATTGTACAGTGCTATATTTTTTAAAAATGTATTCTGATACTGTGTGTGTGTGTGTATATATATATATACAGTCTAAAATTTCCCATTTTAATCACTTTCAAGTATACAAGTCAGTGGTGCTAATCAAATTCACAGTGTTGTGCTATCACCACCATCATCCAAAATTTAACAAAACTTGTCGCCCCAAAACAGAAACTCTGTACCCATTAAGTGTTAACTCCCCACCCCCCACCCGTCCCTGGCAACCATATTCCAATTTCTAACTCTATGTATTTGCATATTTGTATTCTTTTATATGTGACATCATACAATATTTGTCCCTTTGTGTCTGACTTATTTCATTCAACATGACGTCCTCAAGGTTCATCCATGTTTAGCACGTATCAGAACTGCGTAAGGTGATTTCTTCTTATGCAGCTTCTAGAGGACCTTAATTGGTGGCCTTTAAAATAATTTGGTCTAAAACAAGCACTGTAGACTGATCGGCTCTTTTTGGCATTTGTTTCTCATAAATCCTGCTCAGCTTAGGTGAGCCTCAAGTTGGACTGGAAAGAGAATTTCTTTAGTTATGTTGGGCTGTAAGCACTAAATTGGGCCATATTGTCACTTCTCTTTGGTAATATAAACAAGCCCAGAGACCGTTCCGCTCTTGTCAGTGAATGTAATCGGTCAAGTCTGCTTGCTGGGCTATAACTCAGAAGGAAAATGTCTGATAACTTAGTCTAAGCTTCACCTTTCATGAGCCATCAGTTCATACATCACCCATGACATAAAAAGGGCCTCGTTCCCACAGAGTGAGCCCCAGAAGGTTTTTCCTGGTGTGATGTTCTTAAAAATAGCATCTGTGCTGAGGACATTATTTTCCAGAATTTTACACAAGTGCCAATGCTACTCCTAAATCAGCCTTGGAGGATAATTCCTCAAGGCTCCTTTTGTTTATTTAGGCTGGAGTGACTATTCAGGAAAATAATATTTTACAGGTCAGTATTTTATTGCTTGATCCTCACCTTGTACACTGGTCAACAGGGGCTCTGAAGCGATAGGTTCACCTGCTTGTCTTTCAGAGCATTAGTCATCTGGCGAACAGTTACACTGAGCCAGGCCCAGTGCCAGTCCCCAGGGCTAAAGCACAGAATGGGACGGGCAAGGTTCTTGGCTTTCTGGAGCTTGTATTCTTATGGAAAAGACAAAACAAGTAAACAAAACAATTATGGCTAGATAACAGAACTCTGAAGGAAATAGCTAGGATGCTGTAATAAAGGACCACAAAGATGGCGAAGGTCAGGGAGGGTGTTGCTGAAGAATAGATGTTTCAGCTGCAGCTGAAGAAGGCGCCAGCTGGTCCAGAGCAGAGAAGCGCTACCCTGGCTCTTTCATCATCTTCTTGGTGGTGTTGAACAACAATTGTGGATGGCTTCTTTATCCACTGGATTGTTAGAAACCTGAAACTCTGGCTTATTGAAAATATTGCTTGAAACTAGCTTGTTATGATGTTTTGAGATTCAAAGCATTATGATGAATAATTGAGCAGTTTCACTTTAGAAGAATCCCTTTCTATGGACCCCCTGCTGACGTCTGAGGCAGGGTGGGGTTGGGGGGTCCAGCTTGTGGAAGAGTGAACCTAGATCACCCCCTGCTGCAATCACTAGAGACCTGGGAGAACACCAAGAACCAACTGTGTTGCTCCCATCTCCCAGTGGAAAAATTACTTCCTGGTTATAAATTAGTCACCAGGGAGAGTTGGTTTTCCCTTCCAGAGGTCAGGCTTGCTATTTAGTACCGTGATTTCCAGCTCATGGAGAACTGGGATGCCCTAATGTCAGTTGTTAAATTTCATGATTATCTCATCCTCCAAAAGCATTATGTGCTTGTTTTAAATATTTTAACTGAATATAAAATTCATTTCATTTTGAGGAGCTTTGAAAAATTGATGAAACCCCAGGTGTTGCAGAGCTGTTGTCAGGAATTGAATAATATAATGATCTTTGCAGGACCCTAGGAGCCTGAAAGAATAGCTCATTTCTTAAGCTGTTTATGTAGTTCGGGAATGGAGGCAATGTAATTATCTGAAACAAGGCAAACCCTGAAGAAAAAGAAGTGTGAGGCATACATTTGGATTTATATTTGTACAACAGTGGGTAATCTGCCTCACCTGTGAGAAGTACAAACAGTTCCTGGATTTACAGCCGCAACTTCTGCAGCTGCTGCTCTCTGCTGATGGAAATGGTTTCACAGAAGTCCCCATTCCTTCCTCCAGGCAGCTAAAGATGCTGGGACTTCCTCTCCTACACCTCCTGAAGCCTGTCCCAACATTGCACTGGGAGCCACTCAGTGGAATTTTTCATTTACTGCCACATGCATGTACTCAATAAGCATAATGTAAATAAATTTAATGTGAACACACACTTGCTACAAGAAACTTCTCCTTAGATCTTCCTTTACCCTGGGTTCAGAGGGACCTAGAACTCAAAAGTGTTTGTCGGAGGGCAGGCCAAGATGGCAGACTGGTGAGATGTATGTTTTAGTTACTCCTCCAGGAAAGTAGGTAGAAAGCCAGGAACTGCGTGGACTGGACACCACAGAGCAATCTGACTTTGGGCATACTTCATACAACACTCATGAAAACGTGGAACTGCTGAGATCAGCGAAATCTGTAAGTTTTTGCGTCCAGGGGACCCGCGCCCCTCCCTGCCAGGCTCAGTCCCGTGGGAGGAGGGGCTGTCAGCTCCGGGAAGGAGAAGGGAGAACTGCAGTGGCAGCCCTTATTGGAAACTCATTCTGCTGATCCAAACTCCAACCATAGATAGACTGAGACCAGACACCAGAGAATCTGAGAGCAGCCAGCCCAGCAGAGAGGAGACAGGCATAGAGAAAAAAAAAACAACACGAAAAACTCCAAAATAAAAGCGGAAGATTTTTGGAGTTCTGGTGAACATAGAGAGAGGAAGGGCCCTGAGGCGCATATGCAAATCCCGAAGAAAAGCTGATTTCTCTGCCCTGTGGACCTTTCCTTAATGGCCCTGGTTGCTTTGTCTCTTAGCATTTCAATAACCCATTAGATCTCTGAGGAGGGCCCTTTTTTTTTTTTTTTTTTTTTTTAATCCTTTTTTCTTTTTCTAAAACAATTACTCTAAGAAGCCCAATACAGAAAGCTTCAAAGGCTTGCAATTTGGGCAGGTCAAGTCAAGAGCAGAACTAGGAGAGCTCTGAGACAAAACGCAATAATCCAGTGGCTGAGAAAATTCACTAAACACCACAACTTCCCAAGAAAAGGGGGGTGTCCGCTCACAGCCATCATCCTGCTGGACAGGAAACACTCCTGCCCATCGCCAGCTCCATAGCCTAGAACTGCCCCAGACAACCCAGTGTGACGGAAGTGCTTCAAATAACAGGCACACACCACAAAACTGGGCGTGGACATTAGCCTTCCCTGCAACCTCAGCTGATTGTCCCAGAGTTGGGAAGGTAGAGCAGTGTGAATTAACAAAGCCCCATTCAGCCATCATTTCAGCAGACTGGGAGCCTCCCTACACAGCCCAGCAGCCCAGAACTGCCCTAGGGGGACGGCACTCACCTGTGACATAGCACAGTCATCCCTCAACAGAGGACCCGGGGTGCACGGCCTGGAAGAGGGGCCCACTTGCAAGTCTCAGGAGCCATACGCCAATACCAAGGACTTGTGGGTCAGTGGCAGAGACAAACTGTGGCAGGACTGAACTGAAGGATTAGACTATTGCAGCAGCTTTAAAACTCTAGGATCACCAGGGAGATTTGATTGTTAGAGCCACCCCCCCTCCCTGACTGCCCAGAAACACGCACCATATACAGGGCAGGCAACACCAACTACACACGCAAGCTTGGTATACCAATTGGACCCCACAAGACTTACTCCCCCACTCACCAAAAAGGCTAAGCAGGGGAGAACTGGCTTGTGGAGAACAGGTGGCTCATGGACGCCACCTGCTGGTTAGTTAGAGAAAGTGTACTCCACGAAGCTGTAGATCTGATAAATCAGAGATAAGGACTTCAATTGGTCTACACATCCTAAAAGAACCCTATCAAGTTCAGCAAATGCCACGAGGCCAAAAACAACAGAAAATTATAAAGCATATGAAAAAACAAGACGATATGGATAACCCAAGCCCAAGCACCCAAATCAAAAGACCAGAAGAGACACAGCACCTAGAGCAGCTACTCAAAGAACTAAAGATGAACAATGAGACCCTAGTACGGGATACAAAGGAAATCAAGAAGACCCTAGAAGAGCATAAAGAAGACATTGCAAGACTAAATAAAAAAATGGATGATCTTATGGAAATTAAAGAAACTGTTGACCAAATTAAAAAGATTCTGGACACTCATAGTACAAGACTAGAGGAAGTTGAACAACGAATCAATGACCTGGAAGATGACAGAATGGAAAATGAAAGCATAAAAGAAAGAATGGGGAAAAAAATTGAAAAAATTGAAACGGACCTCAGGGATATGATAGATAATATGAAACGTCCAAATATAAGACTCATTGGTGTCTCAGAAGGGGAAGAAAAGGGTAAAGGTCTAGGAAGAGTATTCAAAGAAATTGTTGGGGAAAACTTCCCAAATCTTCTAAACAACATAAATACACAAATCATAAATGCTCAGCGAAACCCAAATAGAATAAATCCAAATAAACCCACTCCGAGACATATACTGATCACACTATCAAACACAGAAGAGAAGGAGCAAGTTCTGAAAGCAGGAAGAGAAAAGCAATTCACCACATACAAAGGAAACAGCATAAGACTAAGTAGTGACTACTCAGCAGCCACCATGGAGGCAAGAAGGCAGTGGCACGATATATTTAAAATTCTGAGTGAGAAAAATTTCCAGCCAAGAATACTTTATCCAGCAAAGCTCTCCTTCAAATTTGAGGGAGAGGTTAAATTTTTCACAGACAAACAAATGCTGAGAGAATTTGCTAACAAGACACCTGCCCTACTGGAGATACTAAAGGGAGCCCTACAGACAGAGAAACAAAGACAGGACAGAGAGACTTGGAGAAAGGTTCAGTGCTAAAGAGATTCGGTATGGGTACAATAAAGGATATTAATAGAGAGAGGGGAAAAATATGACAAACATAAACCAAAGGATAAGATGGCTGATTCACGAAATGCCTTCACGGTTATAACGTTGAATGTAAATTGATTAAACTCCCCAATTAAAAGATATAGATTCGCAGAATGGATCAAAAAAAAATGAACCATCAATATGTTGCATACAAGAGACTCATCTTAGACACAGGGACACAAAGAAACTGAAAGTGAAAGGATGGAAAAAAATATTTCATGCAAGCTACAGCCAAAAGAAAGCAGGTGTAGCAATATTAATCTCAGATAAAATAGACTTCAAATGCAGGGATGTTTTGAGAGACAAAGAAGGCCACTACGTACTAATAAAAGGGGCAATTCAGCAAGAAGAAATAACAATCGTAAATGTCTATGCACCCAATCAAGGTGCCACAAAATACATGAGAGAAACACTGGCAAAACTAAAGGAAGCAATTGATGTTTCCACAATAATTGTGGGAGACTTCAACACAGCACTCTCTCCTATAGATAGATCAACCAGACAGAAGACCAATAAGGAAATTGAAAACCTAAACAATCTGATAAATGAATTAGATTTAACAGACATATACAGGACATTACATCCCAAATCACCAGGATACACATACTTTTCTAGTGCTCATGGAACTTTCTCCAGAATAGATCATATGCTGGGACATAAAACAAGCCTCAATAAATTTAAAAAGACTGAAATTATTCAAAGCACATTCTCTGACCACAATGGAATACAATTAGAAGTCAATAACCATCAGAGACTTAGAAAATTCACAAATACCTGGAGGTTAAATCACACACTCCTAAATAATCAGTGGGTTAAAGAAGAAATAGCAAGAGAAATTGCTAAATATATACAGATGAATGAAGATGAGAACACAACATACCAAAACCTATGGGATGCAGCAAAAGCAGTGCTAAGGGGGAAATTTATAGCACTGAACGCATATATTAAAAAGGAAGAAAGAGCCAAAATCAAAGAACTAATGGATCAACTGAAGAAGCTAGAAAATGAACAGCAAACCATTCCTAAACCAAGTAGAAGAAAAGAAATAACAAGGATTAAAGCAGAAATAAATGACATAGAGAACAAAAAAACAATAGAGAGGATAAATATCACCAAAAGTTGGTTCTTTGAGAAGATCAACAAGATTGACAAGCCCCTAGCTAGACTGACAAAATCAAAAAGAGAGAAGACCCATATAAACAAAATAATGAATGAAAAAGGTGACATAACTGCAGATCCTGAAGAAATTAAAAAAATTATAAGAGGATACTATGAACAACTGTATGGCAACAAACTGGATAATGTAGAGGAAATGGACAATTTCCTGGAAACATATGAACAACCTAGACTGACCAGAGAGGAAATAGAAGACCTCAACCAACCCATCACAAGCAAAGAGATCCAATCAGTCATCAAAAATCTTCCCACAAATAAATGCCCAGGGCCAGATGGCTTCACAGGGGAATTCTACCAAACTTTCCAGAAAGAACTGACACCAATCTTACTCAAACTCTTTCAAAACATTGAAGAAAATGGAACACTACGTAACTCATTTTATGAAGCTAACATCAATCTAATACCAAAACCAGGCAAAGATGCTACAAAAAAGGAAAACTACCGGCCAATCTCCCTAATGAATATAGATGCGAAAATCCTCAACAAAATACTTGCAAATCGAATCCAAAGACACATTAAAAAAAATCATACACCATGACCAAGTGGGGTTTATTCCAGGCATGCAAGGATGGTTCAACATAAGAAAATCAATCAATGTATTACAACACATTAACAAGTCAAAAGGGAAAAATCAATTGATCATCTCAATAGATGCTGAAAAAGCATTTGACAAAATCCAACATCCCTTTTTGATAAAAACACTTCAAAAGGTAGGAATTGAAGGAAACTTCCTCAACATGATAAAGAGCATATATGAAAAACCCACAGCCAACATAGTACTCAATGGTGAGAGACTGAAAGCCTTCCCTCTAAGATCAGGAACAAGACAAGGATGCCCGCTGTCACCACTGTTATTCAACATTGTGCTGGAAGTGCTAGCCAGGGCAATCCGGCAAGACAAAGAAATAAAAGGCATCCAAATTGGAAAGGAAGAAGTAAAACTGTCATTGTTTGCAGATGATATGATCTTATATCTAGAAAACCCTTAGAAATCGACGATACAGCTACTAGAGCTAATAAACAAATTTAGCAAAGTAGCGGGATACAAGGTTAATGCACATAAGTCAGTAATGTTTCTATATGCTAGAAATGAACAAATGAAGAGACACTCAAGAAAAAGATACCGTTTTCAATAGCAACTAAAAAAATCAAGTACCTAGGAAAAAACTTAACCAAAGATGTAAAAGACCTATACAAAGAAAACTACATAACTCTTCTAAAAGAAATAGAAGGGGACCTTAAAAGATGGAAAAATATTCCATGTTCATGGATAGGAAGACTAAATGTCATTAAGATGTCAATTCTACCCAAACTCATCTACAGATTCAATGCAATCCCAATCAAAATTCCAACAACCTACTTTGCAGACTTGGAAAAGCTAGTTATCAAATTTATTTGGAAAGGGAAGATGCCTCGAATTGCTAAAGACACTCTAAAAAAGAAAAACGAAGTGGGAGGACTTACACTCCCTGATTTTGAAGCTTATTATAAAGCCACAGTTGCCAAAACAGCATGGTACTGGCACAAAGATAGACATATAGATCAATGGAATCGAATTGAGAATTCAGAGATAGACCCTCAGATCTATGGCCGACTGATCTTTGATAAGGCCCCCAAAGTCACTGAACTGAGTCATAATGGTCTTTTCAACAAATGGGGCTGGGAGAGTTGGATATCCATATCCAAAAGAATGAAAGAGGACCCCTACCTCACCCCCTACACAAAAATTAACTCAAAATGGACCAAAGATCTCAATATAAAAGAAAGTACCATAAAACTCCTAGAAGATAATGTAGGAAAACATCTTCAAGACCTTGTATTAGGCGGCCACTTCCTAGACTTTACACCCAAAGCACAAGCAACAAAAGAGAAAATAGATAAATGGGAACTCCTCAAGCTTAGAAGTTTCTGCACCTCAAAGGAATTTCTCAAAAAGGTAAAGAGGCAGCCAACTCAATGGGAAAAAATTTTTGGAAACCATGTATCTGACAAAAGACTGATATCTTGCATATATAAAGAAATCCTACAACTCAATGACAATAGTACAGTCGGCCCAATTATAAAATGGGCCAAAGATATGAAAAGGCAGTTCTCTGAAGAGGAAATACAAATGGTCAAGAAACACATGAAAAAATGTTCAGCTTCACTAGCTATTAGAGAGATGCAAATTAAGACCACAATGAGATACCATCTAACACCGGTTAGAATGGCTGCCATCAAACAAACAGGAAACTACAAATGCTGGAGGGGATGTGGAGAAATTGGAACTCTTATTCATTGTTGGTGGGACTGTATAATGGTTCAGCCACTCTGGAAGTCAGTCTGGCAGTTCCTCAGAAAACTAGATATAGAGTTACCATTCGATCCAGCGATTGCACTTCTCGGTATATACCTGGAAGATCGGAAAGCAGTGACACGAACAGATATCTGCACGCCAATGTTCATAGCAGCATTATTCACAATTGCCAAGAGATGGAAACAACCCAAATGTCCTTCAACAGATGAGTGGATAAATAAAATGTGGTATATACACACGATGGAATACTACGCGTCAGTAAGAAGGAACGATCTCGTGAAACATATGACAACATGGATGAACCTTGAAGACATAATGCTGAGCGAAATAAGCCAGGCACAAAAAGAGAAATATTATATGCTACCACTAATGTGAACTTTGAAAAATGTAAAACAAATGGCTTATAATGTAGAATGTAGGGGAACTAGCAATAGAGAGCAATTAAGGAAGGGGGAACAATAATCCAAGAAGAACAGATAAGCTATTTAACGTTCTGGGGATGCCCAGTTATGACTATGGTCTGTTAATTTCTGATGGATATAGTAGGAGCAAGTTCACAGAAATGTTGCTATATTAGGTAACTTTCTTGGGGTAAAGTAGGAACATGTTGGAAGTTAAGCAGTTATCTTAGGTTAGTTGTCTTTTTCTTACTCCCTTGTTATGGTCTCTTTGAAATGTTCTTTTATTGTATGATTGTTCTCTTTTTAACTTTTTTTTCATACAGTTGATTTAAAAAAGAAGGGAAAGTTAAAAAAAAAAAAAAAAAACAAGGAAAAAAAAAAAAGATGTGGTGCCCCCTTGAGGAGCCTGTGGAGAGTGAGGGGGTATTCGCCTACCCCACCTCCATGGTTGCTAACATGACCACAGACATAGGGGACTGGTGGTTTGACGGGTTGAGCTCTCTACCACAGGTTTTACCCTTGGGAAGACGGTTGCTGCAAAGGAGAGGCTAGGCCTCCCTATGGTTGTGCCTAAGAGCCTCCTCCCGAATGCCTCTTTGTTGCTCAGATGTGGCCCTGTCTCTCTAGCTAAGCCAACTTGAAAGGTGAAATCACTGCCCTCCCCCCTACGTGGGATCAGAAACCCAGGGGAGTGAATCTCCCTGGCAACGTGGAATATGACTCCCGGGGAGGAATGTAGACCTGGCATCGTGGGACGGAGAACATCTTCTTGACCAAAAGGGGGATGTGAAAGGAAATGAAATAAGCTTCAGTGGCAGAGAGAATCCAAAAGGAGCCGAGAGGTCACTCTGGTGGGCACTCTTATGCACACTTTAGACAACCTTTTTTAGGTTCTAAAGAATAGGGGTAGCTGGTGGTGGATACCTGAAACTATCAAACTACAACCCAGAACCCATGAATCTCGAAGACAGTTCTATAAAAATGTGGCTTATGAGGGGTGACAATGGGATTGGGAAAGCCATAAGGACCACACTCCAGTTTGTCTAGTTTATGGATGGATGAGTAGAAAAAATAGGGGAAGGAAACAAACAAACAGACAAAGGTACCCAGTGTTCTTTTTTACTTCAATTGCTCTTTTTCACTCTAATTATTATTCTTGTTATTTTTGTGTGTGTGCTAATGAAGGTGTCAGGGATTGATTTGGGTGATGAATGTACCACTATGTAATGGTACTGTAAACAATCGAAAGTACGATTTGTTTTGTATGACTGCATGGTATGTGAATATATCTCAATAAAATGAAGATTAAAAAAAAATTAAAAAAAAAAACAGTGTTTGTCATTATTATCCTCATTATCTTCTTTGCTATTTATTCTGTGCTAAATCCTGCATTAAATGCTTTACTCCTATTATTTCGTTAGTTCCTTACAAGGTAGGTCTCATTATACCCATTTTACAGGAGAGTAAACTGTGATCACCTGTTCTAGTTTGCGAAGGAAGGCACATGGCTGGCGTCTGCTCCCAAGTTCTAGTTTCAAAATTGCTTTCTCCCAGGACGTTTCTCTCTAGGCTACAGTGATTTAATTTAGACCCACCCTGAATGGGTAGGGTAACACCTCCATGGAAATTACCCAATTAGAGTCATCACCCACAGATGGGTGGGGCACATTTCCAAGCAAACAACCTAATCCAAATTTACAACTTAATCCCCACTAATATGTCTGCCCCACAAGATTGCATCAAAGAATATGGCTTTTTCTGGGGGACATAATACATTAAAACCAGCACATCACCCATCTGATTAGTGTTGGAACTCAGGTTTTAATTATTGTACTAGGGGGCTCAGGACCTGACTTAGGAGCCTCTGGAGGGCTGCGAGCTAATAGTCATACTAAAATATAGCTTCTTTATAAATTAAGTAGTCTTTGAGGATTGGCATAGGAATCTAGCCACCAGGATAAGATCATGTGTTCCTAGTTTCACATAACTGACTGGCTAATGAATCTTTGGTGCGTGTCCTTTAATTATGTTTATGAGGGGTTATGTTTAGAGGTTGCCTATGTCACTCATTTGAAATGTTATGTACTTATAGCAATTATTGAGAAATTGCAAAAAATGTGCAGAAATGTGCTGTATTTTTTGCTAAATGTTGAAGACTTAAAATATATCTTTTCTACCTGCTGGAAGAAGCAAGGTGTTAATGGAGCTATTTAATTACACACTAACAGGATGGCAACTAAATTCAGGGAAAGTAAATTTGAGGGAGAAAAGCTTTGTGTTTTAGTACAGACACTGACTTTTACAAATTAAAAATAGGGATGTTGGGTGACACACTTCTCAAGAACTCAAACAATCACACTTTTTGGATAGCGATGGCCCTGTTTACTCCCTCTTACCCTTGCAAATGTTTTATTCAGAACAAGTAGTATAATCATGATTGATAAATGTACAGGAAAAGCTTCTATAACTAGAATTAGTTGGGGATATTGTAATCATAAAGTTGGCATAAACACTGATTAGTTATAAACATTACTTAATAATCAAAAGAGATTTATTCTATAATTTGCTTGGTCAACACATTTTCTAAGATACTCTCTATTAATCATGTCTCTATTGGGTGCCAAAAGCTTAAATCAAATCAGCTTTTAAAAAGGGTTGGGATTTTCAAGTCACCTAACTGAAAAGTCTTGTGCAATCTCCATTATTCAAGAAAGAACAATGTATGAACCTAGGTTCATATGTTGATATTAAAAATGTGATGTAAATGTAAATCTAAATTTCATAGTCCTCAGTACATTATCTTTGGATTAGAAGAGTTTAAAACTACCCAATGCCAGTGGAGGGATGGAAGCTTGAAGATTGTCAATTTTGAGCAATTTTTAAAAAAATTTTTATTTTGAAATAATTTCAAATGAATTTTTATCATTTTGCCATATTTGCTGTATCATTCTATCTATCCATCCATCTTTCTATTTTCTGAACATTTGAGAGTAGATTTATACATCACACTCCTTGAAAACTTAATAGTTCCATGTATTTATTTCCTAAAAATCAGGATATTCACTTGTGTAAACACTTTAAGGATAGTTATCAAGCTCAAGAAATTCGACATTGATATAAAGCTTATAGTCTATACACCAAGTTTTTCATGTACCCCAATAATTTCCTTTCAGGCATTTACTCTTCCATTATTAAATCTAGTCTGAAATCATGTACTGCCTTAGTTGTTATTGTTTCTTTAATCTCTGTCTTTTTTTAAATTCCAGAAACATATCAACAACATGAATTTTCCCACTTCAACTACTGCCAAGCAAACGATTCAGTGGGATTAATCACACTTACAGTGCTGGGCTACCCTCACCATCATCCAATACCACAAGTTTCCTATCACCCTAACAGAAACCCTGCACCCCTTGTGTATTAACTCCTCCTTCTCTTTCCTCTCCTACCAGTAAACTGTATTCTACTTTCTGTCTCTATGAATTAGCATGTCGTAGCTATTTCATATAAGTGGAATCATACAGTATTTGTCCCTTTGTGTCTGCCTTATTTCACTTAATGTGATGTCTTCAAGGTTCACCCATACAATGGCATTATCAGAACTTCATTGCTTTCTGGGGTGAATAATTTTCCACTATGGGTATATACCACATTTTGTTTATCCATTCATCTGCTGCTGGACCTTTGAGTTGTTTCCACCTTTTGGCTATTATGAATAATGCTGCTATAAACATTGGCATACAGATATCTGTCTGAGTTCCTGCTTTCACTTCTTTTGGGTGTACACTTAAAAAGTGGGATTGTTGGATCATATGGTAGCACCCTGTTTAACTTTTTAAGGAACAGCCAAAATGTTTTCCACAGCAGATTCTCCATTTTACATTGCCATCAACAATGTACTAAAGTTCCCATTTCTCTGCATCCTCATCAGCACTTGTTACTTTCTGTTTTTGTTTTTTTCAAATAATGGCCATTCTAGGGTTGCAAAATAGTATCTCATTGTTGTTCTGATTTACATTTCCCTAATAGCTAATGATACTGAGAATCTTTTAATGTGTTTTTTGACCATTTGTATATCTTCTTTGGAGAAATGTCTTTCAAGTTCTTTGATCATTTTTGTATAGAACCCTTTAGAATCCCTTCTCATTTCTTTCTGTACATATTTTTCCAGTATTTTCTTTGTGGTTTCCATGGAACTTAAATCTAACATCCTCAATCTATAACTATTTTATTTGGTTTGATACCAACTTGTGCCGGTTTGAGTGTATTGTGTCCCCCAAATGCCATTATCTTTGTGGTTTTGTGTGGGGCAGGCGTTTTGGTGATGGTTGGATTTGCTTGGAATGTGCCCCACCCAGCTGTGGGCAATGATTTTGATGAGATGTTCCCATGGAGGCTTGGCCCCACCCATTCGGGGTGGGCCTTGATCGGTGGAGCTATATAAATGAGCTGACTCAAAGAGGAAAGAGAGTGCAGCTGGGAGTGATGTTTTGAAGAGGAGCAAGCTTGCTAGAGAGGAACGTCCTGGGAGAAAGCCGTTTTGAGGCCGGAGCTTTGGAGCAGATGCCAGCTGCCTTCCTAGCTAACAGAGGTTTTCTGGAGGCCATTGGCCATCCTCCGGTGAGGGTACCTGATTGCTGATGTGTTGCCTTGGACGCTTTGTGGCCTTAAGACTGTAACTGTGTAGCAAAATAAATCCCCGTTTTATAAAAGCCAATCCATCTCTGGTGTTTTGCATTCTGCAGCATTAGCAAACTAGGACACAACTTAACTTCAACAGTGTACACACACTATGTTCTCATACCCCTTTATTCTCCCACTTTTATGTAGTTATTATTGCAAATTACATATTTATACACTCTGAGTCCAAAACCATTGATTTATCATTGCTTTTTATGCATTTACATTTTAGATCCTGTAGGAAGTAAAAAATGGGATTACATGCCAAAAATACATTAGAGCTAGCATTTATGTTCACCCACATCATTATGTTTACTAGAGATGTTTATTTCTTTATGCAACTTTGATCTATTGTCTACTGCCCTGTTCTTTAAACTGAAGAACACAGTTTGATGACAAACTCCCTCTGCTTTTGTTTATCTGGAAATGTCTGAATTGCTCCCTCAGTTTTAAAGACAATTTTGCCACAAATAAAATTCTCGATTGGCAATATTTTGCTTTCAGTACTTTAAATATACCATTCCACTGTCTTCTAGCTTCCATGGTTTCCAATGAGATATTGGCCCTTAATTCTATTGAGCTTCCCTTGTATATGACACATTGCTTCTGTCTTGCAGCTTTCAGAATTCTTTTATCTTTCACATTTGACTGTTCAATTATACCATGGCACAGTGTGGGTCTATTTGGGTTTATCCTGTTTGGAGTTCAATGAGCTTCTTCAATGTGCATATTTATGTATTTCACTAAATTAGGGAAGTTTTAAGCCATTATTTCTTCAAATATTCTTTCTGCTCTTTTCTCTCTGTCTTCTCCTTCAGGGCCTCCCATAATGTGTATATTGGTATGCTCAGTGGTGTCCCACTGATTCTCAGGCTCTGTTCACTTTTCTTCATTCTCTTTTCTTTCTGTTCTCAAGTTTGAATAATTTCAATTGTCTTATCTTCAAGTTCACTGGCTCGCTCTTCTGCTAGCTCTAATCTGCTGTTGAGCCTCTAGAGAACTTTTAAAATTTCTGTTACTGTGATCATCAGGTCTTTTTTGTTCCTTTTTATGATTCCTATCTCTTTGTTGATGTTCTCTTTGTGTTTGCCTATCATATTCCTGATTTCTTTTAGTTCTTTGTCCATGTTTCCCTTTAGCCCTTTGGGCATATTTAGGACCATTTTTAAAAGCCTTTGTCTGATAGGTACAAGATCTGGTCTTCATTGATGGTTTCTAATTCTTTATCCTGCATGAACCATCATTTCCTGTTTCTTGTATGTTTTATAATCTTTAGTTGCAACCTAGACATTTCGATATTTTATTGTGTTATCTCTGAAATTTACACACTGAGGCATTGATTCCTTAAGCTCATATGTAGCTAATGTTATGACAGAGATTTCCCTGAATACCAGGAGCTAACAAACAAACAAACAAAAATTAAAAAAGAAAAAAAAGAAAAGAAAAAGAAAAAAATCACATTTCACAGCTTTCATAGACTGGCCTGTGTGATTGTGCTCCTTCAGAGCTTAGTTGGCCTAACAATAAGTTTAAGTAACAGCCCAAGGCAAAAGTATAAGGTCCTTCCCGGTCTTTTTTGTGCATGTGTATTATCCTAGGCATGCACAGGTAGCCCTAGGAATTCCCCTGTTTATATGATCTGAATGTCTCCTTCTCCCTAGGAAACTGTTTCTTCATGGGCTCAGGCACTGCACTGTATGTCCCATAGCCAGTAAACCTTTTCCCCAGGCAGCTGCAATTTGATGTTCCCTTACAGCATTCTGTAAAAAGATTCTGTAGGCTGCTTTCTATGTACAAGACAAGTTCCAGGATTGCAAGTGTAAGACAAGTGTTCTGGTTCAGTCTTTCAAGCTACTTCTAGACAGATTGGTACAGACTTAGATGCTCCCAGTATGTGCATGAGGGTTATTCTGCTCCCTCTAGAACCAGGACCAAGGACCTGTACTGGGAGCATGGGCCAGCTCCACGCAGAGCCTGTAAGGGGGTTGGGGAAGGGCCAGCCAGGGCACCACAAGGAGGTTTTCTTACCTTTTTAAAGTTGCTTTATCTTGACTTGATGCTTGCCTATTACTACAACTCTAATTGTTTTCTGCAGCTTTGAGAATGATGGTTTTGCCAGCTCTGGTTTGATGCTTAAAGCTTAGAGCCCTTAGTGACTCTTCCTGCCTTCTTGATGACTGGAAACTCTCTACTTCTTAAAATTACCATAAATGTGTTAGTTGCATTTAAATGTCTGAAGAGGCAATTTTAATTAGAAAAATTAGAAAATTTGCTTATAAAGATTATTTTGTCCACAAATGCTAAGAAGAGTAGGGAATAGACACAAAGATAATTGAATAACTCTAGCACTTCCAAATAAAATATGCATGATATCCACAAATAGTACCTGACTCTCATCATGTGCTTGAAAATGGCAAGCTTTGGTAGGAATGCATTTAAGTTGCACACTTTTTTGAAGGCATTTTGCTAGCATGTTGAGCTCTGGTGAACAGGAAAATGCTTCTTCTCTTTGCCTTCCCTCCTAGACTAATGTTCCATTAAGGTAATATGAGTTTTACATGAATGATCTTACATGCTGGGATGAGACCTAACTTCCGTGCCTTGGATTAAAAGATGGGAAGTATAAGTTAATAAATAGATTTCACTGTTTCATGGGGGAGAAATGCCTTTTTTTCAGGTTAAGATATTTTTCTTGGAACCAAAGACCCTGAGAGAGTGAACGTCTAGAGACTCAATTTTGAAAATATTTTGCTGAAGGCAGATAGAAATATTTATGGTTAATGGAAGACAGTTGGATGGCATGGAAAAGATGTAGGAATGGGAGCCAGAAAACATAAAAATCTGTGTTCTAGTCCCAATTCTGCCATTATCTTGGAAGCTTTCCTAGAAGGATTGTGATGCCATTCACCGGGGCAAAAAAGTATAGAATGAGTGAGAGGGAATGATAAGATCCCATACCCACAGCATAGCAGTCCAAACTTCTGCCAAGTCATTTAGGTTGAATTGAGGACAAGTTGTGCTTCCTTGATGACCACAGCACCAGAATAATTCATCAATTCCTTTAAGAGTAGTAATAAGGGGGATTGTGGGAAGATGGTGGAGTAGGAAGTTCCAGGAACCAGTCCCTCCACCAGAACAACTATTAAATAGGAAACAACTGTATGAATCAACTATTTTGAAACACTGGCATCCTGTAGAATATTGTGCAACATCCAGGGAAAAGCAGGAGAAAGAGGCTGGTAAATTGCTGTAAATACCAGTGAATTGCCTTCTCTGCAAAGTGGCTACTGTCACTCCTTCCCAGTCTTGCAGCTCACAGCAAAAAAGACATCAAACCCAGGCCCTGGTGCAGCATGCTGATGCCAGGGTGGGGCATAAAGACTTTGCTCCCTAAAATCCATGGGTATAAGGCCTGATTACTGATCACTGATTTTTATTAGCTACTTCAGATCACTGGGGTCTGTCTCTGAGGGCAGCCACTGTTCCAGCTCACCCTAGATAAAGCTGCCAGAGGAGACGTAAAGTTCAGCTTTCTTAACTCAGCACCTCTCACAGCAAATGCAGCCCTTCAACTATCCACACAGCTTTGAGGAAGCATATCATCTTGAAGTCTCCTCTGGGGAGACATCCAGGTGAAATGGACAAATTTCTAGAAACATATAAACTACCTATACTGACTCAAGAAGAAATAGAGAGAACCTAAGATGGCAGCTAGGTGAGACAGGGCAAAAAACACCTTCGTGAAAAATACTAGATACAAGCCAGAAAGTGACCCAGAACAACAGCTCCAGTGATGCGCCAGCCGGACAAGGTCTGCTAAATCCATGGGAACCGTGCATTTGGTGAAACTGGGAGTCTGCATTCTGAAATGAGTGAGTGAGCTGGCTGAAAGTCCAGCGTCAGCGCTGCAGTGTGGGGAAACTGTGGGTTGGCATTTGGAGATGGACTAGTTCCTTTAAAAAAAAGAAAAAAACCTGGGAGCAGATGTGGTTATGATGGTGAGAACTGCACAGTGAAGCATGGCAGGAGAGGACTGTGCCAACGTCTCAGTGTCTGGCGTGGAGGATAGCCCACTGCTGATTGTCTCAGGGCCAGGGGGGAAGAGGGGAGCCAAAAGGAGAAAGAAACTGTGCCCCTTGCAGCCATCTCCCCAGCAGGCGGGGGACACTCCTGCCTGGGGCCCAACCCACAGCCCAGAGCTGCGCCAAGAAACCCAGTGATGGGGTGTGTTTTCTGCAGCACTACGCACATGCCACAATATTGGCTGTGGACAGTGGCCTTTAGTGCACCCACAGCTAATTGTCCCGGAGCTGGGAAGGTGGAGCTGTGCAAAAAAGGGGGAAATTAACATACCCCATTCAACCATCTTTACAGCAGGCTGGGAACACTTCTGCATGGCCTGGCAGCCCAGGGCTTCCCTGGAGGGCTGGCACACACTTGTGACATGGCATAACCTTCCCTCAGCAGAGGTCCTGGAAGAGCATGACTGAGAAGGGGGACCTACTGGGAAATCCCAGGGACCCTATGCCAATACCAAGGACTTGTGGGTCAGCAGCAGAGACAATCTGTGGCAAGACTGAAATGAAGGCTTAGACTCTTGCAACAGCCTTAAATCTCCAGGAACACCTGGGAAGCTTGATTATTAAAGCTCCCCTGCCTCCCTAACCACCCAGACACATGCCCCACATTCAGGGCAGACAGCACCAACAACACACTCAAACTTAGTGCATCAATTGAACCCTACAAGAATCAGATCCCCACACACCACAAAGACAAAGTTGGAGAGAACTGACTTGAGGGGACTAGGTGACTTGTGGACACGATCTGCTGGTTAGTTAGAGAAAGTGTACTCCACCAAGCTGTAGATCTGCCAAATTAGAAATCGGTATTTTTTATATCCAGAAAGAACCCTATCAAGTAAAGCAAATGCCAAGAGGCCAAAAACAACAGAAAATCTTAAAGCATATGATAAAACCAGACAATATGGAGAGCCCAAACCCAAACAGATCAGAAGAGACACAGTACTTGGCACAATTAATCAAAGAACTAAGGACAAACAACAAGAGCATGGCACAGGACATAAAGGACGTGAAGAAGAGCATGGCACAGGATATAAAGGACATAAAGAAGACCCTAGAAGAGCATGAAGAAGAAATTGCAAGAGTAAATAAAAAAAATAGAAGAACTTATGGAAATAAAAGAAACTGTTGGCCAAATTAAAAGGACTCTGGGTACTCATAATACAAGATTAGAGGAAGTTGAACAGCAACTCAGCCTCCTCGAGGACCCCAGAATGGAAAATGAAAGAACAAAAGAAAGAATGGAGGAAAAATTGAAAAAATTGAAGTGGCTTTCAGGGATATGATAGATAAAATAAAACATCCAAATTTAAGAATCATTGGTGTCCCAGAAGGGGAAGAGAAGGGCAAAGGTCTAGAAAGAGTATTCAAAGAAATTGTTGGGGAAAACTTCCCAAACCTTCTACACAATATAAATACACAAAGCATAAATGCCCAGTGAACTCCTAATAGAATAAATCCAAATAAACCCACTCCAAGACGTATTCTGATCAGACTGTCAAATACTGAAGAGAAGAAGCAAGTTCTGAAAGCAGAAAGAGAAAAGCAATTCACCACATACAAAGGAAACAACATAAGACTAAGTTGTGACTACTCATCGGCCACCATGGAGGTGAGAAGGCAGTGGCATGACATGTTTACAATTCTGAGAGAGAAAAATTTCCAATGAAGAATACTTTCTCCAGCAAAACTCTCCTTCAAATTTGAGGGAGAGCTTAAATTTTTCACAAACAAATGCTGTGAGATTTTGCTAATAAAAGACCTGCCCTACTTCAGATACTAATGGGAGCTCTACCAACAGAGAAACAAAGAAAGGAGGGAGAGATATAGAGAAATTTAACAGACATATATAGAACATTGCATCCCAAATCACCAGGACACACATTCTTCTCTAGTGATCACGGATCTTTCTCCAGAATAGACCATATGATGGGACATAAAGCAAGCCTCAATAAATTAAAAAAAAAAAATTGAATATATTCAAAGCACATTCTCAGACCACAATGGAATACAAATAGAAGTCAATAACCATCAGAGACTTAGAAAATTCACAAAGAACTGGAGGGTAAAAATGAGGGGGAGATGAAAACATTCCCAGATAATCAAAAGCTGAGGGACTTCATCACCAGTAGATCAGTCCTATAAGAAATGCTAAAGGGAATTGAGCATGCTGAAAGGAAGGGACACTAAACAGTTGACTGAAACCACATGAAGAAATAAAGATTTCCAGTAAAGATCACATGGTAAATACAAATACCAATACTACTGTATTTTTCATTTGTAACTCCACTATTTACTTCCTACAGTATCTAAAATACATAAACTGTAATGATGAATCAGTGGTTTTGGACTCAATGTAAAATATGTAATTATTGACAAGAACTAAAGAAAGGTGGGGGAATGGAGGAGTATAGGAACATAGTTTATGTGTCCTATTGAAGTTAAGTTGGTATCAAAGAAAAACAAGATTGTTCTGGAATCAAGAGGTTAAATTTAAGCCCCATGGTAAACACAAAGAAAGTATCAGAGAGTATGACCATAGAGATGAAAAGTAGAGTAGGTTACGGGAAGTGGGGGAAGGGGCAATGGGGAGTTAAGAAATGAGTGTAGGGTTTCTGTTTGGGGTGAAGGGAAATTTCTAGTAATGGATGGTGGGAAGGTGATAGCATTGCAACATTCTAAATGTGATTAATCCCACTAATGGAATGCTAGAGAGGGGTTGGAATGGGAAGATTTAGGCTGTATATATGTTTCCACAATTGAAAAAAAAAAGTCTAAATAGATAATGACAATTAAATGCCGAGGATGATCCTGGATGGGATCTGAGGATGGAGGAGAG
This sequence comes from Choloepus didactylus, assembly GCF_015220235.1. NCBI lineage: Eukaryota > Metazoa > Chordata > Mammalia > Pilosa > Megalonychidae > Choloepus > Choloepus didactylus. The sequence goes on from NC_051309.1 coordinate 45,701,175, forward strand.
GAGGCTCAAAGGGACACAGTTGGGACAAACAAAAGAAAAAAAAAGGAAATATAGAATGTAAGCTTTAAATCAATGTTGAATTTCCTGAACTTCTTAGCTGTGCTTAATGGGATTGTATAAAAGAATGTTCTTGCTCATGGGAAATGTATATGTGGATTATATTGTTTGTTCAAGGATGTGTGCAGCTTGGTCTCATATGTTCAGAAGACAGCAATAGATGACAGATGATAGGGAGGGACGGAGGGAAAGAAAGAAATGGTGGTGTGACAGGATGTTAAAGTTGGTGGATTGGGGTATCGGGAGGGGAGTTGGGGTATGCTGGAGTTCTGTGCCTGGGGTTTATATTGTTTTTGCAACTTTTCCTGTAAGTTTGAATTTATTTCAAAATAAAATTTAAAAAAAAAAAAGAAGAAGAAATAGAAGATCTCAACAATAATGTAACTAGTAAAGAAAATGAAACAGTCATCAAAAATCTCCCAATAAAGAAAAGCCCAGGACCAGATGGCTTCACAGGGAAATTGTACAAAGCATTCTAAGAAAAATTAACAATAATTCTGCTCAAACACTCCCAAAAAATTGAAGAGGAGGGAACCCTCCCTAATTCATTCTATGAGGACGACATTACACTCATACCAAAGCCAGATAAGGATAGCACAAGAAAAGATCACAGGTGAATATTCTTATGAATATAGATGCAAAATCTTCAACAAAACACTAGCAAACCAATGCTAGCAGCACATTAAAAGATTCATACACCAAGATCAAGTGGGATTTATTCCATGTAGGGAAGGGTGGTACAACTAAAGAAATCAATTAATGCAATATACCACATTAACAGAATAAAGGGGGAAAACCACATGATCATCTCAATTAATGCAGAAAGGCATCTGAAAAAAAAATCCAGCACTCCTTCTTGATGAAAACACTTAAAAAACTAAGAATAGAAGAAAACTTCCCTAACATGATAAAGGGCATATATGAAGAACTCATATTTTTCATCAAACTTAATGGTGAAAGATGGAGAGCTTTTCCTCTAAGATCAGGAACAATTCAAGGATGCCCACTGTCACTACTATCATTAAAAACTGTACAAGAATTTCTAGCCAGAGAAATTAGGCATAAAAATAAAATAAAAGACATCCAAATTTAAAAGGAAGAAGTCCATTTTTTCCTATTTGCAGATGTCACTATCCCATATACCAAAAAATCCCAAAAAATCCACAACAAAGCTATTAGAGCTAATAAATGAATTCAACAAAGTGGCAAGGTACAAGATCGACACCCCTAAATAAGTAGTGTTTCTATACACTAGCAATGAACCATCAGAAGAAGAAATCAAGAAAATAATTCCATTTTACAATAGCAACTAAAAGAATCAAATATCTAGGAATAAATCTAACTAAGGATGGAAAGGACTCTTATACAGGAAACTACAAAACACTGCTAAGAAATCAAAGAAGACCTAAATAAATGGAAGAACATTCCATGCTCATGGCTTGGAAGGCTAAATATTGATAAGGTGTCAATTCTATCCAAAGAGATTTACAGATTCAACACAAATCCAATCAAAATTCCAACAGCCTGCTTTGCAGGAATGGAAAAGGCCATCATCAAATTTATATGGAAGGATAAAGGCCCTCAAGTAGCCAAAGCCATCTTGAAAAAGAGGAACAAAGTTGAAGGACTCACGTTCCTAACCTTGAAACTTAACGCAAAGCCACAGTAATTGAAACAGCATGGTCCTGGCACAAGGACAGACATATAGACCAATGGAATATTTGAGAGTTCAGAAATCAACCCTCATACTTATGCCCAACTGATTTTTGACAAGGGGATGGAGATCGTTCAATTGGGAAAGAACAGTCTCTTCAACAAAGGGTGCTGAGGAAAGTGGATCTCTTTATGCAGAAGAATGAAGGTAGACCCCTGCCTCACATCATATTCAAAGATCAACTAAAAATGGATCAAGGACTTAAATACAAAACCAGAACTATGAAACTCCCAGAAGAAAACACAGGAAAGCATTTCAGGACCTTGGGTTAGACAGAGGTTTCTTAGATTTTACACTTAAAGCACAAGCAAGAAAAGAAAAAATAGATAAATGGGACCTCATCATAATTAAAAACTTTTGTGCATCAATGGACTTCCATGGAAGTGAAAAGACAGCCTACACAATGGGAGAAAATATTTGGAAACCACATAACCAATAATGGTTTAATATCTAGAATATATAAAGAAATCCTACAGCTCAGTAACAAACAAAACAAAACAAAACAAAACAAAAAAAACAATTAAAATGGGCAAAAGACTTGAATAGACATTTCTCTGAAGAAGATATACAAAAGGCCAAAAAGCACGTAAAAAATGCTCAACAATATTGGCTAATAGGGAAATGCTAATCAAAATTACGAGATATCATTTCACACCTACTAGAATGGCCACTATTAAAAAGACAGAAAACTATAGGTCTTGGAGAAGATGTAGAGAAAGAGAAAAACTCATTCATTGTTGGTGAGCATGCAAAATGGTGCAGCTGCTATGCAAGATAGTTTAGCAGTTCCTCAGAAAGTTAAATATAGAATTACCATATCACCCAGCAATCCCACTTCTAGGTATATGCCACCAAAAGTTGAAAGCAGGGACTCAAATAGATATTTGCATGCCATTGTTCATGGTGTATTATTCATAACTGTGAAAAGAAGGAAGCAACCCAAGGGCCCATCAACTGATGGGTAGATAAACAAAATAAAATGTGGTACCTATAATAGAGTGTTGTTCAGCCCTAAAAAGGAATGAAGTTCTGATACATGCCACTGCATGGATGAACCTTGAAGACATCATGTTAAGTGAAATAAGTCAGATACAAAGGGATAAATATTGAATTATCTCACTGATATGAAATAATTAAATAAGTAAACTTGTAGAGTAAAAATCTAGACTATAGGTAACCAGGGGATGGGTCAGGGATAGGAAATAGGGATTTAATGCTTAAATTGTACAGTTTCTATATGGGATGTTGGAAAACTTTTGGTTATGGATGGTGGTGATGGTAACACAACATTGTGAATGTAATTAATAGCACTGAATTATGTATTTGAATGTTGTTAAAGGGGAAATTTTAGGTTTTATATATGTTACCAGAATAAAATTTTTTAACAAAACTCCATGGGACTATACAGCATATACAGTAACCCCTAAGAGAAACCATGGACTATATAGTTAATAGCACAATTATAAAAATGTGCTTTCATCAATTATAGTAAATGTACCACACTAACACAAGGTGTTAATAATAGAGTGGGAATAGAAACCTGCATTTTATGCATGGTTGTTCTGTCAAGCCACAACTTCTCTAATTAAAAAAAAAAAATCATGAGCACTCATTTATGTTTGCCTAATTAGAAAAAAAAGATTGGTAGTATCAAGATTCTCTCACTCTTATATTGTGCTCAGCCCAAGTGGTGACCTATGGTAAAGATACCTGGCCCCAAATTGTTATCCCTCCTTCAATAATCATATACACACAGTCAATTACCCCATGTGAAATGGCCATTCCAAGGTGCTTGCTGTGGGCTTCAATCTCAGCTGATTCAGAAGCCTCTGCTCACTAAGGTTTTGGTGGGGAATCTGAGGTTGTAATGGAGGCTTTCTGAACAGAGACCACATGGTAACTTCCAATAATCTGGTCTTGGTCAGAGATGTTTTGCATCTTGCTGGAAATGAGGACAAGGATTTAGGGTCATTTCTTTTCTCTCAGGCAGCTCAGCCATGCTTAGGGAATCTGTGCAGGGACATAGCTGTGTGTTAAGCAAGAATGTTGCCTATCTTTACTCACCACCCAGCATCCAAGTCCTCAGTGAAAATGTGAGAGATAAATCCAAACTTCACGGCTACCACTGGCCCCAAGTCCATCAAACATATCCTGTTACATTGGTTTCAGTATCACACGTTTTTCAAATATGGCAAGTTCAAAATGCTGATGAGATGGACTAACAGACTCTTACAGACGTGGCACATTTCACAGCAGTGTAGTTACCCAAGTCTACTCATCTAACCATCTACATGCATGCTATGGTTAAAGCAAACACTGTAGCATTTGTGAGAGTCAGTGATGATCATTATGCTGTAAAAGCCCAAGTGCTATCAACAGAAAGAAGACAGAGAAGTTGAAGCCCTTAGGAATAGGATTACTCAGAGTGTAGCTCACATTAGGAGATAAATAAAAAAAAATTAAAAAAAAAAAAAAGAATGTAAATGCTCATTGAAAAGGTTACACAAATCTTTCAAATCTTATTTCTTATTTCTTCTCTCCAGCTCATACAGTACGATGGAGCCAGGGTTGTACTTTCTTACGTTACTTTGGGGGTATTTTTCTAGTCTGATTCCCTGATCCTGTTATATTTCTAAAGGATTCTCAGGAAGCAAAGTACCAGGGTGGCAGGAGAATACAATTGGAATCATAGGTTTGCAGGCAAAACCCAAGAGTTGGCAGGCAAGACGACTACTTAGTAGCTGTGTGACTTTGAGCAAGTCATTTAACTATCCCTGCAGAATGGGGATGATGAGATGAGGGTATCAAATATCCCATGTGATTGTCATGAGTATCAAATGAGATTATACATGAGAAAATGCTTTGTAAAATGGGAAATACTGAACAAATACTACTGCTTTTATTAGTCAAATTACAATAGAAGAAGAGTCAATGTACTTAACTCCCATTGGCTTTCTTGTTCCCTCTCTTTGGGATCACTAACTTACAGTAGCCACTACAAGGTGTGCCCAAGCATCGAAATAATCTCATTATCAATTACCATAGAAATAGCAAGAACACAATCAGGCACAGAAGTTTACCGTTCCAATAACACTTCTGGGCTTCACATCACATTAAAAACTCACGTCAAAAGGCCTGTGCTTGACCAAACAGATTTTCTCATTCTTCCCAGTACCTAAAAAGGGTCATATAGTCCTAATTAGGCCTAGAGAGGCCCACAAAAAAACTTGTTTCCAAGAGTTCTGGATTTATGGACTGAAAACTGTAGGCTACTGTATGTTTTAATATATTCAGAGAGACAATTAAGATAATTTTAGTTATGGTTTTGGAAAATAGGGCAGAATTCAACTGAACATATAGCCTTTCTCTGTCAAAAAACAAACTGAAATGACATTTTTGGAATCAACTCACTCTGTTGAAAGCAACCAACCATCTGAAAAAATGCAATGAATTGGAATAAAGTTGTACAAAGTTTTGTGATTCTCAGGAGAGGAACAAAAGTTTGGAAGAAAGTTTTAGCTGCCAAAGTGCAGGAACAGACAATTCACAAAGGAGGGAGTTAAATGGCCTGTAACGTATGAAAAAATGTTCAACTTCACTGAACAAAGAAATGTCAGTTAAAACAACAACAAAACACTATTGACTGAGATAAAAATAAACTCTAGTACTCAGTGGCAGTTAGGTTCTGCAGAAACAGGCATTCTTGTACCCTGTGGATAAGAATGTAAATTGGTAAAATCCTTTTAGATGGCAATTTGGCAAGATGTAGAATGAAACTTTAACTTCAGAACCCCACTTCTAGAAATTTGTTCTAAGAAATTTATCTTAGATTTTTTTTTATAATGGATCAAAGATGTTTATTTCTTACTCACATAACATCTTGGGTGGGGTTCTAGGTTGATGGGCTGCTCTGGGATCTTCCTTCTTGTTTCTCTCCCACCCCATAAGACATCCTTCTCATAATCAGGTCAAGACTTGGGAGGGAAGGGGGAAGATCCCAGAGGTTCTTCCTTTTCTTCTTCTTTTTACTGTGGTAAAATATATGTAACATAAAATTTGCCATTTTAACCATTTTTAAGTGTGCAATTCAGTGGCATTAATTAATTTTTCAATGTTTTGCTACCATTACTGTCTTCTCTTATCAAAACCATGTCATCACCCAAAACAGAAATTCTTTACCCTTTAAACAATAATGCCCCATTCTCTCCCCCTCACCCCAGCCCTTGGTAACCTCTAATCTACTTTCTGTCTTTATGAGTTTGCATTTTCTAGATATTTCATGTAAGTGGAATCATACAATATTTGTCCTTTTACATCTGGCTTATTTCACTCAGCATAATATTTTCAAGGCTCATCCATGTTGTAGCATGCATCAAAATGTCATTCCTTTTTGACTTAATAGTATTCCGTTGTGTGGATATACCATATTTTGTTTATCTCTTCATCTGTTGATGAACATTTGGATTTTTTCCTCTTTTTGGCTATTGTGAATAAATACTGCTGTGAACATTGGTGTACAACTATCTGTTTGAGATCCTGCTTTCAATTCTTTGGGATATGTACCTAAGGGTGGAATTGCCAGGTTATATGGTGATTCTGTATTTAATTTCCTGAGGAACCACCAAAATTTTCTTCACAGAGGTGTACCATTTTACATTCTTACCAGCAACACATGAGAGTTCTAATTTCTCTACATCCTCACCGACACTTGTCATTTTCTGGGTTTTAATAATAGCCATCCTAGTGGGTCTGAAGTGGCATCACATTGTACTTTTGGTTTGCATTTTTCCAAAAGCCAATGATACTCAGCATCTCTTAATGTGCTTATTGGCCATTTGTATATCTTCTTTGGAGAAATATCTATTTAAGTCTTTTGCCCATTTTTAAATTGGGTTGTTTGTCATTTTGCTGTTGAATTGCAAGTGTTCTTTATATATTCTGAATCTGAAACCCTTATCAGATATATGATCTCCAAATATTTTCTCCTATTCTTTTTTTAAAAAAACTTTATTTATCAAAAATTTAAAAAAATTTAAATGAGACAAAACAAAGAAATAAGAAAAACAAATATCCTAAAATAACTACATTGCTTCTAATATGCTCCTACCATACCCCAAGAAAATTAACGAGCCATAGTCATTCCTGAGCATTCATTAAGATTACCCTTAGAATATTTTCTCCTATTCTGTAGGATGTCCTTTCACTTTCTTGATAAGATCTTTTGAGGCACACATTTTTAAATTTTGATGAAGTCCAATTTATCTATTTTTTCTTTTTGTTGCTCATGCTTTTGGCATCATATCCAATAATGCATTGCCTTTATCATTGATTTTAAAAACAATTATGAATAAAGGCATTCATTGAAATATTATTTACATTCAGAAAATTGGAAATAACCCCAATATTCAATAGGGGAATTGTTAACTGCATTGTGATACAATCATCCATTTATAACACATGATGCAGTCTTTAAATTTTATTATTTTGTAACTTACTTTATGACATTTGGAATATTGTCTAAATGTTAATTATAATAAAGGAGGATGCAAATTGCATATAGTATGTAGTGCCTATTTTGGCAATCTAGGTACAGAAAAAGAGTGGAAGAGAATACAATAAAATGTTAATAATAGTTGCCATCATTTGGTGGGGCTGTGGGCAGCTTCTATTTTAGTTCTTTATACATTTTTTTCATTTTCCAAATTAGATAGAATTTACATGTCTGCATAATTATTTTAATAATCAATAAAACATGATTTTTAAAAGAGCAAATATTTGATGCCCTCTCAAAACTTTCAGCTCAGATAGGTTTCAGTGAAAATGGGGACACCACCTGCCCAGTAAGGAGGATCATTTTGATTTCTGCTTATTTTTTCTGAGAAGGATTCCAGATGGAGCAGGAGATGCATCATCAAAGTGAACACATGGGATTTTTAGTTCTGTCAACTGTCAAAATCCTCTAGGATAAGAATTAAAACTGAATAGAGTAGAAAATCCCTTATAATATAATATTTCTGTTCTTTTTCATATTTATTCTCCCCTTCAGTTCTAAGTTCTGTTAAATTTTATCTTTACATTCTGCCCAATTGATAATCTGCAAATGAAGATAAAGAGAGTGAGACACACGGGACTTTGCCAACACAGTTAATTAAAACGGCCTGAGAAAGGCATGATTTTTTTTTTTTTTTTTTAGGTATGAGATGAAGCTGTGCATTCCCTGGGTTTATACTGCATAACAATCTTGAGTCTAGTTAATGGTTTAACTAGGAGAGCCTTCTCCATTAGAGCAAATGGAAAATGACACACACTTTGTCTCGTATACCTATAAAAGGGACTGGATCATGATGTGGAATCAAGAACAAACGTGCTAGTTGACATAGATGCTGGATATTTTCTGTTTGTCCCTTTGGGTATGCTTTGTATTCCTTCCCATGCTCTCTGGCCCAGAAGACTGGCCTTTATGGACTACATCAGTGGCCTGTGCCATCTGAATTCTGGTTGGGTTTGGCCAAAGGGAGAACCAGGAAAGAGAAGGGGAAAGACCTTGAAGAGTTATTCCCCTGACTCCCTTCTTGCTGGGCCAGGGCTTGTCAGTAGCTATATCCTGTTGACAGCTTCCCCTACAGCTATAGTTCTCTGTGGGTTCTAGTAACTGATTCCTTGCCCTCCTCTTCAAGCTTAGGGGAGGTAGGTAGTAGCAGCTTCCTGTTGGTGCTATCCTCTTATTGCTTCATCAGCCCTTGTTGGTTTCCCTAAATCTGCCCATGCCATTTTAAATAGTTCTTTCATCAAACTCTCTTCAATCTCTGTTTTTTTAATGTGCAATCTGTTTCCAGCCATGTGGTGGCTTAGAGTTATGCACCCCATAAAATGCATGTTCTTAATCCATTTCTGTGGCTGTGAACCATTGTAAAGGTGAGGCCAAACTGAATCAGGATGGGTCTTAATCCTATTATTGGAGGCTTTATGGGGAAGGCCACAAAGAGAAAAGCCACAGGGAACAGCAAGAAGTTGGAAGAGAAAGGAGAACACACCACTGTGTGAAGTGCGTATGACAGAAAAGCCAAGGACCAAAGATAATTGACAGCTAGCCCCAGAATGCCACAGTCTTCAGGGAGAAAGCAATGCCTCGCTGATGCCTCGATTTGTGACTTTTCCTAGCCTCAGAACCATGAACCAATAAATTGCTGTTGTTTAAGCCAATCCATTAAATGATATTTATTTTAGTAGCTGATAAACTACTGCCAGCTGAGAAACTACTTCCTACGAGACAGTGTAGCTTAATTCTATGTCATGACTACCCATGAGAATATTCTGATGGTACATTGGGTAGAGCCCACTTCTCATAATTATTATGAAAAGTTTGCAAACATCTCACAGTGAGATCATGGTCATCATTAAGTGCTTAGGGTCTATCACAGTGGATCTCAGCAACCGAGTTTCACAAAACACTGGTGTTTCAAAATAGAGGAAACTTGGATGTAATTTATAACATAACGAGGAACCCAGTTTTGTGCATTTAAAAAAATAAATTAATGAGTAGATGTTTTTAAATAATTAGGTTATTTTAGCTCACAGACATTCCAGAATACTCTCTTGAGAGACAGGGAAAGGAGATAGGGAGTTTGATTAAGTGCACTAAAAATTGCCTATGTCTGCATCTATTCTTATCCATATGGAAATTCATAGGAATGACCCTGGGAATATGTTCCATGTGTGATATCACCCATCTTATATATAATGGTAGAAAGAAGGTAGAGAATTCTTTTTGGATCACTTAGCAATCCAGTAAAAGATTTCCTTTGACTCAGTATCTGTATGCTACTTGTCCAATTTTTCTCACCAGTCTGTGTAGTAACAAAATTACTATTTTGCCAATATTTTTTCTATTTCACTAAGTGCCTTAGATGTATCATCTCATTTAATTCTCATTATAATTCCCATTTTACCAATCAAGAGTTCATTAATCAGCCAAAAGGGAGACAGCTATAGGGTACATTCCTTACTTTCCCCAGGGATTCTGTCTCAGTTTCTTGGGATAAATGTGAGTTGAGAAATGCTCATACCATTGACCATTTCCTGCCGAGGCTATGACTAATAGATTCCAAATCGTGGAAAAAAGTTAAAATATTTTCCTTTGGTCAATTTACTTCAATTAAATTGCTAAATCTTGAGGATACTGAGATGAATGAAACCCAGTTCTGCCCTCCAGGAATCTGAAGCCCCATTGGTAGACAGAGATAGGAACAAGGAACTATAGAACTGTAATAAAATATGATTAAAATGATAATAGAAACATGCTTAAAATTTAATGGGAAAACAGATGAAGGAGCAATTACTTCTTTGAGGGATATAGAAACCTTGTGAAAAATTATGTCCTAATGATGATGGTTAAGCTTGACCTTGAAGGATGTTTAGGGGTTTAACAGTGAAAATGGTGGAGAAGGGGTATAGTTGATCCGCATTATTTGTGGGTTCCATATTTGTGAATTTGCCTACTTGCTAAAACTTATTTGTAACCCCCACTTTCATGGTCATTTGCAGACATGTGCAGAGTGGTGAAAATTTTGAGTTAACCAATGTGCATGTTTCTAGCTGAAGTTGAACAAGGTGATGCTCTGCCTTCTTATTTTAGCTTTCATACAGTAAACAAGTGTCCTTTCAGTGCTATAGTCAATGCCATGATTTTTGCATTTCTGTGGTGGTCTTGCTCTTTAAAATGGCCCCCAAGTAGAGTGCTAAACTGCTGTATAGTGATCCTGAGTGTAAGAAGTTTGGGATGTGCCTTACAGAGAAAATATGTGTGTTAGATAAGTTTCATTCAGGCATGAGTTAATGTGCTGCTGGCCATGAGTTCAGTGTAAATGAATCAATAATGTATAATAAATATGGTGTCTTGAAACAGAAATACACAAAAAACAAGTTTATGTATTGGTAGGTTGATGAAAATGTTGTGACCAGAGGCTCACAGGAATCTAACCCTGTATTTCCCCTAGGAGCAATAGCTCAGTGTTCACTAATTTGGTGTTTGTGATGACATTATAAGAACATAACCACTGCAAATAACAAGAGTTGACTGTATTACAAGCAGAGGGCCTAACAAGGATCTTTCTTTTCCAGTAGTTTTTTCAACAATGAATTTTCTATGATATGTCTAGATTTCTCACTCAGTCCTCCTTGGACCTAAGGGAGTAAGGAACAATTGGAGGACAGGCACTGGAAGTTAAGTAGAGATAACTGCCCTGGAGTAAAATCCAACCAGTGATCTCAGTTTCAGCAGGACTGTGTACCCATCACCTGAGAAAATCAGCTAGAAAACCCTGGGTCTGTAATCTGACAGAAATGCAAGGTCTGAGGAATGGGTATCATGGATCCATGGGGTTGTCTCCAACATGGTTTTACAGATAAACTTGGTATCAATTATCTACCAGAGATTCCTGTGGCCACATGGAGTTTGAAACTTGAAAAGTATTAGGGAAATATTAGGAAAGGAGAATATATAGTAGGGATTTATCAACCCAATAATAATGTACTATATCAGATCAAGAAGAGGAAAGAAGATTTAGAAGATTGTCTAAGATGTCACAAAGATTGATGGAGTTTACTTGACTGAGAAAAGCAGGCTGGTTAAATTCAATTTCAGATTTTTAAATATTTGAGAGTCTTGTAACTTCTTATCTTTGCCCCCAGACAGATGTGAATTCTATTTTGTTAAGACACTGAAGATTTTATTCACCACTGTCTTATGTCACCTTGCCTTTAAACCCTAGATATTTGAAGGTCTCTTGTTCGCCAAATATGGTCAGTAGAGATACCCTCAAATCACTGAAAGAGACTGATGGACTTGGCAAAGGGTAAACAAATGGTATGCAAAAATTTGTTACTCTTTATTTAGAATCTCAGATCAAGTGCTTGAATCAGCTTGGCTCCAAAAAGTAACAGGATGGAGGAACTTCCAGGTAAGATGTTGGAGTAGGGAGCTCCAGAACTCATTACTTCCCCACAACAGCTAGTGGGCAGGAAGGAACTGTCTGAAAGAACTGTTCCAGGGCACTGGTGGCCAGGGGAGCACTCTACAACATCCAGGAAAGTGCAGGAGGAAGAGGCTGAGAAGCTGCAGTGAAGAACTGTGAATAATTCACTCTGTGGTGGCTGCTGGTGCCTGTCTCCCACTCTCAAGGTGGGCCACCTCAGGGTCTGGTCCATGGTGGGCTGCTGCAGACAGAGAAGGACATGGATGCCCTCCTCCCAAGAACAATGGGGGGCACAGCCAAGCACTTATCATGGCTTTTGATTGTTGAATTCAGATTGCTGAGTCCTGGCTCTGAACTGCTGCTTCAGCCCACCTTGCCAATGGCCATTGTTTCAACCCTACCCCCAAAAGGCACAAAAGGGATGGAGGTTTATAGACACAGTACCTCCTTAAGGCTGCAAGGATTGGTTTGCTGAAGAGCACCATCTACTGGGCAGGCCAGAAGAGTATAGCTTAGGGGATTCATCAAAAAGGCTTCTGGTGTCTTTCCTGACCCCCTCCCCAAGGGCTCTTTGGGTCCTTCTTGGGTCCCTGGCACTGTTTTGACTAGGAAATATTGACTAGGGAAAGTCCTCTCTGGGGTGATCCTCTTCCCAGAATTTGCCCTCCAGGCAAAAACAGCTAGAGGCAATGAAAGGAATGTAAAAATACCTACAGAGGAAAAATGAAAACAAACAGAATAGATCAAGATTACCAGAGAAGGAGCAGAGGAAAGGAAACTTTCTTTCAGGGTGAAAGAACTACACAAATAGTACAACCTTAAAAATTATACTGCATATCCAGAGCAAGAATCAGTTGAAGAAGAACTGGAAAAATCTGAGCAATTAAATTCCAATGGTCTAGAATAAATTGAACCAAGTGTCAAAGAAGAGACTTAACATAAATCCAATCAAAAATCAAACCATAGGCAAGAGAGAGAAACTGACCTTCAGAGTAAATTCATCAAGATAATGAGATGCCTAGACATCAGCAAAAAATTAAAAGCCATACTAAAAAACAGAAAGATATGGTCTAGCCAAAGGAGCAAATTAAAACTTCACAGGAGACACAGAATTTGAAACAACTAATCAATTATGTTCAAACAAATATCCTAAATCAATTCAAGGAGATGAAGAAAAATATGGCTAAAGAGATAAAAGATATTAAGAAGACATTAGGTGAACATAAAGAAGTATTTGAAAGTCTAAAAAGAAACATCACAGAAATTACAGGAAAGGAAGGCACAATAGAAGAGATTTAAAACATACTAGAGACATTCAACAACAGATTTGAACAGGCAAAAGAAAGAATTAGTGAACTAGAAGACAGGATATTCAAAATCATACAAACAGAAGAACAGATAGAGAAAACATTGGAAAAAAATGAGCAGGGTCTCAGGGATTTGAATGACAGCACAAAGCACACAAATATATACATCATGTGTGTCCCAGAAGGAGAAGAGAAGAGAGAAAGAGAAGAAAGAATAATTGTGGAAATAATGGTAAAAAAATTTCCCAACTCTTACAAAAGACATATATATACACACCCAAGAAGAGCAATGTACTCCAAACAGAACAAATCCTGATAGACCTACCCTGAGATACTTAGAAATCAGAATGTCAAATGCCAAAGATAAAAAGACAATCCTGAAAGCAGCAAGAAAAAAGCAATTTGTCATATACAAGGGAACTGCAACAAGGCTAAGTGTCAATTTCTCATTAGAAACCATGGAGCCAAGAAGGGTGTGGTATGATAAGTTTAAGGTACTGAAAGAGAATTTTTTATCTGGCAAAATTGTCCTTCAAAAATGAGGGAGGGGCAGGGCAAAATGTGGATTGGTGAGCTGTATGTTTTAGTTACTCCTCCAGGAAAGTAGGTAGAAAGCCAGGAACTGCATGGACTGGACACCACAGAGCAATTTGACTTTGGGCATACTTCATACAACACTCCTGAACATGTTGAACTGCTGAGATCAGCAAAATCTGTAAGTTTTTGTGGCCAGGGGACCCACGCCCCTCCCTGCCAGGTTCAGTCCCATGGGAGGAGGGGCCGTCAGCACTGGGAAGGAGAAAGGAGAACTGCAGTGGCAGCTCTTATCAGAAACTCATTCTACTGATCCAAACCCCAACCATAGATAGACTGAGACCAGACACCAGAGAATCTGAGAGCAGCCAGCCCAGCAGAGAGGAGACAGGCATAGCAAAAAAACAGCAAGAAAAACTCCAAAATAAAAGCAGAGGATTTTTTGGAGTTCTGGTGAACATAGAAAGGGGAAGGGCAGAGCTCAGGCCCTGAGGCTTATATGCAAATCCTGAAGAAAAACTGTTCTCTCTGCCCTGTGGACCTTTCCTTAATGGCCCTAATTGCTTTGTCTCTTAGCATTTCAATAACCCATTAGATCTGTGAGGAGGGCCTATTTTTTTTTTAATCTTTTTTTCTTTTTCTAAAATAATTACTCTAAGAAGCCCAATACAGAAAGCCTCAAAGACTTGCAATTTGGGCAGGTCAAGACAGCAGCAGAACTAAGAGAGTGCTGAGACAAAAAGCAATAATCCAGTGGCTGAGAAAATTCACTAAACACAACTTCGCAAGAAAAGGGGGGTGTCCACTCACAGCCATCATCCTGGTGGACAGGAAACACTCCTGCCCATCGCCAGCCCCATAGCCCAGAGCTGCCCCACACAACCCAGTGTGACAGAAGTGCTTCAAATAACAGGCACACACCACAAAACTGGGCATGGACATTAGCCTTCCCTGCACCCTCAGCTGGTTGTCCCAGAGTTGGAAAGGTGGAGCAGTGTGAATTAACAAAGCCCCATTCAGCCATCATTTCAGCAGACTGGGGGCCTCCCTAAACAGCCCAGCAGCCCAGAACCACCCTGGGGGGATGGCACTCACCTGTGACATAGCACAGTCATCCCTCAACAGAGGACCAGGGGGTGCACGACCTGGAAGAGGGACCCACTTGCAAGTCTCAAGAGCCATACGCCAATACCAAGGACTTGTGGGTCAGTGGCAGAGACAAACTGTGGCAGGACTGAACTGAAGGATTAGACTATTGCAGCAGCTTTAAAACTCCAGGAACACCAGGGAGATTTGATTGTTAGAGCCACCCCCGCCCCCGACCACCCAGACACATGCCCCATATAAAGGTCGGACAACACCAACTACACACACAAGCTTGGTACACCAATTGGACCCCACAAGATGCACTCCGCCACTCACCACAAAGACAAAGCAGGGGAGAACTGGCTTGTGGAGAACAGGTGGCTCTTGGATGCCTCCTGCTGGTTAGTTAGAGAAAGTGTACACCATGAAGCTGCAGATCTGATAAATTAGAGATAAGGACTTCAATTGGTCTACAAATCCTAAAAGAACCCTATCAAGTTAAGCAAATGCCAAGATGCCAAAAACAACAGAAAATTATAAAGCATATGAAAAAACCAGACGATATGGATAACCCAAGCCCAAACACCCAAATCAAAAGATCAGAGGAGACACAGCACCTAGAGCAGCTACTCAAAGAACTGAAGATGAACAATGAGACCATAGTATGGGATACATAGGAAATCAAGAAGAACCTAGAAGAGCATAAAGAAGACATTGCAAGACTAAATAAAAAAATAGGTGATCTTATGGAAATTAAAGAAACTGTTGACCAAATTAAAAAGATTCTTGATACTCATAGTACAAGACTAGAGGAAGTGGAACAATGAATCAGTGACGTGGAAGATGACAGAATGGAAAATGAAAGCACAAAAGAAAGACTGGGGAAGAAAATTGAAAAAATCGAAACGGACCTCAGGGATATGACAGATAATATAAAATGTACAAATATAAGACTCACTGGTGCTCCAGAAGGGGAAGAAAAGGGTAAAGGTCTAGGAAGAGTATTCAAAGAAATTGTTGGGGAAAACTTCCCAAATCTTCTAAACAACATAAATACACAAATCATAAATGCCCAGTGAACTCCAAATAGAATAAATCCAAGTAAATCCACTCAGAGACGTATTCTGATCACACTGTCAAACACGGAAGAGGAGCAGGTTCTGAAAGCAGCAAGAGAGAAGCAATTCACCACATACAAAGGAAACAGCATAAGACTAAGTAGTGACTACTCAGCAGCCACCATGGAGGCGAGAAGGCAGTGGCATGATATATTTAAAATTCCGAGTGAGAAAAATTTCCAACCAAGAATACTTTATCCAGAAAAGCTCACCTTCAAATTTGAGGGAGAGCTTAAATTTTTCACAGACAAACAAATGCTGAGAGAATTTGCTAACAAGAGACCTGCCTTACTTGAGATACTAAAGGGAGCCCTACAGACAGAGAAACAAAGAAAGGAGAGGGAGACTTGGAGAAAGGTTCAGTACTAAAGAGATTCAGTATGGGTACATTAAAGGATATTAATAGAGAAATATACATAATAGGGAAAAATATATATGACAAACATAAACCAAAGGATAAGATGGCTGATTAAAGAAATGCCTTCACGGTTATAACGTTGAATGTAAATGGATTAAACTCACCAATTAAAAGATATAGATTCACAGAATGGATAAAAAAAAATGGACCATCAATATGTTGCATACAAGAGACTCGTCTTAGACACAGGGACACAAAGAAATTGAAAGTGAAAGGATCGGAAAAAATATTTCATGCAAGCTACAGCCAAAAGAAAGCAGGTGTAGCAGTATTAATCTCAGATAAAATAGACTTTAAATGCAGGGATGTTTTGAGAGACAAAGAAGGCCACTACATACTAATAAAAGGGGCAATTCAACAAGAAAAAATAACAATCATAAATGTTTATGCACCCAATCAAGGTGCCGCAAAATACATGAGACCAACACTGGCAAACCTAAAGGAAGCAATTGATGTTTCCACAATAATTGTGGGAGACTTCAACACATCACTCTCTCCTACAGATAGATCAACCAGACAGAAGACCAATAAGGAAATTGAAAACCTAAACAATCTGATGAATGAATTAGATTTAACAGACATATATAGAACGTTACATCCCAAATCACCAGGATATACATTCTTCTCTAGTGCTCATGGAACTTTCTCCAGAATAGATCATATGTTGGGACATAAAACAAGGCTCAATACATTTAAAAAGATTGAAATTATTGAAAGCACATTCTCTGGCCACAATGGAATACAATTAGAAGTCAATAACCATCAGAGACTTAGAAAATTCACAAATACCTGGAGGTTAAACAACACACTCCTAAACAATCAGTGGGTTAAAGAAGAAATAGCAAGAGAAATTGCTAAATATATAGAGATGAATGAAAATGAGAACACAACATACCAAAACCTATGGGATGCAGCAAAAGCAGTACTGAGGGGGAAATTTATAACACTAAACGCATGTATTAAAAAGAAAGAAAGAGCCAAAATCAAAGAACTAATGGATCAACTGAAGAAGCTAGAAAATGAACAGAAAACCAATCCTAAACCAAGTAGAAGAAAAGAAATAACAAGGATTAAAGCAGAAATAAATGACATAGAGAACAAAAAAAAAAACAATAGAGAGGATAAATATCACCAAAAGTTGGTTCTTTGAGAAGATCAACAAGATTGACAAGCCCCTAGCTACACTGACAAAATCAAAAAGAGAGAAGACCCATATAAACAAAATAATGAATAAAAAAGGTGACATAACTGCAGATCCTGAAGAAATTAAAAAAATTATAAGAGGATATTATGAACAACTATATGTCAACAAACTGGATAATGTAGAGGAAATGGACAATTTCCTGGAAACATTAGAACAACTTAGACTGACCAGAGAAGATATAGAAGACCTCAACCAACCCATCACAAGCAAAGAGATCCAGTCAGTCATCAAAAAGCTTCCCACAAATAAATGCCCAGGGCCAGATGGCTTCACAGGGGAATTCTACCAAACTTTCCAAAAATAATTGAAACCAATCTTAAACTCTTTGAAAACATTGAAGAAAATGGAACACTACCTAACTCATTTTATGAAGCTAACATCAATCTAATACCAAAACCAGGCAAAGATGCTACAAAAAAGGAAAACTACCAGGCAATCTCCCTGATGAATATAGATGCAAAAATCCTCAACAAAATACTTGCAAATCCAATCCAAAGACATATTAAAAAAATCATACACCATGACCAAGTGGGGTTCATTCCAGGCATGCAAGGATGGCTCAACATAAGAAAATCAATCAATGTATTATGACACATTAACAATTCAAAAGGGAAAAATCAAATGATCATCTCAATAGATGCTGAAAAAGCATTTGACAAAATCCAACATCCGTTTTTGATAAAAACACTTCAAAAGGTAGGAATTGAAGGAAACTTCCTCAACATGATAAAGAGCATATATGAAAAACCCACAGCCAGCATAGTACTCAATGGTGAGAGACTGAAAGCCTTCCCTCTAAGATCAGGAACAAGACAAGGATGCCCGCTGTCACCACTGTTATTCAACATTGTGCTGGAAGTGCTAGCCAGGGCAATCCGGCAAGACAAAGAAATAAAAGGCATCCAAATTGGAAAAGAAAAAGTAAAACTGTCATTGTTTGCAGATGATATGATCTTATATCTGGAAAACCCTGAGAAATTGACGATACAGCTGCTAGAGCTAATAAACAAATTTAGCAAAGTAGCGGGATACAAGATTAATGCACATAAGTCAGTAATGTTTCTATCTGCTAGAAATGAACAAACTGAAGAGACATTCAAGAAAAATATACCATTTTCAATAGCAACTAAAAAAAAACAAGTACCTAGGAATAAACCTAATCAAAGATGTAAAAGACCTATACAAAGAAAACTACATAACTCTACTAAAAGAAATAGAAGGGGACCTTAAAAGATGGAAAAATATTCCATGATCATGGAAAGGAAGGCTAAATGTCATTAAGATGTCAATTCTACCCAAACTCATCTACACATTCAATGCAATCCCAATCAAAATTCCAACAACCTACTTTGCAGACTTGGAAAGCTAGTTATCAAATTTATTTGGAAAGGGAAGATGCCTCGAATTGCTAAAGACACTCTAAAAAAGAAAAACGAAGTGGGAGGACTTACACTCCCTGACTTTGAAGCTTATTATAAAGCCACAGTTACCAAAACAGCATGGTACTGGCACAAAGATAGACATATAGATCAATGGAATCGAATTGAGAATTCGGAGATAGACCCCCAGATCTATGGGTGACTGATCTTTGATAAGGCCCCCAAAGTCACTGAACTGGGTCATAATGGGAGAGTTGGATATCCATATCCAAAAGAATGAAAGAGGACCCCTACCTCACACCCTACACAAAAATTAACTCAAAATGGACCAAAGATCTCAATATAAAAGAAAGTACCATAAAACTCCTAGAAGATATTGTAGGAAAACATCTTCAAGACCTTGTATTAGGCGGCCAGTTCCTAGACTTTACACCCAAAGCACAAGCAACAAAAGAAAAAATAGATAAATGGGAACTCTTCAAGCTTAGAAGTTTCTGTACCTCAAAGGAATTTCTCAAAAAGGTAAAGAGGCAGCCAACTCAATGGGAAAAAATTTTTGGAAACCATGTTTCTGACAAAAGACTGATACCTTGCATGTATAAAGAAATCCTACAACTCAATGACAATAGGACAGACAGCCCAATTATAAAATGGGCAAAAGATATGAAAAGACAGTTCTCTGAAGAGGAAATACAAATGGCCAAGAAACACATGAAAAAATGTTCAGCTTCACTAGTTATTAGAGAGATGCAATTTAAGATCGCAATGCGATACCATCTCACACCGATTAGAATGGCTGCCATTAAACAAACAGGAAACTACAAATGCTGGAGGGGATGTGGAGAAATTGGAACTCTTATTCATTGTTGGTGGGACTGTATAATGGTTCAGCCACTCTGGAAGTCAGTCTGGCAGTTCCTTAGAAAACTAGATATAGAGTTACCATTCGACCCAGCGATTGCACTTCTCGGTATATACCCGGAAGATCGAAAAGCAGTGACACGAGCAGATGTCTGCACGCCAATGTTCATAGCAGCATTATTCACAATTGCCAAGAGATGGAAACAACCCAAATGTCCTTCAACAGATGAGTGGATAAATAAAATGTGGTATATACACACGATGGAATACTACACAGCAGTAAGAAGGAACGATGTTGTGAAACATATGACAACATGGATGAAGCTTGAAGACATAATGCTGAGTGAAATAAGCCAGGCACAAAAAGAGAAATATTATATGCTACCACTAATGTGAACTTTGAAATATGTAAAACAAATGGTTTATAATGTAGAATGTAGGGGAACTAGCAATAGAGAGCAATTAAGGAAGGGGGAACAATAATCCAAGAAGAACAGATAAGCTATTTAACATTCTGGGAATGCCCAGGAATGACTATGGTCTGTTAATTTCTCATGGGTATAGTAGGAACAAGTTCCCAGAAATGTTGCTATATTAGGTTACTTTCTTGGGGTAGAGTAGGAACATGTTGGAAGTAAAGCAGTTATCTTAGATTAGTTGTCTTTTTCTTACTCCCTTGTTATGGTCTCTTTGAAATGTTCTTTTATTGTATGTTTTTTTTAATTTTTTTTAAAATTTTTTCAATTATTTTTATTTTTCATACAGTTGAATTAAAAAAAAAAAGTTAAAAAAAAACAAGGAAAAAAATATGTAGATCCCCCTTGAGGAGCCTGTGGAGAATGCAGGGGTATTGGCCTACCCCACCTCAGTAGTTGCTAACATGACCACAGACATAGGGGACTGGTGGTTTGATGGGTTGAGCCCTCTACCACAGGATTTGCCCTTGGGAATACTGTTGCTGCAAAGGAGAGGCTAGGCCTCCCTATAATTGTGCCTAAGAGCCTCCTCCCAAAGTCCTCTTTGTTGCTCAGATGTGGCCCTCTCTCTCTAGCTCAGCCAACTTGAAAGGTGAAATCACTGCCCTCCCCCCTATTGGGATCAGACAGCCAGGGGAGTGAATCTCCCTGGCAATGTGGAATATGACTTCCGGGGAAGAATGTAGACCCAACATCGTGGGATGGAGAACATCTTCTTGACCAAAAGGGGGATGTGAAAGGAAATGAAATAAGCTTCAGTGGCAGAGAGATTCCAAAAGGAGCCGAGAGGTCACTCTGGTGGGCACTCTTATGCACAATTTAGACAACCCTTTTAGGTTCTAAAGAATTGGAGTAGCTGGTTGTAGATACCTGAAACTATCAAACTACAACCCAGAACCCATGAATCTTGAAGACAATTGTATAAAAATGTAGCTTATGAGGGGTGACAATGGGATTGGGAAAGCCAGAAGGACCACACTCCCCTTTGTCTAATTTATGGATGGATGAGTAGAAAAATACGGGAAGGAAACAAACAAACAAACAGACAGACAAGGTAACCAGTGTTCTTTTTTACTTCAATTGTTCTTTTTCACTTTAATTATTATTCTTGTTATTTGTGTGTGTGTGCTAATGAAGGTGTCAGGGATTGATTTAGGTGATGAACGTACCACTATGTAATGGTACTGTGAACAATCGAATGTACAATTTGTTTTGTATGACTGCGTGGTATGTTAATACATCTCAATAAAATGAAGACTTAAAAAAAAAATGAGGGAGAGGAGCTTGGGCAAGATGGTGGCATAGAGAGGAGTGGAAGCTAAGTAGTCCCCCTGGAACAACTAAAAAAAAACAGATCCAACTAGTAAATAATCCAGAATAACTGCGGGGGCACAAACGAGACCATCCACTCATCATACACCAACCTGAATTGAGAGGAATGCCCAAGATCACAGCATAAAGTCTGTAAGTAAATCCTGCGGATCCAAGTCGCGAGACCCCCTCCCCCACAGCCTGAGCTGCAAAGCCTCGTGGTGCCAGAGAGAAGCTCTCTCCCAGCAAGCAAATATAGCTCAGCTGAGCTCCAACTGGGATTTTAAGTAGCGAATGTGAACTGCTCACTACAGGTACAAATCCCCAAAAAACAGAGGCTTTGGGTGACGATTGACCTTGGAGAGCCGGAGGATTGCCTTGGACTAGGTCTGAAGGGGACTATCTGTTTCTTTTTCAGCTCAGTGGAGAAAGCCCCAGTCATTTTCAGTTTCCAGGTGTCTTAGTTTGCTAATGCTGCAGAATGCAAAACACCAGAGATGGACTGGCTTTTATAAAAAGGGGGTTTATTTGGCTATACGGTTACAGTCTTAAGGCCATAAAGTGTCCAAGGTAACACATCAGTAGTCAGGTACCTTCACTGGAGGATGGCAAATGGCATCCGGAGAACCTCTGTTAGCTGGGAAGGCACGTGGCTGGCGTCTGCTCCAAAGTTCTGGTTTCAAAATGGCTTTCTCCCAGGACATTCCTCTGTAGCAAGCTTGCTCTTCTTCAAAACGTCACTCACAGCTGCACTCCGTTCAGTCTCTTTGAGTCAGCATGTTTTATATGGCTCCACTGATCAAGGCCCACCCTGAATGGGTGGGGTCACACCTCCATAGGAGTATCCCACCGAAGTCACCACCCACAGCTGGGTGGGGCACATTCCAAGCAAATCTAACCAGCACCAAAACGTCTGTCCCACAAGACCACAAAGATAATGGCATTTGGGGGACACAAGACATTCAAACCGGCACACCAGGGCTGTGACTCAGAGAAGGGTGGAGACAGCACAAGCAGAGAGAGAGACCATTGAAATGCTAATGACCTCCCCCTAAGGGGTCTATCTTCTCTAAGAGGAAAGGGGTGGGGCCCTTTCCATTCAGAACCAGACCCCAGAGCCTGGGGGAACACCGCCATACCTCCTCACACCAGTCAAGAATTATAGGCTAACAGGCATCACCTGCTGGGCAGAAAAGCACAGTGGCCTGAGGCATCACAAGGTGGAGCAATTTTCCAACACACACCCTCAGGGAAACCAGATACTGAATATTTCTTCCCTCTGTGACCTGAGCCTGTTCTGGTCTGGGAAAACCTGATTTGGATAACCAAGGAAACCATGCCTAGACAACAGAAAATTACAACCTACACTAAGAAAAACAAAGTTATGGCCCAGTCAAAGGAACAAACATACACTTCACCTGAGATACAGGAATTTAAACAACTAATGCTAAATCAATCCAAAAAGTTTAAAGAAGATATTGCAAAAGAGATAGAGGCTGTAAAGAAAACACTGGGCATACATAAGGCAGAAATCGAAGTTCAAAAAAGCAACTAGTAGAATCTATGGAAATGAAAGGCACAACACAAGAGATGAAAGACACAATGGAAACATACAACAGCAGATCTCAAGAGGCAGGAGAAAACACTCAGGAACTGGAGAACAAAACACCTGAAAGCCTACATGCAAAGGAGCAGATGGAGAAAAGAATGAAAAAATATGAGCAATGTCTCCAGGAACTTCAGGATTAAACAAAGTACAAGAATCTATGTATCATTGGTGTCCCAGAAGGAGAAGAGAAGGGAAAAGGGGAAGAAGCAATAATAGAGGAAATAATTAATGAAAATTTCCCATCTCTTATGAAAGACATAAAATTACAGATCCAAGAAGTGCAGAGTACTCCAAACAGAAGAGATCTGAATAGGCCTATGCCAAGACACTTAATAATCAGATTATCAAATGTCAAAGACAAAGAGAGAATCCTGAAAGCAGCAAGAGAAAAGCCATCCATCACATACAAAGGAAGCGTAATAAGACTATGTGCGAATCTCTCAGCAGAAACCATGGAGGCAAGAAGGAAGTGGTGTGATATATTTAAGATACTGAAAGGAAAACTGCAACCAGGAATCCTATATCCAGCAAAGCTGTCCTTCAAATATGAGGGAGAGCTCAAAAAATTTTCTGACAAACAGACAATTAGAGACTTTGTGAACAAGACACCTGCCCTACAGGAAATACCTTAGGGAGCACTACAGAGTGATAGAAGACAGGAGTGCATGGTTTGGAACACAATTTTGGGATATGGTAGCACAACAATGTAAGTACACTGAACAAAGATAACTATGAATATGGTTGAGAGAGGAAGGTTGGGAGCATGTGAGACACCAGAAGAAAGGAGGAAAGATAAAGACTGGGACTGTGTAACTTGGTGAAATCTGGAGTGTTCAACAATTGTGATAAAATGTACAAATATGTTCTTTTACGAGGGAGAACAAGGAAATGTCAACCTTGCAAGGTGTTAAAAATGGGGAGGCATTGGGGGAGGGATGCAATCAACATAAACTAGAGACTGTAACTAATAGAAAAAAAAAAATGAGGGAGAGATTAAAATGTTCACAGATAAACAGAAACTCAGAGAGCCTATCAACAGGAAATCTGCCCTACAAGAAATACTAAAGGGTATTCTAAAGCCTGAAAGGAAAAAAAACAGGTGACGTGCTGGGAGTAGAGAGTAGAAATGAAGATTAGCAGTCAGGGTAGCTAAAAGGGTAAAAAGAGAGACAAAAATAAGATATGACATATAAAAACCAAAGGATAAAATGAAGTAAGTACAGCTATTACAGAAATAACATTGAATGTTAATGAATTAAATCCCCCAATGAAAAGACACAGATTGGCAAAATAGAGAGAAAGGGAAGAAAGAATAATTGTGGAAATAATGGTAAAAAATTTTCAACTATATGCTATCTACAAGAGACTCATATTAGACCTAAACACAAATAGGTTGAAATTGAAACATTGGAAAAAGATATTTCATGTGTGATGGATGGGTAGGTTCATATGTCAACTTGGCCAGGTGATGGTACCCAGGTGTCTGGTCAAGCAAGAATTGGCCTAACCATTACTGCAAGTTCATTTGTGGCTGGTTAATAAACCAGAAGGCTAGTTTATTAAGTCATCAGTCAACTGGTTGCAGCTGTGATTGATTACATCAATGAAGGGCATGTCTTCCACAATGAGAGAATGCAATCAGCTGGATTTAATCCAATAAGTTGAAGACTTTTAAGTGAGACAGATAGAGGACCTTCACTTCTTCAGCTAGCCAGCAAAGCGTTTTCTGGGGAGTTCATAGGAGTTGCCAGTTTGCTGCCTGAGGAGTTCATCAAACACCTTCATTGGAGTTGCCAGTTTGCTGCTTGCCCTATGGAATTTGGACTCGTGCATCCCCACAGTTGCATGAGAGACTTTTATAAAATCTTTTGTTTAATATCTCTTGTTGATTTTGTTTCCCTAGAGAACCCTAACTAATACACCATGCAAACAGTAATAAAAAAAGATCTGGTGTAGCTGTGCTAGTATTGGACAAAATAGACTTTAAATGCAAAACTTATGAGACAAAGAACAACACTATATATTAATAAAAAGAAATCCACCAAGAAGAAATAATCATAAATATTTGAATAACTAATCATGTTGCCCCAAAATACATGAGACAAACACTGGCAAAATCAAAGGGAGAAATAGAAACCTCTACAATAATAGTTGGAGACTTAAATATGCTACTTTCATCAATAGATAGAACATCTAGACAGAGGATCAATAAAGAAACACAGAACTTGAATAATAAGATAAATGAACTAGACCTAAGGGACATACATAGAACATTGCACCCCCAAACAGTAGCATATATATTCTTCTCAAGTGCTCATGGATCATTATATAGGAGAGACCACATATTGGGTCACAAAGCAAGTCTCAGTAATATTAAAAACATTGAAATCATACAGAGCACTTTCTTTGACCATAATGGAATGAACAATGGCATTTAACAACAGGAAATCAACAACTGGAAAATTCACAAATGTATGAAAGTTAAACACATTCTTAATCAATGGGTCAAAGAAGAAATTGCAAGAGAAATCATAAATATCTTGAGACAAATGAAAACGAGAATACAACATATCAAACTTATGGAATGTAGTGAAACCAGTGCTGAAAGGGAAACTTACAGCCCTAAACACCTACATTAAAAAAGAAGAGCGAGCTAAAATCAAAGACCTATCTGCACACCTGAAGGGCTAAGATAAAGAACAGAAAACTATTCCCAAAACAAGCAGAGGAAAGAAACAAAGATTAGAGCAAAAATAAATGAAATTGAGAATAAAACAGTAGAGAGAATGAGCAAAACCCGAAGTTTGTTTTCTTTGAGGAAAATCAATAAAATTGGCAAACCCTTAGCTAGACTGACAAAGAAAGCAAAAGAGAAGATGCAAATAAATACAATCAGAAATGAGAGTGGGGGGACATTACTACTGACCCCACACAAATAAAAAGGAACATAAGAGGATGCTATGGACAAATGTATGCCAACAAATTAGACAACTGAGATGAAATGGACAAATTCCTAGAAACACACGAACAACCTACACTGACCCTAGAAGAAATAGATGATCTCAACAGACCAAGTGCAAGGGAAGAGATTGAATCAGTCATCACAAACCTTCCAATAAAGAAAAATCCAGTGCCAGATGGCTTCTCAGATGAATTCTACCACTCATTCCAAGAAAAATTAATGCCAATCCTGCTCAAACTTTTCCACAAAACTGAAGAGAAGGGAAAACTATCCAATTCATTCCATGAGGCTAACATAATCATAATACCAAAGTCAGATAAAGATACTACAAGAAAAGAAAATTACATACCAATTTCTCTAATGAATATGATGCAAAAATTCTTAACAAAATACTTGCAAATCAAATCCAACAACACCCCAAAAGAAATATACACCACGATCAAGTGTGTTTTATCCCAGGCATGCGAAGGTGGTTCAAAATAATAAAATCAATTAATGTAAATACACCACATTAACAAAATGAAAGGGGAAAACTACATGATCTTAACTGATGAAGAAAGGGCATTTGACAAAATACAGTATCCTTTCTTACTTTATTGGTAAAAACTCTTCAAACAATAAGAAAAGAAGGAAGCTTTCTCAACATGACTAAGGGTTTATATGCAAAACCCACAGCTAACATTGTACTCAATGGCGAAAGACTGAAAGCCTTCCCTCTAAGATCAGGGAAAGACAAGGAACCCACTGTCAATATGTTATTCAACATTGTCCTAGAAGTTCTAGAGGAGCAGTCAGGCAAAAAACAAAACAAAACAAAAAAAGGTAATTAAAGGCATCCAAATTGGAAAGGATGAAGTAAAGCTTTCACTATTTGCAGCTGCCATGATCCTATATATAGAAAGTCCCCCAAGAATACAGCTACTAGAGCTAATAAATTAATTCAGCAAAATGGTGCAATACAAAATCAACATGCAAAAATTAGTAGTTTCTATACATAGTAATGAGCAATCTGAGGAGGGAATCAAGAAAAATTT
Source organism: Choloepus didactylus (assembly GCF_015220235.1). NCBI lineage: Eukaryota > Metazoa > Chordata > Mammalia > Pilosa > Megalonychidae > Choloepus > Choloepus didactylus. The sequence continues at coordinate 45,728,219 of NC_051309.1, forward strand.
CTATTTTCAATAACAACTAAAAGATCAAACATCTAGGAATAAATTTAACCAAGGATGAAAAGGACCTGTACACAGAAAACTGTAAGAAATTGCTTAAACAAATCAAAGAAGACCTCAATAAATGGAAGGACATTCTGTGTTGAATGACTGAAAGACAAAATATCATTAAGATGTCAAGTCTACCTAAATTGATTTACAGATTCAACACAATCTCAGTCAAAATCCCCAAAGCCTAATTTGCAGAAATAGAGAAGCCAATCATCAAATTCACTTGGAGTGTGAGGGGCAGTGAATAGCCAAAAACATCTTGAAAAGGAACAACAAGGTTGGAGGATATACACTTCCTGAAATCGAAGCATATTACAAATTACAGTGGTCAAAACAGCATGGTACTGGTATAAAGATAGATATACTGAACAATAGTATCAAATTGAGAGTTCAGAAATAGACCCTCACATCTATGGTCAACTGATACTTGACAAGGCTGTCAAGTTCACCCAACTGGGACAGAATAGTCTCTTCAACAAATAGTGCTGGGAGAACTGGATATCCATATTCAAAAGAATATGGAATTTTTACAAAATTTTTATAAAAATTAACTGAAAATGTAACAAAGACCTAAATATAAGAACTAAGAGCATAAAACTCCTAGAAGAAAATATATAGGGAAACATCTTCAAGATCCTGTGATAGGCAACGATTTCTTAGACTTTACACCCAAAGCACAAACAACAAAAGAATAAATGGATAAGTGGGACTTCCTCAAAATTAAAAACATTTGTGCTTCAAAGGACTTTTTCAAGAAGAAAAAGAAAGTAACTAAATGGGAGAAAATATTTGGAAACTACATATCCAATGAGGGTTTAATATCCAGAATATATAAAGAAGTCCTACAACTCAACTATAAAAAGACAAATAACCCAAATAAAAAAGGGCAAAAGACTTGAATAGACCTTTTTTCCAAAGAGGAAATACAAATGACTAAAAAGCGCTTGAAAAAATGTTCATCACTAGCTATTAGGGAAATGCAAATCAAAGCCACAATGAGATATCATTTCATACCTACTATAATGGCCTCTATTAAAAAAACAGAAAACGACAGGTTTTGGAGAGGATATGGCAAAATAGGAACACTCATTCACTGCTGATGGGAGTGCAAAGTTGTGCAACTGCTTTGGAAAACAGTTTCCATATGATCCAGCAATTCTGCTACTAGGTATATAGCAGATGAAAGCAGGGACTCAAATAGACATTTGCACACTGATGTTCATAGTGGCATTATTCACAATTGCCAAAAGATGGAAATAACCCAAGTGTTCATCAACTGATGAATGGATAAATAAAATGTGGTATACACATATGATGAAATATTATTCAGCTCTAAGAAAGAATGAAGTCCTGATGCATGCAACAACATGGATGAAACTTGAGGGGATTATGTTGAATGTAATTAGCCAAATACAAAAGGACAAATATTGTATGATCTCACTGATATAAACTAATTATAATAAGCAAGCTTATCAAATTGGACTCTTGAATATAGGGGACAGAATGTAGGTAGAGAATAGGAAGCTAATGCTTTATTTGTGCAGAGTATCTATTTAGGTTGATTGTAAATGTCTGCAAATGGATAGTGGTGATGGTAGCTCATTATTGTGAGTGTAAATACCAACACTGAATTATGTTTGTGAATGTTGTTGAAAGGGGAAGTTTTGGGTCATGTATGTTACTAGAAGGAAAGTTAGAAGAGGAAACATGGTCTGTATAAGACAGTGAATCCTATTGTGGATGATGAACTGTGGTTAATAGTACAAATAAAAGAATGTTCTTTCATGAATTGAAACAAATGCATGACACTGTTTCAAGGTGTTAGCAATAAGGCCATATATGGGAAATAATATACCTAATGTAAACTATGGATTATAGTTAATAGTAATATTTTAATATTCTTTCAGCAGTTGTTATAAAGGTATTACACTAATGCAAAAGTGTCGCTAATAGAGGGGGTATATGAGAACATTGTATCATTCACATGACTTTTCTGTAAACTTACAACTTCTCTAATTAAAAAAAAATTATGCTAAATGAAAGAAACCAGACACAAAGTACTACTACATACACAGTGTATGATTCCATTTATATAAAAGTAAATATAAATAAATCTATAGAGACAGAATTAGATTAGTGGGTTATATAGGGCTGGGGAAAGATAGAGGGATTGCAAGGTGACTGCTAAGGGGTATGGGATTCTTCTTTTTGGAGTAATGAAAATGTTCTAAAATTGATTGTGGTGATGAATGCACAACTCTGTGAGTATACTAAAAGCCACCGACTGTACACTTTGGATGGATTGTATGGTATGTGAATATATCTTAATAAAACTGCTTTTTTTTTTTTAACAAATGGCTCAAAAACATATGAAAAGATGCTCACCTTCACTGGCTATTAGGGAAATGTAAACCAAAACCACAATGTGAGATATCATCTCACACCTACCAGAATGGCCATCATATATATATATATTTATCCCAGAAAATTACAAGTGCTGGAGAGGTTGTGGAGAAAGAGGCACACATATTCACTGTTGCTGGGAATGTAGAATGATGCAACCACTCTCAAGGCAGTGTGGTGTTTCTTCAGGAAGCTAAGTATAGTATTGTCATAGGATCCAGAAATGCCATTACTAGGTATTTACTTGAAGGAACTAAAAGCCAGGTCATGAATGGACATTTGTAAACTGATGTTTATAGTGGCATTATTCATGATTGCCAAGAGATGGAAAGAGCCCAAATGTCCATCAATGGATGAATGGATAAACAAACTGTGGTATATACATATGATAGAATATTATGTAGCAGTAAGACAGAATGAAGTCATGGACCATATAACAACATGGATGAACCCTGAGGATGTTAAGTTGAATGAAATTAGCCAGAAACAAAACAACAAATACTGTATAGTCTCTCTGATATGAACTAACATTAATGAGCAAACTTTGAGAGTTAAAGCTGAGAACACAGTTTATCAAGATATGGAAAGAAAGTAGAGATTGAGCATTTCATGCTGAAGGAGTATAGAATGTTCAACAGGACTGATTGTATAGATCCAGAAATGGATAGCACAATACTGTGTGATGGTAGCACAATATTGTAAGTACACTGAAGAAACACAAGTGTGAGTATAGTTGAAAGAGGAAGGCCAGGGATATGTTTGACATCAGAAGGAAAGATAGAAGATAAAGATTGAGACTGTCTAATTTAGGGAAAACTAGAGTAGTCAATGATGGTAATTAAATGTACAAATATAAGAATGTTTTTACATGAGGCAGAACAAATGAATGTCAACTTCGTAAGGTGTTGAAAATGGGATGGTATTGGGGAAAAATAAAATCAATTCAAATGAGTCTGTAGTTAACATTAACTTTGTAATATGCTTCCATTAATTTAACAAAGGTAATACACCAAAGTGAAATGTCTATAAGAGGGGATAAGGTGGGGGGGATGGGAGTATGGAATTCTTGGTGTTGCTGTTGTTGTTTGACCTTTTTATTGTATTGTATTTTATTTTTATTTTTTATTTTTTCATCTTTTTTTTCTTTTTCTTTCCTTTTTTCCCTTTTTCTACTCATCATTGTGTTTAAGAGTCACCCCCAGAGAACCTCTTTTGTTGCTTGATGTGGCCTCTCTCTCTCTGCCACCTTGGCAGGTGGACTTGCTGCCCTCCCCTTTATGTGGGCCATGACTCCCAGGGGTGTACATCTCCCTGACAACGTGGGACATGACTCCCAGTCATGAGCCTGGTCCCAGCATCATGGGATTGAGAAAGCCTTCTTTACCAAAAAGGGGAAGAGAAATGAAAGAAAATAAAGTTACAGTGACTAGGAGATTTCAAATGAAGTTGAGAGGTCATTCTGGAGGTTATTCTTATGCATTTTATATATATATATATATATATATATATATATATATATATATATATATCCATTTTTAGTCTTTAGTGAATTAGAATAGGTAGCAGGAAATACCTGAAACTGTTGAACTACAATCCAGTAGCCTTGATTCTTAAAGATCATTGTATAACTATATACCTTATACAGTGTGGCCGTGTGATTGTGTAAACTTTGTGGCTCACACTCCCTATATCCAGTGTATGGACAGATGAGTAGAAAAACAGGGACAAAAAGTAAATGAATAAAGGGGGTGGGGTATGGGATGTTTTGAGTATTCTTTTTTACTTTTATTTTTATTCTTATTTTTAAAATTTTATTTATTTTTGGAGTAATGAATGTGTTCGAGGGCTGATTGTGGTGATGAATGCACAACTATATGATGATACTGCGAACAACTTATTGTACCCTGTGGATGATTGTATGGTATGTGAATATATCTCAATAAAATTGCAGGGGGGAAAAATCAACTTTTGCACTGCAAAAACCAAGCAAACAAGGAGACAAAAACAAAACCCTCTGCTAGCATTTTGCCAATATCTTATTATGCTAGTAGTTTCTGTCTCCTCACTCTTGAGTTAAATTTTTGAAAGCTCTCTTTTATTACTTTAGCCTCAATGGTCAAGCTCTAGTAAAGACGGTAGGGGAGGCATAAAAAAGGCTCGTTCTACCCCGTGAGTAACCTTGAACAACAAGTAGGTTCACATTGGTAGGCTGCCTCCTCATGACCAAATGCAATGAGAAAGGTTTATAGGAGAATATAAGCATGGGAGTCTTAAATTCTCCAGGAAGCAAGAACTATCCCATTTCCAAATGAAATGTTAGAAACAGGGCGGTTGCCCACAGTTTAGTTGAAGGGGTAGAAAACCTCCCAAGTCAGTGTTTGTAAAGTTCTTTGCACTTTTTAGAAAAACAGGCCAGTACTCCCTCAACTTCATATCACCTTTTTGCACAATTTATATTCCTCCCACTGTGCCGTGCCATGCTTCCATAGTGCTGCCACTGCTTCTGGAGAAAAGCATACCCTAGTGTTCCGGTTTGGCTTTTACAAAGGGGTTTTATTTAGTTACAAAGTTACTGTCTTATGGGCCATGCAAATGTCCAAACAAAGGCATTAACAGTAGGATACCTTCACTGAAGAACGCTGATGGTGTGTGGAAAATCTCTGTTAGCTGGGAAGGCATGTGGCTGGCGTCTGCTTGCTCCTAGGTTACATTTCAAAATGGCGTTCTCCCAAATGTCTCTGTAAGCCGCACAGCACTGAGCTCCTTCTGTCTGAGCTTCTATAGGGCTCCAGTAAACTAATTAAGAGCCTTGCAGAATGGGCAGGACCACACCTCCATGGAAATAATCTAATCAAAGGTATTACCCACAGTTGCGTGGGTCACCTCTCCATGGAAACAACCTAATCCAAAGATTCCAACCTAATCAGCACTGATACATCTGCCCCCACAAGATTGCATTAAATAATATGGCTTTTTGGGGGACATAATATATCCAAACCAGCACATCTGGCCCAGTGGTTTTTTTTTTTTTTTTAATCTTCATTTTACTGAGATATATTCACATACCACGCAGTCATACAAAACAAATCGTACATTCGATTGTTCACAGTACCATTACATTGTTGTACATTCATCACCTAAATCAATCCCTGACACCTTCATTAGCACACACACAAAAGTAACAAGAATAATTATTGAAGTGAAAAAGAACAATTGAAGTAAAAAAGAACACTGGGTACCTTTGTCTGTTTGTTTGTTTGTTTCCTTCCCCTATTTTTCTACTCATCCATCCATAAACTAGACAAAGTGGAGTGTGGTCCTTATGGCTTTCCCAATCCCATTGTCACCCCTCATAAGCTACATTTTTATACAATTGTCTTCGAGATTCATGGGCTCTGGGTTGTAGTTTGATAGTGTCAGGTATCCACCACCAGCTACCCCAATTCTTTAGAACCTAAAAAGGGTTGTCTAAATTGTGCGTAAGAGTGCCCACCAGAGTGACCTCTCAGCTCCTTTTGGAATCTCTCTGCCACTGAAGCTTATTTCATTTCCTTTCACATCCCCCTTTTGGTTAAGAAGATGTTCTCTGTCCCAGGATGCCAGGTCTACATTCCTCCCCAGGAGTCATATTCCACGTTGCCAGGGAGATTCACTCCCCTGGGTGTCTGATCCCACGTAGGGGGGAGGGCAGTGATTTCACCTTTCAAGTTGGCTTAGCTAGAGAGAGAGTGGCCCAGTGGTTTTTAATGAATGTAAAGCTGTAGAAGCTTTTCTCCAAATGATATCTTATCAGAAGCCCAGGATATAAAACAGAGAGGAGTGAAGCTGCTCAGGTTGAGGAGGGGAAGGAAGCCCAGCCCAGCCCCTCAGTCTCCTCCAGAACACAGTCTCAGCTTTACTACTCCAGATGGGCTCATTAGAAATCTCATATTGGACATTTCCCTGTCAAGGATGTTTGTATTAGGGAAGCTTATCATCTGTCACCTGCAAAAGTAGTTGACGTTTTATTTTAAAATATATAGTATTTTGGTGTGAGGAGAAGAAAATCAAAGGCAGGTTCAGACTAATAGGGGAAAAAAAAGAAAGAAGAAAAGTGTTTGTGAGAATTTCTTGGTGTTCTTGGGGGTGACTGTCATGCCTTAGAAAAACTGTTCAAGGGCTTTTCTGTTTTTCTTCACATTTTAAATTACAACTTTAAAAACTTGGTTCTTCCTTAAGCTTGCATCTTACAAATCTTATTTCATTTGCAAATCTAAAAGAGTTCAATAATCACTTTTAATAGAGTTTTCACAACTTAAATATTCTTTTTTTTTAATTTAAATTCAGTTTTATTGAAATATATTCACATACCAGACAATCATCCATGGTATACAATCAACTGTTCACAGTGCGATCATATAGTTATGCATTCATCACCACAATCTATTTCTGAACATTTTCTTTACATCAGAAAGAATCAGAGTAAGAAAAAAATAAAAGTAAAAAAAGAACACCCAAACCATCCCCCCATCCCACTCTATTTGTCATTTAGTTTTTGTCCCCATTTTTCTACTCATCCATCCATACACTAGATAAAGGGAGTGTGATCCACAAGGTTTTCACAATCACACTGTCACCCCTTGTAATCTACATTATTATATAATCATCTTCAGGAGTCCAGACTACTGGGTTGGAGTTTGGTAGTTTCAGGTATTTACTTCTAGCTATTCCAATACATTAAAACCTAAGAGGTGTTATCTATATAGTGCATAAGAATGTCCACAAGAGTGACCTCTCAACTTCATTTGAAATCTCTCAGCCACTGAAAGTATTTCATCTCATTTTGCATCCCCTTTTTGGTCAAGAAGATATTCTCAATCCCATGATGCCGGGTCCAGATTCATCCCCGGGAGTCATATCCTGCATTGCCAGGGAGATTTACACCCCTGGGAGTCGGGTCACATGTAGAGGGGAGGGCAGTGAGTTCACCTGTCGAGGTGGCTCAGTTACAGAGAGAGAGCGCCACATCTGAACAACAAAGAGGTACTCAGGGGGAGACTCTTAGGCACAATTTTATGCAAGTTCAGCCCCTCCTTTGCAGTAATGAGCTTCATAAGGGCAAGTCCCATAATCGAGGGCTCAGCACACCAAACCGCCAGTCCCAATGTTGGTGACAACATCAACACCAGTCCAGGTGAGGAAGTCCAGCACTTCTGCACTTTCCCCCAACTCCTCAGGGTGGGGGTGGGGGCTGTAAATATATTTTTTATTTTCTGCCCAAATTAGTTTGGGACGTGTCACTATTTCACTCTAACCTATACTAACCTACCGTATCTCACTTCCTATTCAAAATTCCGTGTAATTGTGGTGTTTGAACAAACTGACTGTAGAGTTGTACTGTTTAGAAAATATAGATCCTGCACCAAATAGACATCTCTTCCCTTGGTCTCACATGGAAGTTGAAGTTTTAAAATACAGTCAGTTTCGACCTTTCCCCTTTGGCCTGGTTTGCCCTAGTCTTAACCAGATCTGCTTCATTCATATCACTAATTGAAATCTGGGATCTTTTTCAGCTTCTTTTTTTCTTTTGTCCTTATTTTATTGGGCTTACATATACACATGCACACATACATATACACACATACACCATTTAAATACCACCCAGGTCAAGAAATAGAACATTGCTACCACCCTAAAGGCCTCCAGTGGGCTCTTACTCAGTTACGACCTTATCCCTATCAACTAGACATCACTCTGTTCTGACTTTTATTATAATAATTCCCTTGAATTTAAAATAAAAATTTTTACCATCAATGGATGCATTTTCAAATTAGTTTACTTTTCCTGTTTTTGAACTTTATTAGAATAGAATGGTATTTTATGAAGTACTTTGAGTCTTGCTTCTTTTACTCACTGTTGCATTTGTGAGATTCATCAATATCATGGCACATAGCTGAGTTCATTTTCATTACTCTATAGTTTTTCATTGTACAGCTATATCACATTTAAAAAATCAGTTCTAATGTGGTGGTCATTTGGCTTGTTTTCAATTTGGGCCTACTGTGAAAAAAATGCTTTGATGAACGTAATTATTAATATTTTGGTGCCCATGTGTGCACCACCACTTTTTAAAGGTACATTCCCAGGACTGGAATTTCTAGGTCATAGGTAGTGCCAGACTGTTTCTAAGTCTCAGTGTACATCAGCCTTCTCACAGACAGCGAAAGAGACTTCCTATTCTCTGCAGCCTTGGCTGGCTGTACTTGGTATTGTCAGACTATTAGATTATTATTATTTTTTTTATGTGTTTTTTTATCTTCATTTTATTGTGATATATTCACATACCACGCAGTCATACAAAACAAATCGTAAATTCAATTGTTCACAGTACCATTACATAGTTGTACATTCATCACCTAAATCAATCCCTGACACCTTCATTAGCACACACACAAAAATAACAAGAATAATAATTAAAGTGAAAAAGAGCAATTGAAGTAAAAAAGAACACTGGGTACCTTTGTCTGTTTGTTTGTTTGTTTCCTTCCCCTATTTTTCTACTCATCCATCCATAAACTAGACAAAGTGGAGTGTGGTCCTTATGGCTTTCCCAATCCCATTGTCACCCCTCATAAGCTACATTTTTATACAACTGTCTTCGAGATTCATGGGTTCTGGGTTGTAGTTTGATAGTTTCAGGTATCCACCACCAGCTACCCCAATTCTTTAGAACCTAAAAAGGGTTGTCTAAAGTGTGCATAAGAGTGCCCACCAGAGTGACCTCTCGGCTCGTTTTGGAATCTCTCTGCCACTGAAGCTTATTTCATTTCCTTTCACATCCCCCTTTTGGTCAAGAAGATGTTCTCCGTCCCACGATGCCAGGTCAACATTCCTCCCCAGGAGTCATATTCCACGTTGCCAGGGAGATTCACTCCCCTGGGTGTCTGATCCCACGTAGGGGGGAGGGCAGTGATTTCACCTTTCAAGTTGGCTTAGCTAGAGAGAGAGGGCCACATCTGAGCAACAAAGAGGCATTCAGGAGGAGACTCTTAGGCACAATTATAGGGAGGCCTAACCTCTCCTTTGCAGCAACCGTCTTCCCAAGGGTAAATCATATGGTAGAGGGCTCAACCCATCAAAGCACCAGTCCCCTATGTCTGTGGTCATGTTTCCAACTTCTTTTTAACAGTTGCTATATGCGCTAATACTGACATTCATATCTGCCGAGCTCTAGCTCTGAGTTTCAGGTGTCTCAGAGATACGCATTGTTCCAGAGACCAATCAGGGACCAGCATCTCAAAGTTTAGAGACAGACATTACAATTCAGGAGTAGAGCTGACTGCTATAACAGCTTACAATCTAGGGAACATTACAATAGTCATGTCCACGTTAGGCTATGTTCTAAGATTCAGTTCTGAGTTTACACATGGTAGTTAGTCCCTATTGGTGAGACATTATAGTGTTTGCCTTTATTTCTGGTGTACTTCACTCAGATACTGTGTACAGGATCCATTCACCTTGTTGTGTGTCTCACAGCTTCACTCCTTCTCATAGTTGCTCAATATTCCAATTTATGCACACACCACAGTTCACCATTCTGTTCCCCAGTCTGTGTACCCTTAGATCCCCTCCACCCATTACAAATCATAATTGTTGCCTCCATGTAAATATTCTTTTAAGCATTTAAAATTGTTTATAATTTTAATATATTTAAATTTTTAGTGCTTCAGTTGTCTAGTTCAAACCTTATCACCTATTTATGTAATTCTTATACATATAATAAAGTAAAATTTTAATTATTCCCCCCAAAGAAACTGTTTTTTTTTTTTTTTAAGTAGCAGGATGTAACAACAAAAAAAATTACAATACTTAAGAGTAAATTTAACAGTAAATGTGCAAAATTTATATGGAAAAGAAAATCTTTAAAATGCCCCTGAAAGATATAAATATAGACTTGAACAGATGGAAAGATAACCCTGTTCTTGGATAGGATGGCTTATATTGAGTTCTTTTCCTGAGTTAATCAGTTCATTTCCAAAGTTAATGTGGTCACAATAAAAATAGCAATAAGCACATTTCTGGAAACTGATAAGTTGATACTAAAGTTCATATAGAAAACAAAACAAAACATGTAAGAATAGTTAGGAAAACACTGGGAGTGGTGGACGGAGAAAAAGCTAAGAGGGAATCTAACCCTACAAGATATTATAATGTACTATAAACCTCTATGATTAAAACCATGTGATACTGACATGTGAATAAACTGTCAGACCAATGGAAGAAAATGGAAAGTACACAAATAGACCCAAAGATGTGTGGAAATTCAGCACATGAGAGAGGTGGTATCTCAAATCAGTGTTGCAAATATGGGCTCTTTAATAAAGGATATGAGAAGCACTGTGTAGCCATACGCAAGAATAAACTCCAGAAGGATTAATAATAAAACCCATCAGTATTAGAAGAAAAATGGGCAACTTTTTTTATTTGTGGGGAGATGTTCTTTAAATACAACTCAAAATCCACATGCAATAAAAGAAAAGATTGATAATTTTAGCTATCTAAAAATAAAATGTTTTTGCATGAAAGACAACTGACAACTGGGGAAAAAACTGCAACATATACCACAGTTAAAAAGTTAATATATATAAAAAGTTACCAGATATGTGAGGCACCTAGTGAGAGAATGTGTCTCGAATTTTTTTCTACCCTGTCATTCAATCTCACCATTGGTTGTCTGTAGAGGCCACTGTAATTACCTTGCTGTTGGGTTGGTCTGATTTAACATTTCATAGCCACTTTGTTATGTTTTTCTAACTTGTACTTTCACTCCCTGGGAACTGCTTGATTTATAAGTGTTTTTCCAGATCACATGCTGTGCTGGGCTCTGCACCTGGTGGCTTCCCTGGGCCAGCGGCAATGACTGGTTTGCTGGGCTCTCACTTTGCTGAGGGTTCCCGGCAAAGCTTGTCCTTGTGTGGGCGGCAGGAGGCTCAGGGGAGGGGATCCTTTAGCAGAGAGTAATTCACTCCAAAATACACTTAGTTTACAGTCTTGGGAATTTCCCAATGTTATTAGACAAAGAGGGGTGTTTATGGTGTCCTAACAGGAATGGATAAGTTTTCAAAGTGGGAGGGGGTGGAATAAATAAATTTTAGGTTGTAGATATCTAAACTAGATCTTCATTAACATACATCTTTGTTACTTGAGGAATCATAGTTGGATGCATATGGATTAAATTTCATTGTCTCTGGATTTATTCATGTGGCATGGATGGACAGCAGGAAAGTAACAGTGTTATGGAATAAGAGAACCTTCTGGAAAATTAGGAGAGTGGTGTCAAAATTGACCTTCCCCTACTCTCCGTGATGCTGGGGAGCAGCTTTCACCCAAAATTCATATTTGTATCAGGACAGATTAATGCATGTTCTGAAAGTGCATTTTTGCAGAGGCTTGGTTTGGATTGAGCTAGGTTGACTCAAAATTGACCTGCTAATACTTACTACAAAAGCACTTTGCATTAGTAGAGGATTTTCTGCTTTTTGAAGGCATTTTCAAGGCATTTGATATTCATGACAGCCTGTGAAACAGTCAAGTGTGTATACTACTGTCCCCATTTTACAGATGAGAAAACTAGGGCTGAGAGAAGTTAAGAGACAAAGAGGGAAACATAGAACATATGACTCAGTGATTCCACTTATAGGATATACCCCAAAGAATCAAAAGCAGGGACTTAGACACTTATACACAAATGTCCATATTGGCATTATTTACAGTAGACAAAAGGTGGAAATAACCTAAATGTCCATCAACAGATGAATGCATAAAAAATGTGGTATAGCCATACAATGCAATATTATTCAGCCATAAAATGGAATGAAGTTCTGATACACGCTACAACAAGGATGAACCTTGAAAGCATGCTAAGTAGAATAAACCAGACACAAAGGACAAGTATTGCATGATTTCATTTCTATGAAATGTCTAGAATAGGCAAATTCATAGAGACAAAGTAGATTGGGGGTTTATCATGGGTTGATGGGAGGAGAGAATGGGAAGTTATTGCTTAATGGGTACAGAATTTCTGGGTTATAAAGGGGTTTTGGAAATAATAGCAATGGATGCAAAAACATTGTATCATTTATGCCACTGAATTGTACATTTCAAAGTGGTTAAAATGGAAAATTTTGTTATATATAAGTATGTTACAGCAATAAAGAGGGAGATAGACAGACAAGGGGAAACAGCCCAGTGAAGAACTATGGATTGGAAATCTGGGTACCTGGAATGGAATCCAACCTGACCATTAACCAGATAGGGTGTGTTTCGGTTTGCTAAAGCTGCTAGAAGGCAACATGCAAGAAATGGGTTAGTTTCTTCAATAGGGTTTTATTAGGTTTAAAATTTACAGTTCTAAGGATGTGAAAATGTCCAAATTAAGGCATCAACAAGAGGATACCTGCTCTGAGGAAAGGCTCCTGGCATCTGGGGTTCCTCTGTCACATTGGAAGGCACATGGCTGGAGTTTGCTGGTCCTTCTCTCCTGGGTTTCGCATCTGGTTTCTGTGGCTCTCTCTCTCAGTTTCTGTGGGTCCTTTTTTTGCATCTCAGGACAAACTCTGGATTGCATCTCTTAGTTTCTCTGAGCAATCTGAGTTTCATCTGTCTTTTATCTTCTGGTAAAGGACTCCAGCAAAGGGATTAAGACCCACTTTGAATGGTCTGGTTCACATCTCCATGGAAACAACCTAATCAAAAGGCCCCACCCACAGTAGTTCTGCACCCACAAGAGTGTATTAAAAGAACATGGCTTTTCTAGGGTACATAACAGCTCCAAACCAGGACAGGGAGTCTTGAGCTAATCATTTACATGAGGGCTCTGAGCCTCTGCTCCAGCTTTAGTTAAATGAGAGGTTTACACAAGATGCCTTAGAGGGCCCTCCCAGTGATGCTGTGGCAGGATCTTAGCACTTGCCTGACTTCACCAGGAATTAGTCAGTGGATGTAAAACAGTATACAAGACCCCTGAGCTGCAAAATCCTCCCTTTTCCTCTACCCCACACCATGCAGACCAAAGGACTCACTTGGGATGGAGGCCTAGGCTTTTTCTTCTGCGGGCTACAGATGGAAGGAATGCGCTTTCTTGCCTGAATACAGGAAACCTCTTAAGTTCATTTTACTTCCTTGTAACTTTTTAAAGTTCTTACTATTTATTTTTTATTAATATTTTCCAGACTCATTGAAGTATGGCATATACCATAAGATTCATCCATTGTAAGCATATAATTCAAGGATTTTTAGTAAATTTATAGAGTTGTAAAACCATTGTGATAATCCAGTTTTAGAACTTTCCCTTCACCTCAGAAAAGTTCTTTCATGCCCGTTTATAGTCTGCCTGCGCTCTCCCCTCTAGCCCCAGGCAATCACTGTCTCTATGAATTTGCCTTTTCTGGATATTTCATGTAAGTGGACTCAGGCAATATGTGGTCTTTTCCATCTGGCCTCTTTCATTTAGCATAATGTTTTTGAGGGTTAACCCCATTGTAGCATACAGCAGTAGCTCCTTCCTTTTTATTGCTGAATATCATTCCATTGTATGGATATACCACATTTGGTTTAACCATTTACCAGTTGATGGACATTTGGATTGTTTCCAGTTTTGATAAATTATGCTGGCAGGAGCATTCATGTACAAGTGGATATGTTTTCATTTCTCTTGAGTAAATCCCTGGAAGTGGAATGCAGGGTTGTTCTTATGTGGTGTTTCAATCTCTAATTTTAACTTTTATACTTGAATAAAAGAGTCACAGAAAGTGTGAGACAGAAAATGTGCAAACTTGTATTAATAAACTTTCTTACTACACGGTAGCTTATATAAATGTATTATCTGTTTTGAAGTAAGAATATGCAGTTTATAATTATATAGAGTAGTGGTTCTATATTTTAAGAAATTTGCTTTTGAACATCTTTGGCAGGGTGTTTCTATCACACCAATCCCCTTCGTGCTTCCCAATCTCTAGCCAAACTAAGCTCCCTCCTGTATTTTCCCACTCCTTTTATTCTGTTCCTTTTACCTGGGGGGGCCTCCTCCTCACAAGACTTATTCATTATCAACTGTCCACTTACTCCCTGTTCTTCTAGGTTCCACCCCAAAGCCACCTTCTCCATAAACACATCTCATTTGGAAGCATTTTCTCCTTGGACGCCCCCCACCATGTATGTCTGCCTTTCTATTGCCTGGGGCCTTTTCCACTTGTTTGCCAGCTGTTGGGAACATCTTCATTGTGCTAGATGAAGAGTTCCAGTGGACAGGAATAGTGATGCTTGTATTTATTTATTGCCCTTCCAACCTAACCTCTGGCTCAATTTCTGACCCAGAGGAAGAATCTTTTAATTATTTAACATTGACAACTCAAGCTACCAAATACGTAAGCAGTTTCAGAACTTTGTGAAGACATAAAATACTGGTAATGATGTACAAGTAGCAGAAGAATGGCCTACAAATGTGGGAAAAGCATAGTAGATATGTTAGTAAGTCATTGCCAGGGACTATCGGCACAGCCCTGCTCCTGCCCCAGGTCTCAGCTTCCTTATCTATAAATGAGAGTCTGGTTTAACAGAGGTCTGTCCTCTGGCTAACGTTTTATCCTCCCGTAGCTCTTGGTGAGGAGTGCAGGATGCTGCTCTTTGAGGTGCCTCCCTGGTTATGTGACCCTTAGGGGGAACCAAACCTTAAATAGGGAAATGAGGCAGAGGAACCCGTATCAACCTCCTTTTGACAATGAACAATTTTTAAGAAATATGCCCCCCCACACACATACGGGGGGGGGGGCAACCAGCTGGGAACTATAGAGAATCATTTTCAAATCAGACCCCACCAGCAGCATGGTTTATATGAGAACCACACTGTAAAATAAAACAAAACACAAAAATTCCCCAAATGACAAGGAAAAAGAACTTATGTGGTAAACAACCCCAGAAGGGGCAAGTACTTCTGTGGAAATGCGTGTAAATGGCCTCTAAGTTTCTTGGCCAGAGAGTTCACCTCTCCCTTGGGTTTCTTTAACTTTTTCCTTCACTCTCCCTACCACACTCAGTCTCCAAGGATTTCTAGAAATTTATTTCTTTGGGCTGAGGCATAGACAAAAATTCTTCTTTCCCTCCCTTCACTCAGCAAATTTTTTTTGGGGGGGGGAGATTAAGAGTAAGAAAGAGAGAAATCAAGGGGAAGAAATACCACAGGGCTGAGCAGCCAGCGTGTACATCTCTGATCCCAAGGTTACCAGTCTTGCTCACAGGCCGGCCGGCATTCACATAGACTCTGAGCAGAATTCGGAATGAAAACAGCCCAGGGCTTCTCAGAATGGCTTAGCACACGGGGCTTAATCACTCATTCATTCATTGGTTCATTCATTCATTCCATCAGTCTCTCAAGGGATGCGTATTAAGTGCTTCCTGGCATTGTCCCGGGAGCTACGGTTTCAATTGACAAGGCCCAGTCCCTGCTCACACAGAGCTCACAGACCTAAACACAACAAAGAAAAAAGCATAAAGTAAAATCAAGGAACGAAAGTAAATGAAACGACTTCAAATTGCGATGTGAGCTGTGAAGGAAACAAATAAGGTGCTGGGAGAGAAAACACTAGGTGAGGTGGGGTGGTGGGGAGGGGGGTGCTGTAAATCCCCTTCCCTCCCCCTCCCCCTTCCGGGCTCCCCACTTCCTTAGCTGGTTGGTCGAGAAGGCCTTTCAGAAGATGCAACATTTAAACTGAAACCTAGAGACTGAGAAGAAGGCGACCATGCTGGGCAACAGCAGTGAGGTTTCTTAGCGAAAGGGAAGGCTGGGAAAGGGTTGGCGAGTCCTAAAACGTGAGAGAAAGGCCACACAGTGCTGCACTGGGGAGCGTGTGGCAGGGCATTGGCTCTTTGTGACCCTTTGCCTTGGAGGACACTTCCAGGGCAGAAGGCTGCTGCTGAAACAGTTGAATTGCAGGATCAGGAGTTGGAAACTTCTGCACCATTTCTGATGCATTTTGTTCAGGACACACTCATTAGAAGTCATTAAAGGATCTTCAGTGCACATAACGGAAGATAATGGAAGAAAAACAAAGTATTGGAGAGAAGGAAAGACGGTAGGAAAAATAATTGGAAGTGGAAGGGCTTATGGCTTCTTTGTCTTAGAAATATCACAAAGCACAGCCCTCCAAAGGTAGAAGGTAGCTTTTATTTTCTTAAAGCTCAATTTGTAAAGTAGGCAATGAAAATGTTCAAATTGAAAAGTCAAAGTAAATCACAATTATGAATCAGCTTTTAATTGAGTTCCTTTTTTTTTCCCCTCCTTCAAAATGAAGAATTACATTTCATGTCACCTTCCACTAAATCCCAACAACAAAGATTGTTTTCCCTGGAGTGGGAGGCAAGGAGGGGACTTGTCACATAGTCTTCTCTTACCAGAGTCCTGAGAAGATCACGTATAGGGCACAGTCAGATTATATGAGCTGGAATAAATTTAGGGAGGAGATTTTAAATTTGTCAACAGCAGAGGAAAAGAGAAGCAATCATGAAAAGGTATCTTTTCACTCTGATTAGGGCAAGATATCACTCATGTAACTTGTGAAATCTGTAAACAAACAGCCACTGGTCCTCACTGGAGGTTATAATGGGGTGAGCTCTACCAGTGGAGGCACAGGTAGAAGAGGAGAGGGTTTCACCCATGGTTGAGGAGATAAAGGCAGTGGGACTTTTCCATTCTAATCCTCTCTAGCTACTCATCAACAAGATGCAAATTTCAGAGGGAAATAGCAAGCTGTCCCTTTTCACACCAAATCTCCACTGTGTTTGGACAGTACATGGTTGGACTCAGGAAGGAGCAGCGTGATCCAGGTGAGAATCAGAGTTTGCCCAGATCCTGTCTTGATGTGTCTTTTCACCAGCAACAAGCTGGAGTTTGTCTGGCCACCTAAGGCATTTTTAAGACTCCTTTGACTTAATTCCAAAATTCCCTTGAATCAAGCCAAATTCTCAAAAAGCTGCAAACTTTACTGCATTGTCTTCTTCTCCATTTTCTAATTAAACTGTTGTAATTAAATTTCTCACCACCTTGGAGCATGTGGTCTTGGTGATGGTTGAAGCTGTACAAAGCTATGAATTGCTGAGGAGAAGTATGGGGAGAGAAGGTTAAGAACAGGCCCTGGGGGTGGTCTGACATTAGAGAAGGGGAGGATCAAGAAGGGTCTGTGGAGGAGACAGAGAAAGAATGATTGAAGAGGGAGGAGGAGAGCTGGGACATTGTGGGGTCACAGATGCCAAGGGAGGAAAGAGAGTCAAGGAGTGAAGGGTCAAGAGTACCAAACACAGTAGAGAGGTTGAAAGGAACAAGACTGGAGCAAAAGAAACTGGAATTTCTCTTGAAAGGAAGTCATTGGTGAACTTAGAGATGCTTTCTGCCAGGTGTGAAATTCCTATGAACTTAAATGGATGAAAACAAAACAAAAAAATGATTGTATCAGAACACAGGTAATAATCAACGAGACACAGGTCTTTGTTGATTTAAGACACCAAACATACCTGAGAGGATATTTTGTCTTCTAATGTCATTGTCAAGAAAATGTCAGGATGAAACTGGATGAGCAAAAATCGTTTTAAAAAGAAAAAAAAGCAACACTGTCACCTCATTCTTTTTCATTCTTTTCTCTTTGCTAGCAGAGGAAACACGGATTTCCATCTAAGCCAAGTATTGGGAAAGCAGAGGCCTCTATTGTTAACAATGCATTAACTCATAATAGCAACAGCCTTAATAAATAATAGCTGGCTATTAAGAAGAGTCTCTGAAATGAACTAGAACTTAGATGACAAGTTGATAGTGTGGAATAAAACATGTTAGTAAAAATAAACTTCAGTTCCATTTTAAATGGGGATTATTTACTTGGCCAAATGTGGTAATTAACCAAAGAGTGGTTCTGGTGTCCAGGGAATTAATTTACTAGATAGAGGATAAAGAGACAAGGTCATTGAGTTTTGTGATAGATGCTAAAGAAGTGATAAGAATGCCCTTTATTTGCAAGCAATTGATAACAAGCTATCTTAGTGAACTTCTAACTTCAGATAGGCAACCAGAAGACTCTGAAAAAGAACGCTTTTGAATCAACAGCAAGAAATTCTACAGCAGAAATAGTGATTGAAGTTCAATGAAAATGAAATTATTAGTAACTTAATAGTAATAGGGAAGGAGACAAAACAGTAACTCCTTAGAAAGAATCGAACAAAATATCCCAGAAGAGCAATATAAAATGCCCATTTGTTTGTTGGCTTCTTATCATTATAAATGATGGACTATCAAAGCATCACAAACCCATTAATCAAGACTGCAAACAATTAAAATCTCTTTCCAGATCTGGGAAAGCATCAGACTTATCAAGACAGTGCCAAAAAAGGGGAACATAAATTTCAGTCAGTTCTTTGGATCTGGGAAGTGTTTAGGCTACTCAGCCAAAAAGTCAGAAAGCAAAAAGTCTAAACTGAGCTGATAACAACTGATCATTAATTAGAACTGAAGCCAACTATCTCAGTCTAGAGAAATGTCTTGGCTATTCAGCTAAGAGCCAGAAAGCCAAAGGTCCAAGTTGGGTTCACGATAATTAATCATAGGCAAAGCCATTGCCCAGAAAAACCCCCTGTTAGTCTGGGGGTGCTTTTGAGAAGAAGCAGCCCCAAGAGAAGCTGGCATGGATGGTGCTGGGGAAAGTGAAGAGAAGATGGGGAACCCTGTCTACGTTGCTTAGAGGTCCAAATTTAAGGGCAAAGCCCCTGAATTAAATATCTCATAGAGCTAGTTCTATCATTAAAAGACAAACCAAGCATCTTTACTGCAAGGACTTTTTTTTTTTTTTTTCCATTAATGAGATTCTGATCTATAAATACCATTGAAATGGGAAAAGGAAGGTATAGGTAGAGGTACAGCAAAGAAGCAATAATGAAGATTATTTAAATAAAAGACGTCCAAAGGTAAATTAAAATGTTGATGGCACCAAAAGTCAGTCATCAAATTGAAATATGAAAAATGACAGGAAGTGACTATGAGAAGTGACTATGCACAGAGGATTTAAGAATTGGATGTCATTTACAAGCTCATGCATACTGAAATACAAATTCATTTCTGCATCGATAAGAAAACACTTTTCCTATCTGATTGGAGAAGGCACAATTGCTTTTTTTATGCACACATCCATTTTCTTTACATTCATTGATTCTAGGCTGCATATTATTTTCATATTGTAATACCTCTGAAATCGGAATGCATCTTCCATTTGATGATATGTCGTCATTTAATTGGAAGTGTCTTTACCATCTTAGTTCCTAAAACAACAGTATTCCTTACAATTGATGGAATTTAGGTTTGATGGAGTTCACAAATAGCCCTCATTTATTGAATAACTACTTTATATCTGTACTGTGCAAGCGATTCATTAAAGCCTCACAACAATGCAGTAAGGAGGGCATTGTAATAAATTTCTTATTTCACAGATGAGGAAATTGAGGCTCTGACAGGATGAGGATGAGTAACCTGCCAAAGGTCACTCTGCTAACAAGGAGTGAGGCAGGCATCTGAACGCAACTCCATCTGGCTTCAGGAGTCCAGCAGTTAATCGCTACATTGCCCTTTCTCTTCCAAGAGGATAGTCTTTGGAAAAGAAATAGTATGGTGATTTACATGGTCAGGGTAGGAAAGGAAGAGGCAGAAGAGAACAGACACTGATTTTAAGCGAGAGGAGTTCATACAAGTAAGGAAGTTTCTCACCCTCAAGCTTTAATACCATCTATATCGAGGGCTTTGATTCCATGTAGATGGCTTGGTAAATGGTGGGGCTAAGGTTTCTGAGCCCCTGTTTGTATATCCTTGAGTATGGGCCTCTGAAACCCGAAGAAGTACGGTATTTCGTTCTTGGAGCTCAGTAATGAATGGAGGGGTTTGAATTTGAATAGTATCCCCCAAAATTTATGTCTATCTGGAAGTTCAGAAGCTGACCTTATTAGGAAATAGGGTCCTTGCCAATGTAATTAGTTAAGATGAGGTTATTCTGAATTAGGGTGGGCCCTACATCCAATTACTAGTGTCCTTATAAGAAAAGGAGAGGACAGGGACACGTGTAGAAGGAGGAAGGCCACGTGATCACAGAGGCAGAGTTTGGAGTAATGCAGCTATAAGCCAAACAACGCCACCTATTGCCGGGACCCACCAGATGCCAGGACGAGGCAAGGAAGGATCTTCTAGAACTTTCAGAGGGATCCTGGCCCTGCCAAACACTTGATTTAGGACCTCTGGTCTCTAGAACTGTGGGAGAATAAACCTCTGTTGTTTTAAGCCACCTACTGTGTGGCACTTTGTTATAGGAGCCTTAGGAAATTCATTTAGTGCTTAATGAAACCAGTATCACTTTTCCACCACCAAAAAATGCACGTTTCATTCTTGGAGAAGATGACTAAAATTCGCAGTGTTTTAATCATCCAAAGAAGACATCACACAAACACTATATTCAAATCTGAACTCTAAACTCTGTGTGTATATATATGTGGAGTGTGTGTCTGTGTGTGTGAGTGTATGTGTGTGTATCTGGATTCAGAGATACAGACCATTTAAAAAACTGTAAAGTCTAATTATCTGGTAAGCATTGAACATGTGTGATTTTTCACAATACCATTCTGATATATCTAGGACATGTTTACTATTTTAAAACACATTAGGATAATTTCAGTTGGAAAAATATGTGCATTTTTCCCCAATCCTATGTAAACAGTAATTTTGAATGCATAAGTACATTTTTGGTTAAGGAGATCATCATCACTTAATATATTACTGGAGATGTACACAGATGTTGTTTATGTTTGTGTTTTATGTAAATTGCTTTTCAATGGAGGAGAAATGTATACATGAGATTTAAACTTGCTATTTTTTACATATTTAGTTTTGGTAATCTGTTTATATTTCACAGAAAGCAAATATAGGAAAGCAACAAAAACAAACATATTGTATCAACCTCTTTGATAATTTTAGATTAAATGCTCTGAATTTGTTAACCTTTACAAATGCTGATAAATTTTAAGAGAAATTTCAGGAAGAGTGTATCTTCTACAGCCCTCCACATATCCCAGGAACCCCCGTATGCTCATTTTTTCACTGTTCGCTGAATGCACAGTCATGTCCACCATCATTATTTTGCTCATGATGTCTCCTCAGGTCCCATTCCCATCTCAGAATGTGGCCTTGCCAAACCGTACTGTATGATTTTCCTGTGGCTGCTATAACAAATTACCAAAACTTGGTGGCTTAAAACAATAGAAATTTATTCTCTCACAGTTCTGGAGGCCAGAAGTCTGAAATCAGTTTCCCTGGGCAAAAACCAAGATGTTGGCAGGGCTGAGCTCACTCTAGAGGCTCTTGGGGAGGATCCGTCTTTGCCCCCTCCAGCTTCTGGTGGCTGCCAGCATTCCCTGTCACTCCAGTCTCTGTCTCTGTGGCCACATTGCTTCCTCTCTTCTTTGTGTGCCAAATCTCCCTCTGCCTTTCTCTTAGATGGGCATTTCTGCTTGGATTTAGGGTCTGCCTGAGATAATCTCCTGGGATAATCTCCCCATGTTAAAATTCTTAACCTAATCATAGCTGACCCTTTTCCCTTATAGTAAAATTTATAGATTTCAGGCTTAGGACCTGATATGCTTGAGTGGCCATTTTCAGCCTACTATACTACCATTCTTCAAATCCATCTGAAATCATACCTTTTCCAGGAAGTAGGAAAATGGGAGAAGCTCTGAACTGGGAACCACAAGAGCTGGATTTTAGTTTTGACTTACAGCTAATTTGCTTTACCTTGGACACTTCACTTCTCTATACTCCAATTTTCAAATTAGTTAAGTTGGAATTTAAATTTGGGTCTGGGTGGTGATCAGTGGGAAATAGAGGAATAGTGGGAAATAGAGGCCATAATGTATGAGAAAAAAAGTTTGTGAATCACAGGACCCTGGTCGAGAGAGGGGTGCCATGAAGGTTTTGGGTGAAGCATGTGGGTCATGGCCTCAGATGCATTTTTGGACTCTGGGGGAGTATATGCCCCAGGACTGGGAAGCTGCTTATTAACTAGGTCAAACGTCCGTGTTGAGGCAAGTTGCTTAGCCAAAGTTAAGAAGCACACAAAAAATTAGATAGTTATGGCAATGTTTTGACTGTAAAAAAGATGAGTTACATGCAATTTCATCCAAAATGTCTTGGCATTTTGGTGGAATAATTCTTTGTTGAGTAGGACTTTAATACCTTTAGGATACAGGGCCCTAACTCAACATGGATCCCAGTCAATGTGACAACCCCCACTCACATTTTCAAATATGATTATTTCATATCAGTGAGATCATACAATATTTGTTCTTTTGTGTCTGGCTTATTTCATCCAACATGATGTCTTCAAGATTCATCCATGTTGTTGCCTGTATGAGAACTTCATTGCTTTTAATGGCTGCATAATATTCCATTGTGTGTGTATATCACATTTTGCTTATACATTCATCTATTGATGGACACTTGGGTTGCTTCCATCTTTTGGCAATTAGGAATAACGCCACTATGAATTCACATTGGACCATATTGACTGTAAAAAAAGTCAAGAAAGGAGAACTGATGATGCTGGTAGTAGAAGCCCTGGCAACTTCGGGGCCTTGCCTCTATCTCTGAGGTCTCTAGGGGGAGGGCCAACCTGCATCCAATGGGTGGTGGGGTGTTCCGGTTTTCTAGAGCTGCCATTATGCAAAATACCAGAAATGGACTCCCTCTTATAAAGGGGATTTATCAAGTTACAAGTTTACAGTTCTAAGGTCATAATAGTGTCCAAACTAAGGCATCCACAAGAGGATGCCCTCACTGAAGAAAGGCTGATGGTGTCTGGAACACCTCTGTCAACTGGGAAGGCACATGCTGGCATCTGCTGGTCCTTTGCTCCTGGGTTCTGGTTTCAAAATGACTTTCTCCAAAATGTCTCTGGGCTTCTGTCTCTCTTACCTTCTGTCTTTCAGTTCCTGTGCATCCTTGCTTGTTCTCCCAGGGCATTTCTTTCTAAGCATCTGGGGGTCCTCTCTTAGCTTCTCTGGGGCAAACTCTGTGCTTCATCTCTTAGCTTAGCATCTCAAAACATCGTTTTCTCTGCATTGCCAAGCATCTGGCATCTGTGTTGGCCCCTGAGCTTTCTCAAGGGCTCCAGTAAACTAATCAACACCCACCCTGAATGGGTGGGGCCACACAGGGAAATAATCTAATCAAAAGTCTCATCCAGGGTTGGGTGGGTCACAGCTCCATGGAAACAACCTAATCAAAAGGTCCCACCCATAATAAGTCTGCCTTCACAATATTGCATTAAAGAACATAGTCTTTCCAGGGGTACATAACAGTTTCAAACTGGCACATGGGATTACTGGTATACTTTCAAATGAGAATTCTTTAGGTGCCTTTATATTTATTTAGCTGGCTAAGGCAGAATCAGCAAAGACTATCTGCACTGGTTGCTTCTGACGGAAAAGGATAAATTTAGTTATTGCTGGTTAGGTATGAAGTCCTGTGTGGAGTCCTGAGTTATCTGGCACCTTATTTCTGACTTATCTACTGATATTTCAGCCTCCTTTAAAGACTGGCACCCCAGACTCTTGTGCGACTGGCCTGCCCTTTGTCTAGCTCTGTCTGGAAGCTGGCGGTAGGATCGTGTTTGATTGGCTGCCTCTGGCCTCTGTGCAGAAGTGAGCACTGCTAACTTCTCTCTCTTATCAGCTGTTGGCTGACTTTAAGAGTGACATTCTCCAAACTTGGAAAATAGGTGGTCAGATCACCAGTTATTTAAATGCTGACAAAATGCTTCAGAATACAAATCAGATTTAAAACATGTTATTCTTGTTATTATTATCACATGTATTATTTAAGTATTATTAATGAATAATTATTTATTCAATATTATTGATTGGTACCATGTGTCAGGCATGATTCCCAGTGCTGGGGAGATTGCAGTAAACAAGCAGATGAACAAAAGAAACATTCCAAGTTCAGCCCTCACAGAACTTATCCCTGGAGGGGAAGCCAGACAATAACCAAACAAACCTATGGTAGACAGCAATGGCTATTAGGAAGAAAAGTAAAGTGGCAGCAAGAGGATGGAGTGTGGTAGCAGTGGGGACAGAAGAGGCAAACTAGTTGTATGGGGTGGCTGCGTGACGTGTTTGCAGCCCCTGGAACAGAAGAGGGGGCAACCACACACACGTCTAAACAAAGAGAGTTCCAGGCTGTGAGAACGGCGCGAGCTTGGCACGTTCAAGAAAGTCATTGTGACCAGAAAGGAATGTGTGAGGATCAGAGCGATCGGCAATGAGACTGGAGACTTAGGCAGGGGCCAATTGTGCAGGACCTAAAGGTGTTGTTAAAAGTGGAACAGGAATAAAGGGGTGGATTTTGAGTCAGGCAGAGAAATGATTTGATTTTCGCTTTTAAACATCCACCATGGTGCCATGTGGCAGATAGACTGCAGGACTAGAGTAGTAGAAGCTGGGAGACAGGAGCGAGATGATGGTGGCTTGATTAGGAAGCCAGGGAAGGGGTGAAAATGGTCAGATTCTGAATATAATTTTGAAAATAGAGCTGATGGATTGGATGTGGGGTGTAAGAGAAAGGTTAGAAGTTTTTTCTCTCTCGGGTATATATATGTGGGGAGGGCTGCCAAAATAAAACAGCAAATTTGATTTGTCTATTAGACATAAATCTAAGTAGGATGTTGAATAGGCATTTGGATATGTCAGTCAAGGAAGAGGTCCATGCAGGAGATCTAATTTGGGAGTCATCAGCATGTGGATTTTATTTAAATCTATGAAAATAAGTACAATAAACAGAACTGTGTTGTCCAATATGCTAGCCACTAGCAGCCGCATGTAACCACTGAGCACATGAAATATAGCTAGCATGACTGAGGAATTGAATTTTATTTAATGCTAATTAATTTAAATTAAATGTAAAAACTGACACTTGAATCAGTTATTGGAAACTTAAAGTAGTTTTGAAACACCTTGACTATAGTTTTTCAACTGTTAATTTGTAAAATCTAGATGAAGATGAAGCATTTCCTAGAAATATGTAGTGTTGCAATTGAAACTATTTTAAGTGTAAGATATATACCAGATTGTAAAGACTTGGTACAAAAAATGTAAAATATCTCATTTATAGTTTTTTATATTGAATGTTGAAATGCTAATATTTTGGATATATTGGGTTAATACAATATATCATTACATTTACTTTCATCTACTTCTTTTTACTTTTTCAAAAATGTGGCTACCAGAAAGCTGAAAACTACATCTGTGGCTCACATTCCATTTTTATTGGCTAGCACTTAGCTGGACCAAAGGGAGTCTACTAAAAAAGGAATGTCTAAGTTATTGAACACTTGGGGTATTCCACAATTTAGAGGCCAAGAAAATAAGGATAATCCTATAAAGGAAACTCAAAAGCAACAGCCACAGAGAGGGAGCTAATAGGAGAGGGAGGTGTCCTTGACACCAAGTGAAAAAAAATCTGTTAAGAAGGAGGGAGCCATCAGCTGAACCAGAGGCTGATGAGAGGTCAATGGGGGCTGAGACTTGGTCATTGGATTTAGCAACATGGACATGGTTGGTGATCTTGTAGGTTTCAGGGGGGAAAGGGAAGCTGAAGAGGCTGATTGGAGTAGATTTGAAAGGGAATTGAGAGGAAGGTTGTAACATCAGTCATGGACTACTCCTTCAAAAAGTTTTGCCTTGCAGAGGAATAGAAAAATGGAGCTGTCGAGCAATTGGAACACATGGGAAGGATTTTTTTTTTTTAATGAAAAATATATTTTTAAATTAGCTACTAGCTTTTTTATTCTCTCTCAAGCTTTTGTTCTAAATAAACCATTTTACAAAGAGCTATTAGCTTGCAGGAATATTTTAATTTTATTTAGTCAGAATTAAGGAATACTAAGAATTTTCAAAAGAATACCAGTGCTTTGCCCACCAAATCATTACATCAAAAGAGGTCTACAAGTCAAAAGGGAAAAATCAATTGATCATCTCAATAGATGCTGAAAAAGCATTTGACAAAATCCAACATCCCTTTTTGATAAAAACACTTCAAAAGGTAGGAATTGAAGGAAACTTCCTCAACATGATAAAGAGCATATATGAAAAACCCACAGCCAGCATAGTACTCAATGGTGAGAGACTGAAAGCCTTCCCTCTAAGATCAGGAACAAGACAAGGATGCCCGCTGTCACCACTGTTATTCAACATTGTGCTGGAAGTGCTAGCCAGGGCAATCCGGCAAGACAAAGAAATAAAACGCATCCAAATTGGAAAAGAAGAAGTAAAACTGTCATTGTTTACAGATGATATGATCTTATATCTAGAAAACCCTGAGAAATCGATGATACAGCTACTAGAGCTAATAAACAAATTTAGCAAAGTAGCAGGATACAAGGTTAATGCACATAAGTCAGTAATGTTTCTATATGCTAGAAATGAACAAACTGAAGAGACACTCAAGAAAAAGATACCATTTTCAATAGCAACTAAAAAAACCAAGTACCTAGGAATAAACTTAACCAAAGATGTAAAAGACCTATACAAAGAAAACTACATAACTCTACTAAAAGAAATAGAAGGGGACCTTAAAAGATGGAAAAATATTCCATGTTCATGGATAGGAAGGCTAAATGTCATTAAGATGTCAATTCTACCCAAACTCATCTACAGATTCAATGCAATCCCAATCAAAATTCCAACAACCTACTTTGCAGACTTGGAAAAGCTAGTTATCAAATTTATTTGGAAAGGGAAGATGCCTCGAATTGCTAAAGACACTCTAAAAAAGAAAAACGAAGTGGGAGGACTTACACTCCCTGACTTTGAAGCTTATTATAAAGCCACAGTTGCCAAAACAGCATGGTACTGGCACAAAGATAGACATATAGATCAATGGAATCGAATTGAGAATTCGGAGATAGACCCTCAGATCTATGGCTGACTGATCTTTGATAAGGCCCCCAAAGTCACTGAACTGAGTCATAATGGTCTTTTCAACAAATGGGGCTGGGAGAGTTGGATATCCATATCCAAAAGAATGAAAGAGGACCCCTACCTCACCCCCTACACAAAAATTAACTCAAAATGGACCAAAGATCTCAATAAAAAAGAAAGTACCATAAAACTCCTAGAAGATAATGTAGGAAAACATCTTCAAGACCTTGTATTAGGCGGCCACTTCCTAGACTTTACACCCAAAGCACAAGCAACAAAAGAGAAAATAGATAAATGGGAACTCCTCAAGCTTAGAAGTTTCTGCACCTCAAAGGAATTTCTCAAAAAGGTAAAGAGGCAGCCAACTCAATGGGAAAAAATTTTTGGAAACCATGTATCTGACAAAAGACTGATATCTTGCATATATAAAGAAATCCTACAACTCAATGACAATAGTACAGTCGGCCCAATTATAAAATGGGCAAAAGATATGAAAAGACAGTTCTCTGAAGAGGAAATACAAATGGCCAAGAAACACATGAAAAAATGTTCAGCTTCACTAGCTATTAGAGAGATGCAAATTAAGACCACAATGAGATACCATCTAACACTGGTTAGAATGGCTGCCATTAAACAAACAGGAAACTACAAATGCTGGAGGGGATGTGGAGAAATTGGAACTCTTATTCACTGTTGGTGGGACTGTATAATGGTTCAGCCACTCTGGAAGTCAGTCTGGCAGTCCCTTAGAAAACTAGATATAGAGTTACCATTCGATCCAGCGATTGCACTTCTCGGTATATACCCGGAAGATCGGAAAGCAGTGACACGAACAGATATCTGCACGCCAATGTTCATAGCAGCATTATTCACAATTGCCAAGAGATGGAAACAACCCAAATGTCCTTCAACAGATGAGTGGATAAATAAAATGTGGTATATACACACGATGGAATACTACGCGGCAGTAAGAAGGAACGAACTCGTGAAACATATGACAACATGGATGAACCTTGAAGACATAATGCTGAGCAAAATAAGCCAGGCACAAAAAGAGAAATATTATATGCTACCACTAATGTGAACTTTGAAAAATGTAAAACAAATGGCTTATAATGTAGAATGTAGGGGAACTAGCAATAGAGAGCAATTAAGGAAGGGGGAACAATAATCCAAGAAGAACAGATAAGCTATTTAACGTTCTGGGGATGCCCAGGAATGACTATGGTCTGTTAATTTCTGATAGATATAGTAGGAGCAAGTTCACAGAAATGTTGCTATATTAGGTAACTTTCTTGGGGTAAAGTAGGAACATGTTGGAAGTTAAGCAGTTATCTTAGGTTAGTTGTCTTTTTCTCACTCCCTTGTTATGGTCTCTTTGAAATGTTCTTTTATTGTATGTTTGTTTTCTTTTTAACTTTTTTTTCAAACAGTTGATTTAAAAAAGAAGGGAAAGCTAAAAAAAAAAAAAAAAGAAAAACAAGGAAAAAAAAAGATGTAGCACCCCCTTTAGGAGCCTGTGGAGAATGCAGGGGTATTCGCCTACCCCACCTCCATGGTTGCTAACATGACCACAGACATAGGGGACTGGTGGTTTGATGGGTTGAGCCCTCTACCACAGGTTTTACCCTTGGGAAGACGGTTGCTGCAAAGGAGAGGCTAGGCCTCCCTATGGTTGTGCCTAAGAGCCTCCTCCCGAATGCCTCTTTGTTGCTCAGATGTGGCCCTGTCTCTCTAGCTAAGCCAACTTGAAAGGTGAAATCACTGACCTCCCCCCTACATGGGATCAGACACCCAGGGGAGTGAATCTCCCTGGCAACGTGGAATATGACTCCCGGGGAGGAATGTAGACCCGGCATCGTGGGACGGAGAACATCTTCTTGACCAAAAGGGGGATGTGAAAGGAAATGAAATAAGCTTCAGTGGCAGAGAGAATCCAAAAGGAGCCGAGAGGTCACTTTGGTGGGCACTCTTACGCACACTTTAGACAACCCTTTTTAGGTTCTAAAGAATTGGGGTAGCTGGTGGTGGACACCTGAAACTATCAAACTACAACCCAGAACCCATGAATCTCGAAGACAGTTGTATAAAAATGTAGCTTATGAGGGGTGACAAGGGGATTGGGAAAGCCATAAGGACCACACTCCACTTTGTCTAGTTTATGGATGGATGAGTAGAAAAATAGGGGAAGGAAACAAACAGACAAAGGTACCCAGTGTTCTTTTTTACTTCAATTGCTCTTTTTACTCTACTTATTATTCTTGTTATTTTTGTGTGTGTGCTAATGAAGGTGTCGGGGATTGATTTGGGTGATGAATGTACCACTATGTAATGGTACTGTAAACAATCGAAAGTACGATTTGTTTTGTATGACTGCGTGGTATCTGAATATATCTCAATAAAATGAAGATTAAAAAAGAAAAAAAAAAAAAAAAAGAGGTCTACAATGGCCAAATCTGTTTTCAGGGATACTAAAATAACTAACACAACAGATTACACCCAGTTCCATAAAATATATGGGAATTATAGTTTTCAAAATTCTCAAACTTTGGACTAGAACATAAATGCCAAACTTTTTGTATTAATTTGGATTGGTCTTCACGTCGTCTTTATCTTCATTTCCATAGTACTCAACTGGAGCACTTGGCTCAAAATAGGTGCTTTTTATAATTGAATGAATGAAGATACATTTAACATCCTGAAATACTAAGGAGAAGAGCAATATCCAGGAATTCACCAACAGATGGCACCATGCTGTTTCCAATATGAGTTTATACAGAGAAAATGTTAATACAAATTTCAATCTTAACTTCAAGTGCTGGCTGGGGTAAAACTGGTATCCCCAGAAATATATTTTACTACTTCAAATTTTTTAGTTGAATTTTTAAAGCATGTTCTTACATATTTATTTACTACAAACATCTAAGTTGTTGGCTACTAAGAAGAAAAATAAAGTGGCGGCAAGAAGCTGGAGTGTGGTGGGGGTGGAGGAGGAGGGAAACTGGTTGGATAGGGTGGCCGGGTCACTCGTGAGCAGCGCCTGGAACAGAAGTCAAGCCCTCTCCTTAGGTCATCCCTAGAAAGAAAAGGAAATGAGACTGAGTTATAGACAAGAGAAAGAGAAAATACCCACAGGTTATCATTATTAAAATGTTTGTGAATGCTAAAAAGTCAAGTTGCTCATTCATCTCCCCTAAGAGATTAATGATGTTTTTCATACATTTCAAAGTACTGGCATGTTGCCTTAGAGAAGAGATACTGTATTACAGTTTCAGGATATTCAGACCAAGTGATAAGGACCAATTAAACATGCAGTGTACTTTAAAAACACAGCCCCAAATAGTGTGCATATACAAAGTGTAAAACATTAATTTGGGTGTCAACAATGTTTCCCACCCTCCCCCCGGCACTCTGACCCCTATTTGTTGTATGTTATTTAGAGTTCGTTATCATTTCCATAATTTCTTATGCCCATTATTTCACCCACAGTTCTGAGAAGTGAATGGATGTGTTTTAAGGCAATGGTATTGTGAAAAGGCCACAATGCTCATCACTGTGCCCCGTAATTTTGGGTTTACCCAGCCATCTCCATCACCAGTCTATGAAATCCCTGAGAACCTGGACTCTGCCTTTCATCTTTGTAGCCCAGTCCCTAGCACAATATTCATTTACTTATTCATTCAACAAATGTATATTGAGTGCCAGACACTGTTCTAGGTGATGGAGGATAAGTAATGAACAAAAACAGGAATCCTTATCCTTACAGAATTTGCATTTTAGTCAGAGAAGACAGACACTATGTGGATAAATAAATAAAATATATGTCAGATGGTGATAAGTGTTCCGAGAAAAATAAAGCAGAGTGGAGGGATTGGATGGGTGTGGGGGCCATGGGAAATGTGTGATTTTAAACAGGGTGGTCAGGAAAGGCCACGCTAGGAGGCAATGAGTCCCATAGCCGTCTGGGGGAGGAGCATGTCTGGGAGTAAGAAAAGCCAAGTGCAAGGGCCCTGAGGCAGGTAGGTGCCTCAAGTATGTGAGGAACAACAGGATACTAGTGTGTGGCTATTTAGAGGTGGTGAGGAGTGGATTGTGCAGGCCTTGAAGGGCACTGTAAAGATTTTGGCTTTCGTGTTGAGTGGGAAGAGAAGTTATTGGAGGATTTTGAGCTGAAAAGTGAAGCAATCTGTCTCAGGTTTTCAAAGAATCTCCCTGGTCATGCTATAAGAACATACCAGCAAGGCCAGACAAGGGCTGATTAGGAAGTTTGTACAATGATTCAGGAAGCACCTGTTGAGAGCTTGGACTAGGGTACTAGCAATGGACCAGGAGAGAAGTGGTCAGCTTTTGCTTACACTTTGAAAGCATAACCAACAGGGTTAAAGAACCGATTGGATTGGGATGCAATAGAAACAGGAGAGTCAAGGTTTAAGATTTTGGCCTGAGCACTTGGGAAAAAAACGAGTTTCCATAAAATTAGATGACTATGGCTATGGATGGAGAGATTTGGGAAAAAGTTGAGGAGTTTAGTTTTGGACATGGGTGGTTGAGCAGGGAGCAATTAGAGTAGGGTTTCTCAACCTGGGCACTATTGACATTCAGGGCCAGATAATAATTTGCTGTGGAGGACTATCCTCTGCATTGTAGGGTATTTAGCAGCATCCCTGGTCTCTATCCATTAGATGCCATTAGCAGACTCTTCCAGTTGTGACAACCAAGAATGTCTCCAGACATTGCCAAATGTCCCCTGAGGGGCAAAATCATTGCAATTGAGAATCAGAGTTGGATGTATGTTTCTGAAGCTCAGAGAAAAGGTTTGTGGCAGAGATACAAATTTTTGAGTTATCAGCATACAGATTGTATTTAATTAAGGCCAGGAGACTGGATGAGACCTCCAAGGAAATAAGAAAAGATAGGAGATGTGTGTATATTTTAATAAGGGGTAGCTGAGGAAGTATCTTGAGCTGTTGAGTGGTTTCCTTTCCTATTACCTCCTCTTGTATTTTCTTATTTGTTACAGAAGGCTCAATGACTCTGGTTCCAGTAAATCAAACCCTAGTTATCATAATTCTGGTAAGTCTTTTTTGCTTCCCCTACAAATGTCATTATTTCTTTTTAATTTACAGAACTTTTCTAAATGTCTTCTGCATTTTTTCTCTTTTCATTTTTCTTTCTTGCTGTTCTTTCACCTTCCTACCTTCTCATCTTGCTGTTTCTCTAGCTATGTGGTTTTCTGTTTTTAAAGCTGCAAAGAGCTCTTCACAGTGTATTTTCTTTTTTCCCCCAAGGTTAGTCCTGCTGCTGGCTATATACATAAGCTCCTTGAGAACAGAGATGATGTCTAGACCCATGTTGTGCAGTATGTTAGCCACTGCCACGTGTGGTTTCTAGGCACTCAGATGTGGCCTGTTTGAATTGAGATGTGCTGCGAGTGTAAAATACACTTCAGATTTCAAAGAATTAGGATGGAAGGAAAGAATGCAAAATTTGTTATTAGTAATTTTTATACTTATTAAATGTTGAAATGGTAATATTTTGGATATAATAGGTATGGTAGATTGAAATTTGTACCCCAATTTAGATATGTTCTTAATCTTAATCCACATTCCTTTCGGAATGTGATCTTATTGTAAATAGGATCTCTTGAAGATGCGTGGGGTTAGGTCTTAATCCACATTACTAGAGGCCTTATAAAGAGAAAGATACTGGAAGTCAGAGTCAGAGAAAGCCACTGGGAGAAGTCGGAAGGTGGAAGTCAATGGGAATCCAGAAGAGAAAGGAGAGGACATTGTATTTGGATGGGAAAACCAAGGGACCCCAAAGATTGTGGCAAGCCAGCATTGGAATGCTACCAACCCCAGGAAGGAAATAAGCCTTCTAGCCTCCTCAACTGTGAGACAATATATCCCCATTGTTTAAGCAGACCCAATGTTTGGTATTTGTCATAGCAGTCTGGAAAACTAAGACAACAGGTGAAATAAAATGCAGTATTAAATTTACTTTCATCTGCTTCTATTTACGTATTTAAATATGACTTCTAGAAAAATTTAAATGGCCCATGAGACTTGCATCAATGACTCACATATTTCTATTAGACGCCACTGATCTAGATTACTGCTCGGTACATAGAAGTCCCTCAAGAATATGTTGAATGAATGAATGTCCTTCTCTGGTATTAGGAGTGGGAGGGGTGGTAGATTTTCTCCTTAACAGATTTAGTGCTGAGAAGAACCATTAGGAACTCCATTATTAGGAAGGGAAGGAACCAGATCTGACGTATCCCTCTTCCCACCACACACTTACTCTGAACAAACAATCTTCTTATTGTCTTTGATAGTTTCTTGTTTTCTTGCTTTAAAATGTCCTTTGGCATCTGGGGCAGAAAAAAAGGAAACAATTACTTTTTTAAAAAAATTTTCATTGTAGTAAAAAATATACAGTACAAAATTACCCATTTTAACCATATTCAAGTATACAATATGGTAGTATTAATTCTATTCATAGTATTGTGTTAACATCACTGACATCCATTATTCCTACTTTTTTATCACTTCAATCAGAAATTACATACCCATTTAAGCTATAGCTCCCTCGTCTCACTCCTTTGCCTGCCATGGCTCCTGGTAACCTATAAAATACCTTTTGTCTCTGTGAAGTTTGCTTCTTCTGGATATTTCGTATAAGTAAGATCACACAATATTTTCTATTTTTTTCTTTTGTTGCTTGTGCTATTGGTGTCATATCTAAGTAAGCACTACTAAATCCAGGTTTATGAAGTTTCCATCTTATGTTTTCTTCTTGGAGTTTTATGGTATTAGCTCTTATATTTAGGTTCTTAATCCATTTAAAGTTAATTTTTATGTGTGGTTAGAGATAGAGGTGCAACTTCATTGTATTGTAAGTTGATATCCAGGCTCCCAACACCATTTATTGAAGAGACCATTCTTTCCCCAATTAATGTACTTGGCACCCTTGTCAAAAATCAATTGGCCTTAGATGTGAGGGTTTATTTATCAGATTTCAATTCTGTTTCCTTGGTTTGTGTGGCTACCTTTATCCCAGTACCATACTGTTTTGCTTACTGTGGCTTTATAGTAAGATTTGAAATTGAGAAGCATGAGATCTCCAACTTTGTTCTTCCTTTGCAATATTGATTTGGCTATTTGGGGCCCCTTATAAATCTGAGGCTTGGCTTTTCCATTTCTGCAAATGGAAATGTAATTTTGATAGGTATTGCATTGAATCTATGAAACTTTGGGTAGTATCGACATCTTAATAATATTAAGTCTTTTATCCATGAACAAGGAATGTCTTGCCATTTACTTAGGTCTTTTTTTTTTTTCTTTCATCAGTGTTTTTCAATTTTCAGTGTACAAGCCCTTTACCTCTTGGTTACATTTATTTATAGATATTTTATTCTGCTATGAGCTATTGTGAATGGGATTGTTTTTTAAATCTCCATTTCAGAATATTCTTTGCTGATATATAGAAATGTGAGTGACTTTTGTGTGTTAATCTTCTAGTTTGTAACTTTGCTGAATTTGTTTACCAGTTCTAGTAGTTTTCTTCTGGATTCTTTGAGATTTTCTATATAAAGGATCATGTCATCTGCCAATATTGTTTTACTTTCACTTTTCCAATTTGAATGCTTTTTATTTCTTTTTCTTGTCTAATTGCTCTGGCAAGGACTTCCAGTACAATGTTGAATAGCAATGGTAAAAGCAGGCATCCTCATCTTGTTTCTGGCCTGCAGGGGGAAGGCTTTCAGTCTGTGATCATTGAGTATAATGTTAGCTTTGGGTTTTTCATATACTCCTTTTATCATGTTGAGGAATTTACCTTCTCATCCTTTTTAGTGTTTTTCTTTCATGAAAGGATTGTTGGATTTTGTCAAAAGCCTTTTCTGTATCAATTGATATGGTCATACTTTTTTTTCCTTCATTCTGTTAATGTGATGTATATCATTGATTGATTATCTTATGTTGAACTAGCATTACATTCCTGGGATAGATGCCACTTGGTCATGGTGTATAATTCTTTTAGTATGCTATTGGGTTCATTTGCTAGTATTTTATTGATAATTTTTGCATCCATGTTCATAAGGGAGATTGGTTTCTTTTCTCGTGGTATCTTGGTCTTTGAATTAAGATAATGTTGACTTCATAGAATAAGTTAGGAAGAATTCTATCCTCTTCAACTTTTTGGAAAAGTTTAAGAAAAGTTGGTGTTAATGCTTCTGGAATGTTTGGTAGAATTCACCAGTGAAGTCATCTAGTCCTGGATTTTTCTTTGTTGGGAGGTTTTTGATTATTGATTCAATCTATTTATTATAGGCCTGCTAAGATCTTCTAGTTCTACTTGAGCCAGTTCAGGTAAGCAATGCGTTTCTAGGAGTTTGCCTATTTCATCTAGGTTATCTAATTTGTTGGAGTACGGTTTTTCAGAATATCCTCTTATAATCCTTTTAATTTTTGTAAGATCAGTGGTAATATCTCTCCTTTCATTTTGGGTTTTAGTTACTTTTTTCTCTCTTTTATATACATTTGTCAGTCTGGTTAAAGGTTTGTCAATTTTATTGATCTTTCCAAAGAACCAACTTTTGTTTTCTTTGAGTTTCTTGAATTTTTTTCTATTCTCTATTTCATTTATCTCCACTCTAATCTTTATTATTGCTTTCATTCTACTTAATTCAGGCTTAGTTTGCTCTTATTTTTCTAGTTCTTCAAGTTGTGAAGTTAGTTTGCTGGCTTGAGATCTTACTTCTTTTTAACATAGGCAATCATAGCCATAAATTTCCCTCTAAGCATGGCTTTGCAGCATCCCATAAGCTTTGACATGTTGTGTTTTCGTTTTCAAGATATCTTCCAATATTCCTTTAGATTTGTTCTTTGATCCATTGATTGTTTAAGACATGTGCTGTTTAGTGTCTACATATTTGTGGATTTTCCAGTTTTTCTTTTGTAATTTCTATCTAGCTTCATTCCATTGTGCTTGGAGAAGGTGCTTTGTATAACTTCCATCTTTTAAAACTTATTGAGAATTGTTCTGTGATGTAACATGTGGTCTATCCTGTAGAATGATCAATGTGCCCTTGAGAAAAATGTGTGTTTTGTTACAATTGGTGCAATGTTCTGCATATGTCTATTAGATCTAGTTCATTTCTAGTGTTGTTCGGTTCCTCTCTTTCCTTATTGATCTTCTTTCTATATATCCTATCAATGGTGAAAGTGATGTATTGAAGTCTCTAACTATTATTATAGAAGTGCCTATTTCTTCCTTCAGATTCGTCAATAAATTGCCTTATGTATTTTAGGGCTCTGTGATTCGGTGCACATATGTTTATAATTGTTACATCTTCTTGGGAGTTTGACCTTTTCATGAATATATAGTGTCCTTATTTGGCTTTTAAAACAGTTTTTGTTTTAAAGTCTATTTTATCTGATATTAGTATAGCCACTCCCACTCTCGTTTGGTTACTATTTGTATGAATTTTTTTTTCATCCATTCACTTTCGACCTATTTGTGTCTTTGGGTATAAAGTGAGTCTCTTGTAACTGACATATAGTTGGAGCATGCTTTTAAATCATTTCTTCCAATTTGTGATTTTTGATTGAAGAAATTAATTTGATTGAAGAATGTAAATGCATTCAGTGTAATTACTGATAAGGCAGGAGTTACTTCAGTCAATTTGCTTTTTATATCTTTTATATCTTATATATTTTTGTCCCTCTTTTCTATCAGTGCAGACTTCTTTTACGTATAGTTGATCTTCTGTAATGGAACAGATTGATCCCTTTCTCATTTCTATTTCTGTATATATTTTAAATACTTTCTTTGGGTTACAATGGAGTTTGTATTTAACAACAAATAACCTACTATCCTGAAATGACACAAACTTAATTTCAATAGCATGCTCAGTCTCTACTCATATACCACTCTATTCCCTCTCTTTATGTCATTTTTGTCACACATTACCTCTTTATATTTTATGTGTCCATAATATAGAAAAATGATTATTTCTTATTCAATTGTATTTTAAATCTTACAGGATTTGAAGAGTAAAATTACATACAGAGAATATAATACTACTGGGTTTTGTATTTACCCATGTAGTTATTTTTACCAGAGATCTTTATTTCTTCATTCTGTGCTAAGCTACTATCTATTGAACTTTACTTTCAACCTGAAGTACTCCAGTACTCCCTAGCATTTCTTATAGGACATGTCTCTCAGTGATGACTCTCTCAGTTTTTGTTTGTTATCCATGTTGTCTTACCCTTGCCTTCATTTATATATATATTTATGTGTGTGTGTCTGTGTGTGTATATGTGTATGGATATATATATATATATATATATATATATATATATATATGATTGTTCACATACCATACAACTATCCAAAGATCCAAAGTGTACACTCAGTTGTCCATGGTACCATCATACAGCTGTGTATCCATCATCACAATTAATTTTTTTTCAATTTTTAGAACATTTTCATTACTCCAGAAAAGAAATAAAGACAAAAAAAAGGGAACTCAAATCCTCCCATACCCCTAACCAACCCCCCTCCATTAATCATTCATAGTTTTGTTTAGTATATTTGTGAACTGTTGATGAAAGAATGTTAAAATACTACTAAATGTAGTATATGGTTTGCAATAGGTGTATTTTTTTCCTATAAGCCTCTCTATTATTAACTTCTAGTTATAGTGTTATACATTTGTTCTAGTTCATGAGAGAGATTTCTAATATTTGTACAGTTAATCACAGACATTGTCCACCACAAGAGTTACTGTTTTATACATTCCCATATTTTAACCTCCAACTTTCCTTCTGGTGACATACGTGATGCTGAGCTTACCCTTTCCACCAACTTCACACACCTTTCAGTACTGTTATTCTCACAACATGCTACCATCACCTCTGTCCATTTCCAAACACTGAAGTTCATCCTAGTTGAACATTCTGCTTGTAATAAGAAACTTCTCCCCATTCTTTAGCTTTGTTCTATATCCTGGTAACATATTTCATGTCTCTGAGTTTACATATTATAATTACTTCATATCAGTGAGACCCTGCAATATTTGTCCTTATGTGTCTATCTTATTTCTCTCAATATAGTGCCCTCAGGGTTTCTTCATCAACCCATTTTTTTTAAGATGATTTTGTTCATATGCCATACATGCCATCCTAAGTAAACAATCATTGGTTCTCTGTATAGTCACGTATTTATGTATTCAGCACCATCACCACTATCTATATAAGGACATCTCCATTTTTTCCACAAAGAAGGAGGAAGAGTCAAAGAAGGTGTTCTAGTTTGCTAATGCTGCTGGAATGCAAAACACCAGAGATGGATCGGCTTTTATAAAGGGGATTTATTTGGTTACACAGTTACAGTCTTAAGGCCATAAAGTGTCCAAGGTAACACATCAGCAACTGGGTACCTTCACTGGAGGATGGCCAATGGTGTCTGGAAAACCTCTGTTAGCTGGGAAGACAGGTGGCTGACATCTGCTTTCAAGTTCTGGTTTCAAAATGGCTTTCTCCCAGGACGTTCCTCTCTAGGCTGCAGTTCCTCAAAAATGTCACTCTTGGTTGCACTTGGGGTATTTGTCCTCTCTTAGCTTCTCTGGAGCAAGAGTCTGCTTTCAACAGCCATCTTCAAACTGTCTCTTATCTGCAGCTCCTGTGCTTTCTTCTAAGTGTCCCTCTTGGCTGTAGCTCCTTTTCAAAATGTCACTCTCAGCTGTGCTGAGCTCCTTCTGTTTTTCAGCCCATTTATATGGCTCCATTGATCAAGGCCCACCCTGAATGGGTGGGGCTACACCTCCATGGAAATTATCTCATCAGAGTTATCACCCACAGTTGTGTGGGTCACATACCATGGAAACACTCAAAGAATTACAATTTAATCAACACCAATAGGTCTGCCCACACAAGATTACATCAAAGATAATGGCATTTGGGGGGCATAATAGATTCGAACTGGCACAGAAGGCAGAGAGATAAAAGAAAAAGAAAAAGAAAAGAGAGAGAGAGAAAGAGGGAGAGAGAAAGCAACAAAAGGAAAGATAGCATTAACCAAAAGCAGAATAAAGAGTCAGACAACATCACCAATGATGCCTGGAGTCCCATACCCTTCCCCTTCTCTCACCCCCCATATGCATTTAGCTTTGGTATATTGCCTTTATTATATTAAAGGAAGCATAATACAATGTTTCTGTTAATTATAGTCTCTAGTTTGCTTTGATTGTATTTTCCCTCCAATCCCACTGTATTTTTAACACATTGCAATGTTAGCATTCATTTGTTCTACCTCATGTAAAAATATATTTGTACCTTTTATTAAAATCATTGAGCACCCTAGGTTTCCCTGAGTTATACAGTCCCAGTCTTTATCTTCTATCTTTTGTTCTGGTGTCCCACATGGCCCTAACCTTTCTCTTTCAACCATACTCACAGTCATCTTTGTTCAGTGTACTTACACTGCTGTGCTACTATCTCCCCAAATTGTGTTCCAAACCTCTTACAACTGTGTGGCAACCCATGGCCTGAGCAAAACAGGCCTGCAGATCTTTGGTGCACAGCAGTCTGCATGACCTAGGCAGCTAAATGTTTAACTTACTGTCTTTCTAAGCCAGTAAAGAAAAAAAGAGCAAATTGACCTTAAAGTGTAACTTTATGCAAACAGGCAGGAAGTGAGAGGCTCTTAGTCTCACAAAAAGAGCAAACTGTAATTGTCCAAGTGTTATTCTAGTCCTGCCTGCACCACCCCCCAGGTCAGAATGACCTATTCCTGCATCTGTGCTCCCCCCACCCTTAGACAGGCCTTTGTCTTAAACCCGTATAAAAGGTTTTCTGCCCTTTTTGCATTGCTCGGTTGTCTTCCCTGCGAATGTGATGCCTGCCCAGCCTGAGAGAGCCGTCATGATCTCTCCACGACTTCTCACCCTGTAAGTAAGCCTTGAATAAAAGTTCATGCATCAGGGGGCAGGGCAAGATGGTGGACTGGTGAGCTGTATGTTTTAGTTACTCCTCCAGGGAAGTAGGTAGAAAGCCAGGAA
Organism: Choloepus didactylus; assembly: GCF_015220235.1. Taxonomy (NCBI): domain Eukaryota; kingdom Metazoa; phylum Chordata; class Mammalia; order Pilosa; family Megalonychidae; genus Choloepus; species Choloepus didactylus. Next base: position 45,768,762 of record NC_051309.1, read on the forward strand.
CTGCGTGGACTGGACACTGCAGAGCAATCTGACTTTGGGCATACTTCATACAACACTCATGAAAACATGGAACTGCTGAGATCAATGAAATCTATAAGTTTTTGTGGCCAGGGGACCCAGCCCCTCTCTGCCAGGCTCAGTCCCATGGGAGGAGGGGCCATCAGCTCCGGGAAGGAGAAGGGAGAACTGCAGTGGCAGCTCTTATCGGAAACTCATTCTACTGATCCAAACTCCAATCATAGATAGACTGAGACCAGACACCAGAGAATCTGAGAGCAGCCAGCCCAGCAGAGAGGAGATAGGCATAGTAAAAAAGAGCAAGACAAACTCAAAAATAAAAGCGGAGGCTTTTTGGAGTTCTGGAGAACATAGAAAGCGGAAGGGCAGAGCTCAGGCCCTGAGGCTCATTTGCAAATCCCAAAGAAAAACTGATCTCTCTGCCCCCTGGATCTTTCCTTAATAGCCCTAATTGCTTTGTCTCTTAGCATTTCAATAACCCATTAGATCTGCCAGGAGGCCCCCCCCTTTTTTTTTTCCTAAAACAATTTCTCTAAGAAGGCCAATACAGAAAGCCTCAAAGACTTGCAATTTGGGCAGGTCAAGATAAGAGCAGAACTAAGAGAGCTCTGAGACAAAAGGCAGTAATCCAGTGGCTGAGAAAATTCACTAAACACCACAACTTCCCAAGAAAAGGGGGGCGTCATCTCACAGCCATCATCCTGGAGGACAGGAAACACTCCTGCCCATTGCTGGCCCCACAGCCCAGAGCTGCCCCAGATAACCCAGTGTGATGGAAGTGCTTCCAATAACATGCATACACCACAAAATTGGGCGTGGACATTAGCCTTCCCTGCACCCTCAGCTGGTTGTCTCAGAGTTGGGAAGGTGGAGCAGTGGGAATTAACAAGCCCCATTCAGACATCATTTCAGCAGACAGGGAGCCTCCCTACACAGACCGGCAGCTCAGAACTGCCCTGGGGGGATGGCACTCACCTGTGACATAGCACAGTCATCCCTCAACAGAGGACCAGGGGGTGCAAGGCCTGGAAGAGGGACCCACTTGCAAGTCTCAGGGGTGACACGCCAATACCAAGGACTTGTGGGTCGGTGGCAGAGACAAACTGTGGCAGGGCTGAACTGAAGGATTAGACTATTGCAGCAGCTTTAAAACTCCAGGAACACCAGGGAGATTTGATTGTTAGAGCCACCCCCCCTCCCTGACAGCCCAGACACACGTGCCTTATACAGGGCTGGCAACACCAACTACACACACAAGCTTGGTACAGCAACTGGACCCCACAAGACTTACTCCCTCACTCACCACAGAGGCAAAACAGGGGAGAACTGGCTTGAGGGGAACAGGTGGCTCGTGGATGCCACCTGCTGGTTAGTCAGAGAAAGTGTAGTCCACGAAGCTGTAGATCTGACAAATTAGAGAAAAGAATTTCAATTGGTCTACAAATCCTAAAAAAAACCTATCAAGTTAAGCAAATGCCAAGAGGCCAAAAACAACAAAAAAATTTAAAGCATACGAAAAAACCAGACTATATGGATAACCCAAGCCCAAGCCCAAATCAAAAGATCAGTAGAGACCCAGTACCCAGAGCAACTAATCAAAGAATTAAAGGTGAACGATGAGACCATGGCACGGGATATAAAGGACATCAAGAAGACCCTAGAAGAGCATAAACAAGACATTGCAAGACTAAATAAAAAAATAGATGACCTTATGGAAATTAAAGAAACTGTTGACCAAATTAAAAAGTTTCTGGATACTCATAGTACAAGACTAGAGGAAGTTGAACAATGAATCAGTGACCTGGAAGATGACAGAACAGAAAATGAAAGCACGAAAGAAATAATGGGGAAAAAAATAAAAAAAATCGAAATGGACCTCAGGGATATGATAGATAATATAAAATGTCCAAATATAAGACTCATTGGTGTTCCAGAAGGAGAAGAAAAGGGTAAAGGTCTAGGAAGAGTATTCAAAGAAATTGTTGGGGAAAACTTCCCAAATCTTCTAAACAGCATAAATACACAACTCATGAATGCCCAGCGAACTCCAAATAGAATAAATCCAAATAAACCCACTATGAGACAGATTCTGATCACACTGTCAAACACGGAAGACAAGGAGCAAGTTCTGAAAGCAGCAAGAGAAAAGCAATTCACCACATACAAAGGAACCAGCATAAGACTAGTGACTACCTAGCAGCCGCTATGGAGGCAAGAAGGCAGTGGCATGACATATTTAAAATTCTGAGTGAGAAAAATTTCCAACCAAGAATACTTTATCCAGCAAAGCTCTCCTTCAAATCTGAGGGAGAGCTTAAATTTTTCACAGACAAACAAATGCTGAGAGAATTTGCTAACAAGAGACCTGCCCTACTGGAGATACTAAAGGGAGCCCTACAGACAGAGAAACAAAGAAAGGGGAGAGAGACATGGAGAAAGGTTCAGTACTAAAGAGATTCAGTATGGGTACATTAAAGGATATTAATAGAGAGAGGGAAAAATGCATACGACAAACATAAACCAAAGGATAAGATGGCTGATTAAAGAAATGCCTTCATGGTTATAATGTTGAATGTAAATGGATTAAACTCACCAATTAAATGATATAGATTCACAGAATGGATAAAAAAAAATGAACCATCAATATGTTGCATACAAGAGACTCATTTTAGACACAGGGACACAAAGAAATTGAAAGTGAAAGGATGGAAAAAATATTTCATGCAAGCTACAGCCAAAAGAAAGCATGTGTAGCAATATTAATCTCAGATAAAATAGACTTTAAATGCAAGGATGTTTTGAGAGACAAAGGAGGTCACTACATACTAATAAAAGGGGCAATTCAAGAAGAAGAAATAACAATCATAAATGTTTATGCACCCAATCAGGGTGCCACAAAATACATGAGAGAAACACTGGCAAAACTAAAGGGAGCATTTGATGTTTCCACAATAATTGTGGGAGACTTCAACACATCACTCTCTCCTATAGATAGATCAACCAGACAGAAGACCAATAAGGAAATTGAAAACCTAAACAATCTGATAAATGAATTGGATTTAACAGACATATATAGAACATTACATTCCAAATCACCAGGATACACATTCTTCTCTAGTGCTCACAGAACTTTCTCCAGAATAGATCATATGCTGGGACATAAAACAAGGCTCAATAAATTTAAAAAGATTGAAATTATTCAAAGCACATTCTCTGACCACAATGGAATACAATTAGAAGTCAATAACCATCAGAGACTTAGAAAATTCACAAATACCTGGAGGTTAAACAACACACTCCTGAACAATCAGTGGGCTAAAGAAGAAATAGCAAGAGAAATTGCTAAATATATAGAGACGAATGAAAATGAGAACACAACATACCAAAACCTACGGGATGCAGCAAAAGCAGTACTGAGGGGGAAATTTATAGCACTAAACGCATATATTAAAAAGGAAGAAAGAGCCAAAATCAAAGAACTAATGGATCAACTGAAGAAGCTAGAAAATGAACAGAAAACCAATCCTAAACCAAGTAGAAGAAAAGAAATAACAAGGATTAAAGCAGAAATAAATGACATAGAGAACAAAAAAAAACAATAGAGAGGATAAATATCACCAAAAGTTGGTTCTTTGAGAAGATCAACAAGATTGACAAGCCCCTAGCTAGACTGACAAAATCAAAAAGAGACAAGACCCATATAAACAAAATAATGAATGAGAAAGGTGACATTACTGCAGATCCTGAGGAAATTAAAAAAATTATAAGAGGATACTATGAACAACTGTATGGCAACAAACTGTATAATGTAGAGGAAATGGACAATTTCCTGGAAACATATGAACAACCTAGACTGACCAGAGAATAAACAGAAGACCTCAACCAACCAATCACAATCAAAGAGATCCAATCAGTCATCAAAAAGCTTCCCACAAATAAATGCCCGGGGCCAGATGGCTTCACAGGGGAATTCTACCAAACTATCCAAAAAGAATTGACACGAATCTTACTTAAACTCTGTCAAAACATTGAAGAAAATGGAACACTACCTAACTCATTTTATGAAGCTAACATCAATCTAATACCAAAACCAGGCAAAGATGCTACAAAAAAGGAAAACTACCAGCCAATCTCCCTAATGAATATAGATGCGAAAATCCCCAACCAAATACTTGCAAATCAAATCCAAAGACATATTAAAAAAATCATACACCATGGCCAAGTGGGGTTCATTCCAGGCATGCAAGGATGGTTCAACATAAGAAAATCAATCAATGTATTACAACACATTAACAAATCAAAAGGGAAAAATCAAATGATCATCTCAATAGATGCTGAAAAAGCATTCAACAAAATCCAACATCCCTTTTTGATAAAAACATTTCAAAAGGTAGGAATTGAAGGAAACTTCCTCAATATTATAAAGAGCATATATGGAAAACCTACAGCCAGCATAGTACTCAATGGTGAGAGACTGAAAGCCTTCCCTCTAAGATCAGGAACAAGACAAGGATGCCCGCTGTCACCACTGTTATTCAACATTGTGCTGGAAGTGCTAGCCAGGGCAATCCGGCAAGACAAAGAAATAAAAGGCATCCAAATTGGAAAGGAAGAAGTAAAACTGTCATTGTTTGCAGATGTTATGATCTTATATCTGGAAAACCCCAAGAAATCGACGATACAGCTACTAGAGCTAATAAACAAATTTAGCAAAGTAGCGGGATACAAGATTAATGCACATAAGTCAGTAATGTTTCTATATGCTAGAAATGAACAAATGAAGAGACACTCAGGAAAAAGATACCATTTTTAATAGCAACTAAAAAAATCAAGTACCTAGGAATAAACTTAACCAAAGATGTAAAAGACCTATACAAAGAAAACTACATAACTCTATTAAGAGAAATAGAAGGGGACCTTAAAAGATGGAAAAATATTCCATGTTCATGGATAGGAAGGCTAAATGTCATTAAGATGTCAATTCTACCCAAACTCATCTACAGATTCAATGCAATCCCAATCAAAATTCCAACAACCTACTTTGCAGACTTGGAAAAGCTAGTTATCAAATTTATTTGGAAAGGGAAGATGCCTCAAATTGCTAAAGACACTCTAAAAAAGAAAAATGAAGTGGGAGGACTTACACTCCCTGATTTTGAAGCTTATTATAAAGCCACAGTTGTCAAAACAGCATGGTACTGGCACAAAGATAGACATATAGATTAATGGAATCGAATTGAGAATTCAGAGATAGACCCCCAGATCTATGGCCGACTGATCCAAAGTCACTGAACTGGGTCATAATGGTCTTTTCAACAAATGGGGCTGGGAGAGTTGGATATCCATATCCAAAAGAACGAAAGAGGACCACTACCTCACACCCTACACAAAAATTAACTCAAAATGGACCAAAGATCTCAATATAAAAGAAAGTACTATAAAACTCCTAGAAGATAATGTAGGAAAACATCTTCAAGACCTTGTATTAGGTGGCCAATTCCTAGACTTTACACCCAAAGCACAAGCAACAAAAGGAAAAATAGATAAATGGGAACTCCTCAAGCTTAGAAGTTTCTGTACCTCAAAGGAATTTCTCAAAAAGGTAAAGAGGCAGCCAACTCAATGGGAAAAAATTTTCAGAAACCATGTATCTGACAAAAGACTGATACCTTGCATATATAAAAAATCCTACAACTCAATGACAAGAGTACAGACAGCCCAATTATAAAATGGGCAAAAGATATGAAAAGACAGTTCTCTGAAGAGGAAATACAAATGGCCAAGAAACACATGAAAAAATGTTCAGCTTCACTAGCTATTAGAGTGATGCAAATTAAGACCACAATGAGAGACCATCTCACACCGATTAGAATGGCTGCCATTAAACAAACAGGGAACTACAAATGCTGGAGGGGATGTGGAGAAATTGAAACTCTTATTCATTGTTGGTGGGACTGTATAATGAATGGTTCAGCCACTCTGGAAGTCAGTCTGGCAGTTCCTTAGAAAACTAGATATAGAGACACCCTTCGATCCAGCAATTGCACTTCTCGGTATATACCCAGAAGATCGGAAAGCAGTGACACAAACAGATATCTGCATACCAATGTTCATAGCAGCATTATTCACAATTGCCAAGACATGGAAACAACCCAAATGTCCTTCAACAGATGAATGGATAAATAAAATGTGGTATATACACACAATGGAATACTACATGGCAGTAAGAAGGAACAATGTTGTGAAACATATGACAACATGGATGAAACTTGAAGACATAATGCTGAGCAAAATAAGCCAGGCACAAAAAGAGAAATATTATATGCTACCACTAATGTGAACTTTGAAAAATGTAAAACAAATGGTTTATAATGTAGAATGTAGCGATAGAGAGCAATTAAGGAAGGGGGAACAATAATCCAAGAAGAACAGATAAGCTATCATGAGTAAATTTAACATTCTGGGAATGCCCAGGAATGACTATGGTCTGTTAATTTCTGATGGGTATAGTAGGAACAAGTTCACAGAAATGTTGCTATATTAGGTTACTTTCTTGGGGTAGAGGAGGAACAAGTTGGAAGTAAATCTTAGGTTAGTTGTCTTTTTCTTACTCCCTTGTTATGGTCTCTTTGAAATGCTCTTTTATTGTAAGTTTTTTTTAAATTTTTTTTAATTTTTTTAGTTTTCATACAGTTGATTTAGGGGAAAAAAAGTTTAAAAAAAAACAAGGAAACAAATATGCAGAGCCCCCTTGAGGTGCTGGTGGAGAATGCAGGGGTATTGGCCTGCCCTAACTTGATGGTTGCTAACATGCCCACAGGCACAGGGGACTGGTGGTTTGATGGATTGAGCCCTCTACCACGGGATTTGCCCTTGGGAAGACTGCTGCTGCAAAGGAGAGGCTAGGCCTCCCTATAATTGTGCCTAAGAGCCTTCTCCCGAATGCCTCTTTGTTGCTCAGATGTGGCCCTCTCTCTCTAGGTAAGCCAACTTGGCAGGTGAAATCACTGCCCTCCCCCCTACATGGGATCAGACACCCTGGGTAGTGAATCTCGCTGGCAATGTGGAATATGACTCCCAGGGAGGAATGTAGACCCGGCATCGTGAGATAGAGAACATCTTCTTGACCAAAGGTGGGATATGAAAGGAAGTGAAATAAGCTTCATTGGCAGAGAGATTCCAAAAGGAGCTGAGAGCTCACTCTGGTGGGCACTCTTATGCACAATTTAGAGAACCCTTTTTAGGTTCTAAAGAATTGGGGTAGCTGGTGGTGGATACCTGAAACTATCAAACTACAACCCAGAACCCATTAAACTTGAAGACAATTGTATAAAAATGTGGCTTATGAGGGGGGACAGTGGGCCATGGGGATCACACTCCCCTTTGTCTAGTTTGTGGATGGATGATTGGAAAGGTAGGGGAAGGAAACAAATAAACAAACAGACAGACAAGGGTGCCCAGTATTCTTTTTTACTTTAGTTGCTCTTTTTCACTTTAATTATTATTCTGGTTATTTTTGTGTGTGTGGTAATGAGGGTGTTGGGGATTGACTTTGGTGATGAATGTACAACTATGTAATGGTACTGTGAACAATTGAATGTACGATTTGTTTTGTATGACTGCATGGTATGTGAATATATCTCAATAAAATGAATATTAGGGAAAAAAGTTCATGTATCAGAAAATACTCATTGTCTGCTTTGGCCTCTGGACTGGCATGGCCCCCTTGGGCTGCGACACTCTTGTCTTTTCCTTTCTGTCTCCAGTGCTTCCTTTAGTGTTTCCTGTAGAGCAGGTGTCTTGTTCACAAACTCTGTCATTGTCTGTTTGTCAGAGAATATTTTAAGCTCTCCCTCATATTTTAAGGACAGTTTTGCCAGAAATAGGATCCTTGGTTGGTGGTTTTTCTGTTTCAGTATCTTAAATGTATCACCCCACTTCCTTCTTGCCATGCCTAGAGAACAGAAAACTACAACCTACACTAAGAAAAATGAAGATATGGCCCAAAGGAACAAACTTACACTTCAACTAAGATACAGGAATTTTAACAACTAATAGTAAATCAGTTCAAAAAGTTTAGGTTTCTATTGAGAAATTCACGCATAGTCTTGTCAAGCTTTCTTTGTATGTGATGGATTGCTTTTCTCTTACTGCTTTTAGGATTCTCTCTTTATCTTTGATGTTTGATAATCTGATTATTAAATGTCTTAGCATAGGCCTATTCAGATCTATTCTGTTTGGGGTATGCTGTGCTTCTTGGGTCTGTAATTTTATGTCTTTCATAAGAGATGGGAAATTTTCATTGATTATTTCCTCTATTATTGCTTCTGACCCTTTTCCCTTCTCTTCTCCTTCTGGGACTCCCATGACATGTACATTCCTGCTTTTCATTTTGTCCTTAAGTTCCCAGAGAAGTTGCTCATATTTTCCCACTCTTTTCTCTATCTGTTCTTTTGTGTGTGGGCTTTCAGGTGTCTTGTCCTCCAGTTCCTGAGTGTTTTCTTCACTTCTTGAGATCTGCTGTTGTATGTTTCCATTGTGTCTTTCATCTCTTGTGTTGTGCCCTTCATTTCCATAGATTCTGCCAGTTAGTTTTTCGAACTTTCAATTTCTACATTATGCATGCCCAGCATTTTCATTATATGGTTCATCTCTTTTGGCATATTTTCCCTAAGTGTTTTGAACTGATTTAGCATTAGTTGTGTAAATTCCTGTATCTCAGTTGAAGTGTAAGTTTGTTCCTTTGACTGGGCCATAACTTCATTTTTCTTAGTGTAGGTTGTAGTTTTCTGTTGTCTAGGCATGGTTTCCTTGGTTACCACATTCAGGTTTTCTCAGTCCAAAACTGGCTCAGGTCCCAGAAGGAGGAAATATTTAGTATCCAGTTTCCCTGAGGGTGTGTCTTAGAAAATTGGTGCAACCTGTGAGGCCTCAAGTCACTTTGCTTTTCTGTCTAGCAGGTGGTGCCTGTCAGCCTGTAGCTCCAGACTGGTGTAAGGAGATGTGGCCTGTGGCTGTTTTCCCCCAGCTCTGGGGTCTGGTTCTGAATGGAAGGGGGGTAGTAGAGCTGGGCCCCACTTCTTCCCTCTTAGGGAAGATAGAACCCCTAGGGTGAGGTAATTAGCATTTGAATTGTCTCTCTGCTAACTTCACCCTTGTCTGGGTCAGAGCACTGGGAACTGAGAATGGCTGAGGCTTTCTCCACTGAGCTGAAATAGGGACAGAAAGCCCTCTTCAGGGCCAGTCCATGGCCACCTTCTGGTTCTCCAAGGTCAGTCATCACCCTAAGCCTGTGTCTGCTTATTAGGGATTTGTAGCTTGTATTGAGCAGTCCACGTTTGTTAATTAAAGCCCCAATTAGAGCTCAGCTGAGCTGTATTCACTTGCTTGGAGAGAGCTGCTCTCTAGCACCATGAGGCTTTGCAGCTCAGGCTGTGGGGGGAGGGGACTTCTGACTTGGATCTGCAGTTTTTACTTACAGATTTTATGCTGCTATCTTGGGCATTACTCCCAATTCAGGTTGGTGTATGATGAGTGGATGGTCACGTTTGTCCCCCCATAGTTATTCCAGGCTATTTACTAGTTGTTCCTGGTTGTTTGTTAGTTGTTCCAGAGGGACTAACTAGCTTTCACTCCTCTGTATGCTGCCATCTTAGAGCCCTCACCTTCATTGTTGAAGAATGGTTTTGCCAGATATAGAATTCATGGCTGGCCGTTTTTCTCTTTCAGCACTTTAAATATGTTGTGCTACTGACTTTCATCTCCATGGTTTCTGATGAGAAATTAGTACCTAATCTTATTGAGGATCCCACAATAGGTGATAAGGCTTAAAGACAAAAGTCATTCAAGCAAACATTATATCCTGCTACTCAAAGTGTCCTTAGACAACCACATCAGCATCACCTGGCAATTTGCTAGAAATACAGTGTCAGGATCCACCCCAGACTTGCTGAATCAGAATCTACATTTTAGCAAGATCTCATGTGAATCTTGTGCGCTGCACTAAAGCTGTGGTTCTCAAACTTCAGCAGGCCTAAAACTCATATGAGAAGCTTGTTAAAAGTGAAAGTTCCTAGATCTTTACACAAAATGCTAATTCAGTAGGTCTAGGGTGAAGTCTGGGTATTTTCATTTTTAACAAACAATCTAGTGGATTCTGATAGAGGCAATTAAGGACCACACTTAGAAGAACACTCTCTGTTTTGGATTCCTGGCTGCTGAAACACCTACCTTACAATGGGCTGGATTAAATAATGGGAATCTATTGGCTCACCATTTTGAGGCTACAAGAAGTCCAAAATAGAGGCATCATCAAGGCAATGCTTTTCTCCCCAAAGACTTTGGCATTCTGGGGCTGGCTGTTGGCAGTCCTTAGTCTTTGGCTTTTCTATCACATGGCAGGGCACATGTTGACATCTTCTCCTTTCTCTTCTGGGTTCCATTGATGTTCAGCTTCTGGCCACTCCTCATGGCTTCTCTCTTCCCTGTCCAAGTTCTTTTGCTTATAAGAACTTCAGCCATCTTGGATTAAGGCCTAACTGTGGTGGTTTGAAGCTGTATGTACCCCCAGAAAAACATCTTCTTAAATGTAATCCATTCCTATGGGTGTGAGCCCACTGTAAGTAGGACTTCTCGATGAGGTTACTTCAGTTAAGTTGTGACCCACCTCAATTGGGATGGGTCTTAATGCTAATATTGGAGTCCTTTGTAAGCAGAATAGAAGGATAGCAGAGAAAGCCAAAGGAGCAGCCAAAAGCTGAAACTCAGTGGAACCTGGAAGAGAATGAAGAGGTAAGGAGAGGCCACCATGTACTGTGTGCATTACCATGTGACAGAGGAGCCAAGGACCAAGGATCACCAGCAGCCAGACCCAGAATGCCACAGTCTCTGGGGAGAAACCATCGCCTTGATGATGCCTTGATTTGGACATTTTTCTGGAAGATAATAAATTCCCATTGTTTACCCCAACCCATTTCATGGTATTTGCTTGATTAGCAAAGGAAAATAAAACACCACTCTTGTTCACTTTGGGCATACCTTAACTAATAACATCTTCAGGGGTCCTATTTATAAATCAGGCCACACCCACAGGACTTGGGCATGCTTTAGGTGGGGGCATGTTCCATCTCATACACTGTCCTAAGATGTAAATAATGGAAATCAAAACTTTTGGAGCAGCTGGTCTGCACAAGTATGAGAAACTCTGAATGCCTTAAAATGTCAAATTGGGCTATAAAAGGAAAGACCCAATGAAGCTTTAGGCATAAGTAGGTGGGGCTCTGGTCCTGGATGCCCTCCTTCAGGGCAAAAGGATCTTTGACTAGATCCATGTTACTAGATTCCTCTGCTTGGTGTCTACCTAGTCTTCCACCTAGCTAATGACTCCCCTGGGAGATCAATTATTTTTCAGCCCACAACATTTAGTGAGAGTTGAATATTACACAAGTGTGCATGAAAGAAGGAATCCCCAAAGTATATCTTAATATATGATCTAACCAATCTACTACAGGAAAAAAAAAATATTTTTAATTGTCAAAAGAAATATCCAAGGATAAAAGCTTAATTCAGCAGTGATCCTTGAAATCTGAGCATTTTAAGTAAAAAAAAAAATAAAAGAAACTATGAAATGGCATCCCCTCCAACCTTAACACATTTAGCCTGTCAGCCAGGCTAAGGTGCGTGGAATGTTCAATAGGAAGGGGCATTTGAGATGTCTTAACTCTTTAGCTTACTGCAAATCTATCAAATGATTTTGGGATTGTGTGGTGGACTGGGATCCCCCAAGGAAAATCTAATCATCTCAAACTATATTGTGTCAGCTGAGTAAAAACAAAGAAAAAAATCATCTATTTATTGAGAAAAATCAGTCAAATTGAATTTTTGTATTACATAAATTAAACAACTAATTCACTCATGAAACATTTCCCTACTCTCCTAATTGTGCAGGAGTCATAGCGGGTTGGCAACCCAGGGAATGGAGTTGATGACAATATAGTGCTAAGAATAGAAATTCAGCAGATTGGACTGTTTGGGCTTAGACAAGATACTTATATTCTCAGCTTCCTTTTAGGGTTGATGTGATGATTTAAGAACATAGCACATGCAAACACACAGTACCCAACAAAAAGTAGGAACTTACAAATTATTCAGAAGGATCTTCCATACCAGAGTATAATATAAAATTAACCACCATGTTATTTTTTTTCACTTGTAGAAACAACTTGCGTGAAAATAAGTTAATATTTCATTTACAAAAAGTGATTGCAAAGTTATGTTTAATGAAACAAAAAAAAAAGGCCAGGTTAATTTATTATCACCATTATATGAAGTTCTCCAAAAAGAGTAATTTTTGTGTGAATAATTTATTTTTCCTTCTTAAAATGCAGCCTCTGAGGACAAGCTATACCATCAAAATGTTAGGATATTTTCATTCAACTAAGTTTTTGTAAGGTGAAAATGAATGAAGGCCAGGAAGCTGATAGCTTTCACACTTTGAGGTATTTAGTTAGAATTTTCTTTGGGAAATAAAAATAGTGTTATATAGAAATCAGTTGTATCTAACCTCATACATACAGCTATAAATGACTTGCAAATCCTACACTCTGAGTGACTGTGACAAATCCCACAGAAGGAAATATTACAGTAAAACATGGCTATCCTAGAAAGTTTGGGAATGAGTTGTCCAGTATAGCTAAATGTTCTAGAAAACTGATTTAAAATAGCAAAACATTGAACATTATGACTATTTGGATCAAAGCATTTTCTAATTGTATCATGTACTTATTTTGTATTAAACAGGTTATATATGAATTATGAAGCAATTTTTTCTTAATGGCTCATGATATGTAACTTTTTGGCCTAGATGCTAAGAAATCAGGTCCAGATCTTGGTATTTGAATTATTCCCTTCACTTGGTTTCCCTTTTCTTCTTATGGATTTTCCAAAAGCACAAGATATAATGATTCCAGTGACATTGTCCTGGCAGGAGTACTATCCAGAAGAGCAAAGATGGAGGTTTTAACATACCAATTTTGTACCATATTCTCCTCTTGTCATTTCTGCAAGGTCCTCCATGATCTGGCCTCTGTCTTCTGATGTACAACCAAGAAAGGAACTCAGGGATTGATGAGGAGGCATAAAGAACCAGGGTCATTGTCTTCAACAGTTTCTTTGGGTCAGTTGAATGGATTTTGCGCATCTGGAGAGACGTCACTTAAACTGCTCCAGTCTACATACTCATTGTTAAGTGCAGATGTGTGAAACCATTTATCATATGTTAGCAGGTAGAGAGTGGGGTGGCAAAGTCAATAAGTTCGACTGGCCTTGGCTGCTGCCATCCCATATTGACTTGCATCACAAATGGGCATGGGGGAGAGAGGAGATTAAAATCTTCTCTAAATAAAAAAGAAGATCTAGGGCAAGAATTGGCAAACGCTACCTTGTGGGCCAAATCTACCCTGCCACCTGTTTTGTATAGTTCAGAAGTTAAGAATGGTTTTTCCATCTTTTAAGTGGTTGGAAAAAAATCTAAAGAAGAATAATAGTCTGTGACAGGTGAAAATTATAAGAAATTCAAATTCCAGTGCCCATAAATAAAGGCTCATTGATAGAATGAGCCATGTCCATTCGTTTATGTATCATCTGCGGCTGCTTTTGTGCTACAACATCAGAGTTGAGTAGTCTGACAGAGACCATATGGCCTGCAAAACCTTAAATATTGATTTGGCTTTTTTAAATAAAAAATTTGCTGACCACTGGTCTAGGAGAATAACTTTTCTTTGTCTTCTGCCTAAGGATTTCTTTTTCTGGGCTGGGAAGTAGGGCCACTTCCATGCTTATAAAGGCGTACCCACTCATAAAAAATGGTGAGGAACTGTCCTGGAATCTCACAGCGGATATACCAAGTATGCATGTGCATGTGTGTGTCTGCGTGTTCAGGCACTGAGTATTTAAAATAGGCTTAGGAGACCACCATGTGTGATGGTAATTATGGACATGAATTACTTTTGTAACAGGATAATGCTTATTAAATTATGTTGATAATTTTTTAGTGTTTTTTGATTTTTTTATCTTCCCCTTAGTCAACCAAGGGCATCTGTCCATTTACCTCAGAGTGTTCAGAATGTGTTAAAACAGGAAAGAAAAAGAAAGGGTCAGTGCCCAGGATTTGATTACCACCAAGGGATATTTTTTAAGGCCACAGAGTGAAGGTCTTAAGAACCTTGAGAAGTTTCTAAATTCCTTACACTCCCCTTTACTTACTAAGACCTATGACAGTGTGACTTTGGGTTTATGATAAGTCATACATTAAAAAAAACCAACATTTTAAATGAGGTAAGAGAAGTCCCTGGTCCATGGGAAGAAAGAAAAGCCAGACCCATCCAACCCCAGTGGAGTGTGGGTAGCAAAGGGTACAAATGTAAAGGAGCAATTGATGAGAAAAGTGTGTTTCAGATACTCCTTTCCAAGCCCAAATCCCACAATGGAGCAAAGAAATGAGAGGGTATTAGAAAATTCAGCATAAAGTCAGAAGCAGAGCAGGGTTTGCCCCTTTTTCTTTATGGGACTCTTGGAAGAGGCTGCCATGACATGTGTCCCTGCTGCAAAGTGGGGACACCACCTAAAATGACAGTGTGCAGTGGACAGGCAGAGAGAGAAGGTGCGTTAGCACTCTAGAGTCTCTTTGGCACCGTGCATTGTGGAAGGATCCAGAAATTCCCTCACGCTCTATGGGGATACGTGGAAGATAGTTGATAATGCTGGCTGGCAAGGTTACTGTGTTGAGGATGATGTGACCCTGTATTCAATGGCCAGGGAGTCAGTGCTCATCACAAGCAGGAGTCAGAGGAAGGTGGAGGTATCTACGTCACAGTGAGAGCCAACGAGAGGCCAGCTAAGAAGTCAGGGGTCATGGGCTCTTTCCAAGCCTAGGGAACAAGCCACATGTTTGGCAACCACAGTAGATCCATCCCAGAAACCAGAACAGACCAAACCCTCTGCAGCAGATAACAATGAGGATTTGAAGAGCAGTATGTGCATCCCAGACTCTCTCCTGCCCTCATAAGAGGAGGTTCTGCTTCTTGCCTGCACCCCATACATCCGGGGGAGGACCAGGAGAACAAACAGCCTTGATAAACAGATGAACTTTGAACTAACTGAATAAACACCTCAAAGGAAGAAGTGTTAAATGAGAAGAGTCTGACACACCTTTAATTAACAATTATAATTCTGTATGTCCTCCCACATGCAGGTACTAGCAAGAGGAGAGCTAAAATATCAGTTATGGAAAATAGGCAGCTACATTTTTGTAGAATTTATAAATAGTAATGTGCTAAATTTTTTTGACTCTTCTACTCTATTTAATGTTGTAATGCAGTGCTTAGACAAAAGCAGTGACTTTCAAATGTTTTGATCATGACTCTCAGTATAAATGAAATTTTATATCACTACCCAGAACATACATACTTACACATATACCTGAAGTAAAATGTCATCAAACTTACCTTTACTATGTGTAGTGCACTATTTTCTATCCTATTGTTTTTTTTAAAAGAATAAAATCTTTTAAAAACTGCTACTCATGCCCACTAAATTGATTTCATGACCCACACAATGTGTTGTTACCTACAGCTTGAAATACATGGCCCTAAGGACCTAATGAGGTGAATTGAACATTTTTCCCTTCATGATGCAGTTCCACATTCTGTGCTTTCATTATCATTCTGTTTTGACAGTAAGTATCCCCAAGTGCTGGCAGCAGTCATTTATTAAAGTTGTCTCCATAATATTTATTGTAGCAGTTAAGATGCCTTCAGTTATATGTGATCAAATTCCCACTTAAATTGGCTTACACCAAAGGGAATGTATTGCCTCATGCAACAGGAAAGACCAGGATAGCGCTAGTTTCAAGCACAGTTGGATCCAGGTACTCAGCTTTTTTAGGTCTCTCCCTTTTGCTCCTTCCTTTTTCCCTGTGAATTGGTCTTGTTCTCAAGAAAGCCTACTCTACAATGCAGGGATGGTGCTTTTGACTGCCTCAAACAAACATCCTCGTGTTCAGAGTCTAAAGGGAAGAGAAGGGTTCTCTCTTTCTCAGGCACATGCACACGCACACACACAGAGTCCACACTTCAAATCTCATGGAGGGATTCTGGCCATGAGTTATATGCACACCTGTGAACCAATCCCAAAGTCCAGAGAAATAAGGAACTCGGATTGGTTTACTAAAATATCAGGTCCAACAGGAGTGCTATGATTGACAGTTCTACCAGGCCTACAGGAATTGGAGGAGGGGAAGGTGGGGAGGGGAGTACCCCAAGGAAAAGTGGGGCACTATTACTAGAATAAGGAGGAGAAGTTCTGCTCAGGCCAAGATAAAAAAACAATTCAGAGATCGGGGGAGGGGGTGGGAAGTAAGGAAGAAGGAAGGAAGTTTGGTCAGTCCTGAGTTAGGATATAAATCATTCACTTATCAATAAAGCTAACTTTAGTACTTGTGCTGGTTTGAATCTGTTATGTAACCCATAAAAGACTATGTTCTTTTAATCCACTCTTGTTGGGGCAGACCTATTGTGGGTGGGACCCTTTGATTAGATTCTTTCCATGAAGGTATGACCCCATCCATTCAAGGTAGGTCTTAATTAGTTTACTGGAGTCCTTAAGAGAACTCAGAGAGAGAGAGAGAGAGAGAGAACTCAGAGCTGACACAGACCCAGACATTTGGACATGCAGACAGAAAGATGTTTGGACATGCTAAGCTAAGAGATGAAGCCCAGAGTTTGCCCTGGAGAAGCTAAGTGAGAAACCACAGATGTTTAAGAGAAAGCCACTGGAATCAGAAGCTGAAAGCCACACAACCTGGGAGCGAAGGACCAGCAGACACCAGCCACATGCCTACCCAGCTGACAGAAATGTTCCAGATGCCGTCAGCCTTTATTCAGTGAGGGTATCCTCTTGTTGATGCCTTATTCTGGACACTTTTATGGCCTTAGAACTATAAATTTGTAACCTAATAAATCCCCTTTATAAAAGCCAATCCATTTCTGGTATATTGCATTTTGGCGGCTTTAACAAACCAAAACAGCACTGGACTTTGGCACTTTTATACCTTTTTAGGAAGACTGTGGTGAGGATGAGTGTGCAGTGAGGGTTATTTTCTAGTTTTCCCCTCTCTACAAGAAAGTTGAGGTTGCCAAATAGCTAAGTTCTAGATGGAAATGACAGTACAAAATATAAATGTAAGACACCGAATTCCAGTTTTTTACATGCTAAATGGAACGGCAGTGCAGACAGCCAGAGATTTGGTCTTTACTTTCAAGCTAAATTCAAGTGGAGAAGTAAAGAAAGATGCCAAGGAAGAATTTTCTTATTTTCCTTGATTACAAAGAGCACATTAAAGAAGTATAAAGTGGGAATGCAAGAGAGACTTCCAGGGAAGATGGCAGAGTAGGGTGTTCCCACCCAAACAGCTATTAAAAAGGCAGAAATGTTTGAAAAAATTGTTCTGGGGCTCCAGAGACCAGAAGAACACTGTATAGCATCCAAGGGAGAGAAAGAGGAAGAGGTTTATGAATGAAGGTGAGGAACAGTGAGTTGCTTTCTCTGCATGGTGGCTACCAGCACCCATCCTTCAGTCCCATGGCAGGCCACCTTGGGGTCCAGTCCCAGGCTAGCTCACTGGGAAAAGAAAGGGACATAAAAATCCTCTTCTCCAAGAAAGGTGTGGGCATGGTGGGTCCTGGATCATGGCTTTTTATTAGTGAATTTGGATTGTTGGGTCCTGGCTTTAAGCTAGTGTTTTGACCAGCCCCCCAAAAGGGGCAGAGACAGTGGAGATTTAAAGATGCAGGCCTCCATGGGACTGCTAGCGGAAGGGCTGCATTTTCTGGGCAGGTCAGGAAAGCACAGATTTGAGGAGCTGTCAAAGAGGCGCCCCTCCTGATATCCTCCCTAAGGCACTTTGGAACCAGTCAGCATCATGTTTGTGAGTTCCTGACCCTGTTTTGGTTGAGAAATACTGACTTGGGAAAGTCCTCTCCTGGGTGATGCTCTTCCCAGCATTTGCCCTCCGGGCAAAAGCAGCTAGGGACAAAGAAAGGAGTATATAAGAACTATAGAGGCAAAACAAAAACAAACAGAACACATCAAGATTCCCAGAGAAGGAATAGAGGAAAGGAAGCTTTCTCCTGGAGGTGAAACAGTTGCACAAAAAGTGCAATATTAAAAATAGTACCGCATATCTAGGGCATGAATCAAATGAAGAGCAGAAAACATCTGATCGGTTAAACATGGCTATTCTAAAGAATAGAAGAAGGCAGTCTACACATTAAAGAAGAGCCTTAACACAAAGCCAGTCAACAATAAAACTCTAGGAAAGAGAGAGAAATTGACTTTCAGAGTAAACTCTTCAAGATAATCAGATTCCTAGAATTGGCAAAAAATTACAAGCCATACCAAGAAATGGGAAGATACAGCCAGTCAAGGGAACTACTTAAAACTTCAGAGGAGAAACAGAATTTGGAAAAATTAATCAAAGAAGTTCAAACAAATGTCCTACATCAGCTCAAGGAGATGAAGTAAACCATGGCTAAAGAGATAAAGGATATTAAGAAGACACTGGATGAGCATAAAGAAGAATTTGAAAGTATAAAAAGAAACATAGAAATTATGGGAATGAAAGGCACAATAGAAAAGATTAAAATACACTAGAGGCATACAACAGCAGATTTGAGCATGCAGAAGAAAGAATCAACAAGAAGACAGGACAATCAAAATCATGCAGACAGAGAACAGGTAGAGAAAAGAATGGAAGAAATGAGCAGGGTCTCAGGAATTTGAATGACAGCACAAAGCACACAATCATACACATCATAGGTGTCCCAGATGGAGGAGAGAAGGGAAAAGGGGCAGAAAGAATATCAGAGGAAATAATGGCTGAAAATGTACTAACTCTTAAGAAAGACATAAATATACATATCCAAAAAGTGCAACACACTCCAAACAAAATAAATCCTAATAGACTACTCCAAAACACATACTAATCACAACTTCAAATGCCAAAGAAAAAGAGAGAATCCTGAAAGCAGCAAGAGGAAAGCAATTCACTACATACAAGACTAAGTGTTAATTTCTCATCAGAAACAATGGAGACAAGAAGGCATTGTTATGATATCTTTAAGGTACTGAAGCAGAAAACGGCAGCCCCAAATTCTTTATCTAGAAAAACAGAACTTCAAAAATGAGGGAGAGTTTATAATATTCACAGATAGACAAAATTTGAGAGTGTCCATCAATAAGAAATCTACTCTATAAGAAATACTCAAGGGAGTTATATAGGGTGAAAGGAAAAGACAGGAGAGAGTGGCTTGTAGTGGTGAGAAGAAATGAAGATCTGCAGTAAGGGTAACTAAAAGGATAAAAAGAGACAAAAAAAAAAAAAAAAAAAGAGAGAAAGATTTGACATATAAAAACCAAAGGATAAAATTGTGGAAGTAAGCACTGCCTTTATAGCAATAACCTTGAATGTTAATGGATTAAATTACCCGATCAAAAGACACAGATTGGCAGAATGGATAAAGAAAACATGATCCAACTATATGCTGTTTATAAGAGACTCACCTTAGACTCAAAGACACAAATAGGTTGAAAGTGAAAGGTTGGATAAAGATATTCCGGGCAAATAGTAAACAAACAAACAAACAGAAAACACAAACAGCTAGAGTATCTACACTAATATCAGATAAAATAGACTTTAAACGCAAAACTGATAAAAGAGACAAAGGACACTATGTGTTAATAAAAAGTGCAATCCACCAAGAAGAAATAACAAACATAAATATTTATGTACCTAACCATGGTGCCCCAAAACATATAAAGCAAACACTAGTAAAACTGAATGAGGAAATAGTTGCATGTACAATAATAGTTGGAGATTCAATACACCACTCTCATCAATAGAGTATCTAGACAGAGGACCAATGGAAAACAGAGAACTTGAATAATATGGTAAATGAACTAGATATCACAGACATATACAGAATATTGCACCCCAGAACAGCAGAATATACATACTTCTTGAGTGCCCAGATAGTTCTCCAGGATAGACTACATGCTGGGTCACAAAACCAGTCTCAATAAATTTAAAAAGATTGAAATCCTACAAAGCACTTTCTCTGACCATAACAGAATGAAGTTGGAAAACAACAGCAGTCAGAGAACTGGAAAATTCACAAGTATATGGAAGTTAAACAAGACACTCTTAAGCAATCAGTAAGTCAAGGAAGAAATTGCAAGGGAAATCAGTAAAAAGCTTAAGATGAATAAACATGAGAACATAACATATCAATACTTATGGAATGTAGCAAAGGCATGCTGAGGTGGAAATTTATAGCCCTAAATACTTACATTTAAAAAGAAGAAAAAGCTAAATGAAAGACCCAACTGCACATCTGCAGGAGCTAGAAAAAGAACAGCAAACTAAACCCAAAGCAAACTGAAGGAAAGAAATAGCAAAGACTAGAGCAAGAAGAAATGAAATTGAGATTAAAAAAACAATACAAGAATTAACAAAACCAAAATTTGCTTCTTTGGGAAGATCAACAAAATGATAAATCCTTAGTTAGACTGATGAAGAAAAAAAGAGAGGAGAAGCAAATAAAATAAGAAATGAGAGAGGGAAATATTACTAACATCTCAGAAATAAAAAGGATTATAAGAGGATATTATGAACAACTGTAGGCCAACAAATTAGACAAGTTAGATGAAATGGACAAACTCCTAGAAACACATGAACAACCTACACTGACTTGAGAAGAAACTGAAGATCTAAATAGACCAATTATAAGTAAAGAGATTGACTCAGTTATCAAAACCCTTCCACCAAAGAAAACCCAGGACCAGATGGATTCACAGACGAATTCTACCAATCATTCCAAGAAGAATTAACACTAATCTTCCTCAAACTCTTCCAAAAAATTGAAGAGGAGGAGCATTACCTAACTCATTCTATGAAGCCAACATCACCTTAATACCAAAGCCAGATAAACATACTACAAGAAAAAAAATTACTAACCAATTTGTTTTATGAACATAGATGCAAAATCCTCAACAAAATACTTGCCAATAAAATCCAACAGCACAATAAAAGAATTATACATGATGATCAAGTGGGTTTTATCCCAGGTATGCAAGTGTGGTTCAACATAAGAAAATCAATTAATGTAATAATACATCCATTAACAAAACAAAGGGGAAAAAACCACGTGATCATCTCGATTGACACAGAGAAGTCATTTGACAAAAGCCAGCATCGTTTCTTGATAAAACACTTTGAAGGATAGGAATAGCTTCTTCAACCCACAGCTAACATTGCATTCAACGGTGAAAGAATAAAAGCTTTCCCTCTACGATCTAGAAGAAGACAAGGATGCCCACTGTCACCACTATTATTGAACATTTTGCTGGAAATTCTGGCCAGAGCAATTAGGCAAGAAAAATAAATAAAAGACATCCAAATTGGAAAGGAAGAAGTAAAACTTTTTGTATTTTCAAATGACATGGTCTTATATACAGAAAGACCCTTAAAAACCTACAACAAAGCTACTAGAGCTAATAAACAAGTTCAGCAAAGTGGCAGGATACAGAATCAGCACAAAAAAAATCAGTAGCATTTCTATACGCTAGTAATGAGCAATCTGAGGAGGAAATCAAGAAAAAAATTCCATTTACAATGGCAACTAAAATAATCAAATATCTAGAAATCAATTTAATCAAGCATGTACAGGACTTATACATAGAAAACTACAAAACATTGCTAAAAGAAATCAAAGAAGACCTAAATAAATGGAAGGACATGTCATTTTCATAAATTGGAAAACTAAATATCTTTAAGGTGTCAATTTTACCTAAACTGATTTATAGATTCAATGCAATCCCAATCAAAATTCTAACAGCCTACTTTGCAGAAACAGAAAAGTCAATTATCAAATTTGTTATTAATGGTACGGGGCCCTGAATAGCCAAAACCTCTTTAAAAAGAAGAATGAAGTTTGGAGGATTCACACTTCCTGACTTTAAAACGTATTTCAAAGCTACAGTGGTCAAAACAGCATGCACTGGCATAAAGATAGATACATTGACCAATGGAAATGAATTGAGAGTTCAGAAATAGACCCTCACATATATACCCAACTGATTTTTGAAAATGCAGTTTTATTGAGATATATTCACATACCGCACAGTCACCCAAAGTGTAGAATCAATTGTTCACAGTATCATCATATGGTTGTATATTCATCACCACAATCAATTTTTTGAACATTTTCATTACTCCAAAAAATAAAAATGAAAATAGGAATAAAAATGAAGGTAAACGAGAACACCCAAAAGATCTCATACTCATTTTCCTCCCCAATTATTCATTTACTATTTGTGCCGGTCTGAATGTATTGTGTCCCCCAAATGCCATTATCTTTGTGGTCTTGTGGGACAGACGTTTTGGTGCTGGTTAGATTTGCTTGGAATGTGCCCCACCCAGCTGTGGGTGGTGACTTCGGTGGGATACTCCTATGGAGGTGTGACCCCACCAATTCAGGGTGGGCCTTGATCAGTGGAGCCATATAAAACATGCTGACTCAAAGAGACTGAACGGAGTGCAGCTGTGAGTGACGTTTTGGAGAAGAGCAAGCTTGCTAGAGAGGAATGTCCTGGGAGAAAGCCATTTTGAAACCAGAACTTTGGAGCAGATGCCAGCCACGTGCCTTCCCAGCTAACAGAGGTTTTCCGGATGCCATTGGCCATCTTCCAGTGAAGGTACCCGATTACTGATGTGTTTGTTACTTTGGATACTTTATGGCCTTAAGACTGTAACTGTATAGCCAAATAAACCCCCTTTTTATAAAAGCCAATCCATCTCTGGTGTTTTGCATTCCGCAGCATTAGCAAACTAGAACACTATTTGTCCCCCCTTTTTTCTACTAATCTTTCTATATATTGGATTAAGGGAGTATAAGCCACAAGGTTTTCACAATTGCACAGTCACACCATACAAGCTATATAGCTATATAATCATCTTCAAGAATCAAGGATACCAGATTGCAGTTCAACAGTTTCAAGTATTTCCTTCTAGCTATCTTAATAGACAAAAACTAAAAAGGAATATCTATATAATGCATAAGAGTTACCTGCAGAATGACCTCTCAACTCCAACTGAAACCTTTCAGCCACTGAAACCTGATTTTGTTTCATTTCTCTTCCCCCTTTTGGTCAAGAAGACTTTCTCAATCCCATGATGCTGGGACCAGGCTCATCCCCGGGAGTCATGTCCCGCATTGCCAGGGAGATTTACACCCCTGGGGGTCATGTCCCACATAGTGGGGAGGGCAGTGAGTTTACCTGCTGAGTGGGCTTTGAGAGAGACAGGCCACATCTGAGCAGCAAAAGAGTTTCTTTGAGGGTGACTCAGGCAAAATTATAAGTAGGCTTAGCCTCTCCTTTGCAGTAACAAGCTTCATAAGAGCAAGCCCCAAGATGGAGGGCTTGGCCTACTACAACGGTAGTCCCTGATTTTTGTGAGAATATCAGGAATTCCCTAGGTGGGGAAGTTTAATATTTCCACATTTTTCCCAAGGCCCTCAAGGGGGCTTTGCAATTACTTTTTATTCTCTGCCCAAATTATTTTGGGATGTATCAGGGTTTCACACCAACCTGTACAAACCAACCAGATCTCATCCCCATTCAAGGTTCCATGTAATTATGGTGTGGGGGAATCCTGTATTTTGTACATGATTGTTTTGTGAACCTACAACTTCTCTAATAAAAAGCAAAAAGAAGTATAAAGTGAGATTACTGTGCAGAATGAATTGTTGAACAAAATTAAGTGGTGGGGCAGATAAAGCAGAATCCCCAAAGCACAGCTCTGCAGATGGAATGAAGGGTATACGAATGCTAGGATTAAAATGGCATCATCATTTAAAAAGATAACAATGTTTATTGACTCCTTTGTTATAGGGATGTATAGGATTGAGTTCATTTTCCACTCTGCCTATTTGTGTCTGTTATGTTAAATCCAAGTTCTCTGGCTGATGTCTTCAAATAACTCTCAGCAGGTATCTGCATACCAAGGTCAAGTGTGCACTCTGTATTCCTGAGACAAAGGACACTTAATTGACTCACAGGGTCACTAAAACCCCACTTTGCCTCGTTGGTCCATTACGTTCCCAACAGAGCCAACCAAACACAGACAAATTGAAAGGGATAAAATTTTTTTAAAAAGACATCTTTGACAGCAATTATATGGTAGCTTTTAAAAGAACTCCCCAAGAATTAAAAACTCTAAAGTTGACAAAAATTTTCAAAATATTTTGTTATGGCTGGTAAAGGTGAGAAGGGGAGTAAGAAGACAGACATAAGACAAGAATCCTCTGTGTTTTCTTTCTCCTCTAAAAACTTTTCCCTCACCAAATGAACACATGGCCACTGAGCAGCAACTTGCCATTTTTCCAGGGTCAGTTCACTTTCTGAGTTGCTCTAAACCCTGCTGAAAGCCAGTTCCTTGGGGAGCTCCAGGAATTGCGGCCAGCCTTTCTTCTGTGTCTGCAAGCACTCAGAAGGAAATGCCCCTTGCTGAGAAAGGGGTAGCATTGGGGGAGAATCCATCTACTGTCAAGGAAGTTTCAATTAAATATGGATGCCAATTAATTTAATTTATATTTCTGTATGAAAAGTGTCATTCGATTATACATATATTGGAAGGATGCCAGGAGCCTAGGCTAATAAATTACACCTCTACTGACATAATATGGAATCACAGACTAATCAGATACTTATTAAATGCCCACCTGTGCTTGGGGCTACACCCTGTAGAAATCCAGCTGAAATAAGGTCTGTCCAGCAGGGACTATTCCTAAACTGTGATCATCTGACACCCACCCTCATCCCCTTCTGCTCTTAGTAAGGCATGTCTCAGGAGAACAACTCTAAAAATGAATAATCAGTATTCAATTGCCAGTGGTTATGAATGGGCACAGTGAATGAATAAGGGAATGAATGATGGGAAACTGTAAATAATCCACCCAAATTAATCAGGGCATAGGCCTGTTCTGGTTAGAGGGAAACTTGCCATGAGGATTCAACTATAGATTCAAACCAGCTGGAGTGAGTAACAATAATAATATCTACCAGTTTTGAAGCCCCTACTCTGTGCCAGACTCTATATGTTGTATTTTGAGTCCTTACAATGGTCCTTCAGACTAGGTCTTATTCCCTCCCCACTCCCTCCTTTTAGAGACAAGGAAGTGTGGTTCAGTAAGTGGAAATGACTTTCCTTGTGGTCACATGATCCTAAGTTGTACCCTCAAACCCAGCCTTTTCTGACTCAAAACCAGAGTGTTCTTCTATTGTGCTGACAGGCTTTCTCTGTGTATAGCCCTAGTCTCTTGGACAAATGTCACCAGTTGTCTCCATGGGGAATGGGCTGGTGACTGCCCGGTTTTGACAGGGCTGACACACTGCACAGTTCTTGATGAGCTATAGTTAAATTTAATTCATCTGGGGTTGACTCTACACCCCTTACCCCCAGCTTTAGAAATTCACCTTGCTCTCCACCGTGCAGTTCCAAGATACTCATTTGCTGCGGATCTATATAGTAAGCGAATCAGTTGCAACAAGTTCTCAACCAATCATCCATGGTTTACAGTCAGTTATTTATTCAACAAATGTCTAAGCACCCAGTATGTGCCAGACACTCTTCAAGTTCCCACAATTCAATAGTGAAAAAAGAGGTCAGTCTAATGGGAAAGGCAGACACCATAACACAAAATTAGAACACGGTGTATTAAATGCTGTGGAATTACTAAGGGAAGAACATTCATTTATTCAATCATTCATTTATTCACCCCATGACTATTTGCTGGGACCCTACTGGCCAGGCAGTAGGCCCCCTCTAACATTTGTGAGCAAGGACAAGTGTGGAAATGGAGGCCACTTCCAGCTTGAGTCTGCCCCACCCCTTTTTCTTCCCATCTCTGACTCCAGCTGACACTGTGGGGGTAAGTGTTTGCGCACTCCAGCTTGCATCTACAAGTTTTCAACTACCTCCCTCTAGAGCCTCTTATGACAACGGAGAGGCTCCAGCGGGTCCTAGAAGCAAGTTTTGGCCTCTCTGAGTAGGGAGTTTTGGGATCCCAGCTCCCTGGAGAGTGGCACAGAAAGGGAGACAATGGCCTTCGGGTATGCATGTCCCTTCAGCCCCATCCATTCCTTCCCCTGGGCACAGGTAAGGACAGAGGGAGGCTAGAAAGGGCAGCGTAGGGTGCTCAGATCAGCAGCAGCAGGCATCACTTGGGAACTAGTTAGAAATGCAGAATCTCAGACCCCACTGCAGACGCAGTGAATCAGAATCTGCATTTTAACAAGACTCCCAGGTGATTCGTATGCACATTACGGTTTGAGAAACACGGTGCTAAGGGACCTAAATCTAAATGAAGAGACTGCGGCTGGCTAAAGTTTAAGGTGGGAGGAGGGGCCTGACTTGGGGCTCAGGTTGCCAGGGCCAAACAGTCTACTTCTGGGCACCTTGCTATTTTCTCATGGCGAATAAGTGCAAAAGCAAATTTGAGGAAAAAATACCTTTCCAGTAACTCAGATTGACAGGGGCTTGGAATAAGAGATTTTTAGTGAGTGATCCAAGGGAGAGAATTCCATTAAGTCAAGGGCAAAGTAATTAAAAGAAGGTAAGCGATAACAAATCACTCCAGGGAAGGAACTTGAGGCAACGTTGAGGAATTTTTTGTTTTCTATTTTACTTTTTAGGTCCAACACAAATGAGCTGGAGGGGACTTCCACAGCCAAAGTTTTTTGTCCTTTTTTGTTTTCTTTTTTTTTTTTTTTTTTTACTTCTGCATTCCTTTGGCCTTTTCTCCCCCTTTCCTTAGTATGAGTTGAGTTCCCACCCTGTTCTGAGGCATGTATTTTGACTTGTTAACTTCACTTCTCTCTTTCTGCTTTCCTCAAATCTCTCTCACTCTGTTTCCTTGATCCAATGAACATAAAGCAAAAAGAAATGAACTGAACACGGTTTAGAAATATGGTCCAGAGCTCGTTTCATGCTGCTACAGATTCCTACTGATATTTTCCAAAAAAAACATTTTACCATGTAGTTTCTATCTATACAGAAAAATAGAGAGGATAGCCTATCCATTTTGCAAGAACCCCTCACCCAGACCTAACAATAACTATTATCAGTTGTGTATGCTGCCGGTTGTGTTTCATCTACCCCCTCACCACTTTTCCCTACTTTTTTTTTTTTTGGTTGGTGTTTATTAAAGCAAATCCCAGACATCATATCATTTAACTCATTTCCTATAGAATTTCCTGGAGTCAGGGCCACAAGAGAGTGTAAGCTAGGGGAAATGATCTCGTATAATGTATTCTTCCCCAAAATATCAAATTGTGTTACTGAGATAAGGAAAAATATAGAATTTCTAAAACCTTTATGTAATATCCCTCCCAGATGTTGTAGATTTTATTTTCCACCTCCATGTCCACTCCCTAGAGTCTTTGAGGGGGGTCTATGAGAATTTTTCAATTGTTCTTTACTATTAAAATAGTAACAGAATAACAGAAACTTCTGGTGTTTATAAACCTAAAAATAGTTGTATAGTCTCTGGTTGTCGAAGTCTCAGAACATCATTTTTTTGACACATTAAATTTTGAGTAGATCTTCTATGACAAGGAACCACTTTTCCTTTTTCTTTCTTTCTTTTTTTTTTCTTTTTTCTTTTCTGTGCAAACCCCCTGAGCTGATGGCTGGAATGTTTTTAAAAGCACTTTGGATCAAGACCTAGAAATGATAGCATGGTGCAGTTTTAATGCTCACACATGTCAGGTCTATGCAGTTATCAAGCAATTTTAACGTTTAGTTATTTTCCATTAGTAAATATCATCCAACTAAATTTGGGTAAAATGCCCTTTCAATAAGTCAAATAGACAGGGGCTTTGAATGAGGGAATTAATTATAGCTGGTGTCCTAAGGAAAGGAATCCCACTGTGGGACCGAGAATGTAATTAATGGGAGGTAAGAGCCAACAAATCACTCCTTAAAATATTAATGCTATCAAAGAACAGCTGGATAATGAGAGAAACTTGACCCTTGGGGGGACCAGCAAATGTTGCTGTGGCTGCTGCAGAACTTTATACAGTTGTGATGTAATGAAATTCCTCTAAATTTAACAAAAATAATATTAAAAGGTGTGGTTCTGGGAAACTTATTAGCAGTAAACATGTCTTCCTAGTTTTATCACCTTATGATCAATATATCTCACTTTTGTTTGTTCCTAAATAAGTTTTCTCCTTACTTGCTCAGGATGTATTTACAATCCAAGCAATACTTCTTAAAGACAACTAAAAAAAAACCTTCAAGTCTGGCAATTTTCTTTTTTGTAAATAAAAACACAGTACTCAAGAAATTTCTGTAAAACAATTTTCCATATGCTTAAATTAAATTCTTTAAGTGAAGAAAAACTGTCCACTGTTTGTGGATAAAAGCTCAAACATAACTCGGTTTTACCTACTAGTTTATTATTATTGTCCCAATAAATATCTATTTCCAGGACAGCAATAAAGTTAAATATTTACACAGTCCGTCTAAACATGTGCAAAATTGGACATTTACTCTCCATTCTTATAACTGAAAGCTAATCCCAATATTTAGAATTAGAAATCAGAAGTAAATCTTTACTTGGAATATACTTTAACTTAGATTTTAGAAAAGAAATCGTTGTTCTCTAGACCCACTGGGACAATAAGGAAGCTACGGGCGTGATAAATGCTTTTGACCGCACGCTTTTATTGCTGGTGACCAGCACACTTTGTTCCTTTTGTTTCCCTCAACTTGCCAACATCTAAATCAGAGACACGGGCATTCAGCGCGTTTGACACATAGGTTGAGATACGCCGAACATAGTCACACATATCAATAAACGATGAGAGGAAGTTCAGGATGCAGTAAAAATAAATTCTTAAGTTAAGCCCAGGTTTCACATAATACCAGTTTCATAAGGCACTTACGTAACGAAAGGAGAAGTGCCCCTGAAAATGGCACTCAGGGGACATATCATTTAAATCAATGTGTTTCTTTGCCCGAACAGAAGTTCAGATCTACTCAATTCATTAATTTTGTTCCTTTATTTCCTTTGCCAGCGTGAACAGAGAAGTCATGCTCTTTGAGGTTTTGCGAGCTGCCCTCGGCTGGTAGAGGTGACCCGCTACTCTTCAACCAGCGGCGTGCGGGTTAGGCGTGGGAGAGAGAGTGTGAGGGCTCGTATATTTGTGTAATTGTGCTGTTGCACCCAGAAAAAAAGTGGAAACGAAGGTGGCAAGCTCAGGGCAAATGTTGGCGACCCCTAAAAAATTATGGTATCCGTCCTGAACCCTTAAAACCAGCGTCCCAGGAACGAGTCCGGATGTGTGCAACAGGCGGCAGATGATTCGACAGACCTCAGCCACCAGGCTTGTTTTTGTTGCATCCATAAAAGGGAAAACGTGGGTCTGGACCCGCGCACCAACGCGCGTGGATAGATGCAGAAAGCCGGAGACCTCTTATCCTGCGGAGTTTTCTGGGCTATGTGAGAGTTGGGGGAGCATGGCCTGATCCTCTCAGGTTTAGATTCAAGTCCTAAGGGAGTGCGGTGGGCGGGGGTGGCCCGCAGATGCAAAGGATGGAGCTCGAACCAGAAAGCGTAAAGGACACAGCGGCCCGCGCCGCGCGCTTGGTGATTAGCTCCAGCGGCACGACCCAGGAGGGCGGACTCTTTTAACCCTCGCTGTCTTCCCCTCCCTCTTCCTTTTTAAAGGACGCCTTCCAGGCAGAGCTGTCAGCAGCCGGAGAGGCCGTTTGTATTTGGTTGCTGCCGGGCCTACTCCTACTCGCCTAACAGACGGGCGGGGCTGAGCGGCAGCTAGTCCCCGGGACCCGCACGTGAGAAAGTCTTTTCCCTACCGGCTCCGCAACGGACCCACGAGTCGGGGTGCTGTGCAGCCCTGCAGCTGCCACTTCTGGGCGCGACGGCTCCTGTGAGGGGTGGGGAGGAAGGTAGCAGGGGGGTTGGCGCGCCCCTTGCGCCAAGAGAGCTATGAGCCGGGCAAAGGGCAGCAGCAGCCTCAGCAACAACCTCGGCCGGCGCCTCCCGCGGTCCCTCCGGGCGCCCTCGCCAACACGCCCCCGTGCACCATGCTGACCCCCGGCCTCCAAAATCCGCTCTGCTGTTCTTGCCGCCTCCCCGGCCCCTGCTAACCCGCGCGGAAGAGGCCTCGCCGCCCGGGGAGGCGGAACCGAGGTGCGTCCGGAGTCGCCCGGTCCACGAGCCCAGGCTCGGCCCCTCGTTCTCCAGCTGTGTTCCCCTCCCCGCCGCCCAGGGCATCCTGCGGCGATGGGGGCGCTGCTGGCACTCTGCCTTCTCCTAGGCTGGCTGCGCTGGGGTCCGGCGGGCGCTCAGCAGTCAGGAGAGTACTGCCATGGTTGGGTGGACGTGCAGGGCAACTATCACGAGGGCTTCCAGTGCCCGGAGGGTTTCGACACGCTGGACGCCACCATCTGCTGCGGCTCCTGCGCGCTGCGCTACTGCTGCGCCGCGGCTGACGCCAGGCTGGAGCAGGGAGGCTGCACCAACGACCGCGGGGAGTTGGAGCACCCCGGCATCACCGCCCGTAAGTGCGTGGCCCTCGAGGCCGGTCACCGCTAGCCTCCTGGAGACTGTGTGAGCTGCGCGAGCGGGAGGGCGGGAGGACGCACCTGGCCTTCCTGGATCTGTGCGCAGCCCCTCTCCCTGTGCGTAAAGTGGGGGAATCAAAGGACAAGTGGGCAGTCGCGTTTCAACTTCCGGGAGACCCCATTCCTTTGCATTCCCGCTTCCCACCACACGCCGTCTCCGCGGCTTGGCCCAAGGGAGAGTTTGTAAGGGACAGAGGGGACCGCGGGGCTGGCGCGGGTAGCCTTGGGGAAAACAGCTGGGACTCCTGGGAGCCCCCGCAATGCGAGGAAAGGCGGTGGGGGCAGTGCCAGTCTGGGCTTAGGGTTTTCAGGGGTGGTAAGAGCACTTCATTGAGCGCCCAAGTCACTCTAGGAGCTTCGGGAAGTGCCTACCACTCCGGGAACGTAACTCTTGTGCGCTCATTCCCAGCACGCAGAACTGGAGAACTTCAGCCACGTTCTTTCCACCCCTTCGCCTTTGGTAGCGTTTCTAAGCCTCTGCCCCATTCTCCCGATTTCCTTTCATTTCTTTGCATCGAATTACTTTCTCTTGGCCCACCCCCTATTGTCATGCCTTTCAGAAATGTCCAGACTCTCGAGGTGGAGATTTAGGAACCAGGGTCCCAGGAGCTTCCCCGCTCCCTAGTCTCACATCGGAAAACAAGGGTCAAATTTCCGCTCACTTCAGAGCCGAATAAATCACGACCTAGACAGGGAACTTTACACCTAAAAAATAAAAAAAAAAAGTTTTCCACCTGAATCGGAATATCAAGCAAACACTTTAGAGCTCGAGGCGATGGTTTTATGACCTGGAAACCGGAGGAGCCGGCGGAGCTGAGAGCGGGTGACACCCCAGGACACCAGAGCGGAGGTCTGAAGCCGACGAGTGAAGGTCCCCGGAGAAAGGCGAGGAGGGGCTGGAGAGAGAATTAATGGTGCAGGAGGGGGCCCCCGAGGAGACTTATAACTCAGAGGAAATGGGAGCCTGCTCTCCTTTAGCGCTCCATTAGACTCTCAAGGAATTTAACTTTGGGGGTTAAATTTTCCAAGATAAAGGAGTTGGGGAAGTGGTTTCTGGAGGAAAAAAATACTCAATGGAAAGTATAGAGCTCCACATCATCCTGGTCTGTTAGAAAAATACAGACCGTTCCCCAGGGCTTCAGTCCAGCACCCGGGGGGGTTCCTTTCCTCCCAGCAGTGTAAATATAATTGCCCTGACTGTAGCCAGGGCCTCGGAGCGTCCTCATTCATCTTAGAGAACAGCAGGGAATAGGAGACATCGCTGCACTCACTAAGGCTGGGACCAGGCAAACCCAGATGAACCTTCACTCTATTACTTGCTAGCTGTGCAACCTTGGGCAAGTTACATAACTGTTCTGGGCATCTCTAAGAAGTTAGGATCAAATGAGTGCATGAATCAGTAAGTGGTAGTTGGCTTTCCCCTTGCCTTCCACATGGGTGCTACTAAACATGGGAGAGTGGGTGGTACACTGAAAATTTCACCCCTAGGAGTGGACAGATCTTGGGGGTTGATTAGATACCTGTCACTCAATGACTGTATGTCTTTGGGAAAGTAAAAAGCTCTCTGGTTTGTTTCCTTATCTGGAAAATCAAGCTTATTATGCCCAACTTACAGGCTCTTTATGAGACTTGAATCAGACAATGAATAAGGAAGAGCCAGGCATACAGGATTTTAGTGCAGATTTTCTTCCTTCTACTTCTAATTCGGGATAAGTCCAGTGTGGCTCTCAGTCAGGGCAGATACCTGGAGAACTGTCCAGGTGATGCCTCTAGGGTTTATGCCTTCCATGCAAATAGAGGAGGAAGCTGGGTTTGGCTCTGTTTGAAGGATGCTCCATAAACAGTCTGTGCTGCCAACATCAAGAACTGCATCCTGGTCTATCCGAGGTTCAGCCTGACCCTTCCAGAGATTGGAGGGAATTGAGAGACCGAGGTGTGGCAGCTGGAGTAGGCATCCCAAACCATTTCTGGAAAGAGGTGATGGTAGTTGACAATTTATGACAAGGTAGGAAACACAGTAAATTGGGACCCACTATGAATTTCTTTATACTGTTCTTTCCAGAGTCCCCCTCTCCTGGGGGTCTCATTTAACAGGTCTGGGCTTCTTTGCTTAGATTGGAGATTATTGGATGGGAGGTGGAGTTCAGTCTAAGAGATGGGTCAAAGCCCTAAATGCCCAACAGTGATAAAACTACTAAAACCTGGATTTAAAGCCAGAGCTATAGTAACCCCCCAGATTCACCCTTTCCCTCCATTGCATGGACAGGAGGATAGATTCCGTTCTTTTCTGATTTCCAGATGTGCAATAGGAGTGCTAATTGCTAGCAGAGACTACAGTATCAGCTTGCTTCCTCCCCCACTAGGAGTAGCCAGAATATTCCATCATCACAGTTTGCACTTCAGAGGTTACGAGTAACAAGGTCTGAAAATTGACCTGACAGCAGCAGTATTACTGAGAACCCCACTCCCAAACCTGAGCTGCCCCAGCAGAGCCTGCAGTTTGGGAGACCCTTGTCGAGCATCTGTGTATGTCTGTTTTTTGCCTTTTAGAGCCTGTCTATGTCCCCTTCCTGATCGTCGGCTCCATCTTCATCGCATTCATCATCCTGGGCTCTTTAGTGGCGATTTATTGCTGTACCTGCTTGAGACCCAAGGAGCCCTCGCAGCAACCAATCCGCTTCTCGCTGCGCAGCTATCAGACAGAGACCCTGCCCATGATCTTGACTTCCACAAGCCTCAGGGCACCTTCTAGGCAATCCAGCACAGCCACCAGTTCCAGCTCCACGGGGGGCTCCATCCGCCGGTTCTCCTTTGCCAGGGCTGAGCCAGGCTGCCTGGTGCCCTCACCACCCCCACCTTATACCACTGGCCACCCAATCCACCTGACCCAGCCATCTGGTTTCTTGGTGTCACCCCAATACTTTGCTTACCCCCTCCAGCAGGAGCCCCCTCTGCCTGGGAAGAGCTGCCCAGACTTCAGTTCCAGTTGACTGGCCCCAGCCATGAATCCACCCCATAGTAAAATGGTGGACAGGTGCAATGCTGCTGCCATTGTCACGTGCATTTCTGAGGAAATTCCCCTTAAACAGAGCAGTGTCATGGAGGAAAGTGCACCTGCTGCTCTTTAGGTTCCTGGCTCCAATCTTGACATATCCATGTTAGGTAACGGCTTTCTGGCTTCGAACACATGGTGGTCATCAGATTTCAACTTACATTACTTTCACTCAAAATATGCAGCAGTTCAACTTTAAAGAAGTAAACTGTCTGAAAATGTTTTACTGGAATACTCAGCTATACGTTTTAGAAAAGGGCTTAGAAAAGTTCCTTTTTCAACATAAGGTGTTTATTGAGTTGTAATTCAATAAATGTATACATAGATAAAGAAAAATACCTGATTGTAATAATCAAAGATTCATTTAAAAAATTAATAACTAAGTAAACTGAGGGGGCAGTGAATAATCTATTTATGATTTGGGGATTAACCTAACCATGAATAATACTAGCATGATGGGAATTTACTTTAAAAATTAATAACTAAATTTTGCTTAAAATGAGTCCACCCAGAAAACCAGGTTTGAATAACCATATGAGATGTTTAAGGTTTTAGATATTTACTCAGATATTCACTGTAACACAGATCCTATGTAAAAGCATCACACCACCCACCTGAGGGAGTATTTATTTCAGACTTTTTGTTCAGCAGCATTTAATGTTTAAATGAAAGTTGGACAGCTGGGTCTTAAAGCATTTATTTGTAAAATGAGTTATGTACAAATGTAAAGATTTGTAATTTAATGTATTTACCACATTGACGGTACTAATTATTTAGTAGTCACACTGTAATTTTTTTTATGTTAATAACTCTGGTGTTCAAAGTCCAGCTATTGGCTATAACCATCTAACATTATATAGTGTCACTGAATCCATGTCTGATGACCACATATATCCTGCTGGGTTTGAATGAATGAAATACTTTATGTTTTCATGAAATCTATTTGAAATTTTAAATCAAAGCACTTCATATTACCTCTCTAATGATACTCCTTGCTATTCAATAAAAGGAAATGTCTTTATTTAACACATACATGTATCCTACCTTGATTTTGAATTGCATTAGAAAGCTGTTTTTCTGTATCAGCGTTTGTGAAAGCAGCTGAGGAAGTGAATTTTTATAGTGGTCTCGATTTGTGGACTGATACAGCCCTGAGATGTGACTTTTGGCCTGCCCAGATGTAAAATTCAGGACATTTCTCGTAAGAATCTGGATTTCTGGCTTCTCAGACACACGGTCAGAAGAGTGGCTCACAGAGCCTGCCCTGCAGCAGGGACAGGCCAGCCTTCTTTGGACAGGACACCTGCCATTTGCCACCCTCCTCGGCCTCCCCAGCTTGCTCACCTCCATTTATGTCACCTGCCTAGTCCCTGGGGGTATGGCTTGGGAGTCCAGGTTTTATGTGAAATTCATATTATCATAGTCATTCTTAACAGTTCCTTTCAAATATAGCTGGTTAGAGGTAGAATTCCAACATGATTGAGCCCCTTGGCCCTGCCTCTGTTTTCCAGTTGAGGAAACACGTTCAAAGATATCGTGCCTTTGCCCAGGGTAATGGCAGAGGGGCCTCTGACTTCTGGTCTCCTGCTTTCTCCTGTATCTAACAGTGGCCTGACTTCCCAAATTATTCAAAATATCTTATGAGAGGAAAGAAAGAAGGAAAGAAGGTATGGCAGGTTGAACATAAATGAACATTTGTGAGCATGTTCTAGTCTGCATCATTAGACTCATGTTTGCTGTATGCTGCTGCTTTTATATTTTTCAGCTAAATATTTTGGGCTCTTATCATAAGCCAAGTGCTGTTCTAAGTATTTATATGTATTAACTCATTTTGTCCTTCAAACTACCTAACAAGGAAGTATTATAATCTCTATTTTACAGATTTAGAAACAAGGCACAGTGGTAAAGTAACTTACCCAAGGTCCCACAGCTAGTTAGTATGGAGTTGGCATCTCCAAACAGATTCAACTATCAGGGGAACACCTGCTTTGAGGTTCTGATGCCCTCTGTGCACAAAATCTGCTGGAGATTTTGAGTATGAGGTCCAGTCCTTCCCTTTAAGAAAGGAAGTAATTTCCAATGCTGCTGGGCCCAATGATCTCTCCTTTAAAACAAATACTTTGTCATGTCCATTTACTGTCTGAAAATGAAATTCATAGATAACTCATTGCACATGTAATTTAAAAAATCATCACAGTGCCCTAACAGGAAAGAGAAAGAAATAAAAGTCTTGGGCAGACTTCACAAAGGACTCAGATGCTAACCCCTTATGTAGTCTCAACCATGATGTGACAGATTCAAATGCAAACTGATGTAGGTTTGTTAGACTGGCAACTCAAACCCTATAGTCACGCTGCTGCTTTGCATGTGATTTTCCAAACAAAGCACAGCTTAATTTCCTTTTATTTACACAGTAGTTATATGTCTGGAAAATTCAGTGTATGTTAAGGTAGTGCAAAGAAATGCTTTATAGGTAAAACGGAGTTAGGTCTTTCACTGAATTGAATAGTGGGATGTCCTAAGTCATGTAAGATGGACCTCAATTCTGTTGCATGGACTGTCCCATGCATTGCAGGATCTCTGTTATAACCAAGTCCCATCCAATGAATTCCAGTAGCAACCTGTCCCTTGCACCTCCAAACATTCTAATGCCAAAGATGCCCCTGCCCAATGCAAAAATGCACTCTAGGGGCAGAACTGTTCATATGGAATTCCATCCAGTTACTTTCTCTAGTAGCTACACTTACTTGCCATCCCTTGGGGAGTAGTCTACGTCCATTAAGCAGAATAATGCTAAGGAATTAATAGAGGGCTCTTGTCTGCAGCCTTCCTCTCTTTAGAATTCCCCAACTGGCCGCAGACTACTTAAAATTAGGGAGATATTGTGTACCTTATTGTGATAAGGCATTCAGTGGCACTGAATCATATCCCGTCCTTGTGCACTCGGCATATTGTATGTCTTTGAATTTCTCTCTGGAAGCTACGTACATGATGATAATATTCAATTCCAATGTAAAAAGGCCATCCTGTGATAGATTTCTAGGCATTGTTCCATTCAGTGAGCATTTGTTGAACAGTGCTTGGGTCAGGCACTGTGCTAGGGTTTCAGAATATCAAGGTGAATAAGAAGCAGTTCTGACTAAGAAGCCACTGTCTACTACAGATATGGAATGACAAAAAATACTTGTTTATAGTAAGTGCTTTATAAAAGTGTGTGAGGCGCACAGTCATGTAGGGGAAAACGAATCCATAAAACAACACTTAGGATTCATTATGTGCCTGTAGATTTATTTCATGTTTTGCCTTAGAAAAATGTATTTTAATATAGTAAATTTGCTTTAAAAATGGTTATTCATTTCAAAACCAGCAAACAGATATTCCTTTGTTTATATGGATAGATTTTTGCTTATTTTGCTCACCTGTTAACTCTCTATTGTTGTTACTATCAGCTACTTGTCATGGTAGAGAACTTACCAGATTGACTTGAATCCATAGGAAATTTTCTAAAATGAGATAACCAAAAAGCTTCTTGAAGATATACACAGTAGCAATTAGCAATTTGGTACCCATTTCACTGGGTTGGGATCAGTTTACCTTTGCACAATCTAAAAAGTTTATTTAGAACATCTTCAGGAAAAATAAGGATTCATGGACTTGTTAAACTATTAAGGGAAGAAGCTATCAACATATTTTTATGTGTATTTTAAGACTGCAATGAAACATTAGTTTTAATGAGATTATACTGACAGGAAATTTTTATTTGAATTGCTGGTTACATAGTTTGTACTTGAAAGTAATAAAAATTGGTAAAAAAAAATTCATATATCCCAACAGTTTTTATTAGCCTACCTGGGAAATTATCCAGGTTAGGAAGGTTTTTCCTAATTAAAATGAGGTAGCCGAGTGTTACTGAAATAGGAGCTTTAAGTTAGAGATGCCCTAAGCATATAAAAACAAACTGAAATGGGGATGACGTATTGAATTAATGAGCAATATATTTCTAGTTTGCTTTTCTTCATTAGAGGCATCTTAAAACTACAGTCAGTATAAACAGTGCTTTAAGGGGAATAGAACTGAATGTGCAAATTACAATCATATACAATGCAGAGGTAACTTTACTGTAAATTCTTTCGCTGTGGTTTTGTAGGGGGACCCACACCTAATCTGTGTCCCTGGAAACTGTGGGAGAGGACAAGGGACCCCAGACAGCTAAGCACATTTGACCTCATTCTAATAAAGCCAAGGGCTCCTCAAATTTTTCTCCAGGGCCTCAATATGAACGAATCCTACTCTTTCAGGTTACCAAACTGTAGCTTCAGCCATTTTTCTTTCTTTCCTTTTTTTTTTTTTAACCAAAGGACATTTATTTTTGATAAAGCTATCTACCGATTTCTGATGTTTCCTGTGAGTTTTGTCTTATATGCTCAATTTTATTATTTCATATTAGTTCCTTCTAATGTTATTGGCTAACCGTGACCACTTTCTCATGAACTTAAAAATTAGTAGGTTTATAAAACTTAAGATTCTCATCCTATATGAAAGGATAAGGATGAAGCATGAATTGTTTACTTGCAAGCTGATTTAATATGTAATGGGGACAATCCCAGGAAGCTTTTCTTACAGAAGAATCAAAATAGAGTACTTTTATTAGAAAATTATTTTTTGATACTTAATTATCAAAGCTATTCCTCCTCCCAAATTAGAGTTAATATATACCATTTCATGTTTCATTTGGCTGGATAAAAAAAGGGGATATTTTATGTATCACTAGAGTTGCAAACAAAACAGGTTAAAAAGTTATTAAATGGATATACCTTCTCAGACTGTAGTCAAAGTAGGTTATGAAGGTTTTATAAAGTGATATAGTTTTTGAAACTAGCAATCAAAACTGCAACAATTTTCTTTATGTAATGGTAAAGTTTATTTCATTTTTAATAACAATTAGAGGACAAAATGTTTAAAATTTGCAGTTTAAAACATGCACACTCACAAAAGGCCAATGACATGTAACACTGCATAGAACTGAATGCCACTCAACTTAAATAACTATTTATTAAACACAGTGCATTGAACATTGAAATAAACAAACCTGAGAAAACTACTATAATCACAGATTCAAAACTCTCCACTCATGCAGCGTCAGAATTTCTACAGCAGTTTCATCAGGAATGGTTTCTCATGGAGCTGGAAATACTACTTCATCTTTAATGCAAACTGTAGTTTTCCATAGTAGCTCCCTTCTGTGGCTGCCTTTTTTTTTTTTTTACCTAATAACCTTCAAAATGTCAAAAATGAAGCTTGAAGTATTTGAACAAACAGTATTCACTGCATTTATGGCTTCTATTCTAAAACATAAAAAATATGCATATTTTAATATTCTGCTCACATCTTCGCAAGAACAGATTAACCTATGACAAGTTGCTATTAACTCAAAGTAAGCAAATATGAAATCTAGCATTTTTTTTCCTATTTAAGGGAGATTTATTTGCTGACAAATTTTGTGAACCTTTTTTACAGAAAGTTCTTAGAGGCAAGCTAAACAAAAGATTCAATTAAACTTGTTCAAATTAATTTGTAAAATAATTTACATATGAAAAAAAAGTTGTGCAGAGGACCAATTAATTTGTCCACTGAAAATTAAATTTCAGGTAGGCCATGAAAGAATTTTATAAGGCAGAAATCAACATAAAGATTTACAGCAATAGTCATGCATTGGCCTAGATCACTTTTAAATATTTCATGCAAACCATAAACCCATCAAAAACACAGCTGCTCTCATACAGAAAGTAAATCAAGACAAAAACGGAAAACATTCATTTCCTTTCCTTCAAAATTTAACTTACATTCCACTTTAATAGCTGTTGAAGGTTAATTAAAATGCAGCAAAATACAACTAAGTTTCACAACTGACTAGTTATTTTAATGTGAGAAAAATCAGACTAGGTATCTTTAAGAGGCATTATAGAAATGTTCATCATTGGAAAGCATTTATTAGGCACCACACAGCATGGTGTTACATTAAGTAATTTACAAAAAGAATTCCACAGACCTGGTCCATGTGATATGAACAGGGTAAGCATTTTTCTTGGAAAATTTTGTGGACACTGATTATTTATAAGAATGTAGATTTATTTGATGAAATAGGCTTTAAAACCAGGAACTATCAAAGAGCAACCACACAAAAATAAACACTAATGATTATTTAGCTTTGTAATAATTATGACACTGTTATAAATAATTTAAAAACTGCAAATATACAATCTATTACTTTCTAGCTAGCATTCATTTCCCGAAAGAACATTTTAAATGACAGCTTGTGAGTGTTGAACAGTGTATACAACGCAGAACAAATTATCATGTGACTTTCATTTTGGATATTAGAATGCTGAATTGCAAAATTAAAATCTAAAATGTAATGATCAGAATAAACATATACTGGTTTCTCTAACTCGTTTTCCCTGGAAGTTACAAGGAAACACTGATTCCATTTAAAGACCACACAATTCATGTAAATGGCTAACATTATTTAGAATACATGTACACCTGACTTGATTAGAAAAAGTTTTCCATTAAGTTAGCAATACTGCTGAAGCAGTCTCACATTAGAATGCAGAATGGGGTGGGAGGGCAGGAGCCATGAACATAATTTTCAAATTTACTTCCTGAGAAACACCATTTTTATGCTCATAATTTCTGCCATATAGCATCTTTCTGGGTGCGAGACATCAATATATTTTTATATGTATAAATATAACATTTTACAAGTCCATGATCAATACCACTGTTTACTATTCAATATTAAAGAAGCAACTTTCAGCTTCTCAATGCTAAATGAATGAGGAGCGTCCACAGTAAGTAATAACTTCTGAATTGTAAACATTGTAAAGCAACCGTGTCAGCATTTGCCAGCATCCTTACAAGGGACTTTTTAATTGAAGAGGACACGTCCCTTTATTTCAGAAAATACATATTAAAAGTCACTTCAACTCTTTATTGTAATCCTGGTAAAATCGTGTTACTTTTTCCTCTATTAGGAAGGTTAAAAAACACACAGAAGGTTTTCTGGAATTTAAACTAACACTACAAAGTCACTGCAATTGCAATGGTGTATTTTAAGTTTTACCAAGGAGATTAAACTCTCACTGTCCCCCCCCCCCAGCCTGCCCCCCAGTAACAAGCAGAGAATGACAATGCTGATCATTCAAAAATAGGACTATAGGACAAAAGGGCATAAATTAGTCACATTTCACGCTGTGATCCTATACATTCACTTATTAGCCATAAGCGTCATGTTGAAGAAACAAACGTTTCAAGATAAAAAGAATACATTAAGTTTTCTTGAAAATTCAGTTCTGTTATATTCACAATGTTTTGATGTTAAAATTTTTAAGAAGGCTGCCACTGACAAGCTGAGGGCCAATGGCAGCAGCTCTTTGCTGTAACTATGAGCTACAGCACCTCATTCCTGTACCTCATTCCTGTTTTTTTATTTTTGTGGCTCGACTTCAACTATCACGACTGGGAGGCCCAAGAAAAGCTGCTTTGAATATCTAATTGGTAGACAAAGCCTGCGACTTTAGACTTTTGAAGATGACCTTAGATTCTTAAACAGGTGGTCTTGCTAGATGTTTTGATTCACAATTCCCTTATTCAGAACATCAAATGGGAAGACTCTAGG
This sequence comes from Choloepus didactylus, assembly GCF_015220235.1. Taxonomy (NCBI): domain Eukaryota; kingdom Metazoa; phylum Chordata; class Mammalia; order Pilosa; family Megalonychidae; genus Choloepus; species Choloepus didactylus. Next base: position 45,810,276 of record NC_051309.1, read on the forward strand.
AAGTGAAGTATGTAAACTCCTTGCTCCCTTTACATTAAAATTATGTAAGTGTTACAATTTGTAGATGTGGGAGGCATACTGGTAACTAAATAGCTGAAGATACAGTGAAGGAAAGGATGTATATACTAATTATAAATCTAGATTAAGAAAAAAAGGATGTAACATTAAACTCATGGGTGATTCAGAAAACCACCTCTCTTCACAATTCTAGTCGCCCTTTTTTTTTTTTCAAAAAAAAAGGAAGCTCTGCCTATTTTGCTGGTAAGTCCACTTAAAGGCAAACAGGCTTTTGAATAAAAGGCAAATGTTTGCTTCACTCTCTGAAGTGTATCTGAAAACTAAAATTCCTTTTTGTTTTTTAAAAAATGAAAGCAATATTTTTAAGAGTGTAGAAACTGTGGTTTTTAAAACAGCCCTCATCATTTATTGGTGGGTAGCAAAACAGGCATTTTCAGGAGATGTTTTGGAAATGCTGAAAATAATTAAACTCAACATACATTTTTAAACATATTAATGATACCTACTCAAAATGAAAAAACAGCCTTTGTTAATTAAGTTATAACCTTGAGTACAACAGGTGAGTTTTTAAAATGAGGAAATGTATAACTTACTTGTCCCAATTACAGCACGTGACTAATTTTAGGAACTCCTTGACAAAGTGAACTGTGAAACAATTCTCAGTCTTAAGCAGAGGGGCAGTCACTCTAATACCGGCTGTGCTACCTAAGACAGCAGGAAACTTTAGTGGAAACAAATAGGGAGAACATAAACACATTACAAATGCTGAGCCTATGGACATTACGAAAGCCCACGCATTTATCCAATATGTGATTCCAAACACTTGACAGAAGCTTTGGAAATCCCAAATAAACATGTAAGCATATTTTTCTTAAGAAGAAACTTGAAGACAAAATGACATAAATCAATCTAGAGCAGAAGCCAGATTTTTAGAAAAATCTCAGGGATGATGAAACCTTTATCAGGAATGACTGAGAGACATAAATACAATATCAAAAATCAGTATTGTAACAAAACAACAGAGTCACATTAACATGTGTGCCCCCTAACTTGAACGAATTAACAAGACAAACAAGAAGCATTTTTAAGGCCAAAGGTGCAACATCACAGATTTTAGTAGCAAATGCCTTGAAATACTCATTTTTGCAAATCACTCTTAAATTTGAAAAGTCAAGCATGCAGATCTCACAGCAGAACTGGAATTAAATTTTCTTTTAAATTTCTGGGCAAATGACTACTGAATGAGAAATACACTTACGGAACTTCTTTGGCAAACATTTATCAAGACAATTTTTCACACAACACTTATTAATGCCTTGTTTAGAAATTTTGCTCAGTAAGGTGAGTCAGTTTCTTAAGAAGGCTGTTTTTTTTTTTTTTTTTTTTTTTTTTTTCAGCATATCCTGAAATCTGAATTCTGGATATCAAGAGTTCCTTTAACTTAATACACCACTGTAGAATTTTTAAATGGTTGGTCGCCTCATGGTATGTCTAATAAATTGATAGTTACAGCCTAGAGTGAAGGCCTAAGAGCACTGACCTCTCCTCAATTTAAGAAAGCACTCTGGCCGGATACAAGGTCATTTCAATTTCTGTTTACAGGGACTTAGCAAATACTTTTAAAAATCTGGGAGAGATGGTGTTACAGTAGAGTTGCACAGTGCTTATGTCTATAAATACACATGAATCTGAATGTCAGTCAATGAGATGAGCTCAGATCCACCTCTCCCCACGCAAACCAGACTGGAGTCGGTCAGCAGATTCCAGTGAAGACGTGGAAGCTGGTCTGAGAGATGTAGCAGAGTCTGCTTCTCAGCCATTCTCCATCACCATTCTTCTGGTCTCTGTTTTGTGGTATCGTATGCTCTAATCACTTCAGACTGTGAAACGATTCCATTTTCATCTTGAGAGAAAGCATACCCATCTGTAGATTAACGATAAAACAGAAATTATCATCACGAAAGTGCTGGAAATCCCTTATTCTGCATTTTGAATATGCATTTTCTAATTTGGGGAACAAATGCTTGCTTTCAGCATCACGCTATATATTATGCTCCCCGCAGACTAAGCAGGCGCCCTCAAGCCCCCTTGATTTTCTGTTCAGTGTCTCCAGTCCACCCCATTTAATTTTTGCTTTCCTCCGACTTGAGGAAGTGACTGGGTGCAGTCAAGCGGGCACGTGTATTTCCATATGTGCCAGGTGAAGTGAGAGGGAAGGCAGAAATACAACTGAGGAGGGGGGGAGAAACACACAGGAATGTTAGTGGTGGAAAAGGGGTCTCCTTCCCTCAGGGAGCATCTTCCTTTGCTCTCAGCATCTACAAATAAAGCCACTGATGCCCCCACATGGTTGGAGGGGGTGTGGGGATAAGAAGTGATCCCCAAGGCGGGTAATTATTCATGGCTTTCTCTAGTCTTTGGATCACATATTTAGAGAAGGCCATGTGAGGTTAAAGGAACAAAAGCATTAAACATGAGTATATATAAATCAAAATAAATTACATGTGGAAATAACATGAAACAAAAGATATATTACCAACACAAACAAATTTACTACAGGGCTTTATATATTTTATTTCTTTTTAGATCCTTGAAACATTAAGAGGGGGTGATACCTAAAAATTTCTTACAACTCGAAATATTCATAAATATTTTTGAAAGGAAAAATATGTTTCATCGTGCTGTAAGAAAGCTGAAAAAACTCTTGCAAAGTTATTCAAGTAGAAAAATACAATACAAATGCTTTTAAGAGTTAAGATTTACTTGACTATTCTTTCTAAGTCGTAAGGAAGCAGGGAGCATGTGGAAATATTGTCTTTCTTTAAGTGAAACTAAAATTTTAAAATGCTCCCAAAAAGTTAGACGGCTGTGGTCAAAGGGGTCTCTGACTATTTTAGTCAGGTGTTCATTTTAAAGAGTTAAATACCCCTAAAGTCAAAATACTGCTCTGATAAATGGTATGATGAAGTAATGGCAGAGAATTTTTTGAAAAATAAGAACTCAAATACTTACGGAGCAGGTTTTGTTGCAACGATTCAGACCGGTACAAGTTCATGTGGTTCTTCTTAAAGACATTCTTGAGCAATTGTGCCCTCTCGGTGAGGCTGCAGGGCAGGTGCAAATGTGCGAAATGAATTATCAACTCGGCTGAGACCCCAGAGTGCCCACAGGGCCACCAAAGAGAGGGTGGACTTAAGCAAAAGATTGCATGAGAAATCTGTATTCTAGCCATTCTTTTGACCCTATTTTCCCAGATAGAAATGAGATTTCAAGTATTTAGACAGACACTTTTGAGGCTATTTTTTCCCAGAGCTAAACATTAGGAAACTTATTTCCAATACTCTAATCAAAAGTAACATTTTTGTACCTCCCACTTACGTTTAAGTTAAATGGAGATACAGAATTGCATGACACAATCAATAAAAAATAAAAAATCTTCTGGTTGTGGTGTTAGCTTCTAAAAACCTGGTTGACTTATTGCATGTATTCTAAACATAGCAATTTTTAGAATAAAAAACTTAATTATCACCATGCATTTTTCATACTTTGCACATATTTTGGTGCAAAGTATATTTTAGCTATGTTAAAGAATCCTTAAGAATTATGCAAAGAAGAAATCTTACCTAGATTTTTAAATTAGCAAAATTAGAAAAATATGGTATGAAATGTGTTTCTGAATTTCATTTTAAAATAAACTATTTTCAGAAAATAGTTATACTAGGAAAAATGACAGGGAAAAATTTATTTTTCAATTCAAAATTCAAAATTCAATAAATTTTTTTTTCAATTCAAAATTCAATAAATTTTGAGAATAGTCTTCTCCAAAGATACAAATCCATATAATTATTAATTTCTAAAAACACATTGCAAGACATAATACATCTGCTTCTTTCCACTGCACATAGAACAGTGCCTCACACAGTGGGAGCTCAAATATTTGTTGAATAAATGAATTTGAGTAATAATTCTGAAATGCACTTATAAACATTATCAATCTTCTCAATCAAGCCATTTCTTCATTGGTTGATTTATAAAACTTTGCTATCAAAGAACATAAGTATGAGGAACAAATAAGTAATCCACATGCTTTGCAGCAAATGTTTATGCAATTTTGTTTTAATCACTGGAACAGACTCAGTTGAAAATTTTCTATCTTGTATTTTCCCTACTATAAAAGCTTAAGTTAAGTCGCTGTAAGTTATGTTAGCTCTGTATTTTGCCAAATTTTTTTGAGACTCTGAAACATTCTTTATCATATCCAAAAAAAAAAAGGATCCTCTGCATAATGAACTCATAATTAAATAAACATTTAGGCAAAATTTGAAGGAAAAATATTTAGAAATGTTGACATTTGTAATAATCCTCCATACATATTTATTAAAGTCAAGGGATGTTAACTGGCACTTCTTATTAGACATACTTTTTTGTCATTGGGAATTAGCTACATTAGGCTAGAAAGCTAATTAATCTAAAACTCCAGTGGTTCTGCAAATAGTTGTAAAACTTGCTTTTGCTAGTGAAATAAACAGATATGGGGAACGAGAAGGGGCCATTTTTACGGAGTCACTTTTCCTATTCTACTCTTTAAATGATCTAACATTACAGACCCCAGTACCCTGAGGGACACTAAAATGTGTAACTGCTTTGAGGAAGTCCGCAGCTTTAGCAGCAGGTGGTCTGATTTTGTTAGCAGAACACTGTGGACGAGGTGCTGGGAAGTCTCTGGTGTTTAAAACTGAAATAACCACAGACGGCTGGAGGATGGCAATGTATCATTATGCAGCTTCTTCTTCCCCAAATACATTTTCCAGGTTTCATGCTCGCTTTTCTAAATGCGTAATACCTTAATAATAAAACACTAAAGTGGTAAGAAGGCAAATGTGAGAATTTTATCCTACATATTATGGCAACCTCAATATGTAAGATAATTTTGTTTTGTAATGGTTCTTATAATGTTATACTCTCACACAGCAGTTACATCTAGTTAAAGTTCAGTGTTCAAAAATAAAAGCAGAAATAACAAAGTCTCTTTCTCGGGAAACCTTTTTCTCAGTCATTTTCCTATATAACAAGAGGACAAATACGTAACCCAGGCAGACTGTGAGGATGCAGGGAGTTATGTACAGCACCCAGCACAGTGAGTGGCAATTAGGAAGCAGTCAAAGATGCCAGTCCCTTCCCCTCTAATACCCTCCCTGCCACCCCACCCCCCTATTCCCAAGGAATTTCTTATTTAAAAAATCAGCTACAACAGAGATAATCAGAAACAGAAGATACTTTGTGAGGATCATTTTTGATGCCTTGGTTTACATTCTACTTTATTACAACATGAGATATCTATTGCTACATATGAGTTTCAATTTATAAAGTCCCCACTCTGTTTTTAGCAGGAAGACAAGTAAGGTTGGGTTTTTGTTTTGTTTTGTGTTTGCCTTAGCTATGCTGAACGTCTTGCTTTAGTCCTTGTTGAGCAGAGTTCCTCCCATGGAATAAAAATGCTATTCTTGGGAGGATGCTTAATAAACAATAAGTGATGATGAGTTGTAGTTCTCTAGTCTTATTCTACCCTTAGGGAATTACTCATTATTTAAACATGCATGCAATTCTATGTGATCCATGCTTATGGGTACTGGCAATACTATCAAGTTATATTATAAAATACACTGTGGTAACAATAACATTGAGAGATTTATTAAAAATTTGGTTTTTGTTGAACAACCCAACACAGTATGAGAAGAAATATTTCCACTAGACACAAAGATACCCTCTCACTAAAACCACATCTTTTTTGCAAACCTTTGGAAAAACCACAGACTTAAGGAAAAGATTTGGCCAGTGGTTTTACTCAATCTATTATGGTCTTTTGTTTATATACCAAGTTGTACAAATTATGAATCTGTTTAATGCAATTATACAACTGTATATAATACTGTTACCTTATTTCCAAACTTACTAATTATTGCAGCTTAGATATTTGGTGGAGTTGAGGTGTAAAAATATTATTTTAAAATAACATTTTGTTTAGAAACACTAAAAAAGTTAGTGTAGGTAAAAAGCCATTTACTGTCCCGGAACATGTGGTCATCTTTGAAGAGTGGTGAATTTACATTTGTCCTTATATTGGCTTGGCAAGCTATTTTGGTTGACTCATTAAAACAGGTCTCTAGAAAGTAAATAAACATTCATTCAAAGAATGTTTTAATATGTATCAGGTAATAGTTGTCCTGTTTTAGGTGGTGGTGTGGGGGTGATGAACGATGAATACAACAGGCCTAAAACCTGCTCTGAAGAACATGACATTTTGTTGTTCTGTCATTTTTCATTACAAACGTTGGACAAAATTGTTATTATAGTGATGAAAGTAGGCTGGAGGAAAATATTTGAGAGATCCCTCTATTCTCAAACCCCACCAAGAGATTTATATAATATTGATGTAAAATCCAGTGTAAAAACCAAGAAGCATAGTTTTTTCCTATTAATTCTGGGGCAATGTTGAAATTGCTTTTCATTAACATAAACAATGTAGAGAAAGATCTGGAGAGACCATCATCACCATCCACATGACCTCCCCTTACTTCCCCACTCTCTACTTTAAAGCTAAGGCTATGGGCCAACTAAGGTGATGGAACCAGTTAATGAGGACTGATCTGAAGAAGTTGGGCTAAAAGTCTGTTTAGTAATGGCTGATGATGAGAAGCGGGCTAATGTCTAGTTAGAAATAAAAATTATTAGTTTCATTATCATATTTTCCTGTTGGTAAGATATATAGCTTCATACACACAAAAAAGAGATTGAAAAATAAGTATCTTTTCCCAATTAATCCACAGTACCCACAAGCCCTTATTTTAAACCTTTGGGTTTTTAAAGTTTACTTCTTTTTTAGCTCAGTTTTGTTTTTAAAAAGGTAAGATGTTACATGATCCTAGATATGTAAGATACCCAATTGGGGGATGGGGACCCATATTAAAAAACTTAGCATTTCTGATGTAAGATGTGTAAACATTTACATTAAGTAGAAAAAATAAAACACTATAAATGGTCTTAAATTCATAAAACCATTAATACAGATTATTCTTTAGTCTCAAAGCTTCATGTAGAAGGTCAACGGCATGAGCAGCATAAGGACATTAGCTAGCATATTGAGTCTTCTCAACAAAGATTAATTTTCTTCAAATTCATGTTGTGGAAATAATGGAACCAAGTCATAAAATGCAGGGGACCTGGAGCTTTTCTTGAAGACTGCTGTGACTCAGATACAGGACAAGGTAGGTAAGAAGGAAGGTAAGAAGTCTGCCAAAGGCCTTAGAATGTGTATGAATTGATTTTGGCTAGAGGTGTTCTAGTATTGTTTAAATTGCAAAGTACCTGAAGGCAAAACATATTTGTTCAATTTTATAAAACAATGCTTAATGATTAGTTTTCATTTTGAACATAAAATCATGTAATGGACTTCTGAGGGACCTTAAAGAGTATTACTTCATCTTATACTATTTATTAAGACTACCAACACAGTTATGTAGTGCCTACACTGTTATATTTAATTAATTGCTATTTAATAAAGCCAATATAAAATTGGCGCCAACTCAGGTACCAGGACTGATTCACCCACGCAACACTCAGTCATCCATTCACTACCCACCACTTAACCATCCATCACTCAACCATCCACATACCCACCTACAACCATCCTTCCACCATTTCCATCCATCCATTCACTCATCCTTTCATTCATTCCCTCATTTATTGCTTCCTTCATTCAACTATTTATTTAACCATTTGTTCACTCAATGACTATTTATCCAGTGCTACTCTAAGTTCCAGGCTCTATGCTAGGTGCTGGGTTAGAGCCATGACTAAGACATACTAGCTCAAACTAGTAGAAATGTACATGTAAAGAAATACATTGTAATACAATGCAATAAATTTAACAATGGAAGTTTACACAAATACAGTGACAGCAGAGTAGGAATTAATTAATTTCATCTGCGGAGAGTTAAGGACATTGCATCTGAATTGGGTTTTGCAAGCTGGGAACTGGAATGCCCAGTCTGTAAGAGCAGTATGGGCTCCTAGACAAGAAAACAGTGTATATGAACGCTTAGGGGGTATAAAATAGCGTAATGTCTTGGAACTGAAGGAAGTCTGATATTGCTAGAATACACAGAAATCACATTTTCTAACATTTTGTTAACTTTTTTGAAATTTGACATCAGTCTTATTCTCTAAGATTCCTGGTAGTAAAATCAGACCTGCAATTTCTTTAACTGCCCTAGAATGTCTTAGCATGAAGACTTTACCATCAGTTGCAGTTTTCTCCTTTCATAGATATCATGTAGCTGGAAGGGACTATGCTTATCCTGACGACCACCATCCTTTCTGATTACCAGTGGGCAGCAGAGACAATGCGGGGTTCCCGTCATACCAGGTCTGCGGTATTCAGCTAACAGCTAACATTTCCATGTTCTTGATGAAAAGTTGAATAGCCATTTCAGACAAATGAGCAGGGCAGTGGCAGGAAATTTATCTGATAGCATTTTCTTAGGAGAAGTTGGTGGTGATTTAGGGTTGAATCCACTTTCCCTTTTAGGCGCTCTGACTTATTTTAATTTGTGGGAGGGGCTCTGTGCATCCTAGACTCAGGGAATCATTAGGACCTAGAGAGCATCACATTCACCCCTCAGCCTGATTTACAAATTGTCAAAGTCACTGATACACTGAGCAAACTAAATATCATGTGGAGGGGCAAGTTTTACTCTTGCAAATATGAGAGATTTATTCCTACAGATAGTAACACTGATAGTATTATTACTTAATAATTGTCTATAAATGATTCTATTTATACTTTTGTGAGCTAGAACCTTTACCGTATCTTTTTAAAGGTGTGTGTGTTGTGTGTGTGTGTGTGTGTGTGAGAGAGAGAGAGAGAGAGAGAGAGAGAGAGGGAGAGAGAGAGAGAGAGAGAGAGAGAGAGAGAAATTTACCGAGGGACAATTTGTGGCAGGCAATTGGATAGAGATCCTTTCCTACAACAAAGCCTGTGATAAGGTTTCAGATGAAAGGATAGAGATGAAGGGGATGGTGGAGGCAGGAGGGGAAATGCTAACATTTTCTGAGTACTCACTCTGTCTCATAGACTGTCTAGGCATTTACACTCTTCATTTTACTGAATCCTTACTACAAGCTCAAAGGTAGGTATTACTTTTCCCATCACATATACAGAGAAACTGATTTAGGGAGGTCAAGTACTTCATTAGTTTTATTCTCTTTTTGCTGCTACACCCCATTCTTGAAAATGCAGCAAAAGGAGGCAGGGCAGTGAATGAGTAGGAGCTAGGGCTCTAGAATCAAAAGACATGGATCTGAGGCCCAGCTCTGTCACTTACGACCTTGGGAACTTAGTCACACCTAACTCCAGTTTTCTCATCTGGGAAACATGGGCTGTTGTAAGGATTAAATCAGATAGCACATGTGAAATGTTAACTGCAGACCCTGGTATGAAGTTAAGTGCTCAACAAACGCCAGTGACATTATTTTTAAAATGTGTGATGTGCCCCACAGGCCTAGTGAGAGGAAGTGAGAGGTGGAAGTGAGGGTCTCAGCTTGAGTTCCCAGTCTGACACTTACGCCATTGTGTCAAATTGAGTAACAGTGAATCCTGATAAAGGTGACATATACTGGAGCAAAACATTTGCTATGATTTAGGCAAAACCAGGCTAGCTCATTCTAGCATGATGGAAGAGATAAAAAACAAACAAATAAACAAACAAATTCTTGGTGCTATCTCCACAGTTGTATTTTATTATTCTCTGCTTTCAACTAATTTTTATTTCTTTTTTATAATGCTTTGTGAATTTAATGAATTTGAGTAGCGTTCTAACCTTGCTTCTTTTGGGGGGGAGAGTGGGGGAGTAAGGAAGAGGATTTTGATGACATAACTTGCTTCATATATGATATATGTCTAGGTCAGTTCCTAATAACAGATTTAATCACAAATGCAATTGCATGGCAGTTTGGCTGATTGTCAAGCTCTGATTTTGAGTACATGCTATGTATTTTGGATACTGTTTCAAGCTAAAAAAAGTCTTCTTTTTCCTGTTTAGTTTTATAACACAATAACATTGTTCTCTACCATTCATTTAATGCTCATTAAGCACCAGGCACTACCCTATGAGCTTTATCTACAGTATTTTACTCAATTTTCACAACTAGCCATGAGGGAGATATTCTCACCCCCATTTTATACGTGAGGAAATTGAGGCTCAGTGACATCAAGCAATTGGCTAAGGTCACACAGTTTAGTGAGTGACAGATTCGATTTTGAATCCACATCTCTCAGATTCTAAAATAAGCTCCAGGTTGACTGATCAAAACAGGTTTACCACTTACGCCCAACCACTGGTAAAAGACAAATCGAAAGTTCACTGGAGAAGAACACATTTAGTGTATATTTTACCTTTTTCCAAGCACAACTGCTCCTGGGTCTTGAGACTTTGCCTCTAGCTCCTGCACTTCATCTACTAATGTTTTAAAAGCAGTCCTCTTGATACTGAAAAAAAAAAAAAAAAGTTGCACGGAAATACTCTTGTGAAGACTTAAAACTTTACAAAATTAGATATCTGGTTTACTATCATGCTGTTGATAAATACAACAGTACCCAAAGTACAAGCAATTTTTCAATAGAATCTAAAAAATTAGTCACTTTTGAGCACTATGTAATTAGAGAAATGTCTTAAAATAACTGGTTTCCATTTGCAATATTAAAACTTTAAATATTAAATAAACATATAATTAACTTTAATGATACCTTTTGTTGTGGTAAGAGTTAACATTTTAAAACATAACACGTGAGAAAAATTAGTAAGGTTTTTGTTTCTTACAGTCTATATTTTACGTATGTTTAGAGTCAGGCAAACACAACAATTATTTACTAAGAAAAAATTATGTCTTTGGAGATAATAGAATCCTTTCTTCTACCTTGTATTGGTTTTCAGGCTAATTTCTTAAAAAAAAAAAAACCTCTCTAATATAATTCTCTCCAATGCATTTCTTCCTGGTGTTAACTAGAACTACCTGCTTTCCTTCTCATTCAGTCTTCTAAACTAATTCAGTTTTCTAGTTCCTCAATGACTCTTTTCTTCTTTATTAATTTATTTATTTAGAATGAATTAATATTTCCAGTTTCTATTCTGCAAACTACGTTCTTAAGCTGATGTTAAAACAGAGAAGGCTGAGAATGAATATGCATCTATATTTTTTGCATACATAACTGAGTATTATACTTACACCTTATATGCCACATCGAGAAGCAAAGAAGCCACAGGGATAAATAACAGGCCCATCCAAAAGACTCCCGAACTAAACAACATGGCTGCCTGAGAAAATCATCAAAAGCAATATTACTTTAAAAACTAAGACAAATACCACTCATTTAATTTTTATATGATTTTAATACCACTCACATTTAATTTTTATATGATTTTAAGTAAAATCATTTTAAGAATATTATTCTGCAAGACAGTAATATAATAACTCTGAATTCAAATTTGTGAAATGTGTTAAAATAAGCATTTACTACCTATTTTTTTTCCTCAAGCAGCTAATATAGCAAAGATTTATTATGTGCCAAATCTTTTCATAATTTAAAGTGAAATTCTTATTATTGTGGCCAATGCATGGAGGATTAAACATTGACTTTTTATTTTTTTATAATTTAGAATATCAAAATCAGTGTTTTTGAGCCAGCTTCAAACATATTCTGGATTACATTCTCTTATAATGCTAGCACATAAAATAAATCCTATTTTGAAACAAGTTTACTTTTCTGGCAAATGAAAAATAACTTTACTTTTGTAAAATATTATTTAATAAATCATGCAGATACATCATGAAAGTAGTATAATCAAATTATCTCTGAAAATGAAGTAATTTGATTATTTTTGGCTGATATTAGGTAGGAATAATTCTAATATTAAAAATAACTTTAATCCTTCATTGTGTGTTAAATCTCACATTGCTTTATTAGAGCCTTTTGGGTTGCAAAGGAAATGATTCGATGATGAAAAATTAATAACTTCTATTCGTTGTTTGCAATTACAATAAAAAATTTCTTTGTAATGTAATTAGATTATAAAAGGTTTAAAAGGAATAGTGTATGATAAAGCTGAAATATTTTGTTTCTCTTCTTTAGTTCTATTAGTTTTATCAAAAGTAAATTTGTAATATCTATTTAAATTCATAAATGTATTGCTATAACTTCTTTAAAAAGTAGCCAACCAATGGATGCACACTGACAACCTACTGGAAATCACACAGGCAAATTTTCGTTTTACCAGGGATGATTCAGAAATTAAGAGTAATCTCGAGTTTAATTCTTATGTAGGCAGTTTCACAATTACACACAAACAATTACACACAAACAATCCTCATCAATGAATTCTTATCAAATATAAAGATTTCTAATTTAAAATTATTTTTCAGATTACCTATTCATTTGGACTCTCAACTGAGGACAAGGAACTGTTAAAATTCTTTTGTACATTGACATGGGCTAATGGTAGAGTTCAAGGATGCTAAGTTTTTTCCCAGATAGCATAAAATAGCTCTGAACACTTATTTTAAAAATAAAACCATACCATTACCAAAAATTTCAGAAAATACATTTTGCCACGTGGGTTCAATGGAATAATACCCATATTCTAAATGAAAACCAGTCACATAAAAGTCACTTTATTTTATAAGCAAAACATGAGCTTTGACACGTTTGCTGACATCCTCAATAGTGAAAACCAACAATAACTATGTAATAGGAAATGTCTATCAAGGCAATGGGTTTTGTTTAAATCGAAAGAAGCTTTCTAGGAAGGTAACAACTGTAAAAAAAAAAAAAAACAAACATTTCTTTTTCCTTCTGGGGGGAAGAGGTAAAATCAGATTCTAAGTCATGTAACTGAAAATACGAAGCTTACTTGGCTTAATTTTAATATATTTTAATTTGGGGGTAAGAGAAGAAAGATTTATGCTTGCCTTTGCTACCTTGCATTAAATGTCCCCTGGTGGAAAAGGCAAAAATGGTGGTGGAGCCTGGAGGCTGCTAATTCTGACTATTGTGATGCTAACTATCAATGGAGGAACAACTGGCACCCACTATTCAGTCCACCCAGCCTTTGGCTTTACAAATGAACCACATGAATTGAGGGGAAAAAAAAAAAAGGTTTTCTGCATCATATCTGAAAGCCTGTCAGATTTTTTTTTCTTGTGCAGAGGTTAATCCAAACCTAAAAGATTTAAAGCCGACATTCGCATTAAAGACAGAGTCTCTTTGTATTTTTTGGATGAAGAGGGGGAAAAAATAAAATCCCACAGAGGTATTTCCTTCCTTTCTGGACCAAGAAAGCTCCCCCTCACTCTGTAGAAACCATTTTTGTCTGTAACTTTTCACATCTCTCCCCTCGCAGGCAGGTCATCTGGGAAAAGCCGAACGGATCCCCACAGACAATGGTGGTAACAGGAGCAGCTTGTTTGGGGCTGGGCTCTGACTCCCTCCAAGAGCGGTTTGCAAATTGCTTCTAATGTGGGGGACTTGTGGGTCATGCCAAGCAGCCCCCATCACCCCTCCTCTGGGCCCTGTGAAACCAAATGGAATCTGCCACAAAAGTGGCTCCTGGAGGGAGCTGAGAAAGGCTGAGTCAAAAGCTCTGCAAAGCTGGTAAACTGGAGGGCACAGGCCCTGAGTGGGGAACAAACAACCGCTTGTCTCTGCAGAAATACGTTGGCACCACACGGGCTTCAAAAATAAACCTACGCTGCCCGAAAATGCACATTTCCGCAAAGGAATTGTTCTGAAATCTCCCTGTGAACTTGCAGAGAAAGGAGGTTTGCGAAAGCATGAGCTCATCTGCATTTAGCTAAGCCAGGGAGGCTTGACCAGATAAGAGGGGCTTACCTTCTGACCCACAATGGGGTGAACCCTGAGCAACCTAGATTCCCACACCAGGCAGAGAAGCACTTCTGCAGCATTCAGTGTTTCCAAGTTCAATCTTGTACGAGACATAATTTAAATGTGGTACTTGTCTAAAAGCCTTCAGCGATGCGGTTTTAAAAATCTACCTCTACATTTTACGTTATAAATGTCAGAGTTGAGCGCTGTGACTCTTACTCTTGGGTAATATATGGACACCTTCTAAAAGAGAAGCCTTTTGGGGAACTCCAGGACTATATCCCTGGACTCCAATTTGAGTAGGTCTGGCGGTAAACAACCCTGGTAACATCTGGCTTGGCCCTTCTCAGCTAACACACTTTGTGGAAGTAACTTCTGAGTCTCAGTTTCCTCGGCTTTAAAACGTCCCCCCTCCCAGGATTATTAGAATTCAACCAAAGAATGTTTGTAAAGCGGCTGCTTTTATTATTAACATTGATTGTAACAAACTCTCAGTTATTCATTTAATTTTCAATTGTTTTTAAACACTCTTATTTTTCTAGTGATCTGTCTAGCCATTTCCCATACCATAAACTTCAAGGAAGGAAATCTTTATCATATCATATTAAATGTAAGTCATTTTATAAATTTCATGGTTTTCATCACAATAATATCACAATACATACTTGTCTCAGCTAATATTTTGAAATGCAGTATTGAAATGTAGACCGAGGTAACTGATGACTAATAAACACGCATCTTAATTTGCTAATTTTGGAAATGGAGATAAATTATTTTTTTCATAGAAATTATTAAAGACTGCATGAGCATAACAATTTGCGAAGGGAATATTATTCAAAAAATAGTGCTGCAAAGCATGCTTAGTTATTTTTTTCTGGAGAGGGCAGGAAGATAAATTAAAATACATTTCACGACAAAGAATTAATGTTAACAACAATAATTTAAAAAAACACCAAAAGTGGTTATTTATTAAGTGCCTGGATAAAGCTTTAGTTAAGGTCTTTCCAAGCTTAAAAACAGCGAGAAAACTACCAAAGGAAATGCTTTAAAGAAATGATTTAAATTCCCACACATTCAAAAAGGATATTTCTTAAAAGAAAATGATAAACCAGAAACTAGGAGAATGACAGCTACAAATATATGAAATTCTGGGTTAAAATCTGATTATAAAAATAGCCCATTCATCTTCATAAAAATAGCAAAGATCTCAACAGATAGGCAAAATATCTGAGAAGGTATTCACAAAAGAAGAAACAAGTAATAAATAAAATGGAAAAGCACTGAGCCTCTCTGTAGTCACAGAAACACTGTCAAACTAGACTGGATTAAAAAATTCACTTTTACAGATGGGTGTAGGTGGGGATGATGCTGAAACAGATATCTGTAACAATTTATATTCCCACCAACAAAGTACTAGCCTTTGGGAAAGGTAACTGGCAATGTGAACCAAGGTCACAAACGTTCATTCCCTTTAATTTGATGATTCAATTTCTGGAGTAAGGTGTTTGTGTGGCTTGGAGTTACATACCCCCAAAAACATGTTCTTAATCCATTCCTTGGGGTGTGAACCCATTGTAAATAGGACCTCTTAATGAGGTGACTTTGGTTAAGGTATGGCCCAATGGAATCAGGATAGGGTCTTAATCCTATCACTGGAGTTCCTATAGAGAAAGCACAGATGGAGAAGCCACAGGGCACAGCCAGAAGCTGGAAACCAATAGAACCCAGAAGAGAAAGGAGAAGATGCCGCCTTGTATGCTGCGATGAGATGGAAAAGCCAAGGAACCCCAATGATTGCTGGCCATCTAGAAGATACCAGCCCGGAAGGAAGCAAGCCTTGAAGCCTCTGAAACCGTGAGCCAATACAGTCCTAATGTTAAACCAACCCACTGCATTGTATTTGTTTTAGTAACTGGGAAACTAAAGCAGTGTTGAAATTTGATACAGCTTTTGCATTTAGATTAGTATCTAATTAGACTGTCTGTGGGCACTAGTCTTGCAAAATTCTCCCCCAAAATGGGCCCCCTGGCCAAGATTTAGTTAAAAGCGTAAACCATGGCAGTCCCTTCTTAGAAAATCACAGTGCTGAGTTACAACAGTTAAGGCTTTGAGAAATCAGAGTAAAGAACAGTATCTGATAGTTTTTTAAAGCAAGGTTTCCCAAATGTATTTTTTGACTATGGAACCCTTTTCCCCACATGCTGCTTCCTAACAATCAAGGAATTAATATCGGGGAATGCAAATGTTCACAGTGGGTTCTTTTAAATAGCAGAACATTAGAGAAAACTAATATGACACTATTTGGCTGGTTCAGTAACTGTACATCTATATGAAAGAATATTATCTGAGCTGTTAAAGATGTTCACAGAATGCAATTATTAGAAAACTGATGGTTCGGAAGAGACCCGAGTAAAGGGAAAGATAAAATATTCTTGGTATTCTCTCTGGAGCCTTAGCCTTCTGTTATCATTTTTAAACAACCTCCCTAGGAGGGCTGGCAGGTTCCATTATCATCTAATGGGGCTCTCCCACAAATCCTGTGGCCAAGGTCTCACCTGTACTTCAAAGACACTCTCCAGCTCTGAACTTGAATGTTGCCCAGGCACTTCGAATCTGACACATCCCAAACTGAACACAGATTGTCTTCCCCTAAAAGCCTTTTATCCTCCCTATTCAGAGAAAGATATCACCATCACATACCTCAGACAGAAATATGGGCCCCATTTTTGAATCGCCTCTACACCACATACAATATATTGCCAAGTTCTTTCGCGTGTACTCTATAATAACTTTAGACCTACCCACTTCTTGCCAACCCTGCTGCCACGATCCCAGTCCAAATATCCGGTCTTGCTCCAATAGCCTCATAGCTGGACTCCCTGACTCCAGTCTTGTTCTACTTCTAGCCATGGTCTATGCTACAGCCAGAGGGATATTTCTAAAGTACAAATTAGATTTTAGCAGTTTCTACATGAAGCCCTTTCAATGGCTTCACACTGCACTCAGGATAAAGTACAAAATCCTTAACATGGTTTCAAGACCTCTCCTAACTGACTTGATTGCTTCCCCAATATCATCCATCTCTCAAGCCAGCTCCCATCTCCAGCTACATGTATGTGTTTCAGTTCCTGGGATGTCCCCTTGCTTACTCTTATCCCTTTTATGACTCCTACATGCCCTTCAATGTTCATATCAGATGTCACTATCACTTCCTTCCTCAGACGGGGTTAGCTGATCCTACTCTGTGCTTCCATTATGGTGCCATCTATCTCCCATTTTCTAAAAGCTCCTTATGATTTCTGTAAGGGAAGGAAATATATGTTGATTAATTCTCATAACCCAAGTGCTTAACCACCCAGTGGCTGCTCAAAAAATAACTTGTATAATTCATTTCTTACAATCTAGCATTTAGAGAGATTAAAAGTCAAAAACACCAGTGCCTTGAGACTAGGTTTATGAAATTTGGTGGTAGCAGTTTGCTTGGTTTTCTTGTGCTCTGGCATAGATTTATTCAGGATGGAGTTATAGCTTGCCATTTGCGTGACCCGGGAGAGGGAAGAAGTTGATCTGATTCCCTAACCATTCCTTTCCAATGTATGTTGTCTTTTCTGTTAAAAAAGCTGAGCAACATGGATTAAAAGCTAAACATGTTAAGCTATCTTTTTTTTTTTTTTTTTTTGCAACATGAATCAACAGAACTATTTCATGAATCCAGGGAAGGTATGTTACCTAGAAATAATGGTAGTGTGTGTTGGGGGGTATTGAATGGGCAGGAAGAGAAGGAAGATCTGGTACAAGTATTAATGAAGACTTTACTAGCTACACAACACAATACTTAGCTATGTTAAACAAAAAGCAGCAGAATATAAAATCACACAATCTTCCCTAGTCCCAAATATGAACTTTAGACTTCCAGCCACTCAGGCCCAAAACTTAGAGGAGTCATCCTTGCTTCCCTCTTTTCTCTCATACCACACGTCTCAGCAAATCCTATCTGCTCTATTTTAAAAGTATATCCAGAATATATCCACTTCATACCCCCTCCGCCCTTGCCCAAGCACCCATCATCTCTTGCCTGGATGACTACAAGAGCCTTCTGCATGGTCTGACTTTTCCCTGTCCCCCTAGGGTCTATTTCTAACAGAGCAGCCAGATCATGGCTCCTCTATTCAGCCCTCAGGCACTTTCCAACCCACTCAGAATCAAAGCAACAGTCTTTATTCTTGGCCCCGAGGCTCTGGATGATCTGCCTCCATCTCTGCCTCTGCAGTCCCAACCTCTGAACTGTTTTTACCACTCTTCCCCTCCCTGGTTCTGCTTCAGCCACGCTGGTCTCTTCAGGGCCCTTGGCCTTTGTACCCCCTGATAGCCGGTGTTCCTGCTCACACACCTTGAGACCTCTGCTCAAATGTCATCTTTCCAGCCCCACTCCCACTTCAGTATTCCTCTCCCCTTCCCTATGTTATACTCCACCATTTGGTGAGCAATGTAATATACCTATATCTGTTTGCTTTCTATCTTCTCAAGAATATAAGCTCTTCGAGGGCAGGATTTTTCTTTTTGTCACTGCTTTATCCCTAACTATGGTTAGGTGCTTTGCAGTATATTTGTTGAAAGAATAAACTGTTTAATCAAAGATAAACATATAAAGTAAGGGTAGAAAAAGACTGAAAATACACTAATATATCTCTTATATTTCTCTCATTTTTGTTAAATTTTCTAATTTTCTCTCCAGTGACTATATACATGTCTGGCTAAGATTTCTCCATACTGCTGCTGTGAGACCTTTCATCTTTCTTTGTGTTGGGGGCTATTTTGTCTTTGAAGATTTAGGGCTTTTCCAAGAGAGTTAATAACACATTAGGGAAAAAAGCTGCAAAAGTGTAGAAATCATCCATTAGTATTTCTTATCATTTGATCAGGTATGGTGTCAGATCCGATTATTCTTTCTGGCTATCGCTCCTTTGAAACATCTTGGTAATGTTAATGCTTCAGAGGTGGTTTGTACTATGGTATTTAATCCCCCCAAATCTGAAACTCCCACTTTTCTCTTTTTTAAAGCTATCTACCCTGTTATAGGATTAATCAACTTCTCTTGCATTTTTCTATGTCTCAGTTAATCCTTCCGGTCTCCTCAAGAAAATCTGCTTAGCATCTTCTTCATGAAATCATCATCAAAAAAAAGTTCAATGCACAACTGCAGGGTTGCAGGTATTGTTTCTTTTCATAAAAACTTTCTGGATCTGCCCAACCAAATTGTAGCTCTTCTTCACCTTCTTCTCCTTTAGGCTTCCTCTGCGCTCTATCGGCTAGACATCTCTTCAGAAAAGATATCATCTCTGTTGCTATATTCCAATTTAAGCCCATCTCATCCAACCTCAGGGATACCCATAAAGTCTTTTCTCCTTGCGTTCCCTTCCTCAGTTTCCCACCCTCAATGGACTGGGATAGAAGAGCTGATTCACCAAAACTGAGAAACAATGAGATCCTTTAGTACCGTGAATGCTGACATCCACAACTTTAACACATTTTTCTGGAAAAATGTAAGTTTTATATATATAGAATGCTATCGTATCAAGATGTGTCCTTTCCTGGAACCACTACTACTGATGTATGGGAACTTCACATCAGCCCATCAAAAATCAGTTCTGCTTTCAGACATTAAAATATTGTGCCATCTGAATTTAAACTTGCAAATATTTCTGACAGTGTCTTTGGTTCAGGCCTCTGAAATACCATGATGTGACATGATGTCTAAGCCTTTCTCAGAGGCATGGACCTGTCTGAATTCACTGCAGCACCTGGGCATGGGGTTAACTATGGTGGTGCACAAGCATCACTGGGTGAGCACTAAGTGGCAAACTGGCCCCTTTGCACTTTAATCAGAAACAAATCCCAAGCGCATATGAACTGTGGCTTGAAGACGTGAACACTGGATTTCTTCAGTGTCCCCACATCTTGGGTAATTTGGCTCAAAACTTCCTTCTGATAAAACCTAAAGACAGAGGACTGCAAACCTGAAGTTCTACATTCTGGGGCTTACCATTGAGTAATGTCTTTGACGTGTCCTACTTTAGCTGAAAAGAATTTGTGCACATTTTCAAGTATATTACATAATATATATACACACCTGTGTAAAAATTAAAGAAAGTTCTTCATGACACACTAG